>NC_140032.1:33535903-34189117 GCF_963513975.1 Fringilla coelebs | reverse complement strand
TCATATTAGCCTAGTCTCTCTTCAAATGCAGAGGTGTCCTTACCCTCAAACTTCAGACAGGGCTACTATTAAAAACCCCCAAACAAATGGAAAAAAACCCAAACAAACAAAAAAAAAGTATCAGCTGCAAAATATTTGTATAAATCTTCTGCAGAGGGTATTATTTATGCTGCCTAGTATGATGCAATTTCAAAAGGGAGAGAAAATTTGAATTTGAAGCAGAGAAATCATTAGTTTAAGTGAGGAGGGTATTGCCTACATTTTCCATTGTACCTTGTCCACATTTATGAGTAAATAATATCCCAAAGTTATTTGTAAATATCTGAGAATATTCTTACTGGTCTTGGTGTCTATTGACAGTATTTTCTTTTTTGATTTCACAATTGTGAAATGGTGTCCATCACAGAAATGGATCAAGGAATGCTTATTTTTGAGAGAAGTGTTTAGGAGAATAGTGATAAATTCAATGTAATTATTATTTTTTTATGTGGGTAGCATCGAACAGAGAGAATGTTTTTAATATTCATACTGTTTAACAGATGGGGTAGAATGAAATGTTTAGGTATTCATCCTTTTGGCACAGTGAGTGTTAAAAACTGAGTAGTTGAATCATGAGAACATTCAGCGTCATTGCATGTGTGTTAATTATCATCTTAGGACAATTATCTTCTTGTTCACTATTTTTGCCTATCTTTTGTAGATTTCTAGCTTATACATTGGAGCATAAATGACAACTATTTTTATATAAATAAATGTTATTCATTAGTTTGCCTAAAAGTATACAGAAATAAGAATAAAAACCAAAAAACAAGGAAAGAAAGAAGCACTATGCTGTGAGGAGTGTTTGCAGTTGAATTTGCATGATAACTGTGGCAGCCCAATACATTTGGAAGATTCCACTTCTTCTCTTACTATTTTTAGGAAGGCAGAAACAGTCCCAAAAGTTTGTCTGACGCACAGCAGCTGAACCTTCCCTTCAAAGCCAAGAAGAAGCCCAATATGACATGTAGAGAGCATTAGAATGCCCATATCAATGGTTTGATATAAAGGACATTTTGGACTTGGTGATGTGAAGAACGAGTTTCAAAAGTTCCACATGGTTTGTGATTTACATTTGGAAGGGTTCCAAAAATAGCTATGCAGAAACTAAAAGTCCCAAATATCTGAGATATTTATCTGAATGAGTGTCAGTCAAAGGCAGAACAAGAGTGTTTACAAGTGTAGATTGCATTCAGCCAAATTACATTGCAAATTAATGCTTTGTAGCTATTTGCCTAAAAATAAAATAACTTAATGTGTTGAAATCATTTATGCTAAGGAAAAATGTATCTATGCCAGCAGCTTGTAAATGAAGTTATGGCCTGTTCCAGCCCAATGCATTCTGAAGTGACCAAGATATTAAACTCACAAACAAGGTTGTCAGACAACAAATCAAGCTGCAAATTAACCTTCTAATCTTATAATCTGGTTACAGCTGCCAAAGTACCGCTGACAATTGATTTGCTGTTTGCTATCCGGCACAAAATATCATATATTCTTTTTGATGAATGTCAGTGAGCTGGTTTGGAGTAAAGCAGTCCATGTCTTCCCTACTCCATTGCAGTAGTTCTAAATTGCTAGGGCCATTATCTGAACAACCTCACTACTAGCAAAGTGCAAAGCAGAATTTGTGTGTGACTCTTCTGCATTTATTCACTTGCAAAAAATGCCTATTCTCTTTTCATCAGATACACAAAGTAGGTCTTTTTGAGGTTGTTTCATGTGATAGCTTTCACGACTGCTATAAAATTAAATATTTCAGGTAACTACTTTATTAGGCTATCAGGAATTATTGACAGTGGTGTATTTAGTTGTAGCATTACCCCTTGTAGTTACCCAATTTTCCATCCAGTATCTCTGATATGATTTCCATGGAGTTTTCACAGAGTACATGTGATTTTTCCCTTGTTATAGATTGAACATAAAACTTCTTTCTTAGAAGATTCAGAACATCTATTTGTTGAACATTGGCTGTTAAAGTGACAGACATGGAAAAATAGCACTAAAAAATCTTAACAACTCTTCAGAAATGAAAATAATGTTGTGGATGGGAGCAGTTTGTGCTGCCTGACTTGGAAAAAGGCTGGGGGAGACTGTGGTAATCCTGCATCCTACTCACAAAAAGAATAGTCTTGGTTGGTGACAGTGTAAATACAGGAAAGCATTCTGGTTTCTGTACTTTATGGGAACTACACTGGATAATTGACTCTAGAGAGACTGGGTAGAAACCTGTGCAAATTCAGCCTCTCACTCAACTTCTACCAAAATGAATTGACCTTGAAATTTTACTGAATTTCACTAGTGGGAAAATTGTCAACAGAGGGGTGATTGTTAACAAAAATCTGATTAGAAAAATTGAGGTACAGTTGAAGTGTATGGCTTATCAAAACAAAAATGAGAAGACATTAAAAACAAAGAAAATTTTAAAATGTTGCCAGGATAAATTGCTTGAAAAACTATGAATTGTTTTATTTTCAAATGTTCTAGGAATAAATAACGCTTAAATGCCTTTTAGCTAGTTTTAGCTTCAAATTGTGCTTGTTTGGGTTTGGGGCGTTTGTTCTGTTTTGTTTTTATTTAGGGAGAAGCTATAAAACTTTAAAGACTGTGTTTTATGAAAATTGACATAATTGACAAAATTTTAGCTACTCTAACATAAACTGTCATTATACTAATGGATTGCAGAACCAACTGTCAGAGTAAGGAGATTTGGAAGCATTTTATCAAAAGGAGGTATCAAATATAGAGTAGTATCAGGAAAAAATAGATCTCCAACACACATGAATATTTACATATTCTTTTTGCACCACCTTTTCATTGTAAATATGTTTAAATATTTTATTTCAATGAAAAACATTCGAACATACTGTATCTTCTTCAAAATATAAGAGTTTATTTCTTATTTTCTATCAATACTCATAAAGAAAAATATTTTCTATTGTTTTTTGTAATTAACTTCATTCCTTCTTGGGTATACAAACTTTAGGGCAGACAAATACCTGTTAGTTTTAAAATACTTAGCATGTGAATGAATGTATGGCTTGTTTGGTAGAGAGTTTTATAAGAATTTCTTCAAGAAAAAGAGAGCAGAAAAACCATTTTTAGTAAACTGAGCATTTGATATTTCATGCATGTTTCATACAGATTTATTTTCAGAAAACTTGGGAGAAAAGCTTACAAGGTCCAGGATATAATATAGATCACAGAATCATGGAATTAATAATGTTGGAAAAGATCTTTGGAGATAATCAAATCCAGTCACTGACCCATCAGTACCAAGTCCACCACAAAACTATATCCCCAGGTGCCACATCTCCATGTCTTTTAATTATCTCCAGGGATGGTGATTCCAGTGCTTCCCTGGACAATTATTCCAATGCAGGATCACCCTTTCAGTGAGGACATTTTCCTTGATGTTCAATCTAAACCCTTTTCTCTTGTCTCTTCTTAATTGGTAAAAGAGACTAACTCCCACCTCCCTGCAACCTCCTTTCAGATGGTTGTAGAGGGTGATAAGGTCTCCCCTGAGCCTCCTTTTCTCCAAGCTAAACAACCCCACTCCCTCAGCCACTCCTCATGTGGCTTGACCCTTCCCCAGCTCCTTGGCCTTCTCTGGACCTGCTCCAGCCCCTCAAAGTCTCTCTTGCAGTGTGACACCCAGAACTGCACACAGCACTTGGGGTGCAGTGGGAGATAAGAAGCTGTGTGGGGAATATGAAAAACAGATAGTTGGTATCTAGTGGAGTTATAGAACAAAGATCATGGCAACGAAATGTAAAAGAATTAGTAATGTTAGGGCACAGTAACTGGCAGAAAAGGAATCATGCTTAGATGTGTAACCTTAATGTGGTCCCCTGCTGCTTCAATTAACTCTAAACAAGAGACCATGGAATAAGGAAATTCATTTTTGACCTTGAAATTTAAAGCTCAGGCATATCTCGACCTCATTTCACCAGCATTCACAATGTAGTTGGGTTAGGAATCATTCTTCATATGCTGAATAATAGGTAGATACATGGTAAAAATTCATGAAAATAGAAAAAGTTTTAAACTGCTTAGAATAGCAGCTTGATTCTGAAGTAGGTTAGTAGTAGGTTTTGTTTGCACAGTGTTGGATAAAGAGTATTTTATCAGAGCTTGTGTGAAGTCTAGAGTTCCTTGTGAATATATGTTCACAGGAAACATTCTCTCTTCATTCAACCTCCCCTCAACAGGATTCCAAGGATTTCCTTTTGATAGTAATATGGAAGACTCAGTGTGCTCCTATTCTCCCTGTGGTTCTTTCCACAGCTCACTTGCTACTCTGATCTATTGTATTTCAGGACAGTACATTGTTTAAAAAGTCATTTTACTTTTTTTAAGTATTTTTTCTCTTTCATCTTATAGCACTGGAAGTACAATAAAAGCAATTGTTCATTGTTTTGAGCTCTGAGTCTTAGTCATTAATTTAAGTCCCAGTTCTGCAAGATGCTCTGCTTGAGCACAGACGTTTTGCCTGCATACAGGCTTTATATGATCTTGAACATAAAGAAAGTAGTATTTTCTGTATTATTTTGTCTCTACTTCCTGTGGAAACTTAATTGAAGCCAATCAGCCCAGGTTCTATTTTTAAATACAGATATTTAATAAGATATCATATCAAAAAAATTTGCTGTCTTTCCCTCTAAAAATATAAAAGCACAACCATAATTAAGAAGCTGTGGGATTGTATAATGATTTTTCTTTTGTTTTTTCAAAGAATGATCAAATTATTAAGTCAACTCCCACAGCTGAAAATTGTGGCATGTTTTTAGTGGGTAAACATATCTAAAGCAATAAAATTAAAATGAGATAAGAAAAGAATCTTCTGTGTTCATGGGGAGTAATTAGTGTTTAATTGTATATGGTGTTTGGTGCCAATGGTGAAAATCATGATGGTATTTGGACACTTTCAGTAAACTATAATTCCTCTGAATAACATGACATTCCCTTGACATACAGGCATCTTCCAGTTACTAAATAATCAGCATAAGTAAAAAAAAATTGTTTTGTCTGATGAGTAGGCATACTTAGTATTTACGGAGCACTTCCTATGTTCCCAGTGAAAGACTAGAGATCAGAAAGTATGACTTAAGAGAAGGACATGAAAGAAATTTTACTTCAGACAAGAGAAGATTAAAGGGTTGCAAAAATAATTTTCTGATAAATAAAGAGTTTCTACAAGGAAGGTAGTAATTTTTTTTTTTTTATATTGCGAATTAGCTGAGAAATAGGGGTATAGAATTGAAATATGAATTTATCTATGCAGTAGCAAAAATGTCTTTTGAGGACTAATAAGGTCTGGAATAGTTTAGAATCTCCACTATGGGACCATCATATGAAAGTTCAGCTAAATATTTCTCTGAAATATTTTAAATTTAATATTTTTAATTAAATAATAAATTTTAAAAATATTTTAAAACATTTAAAATTTTAGTTTAGAAAAATAAAGAAAATTAAATTTAGCCAAATTGTATTGCAATGAAAAATAAAAAAAAACAGGTAGGTTGAAACAAATATAAACTTAAGTCATCCTACTTTAGAAACTTTTCAGTATCAATGAAAAATAAATAAACATATAAAATGTGGATCTAATGGATAAAATGGATTAAAGAAGTGATATAGTAGGTAAAATAAGGAATATGCAATATGCAGTTAACCTCCTTTTGCCCCAGGAAGTGTTGCAGACATCTACAGGCCTGTCCATATGGCTTCTCTATTTACAATTTGTTCCATTCACAGTCATTTCCAATGTCCTGACCTGGGTGCAAACATAGTTTTCAGTTTTCTTTATTAAAGAAGGCACCTTCCTCTATCCATTGACACCATTTGATTGGGAGGGACTGCATCCTGCTGACTTTGAAGAGGCGCACTTGGTCTGACTAGAAAAATGGTTGAGAAGCACTGGTTTAAGAGCAGCGACTCAAAGGTGAATAAGATCCAAGAAAATTTACATTTTTCAGAAAGAAGCAACAGAGCTAGAAAAAAATAGGTGTTGGCCTCTTTAATGTTTGATATTTTATTAGAAACTTTACAACAAAGACTCAATTATCCTTAAATAACAGCGGAGTATTTTAAACTTACAATACCATAAATTTTAGGACCAAATGTAAAGTATTGCAGAAAAATCTTTCTGCAATAATATTATATTAATTTCTACACTCAGGATATTTTTATGGACTAGATTGTCTGTTTCATGGACTTATGACTACTAAAGTTTTTTGAAAACTCCTTGAAAGCAAAATTAATAGTCTACAGTATTTGGGGAATGGTCCTAGATGATCTTTAAGGTCCCTTCCAGCCCAAAGCCTTCTATGCTTCTGGTAAGTAAACACTGAAAACTATTGGCAATATTTGTTCCTTATCTATTTAAATAGATGTTAACAGTAAAATTGGAATACTCTTTTCAATAGCAATTTTAAAAAGTTTGACCTTCAGATCAGAATTACAGATTTCTTTCTATCATGATCCTCTTTATCTTTTCATTACTGCTTGCAATACTGAGCACTGTATAAAAGGAATTGTGATTGATTTTTGTAGCCTAGGCATAATGGGGAAAGGGCCTTCTGCTCATATACTCTGTGTGCTTCTCTTATGTTTGCCTTCTGTCTTCAAGAATGGGTTTGAGTAAAGTATTCATTCCCATGAATACCATTCTTTTTCCTATTTTTGTTGCTTTTTCATTACCTATATTTGTATTTGTAATTGAATTTTTGGTTGCATTAATGCTTGTGATGTACTAGCAGCCTTATTTTGACAGTAAGAGCCTAGAAATAACAATGTACAAAATTGTTTCCTCAATGCAAAGAAGTTATCTTCATTCGGTTATTACCAACATTCGAAAAGTAATAATAGAAAAGCATTGCATGTAGGCCATTGAAAATGTCCAAGGAACTTAAAAGTTAAGCTGCTTTTTACAAACATGATCTATAAGACTTACTTTTTACTTAATTCTTTATTTTAAGCTCACTGCACACTTGGCACTCCCCAGACAGGGGACTTGTGTTTATTTTAGATTGTCTTTTCTGGAACAGGGTAAAACCAAATAAAATTCAAATGTATATAAGGACATATCTATTCTAGGATTGTAAGGTGAATTTCCCATGAAACTCAAAGAAAGTATAAACATCTATACTATTATACATTTTCACTAAAAAGGAAAAGAAAAAAAAATCATTTTTTAAACAAACCATGTAAAAATTTCCATGGAAGGTTTGCCTTAAAAGTATTTTTGAACTAATAACCTCTCACATCCTGTTAGTTATGACTAAGTTTCTGGAGTCTAGCCTAGAGAAGGTCAAAACTCTGTTTTCTGGAGGGAAAGGAAGAAGGAGGAAGGTCTGTTTTCAGAGCTATCAACCTGCTCTTCTCTTTGTCCTCCACCCTTTGTATTTCTCAGTAGGAATATGTATTTCAAGATAAAAGAAGATTTTTCTCCTATTCCATGCCAAATTTCAAAGATAGGCCTTATACACTTTAGTGGCTTCTGATTCCCAAGTTACATGAATATCTAGTAGGCATTTGTCTCAAAAAAAGGAACTGGTGAGATAGACCATATATTTCTAACTTAGTTCCTCTTTTTCTGATGAATGAAAATTCCATGACTGTTCTTAGCATTGGACTTTTCATTCCACGCTTTTAATCAGGTTCACATTCTGTACTTTATGGCAGAATGTTGACCAAGAAATGGGTATGTTCCCATAAAAATGGTTTTTAATTGTTTCAACTAAGTGAATGAGAAGGGCCTCAGCCTCTATAGTATGTCAAACTTACACAATTCCTGCTTTGCTTAATGGTTGATTACTTAGTAGAGTAAATAGAGATCTTCATAATATCATTTAAGTAAAGCAACTTACAAAACTTAAATCAGACTTCAATATCATTCCAATTCAGACTGTGAGGAGTGGCTACACTACTTTTGTTTTTTTTTTCTCAGATGAAGCATTTTGCATTTCAATTTCACCAGTATCAAAAAGTATTTTCTTACAATTTTTTTTTTTAATTGGCATGCATATACAAATAAAAACAGACATGGCAAAATTGCAGTCACTATTTCACTTAGTGTCTTTTTAATATAATGCTTTCTGTAATTCATCATGTATTTGAATAATTAAAATCTAGTATAATGTGTGAATAGTTAATTTGAGAAATTTGTAATATCTTATGGACAGTGCCATTACTTCTGTACTATGATCGATTCCCTGCTTTTGCTATCTTTTTTTTGCAGTTTATCATGTGACCACAAATTTTTGCTGGGGAAACAAAACTGAAACTATAGCTCAAAAAGAAGAAAAAATAAGCATGTGACCTGAAGCACCATAATGTGAAAGCATGCATCTCTATTGAAAGTGTTAGTAAAAGAGAAAACAAAGCTTTTCATAAACTGTGGTAGTAATCTCTAAGCGGTGAAAGGCTGTTTAACTTCCAGTAAAAAAGATATACCTTATTAATATGAAAACAAAATAACCATATCTATGCTCTGTTTTCTGGTTATATGTTTGTCAAGATCCCTAAGTTCTTACACAAAAAATCTTCTTGAAGACTTTGAATCTACTTTTAAAACATGTTCTTGTTTTCAACACCATTTCTAAAAATCAGTTCATGCTTCTCCAAAATCTTCTGCTATCTGCATTTCAGACTCTCTGGAAATGAGTGACCCTTTCAGAAGACAAATGTCTTTCCAAGTTCATTGTTGTGTTCAATTGGCAGGAGCTAAAATACATGCCTCAGAGTGCATCTTTTGTACTTGCTAAGTGGGCATATTTGTCTGCAGAAATAAATTATCCTTCCCAATGTGCAGCCAAAGTATGCAAGCAAATATTTATTAGGTGATTCAGTAGTCTGACTAGTTTGTTTGACTACATTTATTGTTTCTACTTCTTTTCCACCTAAGCCTACCAAGGATGAAGGAGGTAGAACATTTGTGTTACATCACAGATAAATCTTAATGAGACTACCAGTTCTTGACTTTATCAAATAACGGGTTAGTTATTATTGTCCATTTCATTTTCTTCCACTGTAATGTTAGTTTGCTTGACTGTTCTGTGCACATTGAACTTGCAGATGCACTCAATTTTTTAATTGGTATTTTTCATTTGTCTGGTACTTTTTACTATTGTATGACACAGAAATGGCACTTTTTTAATTACTCACTTTCTAAGACATATGATCTTGTAGTAGCTTTCCACAATAAATATCAGTTTTATTCCTAGATAAATAAAATCCCAATTTTTTTTTCTGCTGTGTGTGGTCAGGCATAAGTGGATAGGGACACAACAGAGGAGAAGAAAACTTCCTATCCCATATGCAAGTGACCTGACATTTTAAATTCAGTATCTATCCATAGTGTATGTCTATTCAATTCTTCATCTGCTTGTCTGTGGGAAATCAGAAGTAAAAAGAGAAACCCTTTATATTAACACAAATCATGCAACATCAAAGCTGGACTTTATTTTCACTGATTTTGACAACAACTTCACATTAATAATAATTGCTGTTCAACAATTCCCCAGAGCGTGGCTCCATTTTCAGCCCTGCGAATGGACTTTGCATAATGAATTTTGCAGGACTTTATTTCAACTATTCCATCTATAACACTAGATAATGATCTTCTTTGTACAAAGTAGGAATTGCATAAATTCCTGAACATTATTATTTTTTAAATATCATTATGCCTTGTATGGATTTAAAACTGAAGTTCACATATTCATTTCTACAGAAAATGCAAAGTTTCTTCCTATCACTCAGAAGCCATACATTCATAAATGTCAATTTTGTGGAATCACATTTCTGATCATTATCACTTTTAATGCATATGTTAAATTATCTATCATGTAGAACAAGAAAAATTCAATTAATCTCAAGATTACTTTATAGCATTGAAAGTTCTCCAGGAGTACTGTTGGAATTTTTATTGCTTTAATTTTCAAGTGTTAGTTTGGAATTTTTTTTTTTCAGATAACATGTATATTTAACATTTACTGTCATGTCACACAAAGAAATAACTTGAAGTCATTTTTGTGGAAATCTGTATAAAACTTGGACACTTGACTTTAGGTTGGAAGGGACTTTGGTAGCTTCTGATGAGCAAAGTGTAATAGCACAAAATTAAACGTGAGCAAATAAGTTGTTTTAAAAGAAGCTACTCTTGTGATGTCTGATTTTTTTTCATTTTAACTACTGTGAACAAAGTATTTTCTGTTCTTCTTAAAAAAGTTATATTAGTTTTCATATTAGTAATACAATGTTATTCTCTTGGAGGTTAAGATGTCTGCCTTTTGGGGGTTTTGTATCCTGTTATGTGAAGCATTTCATGTAAATTCTGCCATTTCTTACTGAGGGTGATGAACCCTAAACTCTTTCCCCTTTCTCAAAATTCTTCCCTGATAAAGAATCTCTTCTTCTTGAGTGGTCAGTGATAGTACTGCACACTGGATAGAGACAAGAGCCCTGCTAGCCAGGAAGCACTAAGTAAAATTGAACCAAATATAGCAAGGGCGACTGTAAAGTAACAGGCAGAAAGAGAATGGGATGGAAGGTGTTCTTGTTCATCTTAACTAAGTCTCAAGGTTATCCTTGTTAATACAGAATACAGCAATGACATGTTCATATGGATCGGAATTTAGTTTTAATGGAATCACTACCAAAAACTACTGTATCAGGAATCCTGGAAGTCAATAGCTGATTATATTTTTGAATAAACACTTGCTAAAAGAAAAATTTTAAAGGAGGAATTAACGTGGAAATAATAAGCTTTATTTAAACTGCAACAGCTATGTATTGTTTTTTGTCTAGGAAGGAAGACATTCATTCACCTGTAGTGACTTCCCTGAGAAACTTCATTCACACATTAGGACTTTCCAGGTAGCTGAATCAGGTTTAATATTTTTTATCATTGTTTTTAGCCAACCTTACTTTTTCAGACAGCTAATTCCTTATCATCAGCTATGTCATCTACTCCATCATGTCCTTCCTGGCTGGATAAACTACTGGTGTTTGATGCAAGATGTGTCTTACTACTTCAGTAGCTAGAATTATTACAAATGATCATATAACCTAATTATTTTGGTGGCAAATAGGACTTATCTTGGTGTGCCCAGGTCTGTCCATGTGGTTTGTATTCAACTCCTGTAAGCTATTCTGTGTGGCTTTGTTTTTGGTTATTCCTGCTGCTCTGGTTTCTGTGGCTCCAGAACATGGAATAATCCCTCTTCAGAAAACTTGGAATACTCATATTTTAAACCTCTTCACTTTGCTGTCTGTGTAGATATCCTAGACTCTTCTTTTATGCTGTCAACAATAAACTCATATATTGCCCTTCTAAAGAGGGTAGAAGAGCATCTGCAGATATCTATGGACTATGCAGATATCCTGCATTCTTCTTTTCTATGATCATTATGAAAAAAATTGAAGAGTACCTCCCTTAAGAAGTTTTGCTTGATTTTTTTTTTCCCCATGGAAGAGTATCACTGGTTTCTTGTTCTGTGTCAAATATTCTAAACTCCAGCTGCATAACAGTTGCTCCCAGTAACTTTGTGCTTTCTACAAGTTATTGTCACTTTTGATCTTCTTCTAGTGACACTTTTAATAACATTATTTCCTTGTCCTAGAGCAGAGTAGAGAAGTGTCAATAAAGTCAGACCAATCATAGCAATGTTGGTATGCTGTCTGGCATCCAGACAAACCTACCCTTTGACGTTGTGATAACAAGCTGGATTGGCTTGTTAATTAAAGATAAAGTATTTATCTCCATTACATGGGAGTCATTCAAATTGCATTTTTGAATACAGAAAGTTATTTATTAGTTAAATCATGGGCAGCATCCATTATTGAATATTGATTTATATTTTTCTTGGAGTGCCTGATTCCCACAGCCAGTAAATTGCAGATTTATTTTTAAGATTGGCTTACAGCTATTGACAGATGCTTTCTCTATGGTCTTCTAAACATATGTGCACAGAAAAGGTGACGGTGCAGGAGATTTATGTAATGTTGTAGCAGCTCATTACTTTTAGAACTCTGTTTTATTGCTCTGTTAAAGATGCATTAACAGATGAAGACACTGCAAAATTGGAAATCAGAAATGATTAGAAAACAACATCCAATGGAATCAGCATTTTTTTTCCTGTTTAAAGAAATCTTCTGCCCATTTATTTAGATATATAAGCAGATCTATAATATGTTATAATTAGATCTGACCATGTAGTATAAAAAGTATTGTGTATTAAGGAATTCAGACCAAAACAAGTTGTTGTGTTTTGTTTGTACTGCTCTTTCTGTGGAATCTGGGTGGATACAGAGGATTGGAAAGTACAGGATGGAACTTAGTCTTTGCTCCACTGATGACTTGGCTTTAATCCATGTGATTCATTTGTGGGCAGGGGTCAGATTCACTCTCATGCATGACTTAGTCCTGACCTTAGTCCTTAGCCAAGGTCAGGACCATAACCTGTGGCATGAGATTGAAGGCGCCTGGTGGCAGTGAAATCAGGTTAAGAGATTTCTCATGTTTAACCTCTGGTATTTAATGGCCAGGTAGCTAATTGCTTTCTTAGATGGCACTTTCATGCCACAGATCTTAACATAATATTTTGTTTTTCACAAAAGCACAATGTGAGTGCCCAAATATATTTTCCAGAGGGGTATCCAGTCTTGCTTTGAGTACTGGAAGGGGCAGAGTATCTAATTTTTCAGTACTTTGATCCAGTGGTCAACTCTTTTGAAGTTCATGCTTCATATTCAACTGACTGTAGCTATGTATCTTGGTTAAAATTATTTCTGTTCAAGCCTTGAAAGCTTTAGTATTATAAGCACAGAACCAGATAATCACAGTTCTGTTCTCTCTTAAGCCAGCTGTTATCTTTTAATTTCATTCAATATCTCTGAATTTCCTGCAAAGAACTGGAATTGGTGGCCATCCATGTACAGTAACACATCAGCAGTTCCTGGGGAATTCATGTGGGCCCCTGTCTGACATGGGGACTCCAACCTGGTGTCTCCAGAAGACATCACCTCTGCATGTCTCCCTCCTCTTCCAATGAAGTCAAAATTGGACAGCAGTCAGATCCCAACCCAAAATTTGTTCCCCAGGAGCATATGGAAGTATACCACTGGTGCTGACTGGTGCTGAATATTTGCAGAAAATATTTTGTGTCTGTTCACACTGATATTGTGGCTTTATATAGTGCTTTCTGGGCAGGGTTCTCTAGGTAATTGAGACTATGTATTACCAGGGTTTATGTTTCCAGTAAGATGATTTTACCTTAAATAGGTTTAAATCCTCTTTGACACAGAGGCAGTATTTATTTGCTTATGAAAGAAAACAACTGTATTTCTGGGTTTTAATAATCTGAATAAGTTAGCTCTTTAACATTTCTATTCTCTCATTCTAAGGCATTTTTTCCCATCCTCAATTGCTTTTGGGAGTTTTTTTCTGTTTAACTTGATATAGGATACGAATATTGTTATGCGTACAGTATTGTTGTGTTAGTGTCACAATTTTTATGCACTGATTAAGTCTAAGCATATCATTTTTTATATATGTTTTTTAAAACTGCACATTTCTGCCACAGTGTTATGTACACTGATTTGCCTTAGACTATCAGAAAATCACTGCTTTCCAGGGCATGGGTACTTTTGCTAAATAAGCATTCTGTATAAAAATTTATTGTTCATCATTTATTTTAATCATTCATTAGTCTGCTTCAAACGCATTGTATGACAAGTTATTGATGAAACAAGCACATAGTATTGCCTAGTTGTGGTAATATAATTATGATTTAATCCCACAGAAGCTGGTTTAAAACGTTGATCTTGATGATGACAGCTCTGATTTGACATCTGCCAGTTCTGAACTTGTTCCATACATATGCCACTCAGTGTTGCTTTGTTTTCATGATTAAAATTATTATGCTTTATCTCAATGAAGAACTGTTGTGTGAAGCTGGCTTCATCAAAAAGATCTGGGATTAAAAAAATAAAAATATCTTTATAATATATTATATTGTTAGAGATTATCTATAGAAAACCTTCTGCAGGCCATGTCAGGACTTTGTATTATGCCAATAATATTTATAAAATACAATTTAGAAAACCATGAGATGGGGGTGATTTGTCAGCTTTTAATTTTCTTTTCATCTGTTATGCTTTAAAAAAATCAACATAACTTTAAAGAACAGAAATAGAAATCAGATGTTGAAGGTTCATTTGATATGTTTACTAGTGTTTTTCTTGTTTCTGCAGTATGCAGTGTACCACTGATTTTTCCAAAACATAAAGTTTGAAGAAGGTGAAATGAAATGTTTCATCCATAAAAATATGCACAAAACAAAACTAAAGTCCACATTCATAATTTGCCAGAAATGCATATGCACTCATCCATTCAGTGCAGAAGCTTTACCTTCTGAGCTGTCTTGCAAACAAAAAGCAACTTCTCTGTGGAGGGCTTGAAGAGATCCCTTCATAATCAATATTCAGTTACAAGTACAACTTACAAGAATTTGGCAAATTATCTCAGATAATGAGAAAATTGTGATCTGCTTGTGTATATTGTGAAAGTAGAAAAATTGGCTCAATTTGCTCAGTAAATTATTCATTAGAAGTTACTCATTCATCACTAATAAAAATGCTGTCTTCAGATGTTTCATCTATTTGGTGTTTCATCTGCAATGAAAACTGATTTTACAATCTGTCATTCCTACAGCTGTTCTAGAGAACTAGAGAAATCTTTATCCTTACAGTAAAAGGAAGACTCTATTCTTCCATCTCAGAAATAAAAATAAAATTAAAAAAAAGAAAATTGAGATATAATATACCTCAGGTTTTTGGGGAGAAAAATCCAGTGAAGAATCTGTCAATACAAGACTCAAAACCAGGAAAGTATTTGGTACCATACAGAAAATACTTTTGTATGTTGTCCCTTCCCAGTATTTTAACTTGTTTGTTCTTGTTTAATAACGCTTCAAGTATGTAGTTAGCTCTAGGGAAAAGATTTTGGAGTGGTTAGCATATCAGTTTTACCGTGTGAATTTTCCCCAAGTGGCCTTGAACAATAGCAGAAGAAAGGTAGCAAGGTTAGCAGATAAACAACTGTCACTGTCATGACAGCCAGCTGAATGCTTGGAGCAGCATGATGGAAAGGATGATTTGAATTGCATCAGAACATGACTTCCAGGATTGTGAAGCCTGGAACTTCTCCAAAGGGATCAAATATGATTGGAATAGTAGTTGACAGGAGCTGGTCCACATTATGTATGCTGCAGCTTCCTGGTGACTTACTCAGCTGAGAAAAAACATTGGCAAATAGGGAAAATAAACTCATGCTTGGAGCAGTTTACTTATCTATGTGTGGAGATGAAACTTAGAGAAAGCTAACAGGATGGACATGAAATCCAGGAAAACAGAGTGATGGCATATTTTCTTTTATGTGCTTAGAAAATATCCTAGAACATTTTCTTAAAATTACAGAATTGAAACCAAAACATTTTCAAGAATCTTTGTGTACCTAATGACTGAACTGCAGAGCTGAACAGCGTGCAAATAGAGAAATGATGAATGTTACACAAATGGATTTCCTCAATACCAAATAGCACATATATTCTCATGCTGTTGTTACTAAGCTTCCTGTGTTAATTTTGTTATGTCAAAATACTAATAAATCAGTGGCAATTTTATGTGCATCACAACAAAAAAGGGCATTTATTTCTTTGAAATGTACCATGTATCTAATTAAGATGGTAGTAAAATAGAAAATCAATGAATTAATGTATATTTTAAGTTTTACTTGCTAGAATATGATATGAAATAATTCACCAGTGCACTGAAGATTTGAGTATACTAACGGTAACCTGTGTCACTGCCTTTTTTTCTAAGTCAGTACAGTTATGTCATCCAGTTTGCTTCTGTGGATACTCTTTTGCATACAAGAATTAAGAAAAAAAAATTGTCTTACTTTGGTGAACATGATACCATTAACAGGTTTTTTACATTTTGAACAAGTGCCATTCCATTAAAATCTTGACATTTTCAGGGAGCTAAAGAATTCACAAGGTATGTAAGCCATTTGAAAATTAAAAATATCTTGAGTTTCAGCTCATTCCTTACCATTAACTATTTAGGAAGATCATACTTACTGAGTGCCCTACCAGTTCTTATTTGGATCTCAAATAATAAAATGCATTCACTTTCATAGTGGGACAATTACTTCAAGTAAGCAGGTCTCAAATTCTACATGGCATGAATATCAATTTAAATTTGAAATATTCAGAAAAAGTAAGGGATAAAAGTGATGGACACTTTGTGTCCATCACTTAATGATATTTCTATATAGAAAAGCTTTAAACAGAAATCTATAAAAAAAGAAAAGTTTTGATTTTTAGCTTTCATGCATATATCTTTTTTATAAGAGAAAAGATTGATAGATGTATCCTTTTATGCATTATTTTTTAGTCTGAAGATCACAGTGAAACAGGCTGAAGTAAAAAGCAGAAACTTAACTAGCAAGAACAATCTATTATAATAGAACAAATAGGAATGGTTATGAGATATACTGAAGGTAAAAACTGAAGGCTTCATCTGAAGACTCATGAAACTTTATTTCCAGTGTCACATCCCAGAAATTTAGAAGGCATTCCTTCTTCAGAAAGAAGGTAAGATGGTTCTGATTTCCAGATTCCAAAATTGTCTCAGAGCATAAATCATACTTGAATGTGACTAGTGAGAGAAGAGCTTACTACACCAACTGATCATCCCTCACTGCTGGCGTAAGCACTGTGATGGAGGCATTTCCTCAGGGAGGCTTCTCATTCTTCTGTCATCTACAAGTAGGTATTGACATTCTAAAGCTTTACTAATGTAAGATTTACTTGGAAAGAGCTGCTAAAATTGAAGTATAGCTAAGCTCATGAAAACAAATGCTTTATGATACAAGTTTTGTAATATCCTATGAAATTTGATGTATTGTTTACATAAAATATGTATTAACTTATCCTTTCATTGCATAATTGGGGAAATACTACTTTTTTGCTAAATATCTGTAGAGTTTTATATTACTGTTTTGATATTTAATCAATTGAATGTATTTTGATGATCAAATAATAATGGTTAAGTCATAATGTTCTGCATTATGACTAAATAGGAAGATAAGAAAAATAGTAAAGACTGGTAAGACAGAAGTTACATGTCAAATAAATGTCTTTTTTTGGTTAGCTTTTAAAAACTGAACTACATCTGGCAATTAAATATTTAAGTGTCCAGCTTTGGAGATATTTGGAACACACAGAGCACTGTGCCCCTGCTCTAGCTGACCATACTTTGAGCAAGGAGCTTGGTCTAAGCACTCTCCAGATTATTCCACCCTTCCAGTCTCAATGATTCCATGATTTCATATTTAAGTTTTTCACTCAAATGCTTATTTGTTTTACAGATTTAACTAAATTATTAGACTATTTTGAAATATAGCTTAGCTTCCAGTATACCAGAATTTTTAATTATGCAGACAAAAAAGCTGTAAAGCACATTTTCTCCTTCTAGAAACTGGGTGAGAGCAGGTTTGAGGACAACTTAAAAGAATAGCTATTCCCCAGATATAGAATCAAATTAATACAATGGTAATAATGGTAAAATTATGGTAGTACAATATAGTACAAATGTACACAAAATGAATGCTTACAATATCCTGACTGAAGCAAAGAAGTCTGCTTTTAATAGCTATTTCTGCTTAGAGTGTAGCATATTGCTATTACTCTTAGTTATCACAGATGAAAGAAGTATTTTGCACATCTGTGATTTTCCCCGATTTCCATCAATCATTTCAAATATTTGTTGTTGCTGTACTTCTAGAGTTTCTTTTAAAATAACACTATAAATGCAAATCATATTAACGTGTAATATTAAATGACTATTAGAATATATTCACAGAAAAACAATGGTCCTGTGCTGTGTGATAAAGTGTGTAACTACAAACAGTTTCAATCAGAGGAAAGCAACTGGGGAAAAGTACATTAGAAGCCTGAATAAAAAAGCTGTTCGCAATCAGTTACAGCTGAGTGCAACAAAAATTACTTTCTAGGGATAAAAGGAAATTAATGATTGACCAGTGTAACCAGAACATCCCACAGCATGTTGAATATTTAATGCCATGCTACTTCTGCCCAAAACAATCTGAGGTTTGGCATATATCCACCAAAATAGCTCATCGCTAATTAATTTGCCATGTCATTTTGCATAAAATTAGTAATTAATACTAGTCACCATGCACTATAGTGAACTTTTTTCAGTTAAAGATTCAATCTCAGTAGTTTCAAAAGCTTGATGAAATGGTAGTTTTTTTATTATTCTTAGAAAATAACTTGCACATTGAAAAAGGTATTGCAGTCAAAAGGAAGGATATATCAAAGTTTATAGACCAAATATATTTGAGGTTGTTCAAGGTCAATGAAATTTTCCCTCCACTTGCTTGAAATTATGAGTAATGGAATATGAATAACTGGTACTCCGACTGAAATTAACTACAGTGATGTGTAACACTATATTTAGCTGCCGTTTAAACTGTTGCAGTCTCATTTAACAGGCTCCAAATTAAACCTGCATTCTCCACCATTTTAGAGGGAACATTTAGCCTGAGGTTTTGAAAATTGATTGGAAGAATTTCCAGTAATTATTACATGAGATGCAGAAAGAAGGCATTCTTTGAAGAATCATTTAGGGTAATCATTGCAAGCAGTAGTCTTGAATAAATACAAAAGCATTGTTATGAAATTTGGAGTTTGCTATGTGGGAAAAAAAAAAAAAAAAGAAGAGTATTGCTATTTAGAAGAAGTTGTGGGTTTGGGTCATTTTCCTAATCTGCTTATTCCCCAAACAGATGTTTTTAAGTGTAGTAAAACACAATTTATTCTGAGCAATTGTGCAATACCAAACCCCAGGAACTGCAGTCCTACAGTCAAAAGCCTGGAGAGTCATTGAATGCTCACATTACTCTGTGAGAGTCTGCACTGAGCAGGAACAGCCTTGTAGCAGAAAAGTCAGAGACTGGCAGATCACTAGTAATTAAATTAATAGTATTGAGCCCAAGGCCATATTTCTTCATCTTCTGTTTCTCATATTGCCTCTCATTTTTTTTCTGTGATAATCTTTTCATGTTTCTTATTCCTAATTAACACTTGTTAACACTTTTTTCCCCCCTTTGGCTTCTTTTGCTTTTTTAATTCTTTCACATAGTTCTGTTTTCATTCTTGGTATCTGTGGCTTCCCTGTTGGCTTATCTCTCCATTCATTATTTCTGGTTCTCTTTTTACCCTCCTGCCTTCACTGTTACCTTCTCCATTTGCTTACTGCTTCCTTTCTTTCATTGTGCCACATGTCTGATTTCTCCTTGTTTAACTGCTATGGCTTTCTGTCAGAAAGGAATCCTGGCAGAAAGCACTTCTGATAGTGTTTTATAATTCCATGTGAACCATTTGAGTGATGTTAGTCAAAGAATTATATTTTGCTTTTGCACTAAAAATTTTCATGCTATGGACTCTGTAGTTCAGTCTGCTCTAAATATATATTTCAGGATTGTAGCTGCAGTAAAATGTCAAGACAGCAACCCAAACAGTAGCAGTAATATTATATAAAGTGTGAATGGTATACACTGAGTTTAAATCTCAGCGTAGTGCAGGATGCTTTTCGTAACTAGTAATCCACATGTGCTTGCATCTGTACTGAATTTACAGAGGAAGGTGCACTGTACTATAGTGATATGCTGAAGTTTTTCTAGCCCAAACATGTTACCATGCAGAGTCCCAGTCTAAGTTATTTATTAGAGGTGGAATTGCTTTTTCTTCCGATGCTATCCCTTCAAGACAGGCTGCAACTTCAACATATTTGAAAACTAGGACTTCTCACACAGAGCAAGTCTTCAGGACAAGGTTATGCAGTCTCTTAGCACATATCCCCTCTGTTGTTGGACCATTTCTTTGAAGAAGCCTAAACAGCCTCAGCCTTCTCGTGTTTCCTTAGTTGAGGGCCCCATTGGTGCAGGTATGTCGGGCTGCAGCTGCAGCCCAGCTGCTGAGAGCAGAGCCGAGAGGTCACGCACCGCCGGCCCCTGGCAGCACAAAGGACCTGGCACCTATGGCACTGCCAGGTGGGCCTGGCACACACTGCAGGAGATGGGGGCTCACCAGGGACAGCGAGACCTTCGTGTCCTTGGGCTGGGAAGGTCTAACAGCCTGGGGGATCCTTTGTTCAGGGTCCCTCCTCAGAGGGCAGCAGCTCGGGCTGTTCCTGGGCTACTGCGCCATGAGCAATGGCTTTATGGACATCTGAGCCTCTGCTGTGGCAAACCCGTTATGGATCCGGTGTGAAACCTGCTCTGACTCTGGGATGGGATGTGTGGGATCACTGCAGATGCCCTGGGGTTACTGTGGAGGGGGATCAGCCCCAGCTGTGGAAATCTCTGGTGTTGAGAATGCAACTGAGAGAACCTCGTGAACGGTCAGACTGGGAATTTTCTGTAACACCCCCGTTACTGTTGACAGAAAAATATTAGTGTGTCTTGACTTCTAGAAATAGTGATGGTAGCTGGATCTTTTCTTCCCCCCCCTGAGAAATCAGCATGTAAGTGTTTCAAATGCTAGATGTGAGCAGCATTTGTGAGCAGCAGAAGCAAACTTCTCATGGTGTGAGAAGTTTTTCAGTAGACAGGATGTCCGGGTTTAAAAGCCATGGGATAAAAAATTCTGTCAGAGCTTTGGTTTTAAACAGAATGTTTTTTAAAGGACGGTAAATTGTAATGCTCTCATATCAGAATCTGGACAGCAGGCAATATAGGGAACACTTATTATTGCCTTTTTTACACTGTTGTCAGAATGTTTTTCACAGGAGTATGATATTGTGAAGTGCAGTGTTACACAGAGAGTGACAAAGAAATTTCTGTTAGAACTTGTTATAAGCCTTCTGGTTTGGAATTATAGAGGAAGAAAAAAAAGACCTGTCTTTATGAGCCAGAGGATGCCAATGACCAGCCATGAAAAAAAGAAATGCAATCACTGCATGAGTTGAGAAAGTATATCCACTACCAACAGAGAGAAAATAAATCTGTGCATTAACAAAGAATATTTTTCTTTTTAAATAAAAACTGCAATATTTTCAGTTGGAAATCAGCAGTAAGTTTCTAATCTCTGAGGAGAAGGTATAGAATGGCTTTCCGTGAAGGTAGGGTTGCTAGAAATAAAGATGAGCACCTGAGCTTGATTTATAAACTCTTCTTATCATAGGCAATAAACTAGTGATGTCTTCAGAGCTTCCTATGAAAATAATGTAGAGATGACCAGTTAATAAGAATTATTCATGTTTCCATGATCATTATTCTCTGTTATTCACATTTTACCTTAATTCTTACAGTCCACTTTGGGAGAAGATCTCATCTCTCTCTGTTTGCTTGAAGCGTTAATAGCATGACATAAAATCAATGGACATAACATTCCCTCTAAACTTAATAGCACATTTTACCCTGAGAGGGAACATGTGTGCTAAAGTCTTTGCAAACAATTCCATGGGTAAAGGTATGGGCGTTAATGTCTTTGAAATGGGTCTTAATATCTCTACTAACTTCAAGGTTTGCTACAGAACCCAGAAAGCTTGGCTTCTGAAATGGGCAGGTGCATCTGCACCAGCCCGAGCTTCTGAGCTTTGGGCAAGAGGTTTGTTGTAGCTTGGCTCCTGAAACAGACAGTGGATCTGCACAAGCTTGAGCTTCTGAACTTTGGGGTAAAATGACCCATTCAGGGCAGGGGGGCATATGTGGTAGGCTGTTTGGGAAGGCTGGACCTTCCCAGTACTCCAGCCAGTGGGGAAAGGAAGAGGGCAACGTGCGGCCAGGAGCTGAGGACCAAAGGAGGCTGTGCCCTCTGAAACCTCGAGAAAACCCCGGGAGCGTGTGCCCCGGTGGACTCTCTCCCTTTATTCAAATCAATTTGCAGGACTCCTCTATTTCCTTTTTGGTCACTGGATTTTCATAGTGTGATTTTCCATACAACCCCTTTGATGAGGTAAGTAAGAAGTAGTTTGTTTTGTATGGTTCCATGGCTGAATGCTTTGCAATGGTAACAGCCTTCTAGTTCCTTATGGTGCAGGAAAAAAAAAAAAAAAGGCAGATTTTCATATGTCTATAATGAAATGTCCTTCTAGCACAGCTTGAATTGCCAGGATAATGTGATGCTTGTTTTATTTTTTTCCTAAAGAGAGACTTCTTTTTAAAACTTTGGTTGTTTAATTATGTCATAGTACATTATGAGAGGGCGTTATTCCTGATGGAGCAGCATTCTTACAGAGCCTTTTTCCAAGTTTTACCTATGTTAAGCATGATTTAGATACCATAGGAATGTAACTGTTGGGGAAAAAATTGCTTTCTGCAGCCTAAATGTGAGTTTATGAATATTTATCAAGAAAGAAATTTAAGTAAACTTTCCTAGGGAATTGATGCAGTTATAGATTTATGCTGAGCTAATAGAACAGTTTTCAACCTGAGATTTAAATACTAGTACTGCTACTAAATGATTTTTCTTTTATGAAAAAGAATAAATGGAATGAAATCCACCAATATAGATGCCAAATATACTTGTTAAAAAAAAGATATGAAGAAAAATATCATCCTAATTATTCAAACATGCGCGGCTTTATAGAATTATTTAGGTTAGAAAAGACCTATGACCACCATCAAATTATACTCAGCACTGCCAAGCTCACCACTAACGCTTGTCCCTAAGTGCCACATCCACACATCTTACCTGCAGTTGCCCAGA
The DNA here is from genome assembly GCF_963513975.1 of Fringilla coelebs. Classification (NCBI taxonomy): domain Eukaryota; kingdom Metazoa; phylum Chordata; class Aves; order Passeriformes; family Fringillidae; genus Fringilla; species Fringilla coelebs. The sequence goes on along the minus strand of NC_140032.1, from coordinate 34,166,273 downwards.
TCCTCTTTCAGACCATTTTGTAGATGGGTATTTAAATAGGTGGATTGGTGAAGCAAAAGGAAATTTGGTAGAAAAAAAACATTTATTTTTTTAATTATGTATGGAGGAATTGGCAGATAAAATAATAAAGGATCATTCGTAAAAGAACATTTTCTTCCCAAGGATTATCTTCCTTCAAAGATTAAGACATTAAGTCATAATTTAACTGGTCCTGAGAAACAATTATATTCCTTAGCAGTCACTACAGACTATTTTTTTTTTTACTTCCTCAAGTTTTAAAAGTCTTTATAGGAATGGCACAAGATCAGAGCAGCTCTCATTGTTACACATCTTATATACTACTTGTATGCTACTTTGCCATTCTTTCTGTGACTGATATACTAAGTTTTGTCACTGTAGAACTTTCATGGCATTGTTTTGATTTTGGAGTAAGTTACATGGTGTCTTGTAAAGAGCAAGAGGGCAGTTTAAAAGCACATCTGCATTTTCAGGTACCAAAATTCAATTTACCAATGAAGACTCTAGCTTTAAAGTCCTTTTGCATACTTTAAACTTTGTTCTTGATTTTTTTTTTTTGTTAAAGAGAATTATTGTCTTCAAAAATAAGTGGAATATGTCCATGTAGGAAAAACTCTGTATCCCTCCTAAGAGCAATTGAAATCAAAAGTAGGAGCTATTACAGGAAATTAACTCCAATACTAACATTTTCTCTTATGCTTAGCGCCTACTCATCCTGTAGTGTAACACTGGAATGTTTAGGTAGACATATATTCAAAGCCTCCATGGTCTAGAAAAATAAATTACATTTAGACAGGTAAATTTATTCTAAAATGTATTTCCTCTTCTCCTGATTTAAATGCATCCAGTGTTTTAAAAATATGTCTTTTGCTTATGTTGATTATTGAAAAATGTTTCATATTTTTCTTAATCTTCCATATATTTTATATTGTATGTGCTCACATGGTTCATTTCGACAACAGAATAACTTCAAACAATTATTAATATATCTGAAGAGAGCAAACATGCCCACAGCTCATATTTTTCACAGCTCATATTTATAAGGTAGATCATTCTTTTTTTTTATATTGTGTTGCCCTGTTAAGAATCCATGATTCCCTCAAAAATAATGACATTTTATAAAGGCAACACATGTTTATTTGGAGGAGTATTTATTTTCTTTCCTTCCTGTTTCTGAATCTCTAGGGTATATTCAACTCATAGTTTCAGTATTTTTCCTCTCAAACACAGGAATCTTTATTTACTTTTTTTTTTACAAAAAAATGAAGGTGACAGGTAGATCAAGGAAAGGTGTTTGTGAGAAAACAGAACATTATTAATCTTCTGAAGAAATATGAAAGTTTGCTTATGTGTTATAGCTTGCCATAATCAAGTATCAAACAAATGAAAAACTGAATAATATCATTGAAATGTATTGGTTTTGCTTCAGCTATAACTGTGAGAAAATGTTTGTAGTCACTCACCTCAGAAAGTGGAAATAACAGATGAAAATATGTATCTGACCTCATTTCCTTTGCAACTTCTACCAAGAAATTTGTGTTCAGAAGAATTGCCTGTTAGGGAAAAGTACTCTTATTTTGCTAATACTTTTTTTTTTCCTCTGGTAAGTTTTTGTGTAAGATAATTTATGGACATTAATTCAGTATTTGCGTCCATGATGCAGCCAACATTTAGCCTCACAGAGTGTGCAGTAGGAAACCTGGAATACATAAATGCATTATGGACACAAATATGTTACTTATTTTATAACAGAAAAACATTATTTGGCTTATTCAGAATATACTCACAGTCTCTCTCATGGCTGAAAGTTTGATTCATGACTACACTTGATCAAAGCAACTTAGATCAATTTGCATGCTTTTACTTCAGGAAGGAAGTCACAGGAAAATGAAGGCACCAAAGCATAAAATAGGATTCATTAATAAAGGCTCAACATAGAGGTCAAAAAAGCAAAATGGAATCATACACTGCACTGATCTGTAGAAACAGCCGTGGAGAAGTTACAATAGAAGCATGATATAGACATTACCAAGATGTTTAATTGTTGTATATCTATGCTTATACATATCTTTTAAGGTCTACATCTTCATACATACAACTTCTGATGAGTCCTCTTAAAAGTCTGGCCCGTTTATGGCCTGGAAAGAGGAAGGGAAGGGAAGGGAAGGGAAGGGAAGGGAAGGGAAGGGAAGGGAAGGGAAGGGAAGGGAAGGGAAGGGAAGGGAAGGGAAGGGAAGGGAAGGGAAGGGAAGGGAAGGGAAGGGAAGGGAAGGGAAGGGAAGGGAAGGGAAGGGAAGGGAAGGGAAGGGAAGGGAAGGGAAGGGAAGGGAAGGGAAGGGAAGGGAAGGGAAGGGGAAAGACTGTCTTGTCCTTAGTAGTCCACTGATGCCTCTGTTGGACAAAGCACTGTGATTGTGCAAAACAGTCTCTGAGGCACTTACAGATGTTCCCTAGTGGCCTTGGGCATGGAGAGGGTGGATGCACCACCTGCCCATAGTATGTATTAGCATAGTTTAAAACCATGGTTTCCAAGACAACTACCTGAGACTAAAATGTAGAAGTGAAGGAGGTTATAACTTCTGAATCATTCTTTCACCTCTGCTTTGAGAACAGGTGTGCATGAGTTGCCCTTGGCTTATCTTGACTCCAAAGAAGCGTTTGCAGATTAAAGCAATATTAATTAGTCTAAAAAACTCATTTTCCTTTAATACAGGAAGAAAAGACAAGATAGGTGCCCAGTATTAAATTTTTTTTCTCCATATGCAGTGCTCAAATAAAAGAAAAACTGGGGGGGAAAATGACCCTATAAATAACTACGGCTAAACTGAAGGAAGATATTGGTGAGCTCAGTGGGAGCACTAAGATATGGACTCCTGCCTCACATCTAGCATTTAGTTCTGAAACCTTCCTTCACCTGAGAGGCAGCAATTTCTTGTCATAATTGCAAGATTTCACTTACAAACTCAGCAATATCTTGCTACTTTGACAGGGAAGACCTCTCAGCTTCCACATCCATCTGAGTTGTGGGAGTTGGATGACCCTGGGAGATCAATCTTTCCTGGATGGCATGACCCCCAGGCTCCCCATGAGCTCAGAACTCAGGCAGATCTTGCATTCTGCAATATTTTGCACCGACAATGGCAGCTGGATCACAGGTCAAGAAGGAATGTTTCTTCCCCTTTTGTTCTTTTCCTTCTTGGCTCCTGTCTGCAACATGAGCAACAACCAGTCAGGTAATGTGAAATAGCTTCCTCTTACTTCTGCAATGAGCTTTAAAGCTGTCCATGGTGCTTTAGAACAGTTGAATGGCAGCAAAAATGGGAGAGCCCAGAGGGAGACAGCGCTGTTTCTAATTGAACCAGTGGTGTTTGAAGAACATGATGAAAAGGTCCAGAATAAGCAAGTGATGTCCCAGTAATAATCATATACACATGTGTAATATAGCTCTCATTTTCCTTGGAGTTTCAGCCATCGAAAACTTCAATCTGAGTCACATGGTTATAGTCTGTAAGCTAATTTTTTTTATAAGAGTGACACTAAGTGTTTAACCGTCTGTTCAGGGGTTTTGATTATACCAAAGTTGTGAATTGTCCCTTTCATTGTGTTTTTCAACTACAAACCCACTAAAAGGACTTCCTGATGATTTTCTGCCTTACATTAGTTTTCAATATATACTTGATTAATAATTTAATTTCCATAAGGTGCTGAATGTACTTCCTCTTAGTTATCAAAATTCTTCAGTATGTACTAAAACTGGTGGATGAATTTGTTACTTTTGGCTTTAATGGGTGTGTTTCAATAACTTAAAGCCAATACACAATCAGCAGAAAGCAATGAAGGGATGTGTTTCAAACATAACTTATGTCTAACTGAAGACTCACTGGCATGGTTAATCACAGCATAAGCAAAATCCAAACCCAGATGTGTGCAGAGCTAGAGTATTATCAGCTGGAATGCATCTCTCTAACTCTATCAACATAAAAATATTTTCATTAGACTAATTAGTAAAAGAGGCTTGATGAATTGATACAGAAATAAGTATTGTCCCTGTTTTAAAATGAAATGACACAACTTTAAAAAGTTTTGTTAAATATGTACTACATCATTGCAAGATAAATTCCCTTTTTATTTTATTCACTCTCTTTAATGTCAGGAAACCTCATTTAGAAATCACTAAATAGGTAAGCATTCTGTGTGCATTTTGTGTTCTTATATCATGTGCTTAGAATTTTGGCTTTAAATGCAACTTGAGCACTGAGTGCTGTTGGACGATCTAAATAAATGGATTTAAGTGTTGTAAGTGTTCTCTAATGGTGGAGTAAGTAAAGCATGTCTCACTTGTTTCCTTTTTGGCTTTTATGTGCTTGAAATCAGAAGTTTTTCTTAGTTTTTATAAGGATTCTTTCCCTGTAACTACATGTGGATATTTACTATTGGATAAATGGATGTCCAAAGCTTAGCATTTAGGTTCCTAAAAGGATATTGACAATTCATTCAGCAGAAAGAAATATACTCTTTATTTTCAACCCATTTGAATTTATTTATCCTTAAAGGAAACTAGAAATGAAAACATTCCTTCAAAATAATTATTGTTAATTAAATCTCATGTTTTAATTTGAATTCTCTCTCAGTTTGAGAGAGGAATAAACTCACATTGTAGTCTTCAATTCCCCTGTGTGCATACTTTCTCATTTTGATACTTTCCTTAAAGTGTATTTTTACTTTTTCCATACATTTTTTACAGCAGCAGAATTATGTAAACCAAATCAAGACATTTCAAAGGATATCTAAATTGATCTTTAGGAAGTATCTTTTGAAGGCTTCTCTGGCCATTTTCTTTGCAGACTGTTGCTGAAAAAGTCTGCTTTTAACTGAAATTAATACAAAAACTTCTTAAATAATATTAATACAAAAACTTCTTAAAATTATTAAGATTTTCAAATAAAAGATGAGAAATTTATTTGGTTATTATTATTATTACTACTTTTATTATTATTATTATCATTGTTGTTATGAGAAACAAGCCTCCCAATTTCTTGCTCTTCATGAAATTCACTTTTTTTTTCCCTGCTCAAACATATAGCATTTTAATACAGAACTACAAGTTTATAACTAACTTAATCTAAAATTCTATATTGCTTTTTAGAATTAATAAGGTTTTTTTAGAAATTTTCTTTATCTCGTCTGTTAACTTCAGGTGTTTTCAGATCCATTGCGCTTCAGTGAACCTTTTCTTGAATGGCTATCTGCTTAGTATTTTTAAGGTCTAGACTTCTATTCCAGGGATTTATGACTCATATTTATTCTGTCATGTTGTCTTTTAGTACTTGCTGTACAGGAATAGCCATAAATAACAGGGCTAATTATCTAAAGTCATTTTAGCGAGTGTTTGTTGAAATTCCCTGTTTTCTCCAGTGCAGACATCCAACTGTCTTAACTTCAAAAGAACCCCCACAAAAACCCAAAGTCAAAAAAATTTTTTTTAGAACTAAAAATAGAGGTCTTCTAGAATCAAATGTCATAAATGACAGAATGATAAGGGACTTGTTTGCTTGCATATGAAGGATTTTGGGTACAATGCTAATATGAATTTTTAATTGAGAAATTTTTACAGTTGTCCTGTAATTTGTGTATATTTTCAATGGAAACCAGATTTTCAGCCTCCAGCATCAGTCTCATGATGTAAGTAAGCTACTGCAGATAATGATCCTCCAATAGGGCTTGTATCTGTGTATCAGTAAATAATAATTTTCTATTTTAACAGTTTATATAATGTGTTTAATTAGCTATTGACAGCAAATATAACTTGCATTCTCATTTGTATTTTTCTTTGTTTTCTGTGAAAGCTGTGAGTTTTATATTAGAAGAAAAAGAACACACATTTCTTAGCAAATTTCTTAGGGTATCACAGGCTAAAGCTCTAAACAAAACCTTGTGGAACCCCCCTGGCTTCAAACAATGTAACTACTGTTTGTTAAAGTCGTTAGAATTAAGAATCGGTGTCGTAGGTATATGTCAGGCCTCCTATAGGCCTATGACATTTAGAAGAAGTGTGTTGAAGAAGGTTGTAATGACTGCTAAAATAAAACCTCCGAGTGATAAATGAACAGATTGCTACTGTGAAAGTGTTTAAAGGTTCAGAACTCCTACTGATAAAATCACCAGAGAGAGTATGTAGAAAATTACTCTCTTCTCACCTTTAATTGCGTTATTTAACTTGAACATTTTCTCCACTGAAGGGAGTGCAAATAATAAAACCTTTTCATTTACTGTGCAAAGTCCTTTACAAACAAAGTATAGAGGCTATATGATTTAGACTTGCTTTCTTGAATTAAATAACTGGCCATCTATGTTGAAATTAATGATGGAAAGGAAAGTTGAAATTTGACTAAACCAACAGCGTGTTAGCACTTTAACAAATAGAGATGTTGCAGATGTCTTCAGGTGGATACAAATGCAAAAATAAGCATTTCCGCCAGAGAAACAAAGAAGTCTGTCTTTGAAAATGAACTGTCTACTCATTCAAGCACTAAAAGATGGTTCTGCTGAGAAAAGAACTGAAATTCTTAACACCTTGTTTACTACATCATTGATAGTACTATCTGTACATCAACTTTCTCTTTTTTAATGTTTTATTGAGTAATGGAAACTACTTTTGACATGAAATATTAATTATGGAAGAATGTAAAATATTGTCAAGGAGAAACACGCAACAGCAGAAAAAATAACCTTTTTATGTCTTTGACTTTATTTATACCTTATTTATATCTTTTATCTTACTGAGAATAGACATAAACTGGAGGATATCTTTTAATTGGATGCAATTATTTCCAAAAAATAAGATTTAATATTGACACCTTTTAAGCCAGAGGAAAGATCAAATTAGCTTGAATGCACTTTACATTTTTCACATTTCCTCATACATGCACCTCATTCCATTATATAAATACTTGGACACAGGAAATGAGGTACCTTGCCTGTGAAAATGTAAAAGTACCTCTGTGACAAGGTCTTTGAAAACACTCGACACACATGTAGACAAATTAATGTTGCTTGTAATTGAGAACATAGCTTAATTTTTCATTTCTTAAGGCTGTTGCACAGATTTTACTTTTATTTAATGGCTATTCAAGCTTAAGGTAAAAAGAAGTAAAAACCAAGAAGAAATCAGGAAAAAATATTTGCTAGCTTTTTAAACTTTTGTCAATAACTGCTTTTTGAATCTCAAAGGAGAAAGAGATAGGAGAGTACTTTGTGAGGAAATGGAAATTCATATTGGATACAGAGGGGAGAAAATGATTACAAAATATAACAATATATAGAAAATTCTCCACAAATTGATTAGTCGCACTTTATGTGCCATAGCTTGAACAGCACAGATTTAGTTTAATTTATTTCTTTGTAATTGGCATAAAATGGTGCACTTAATCTTTCAAGTTATTGCTTCTCAATGTCACAATTTTTTTTCCATTATGTGATGTACAGTTGGTTCCATTTCATGACCAGATATTCTTTTTCGAGTAATAAAAATTTCCAGAGATGATATTTTTGGAGTGAGATATTTTTGGCAATCTAGATAAATGACAGCAGTGTGAAAGTAGAGAATGCTATAGAATTAAATGCAGCCAAAGAGAAATGTAGCATCAAAATCTTCATACTATGAATAAAACCAGAAAATGACAATAACCCTGAAATCAAAGGGTGCTAATTCTGAAATGGGCAAGATCACACATTGGTGAAATGTAACAATTTTGTCTTTATTTAGAAAATGGTTTAAACATGAACATTCTTGTCTTACACTTTTTTCTTTAGTTGAGAGCTCAGTATCTCTTCTGCAGGTTCTTCTTCCAGCCAAGACCCTATGTCCCAAAAGGGACCTAAAATTTTTAGGCTTTCTCAGAATTAAAAGTAAGCTAAATATAGAAGCAGTCTATCTTCAAAACGTATGAGAAATCTATTTTCTAAGGGAGTTTGTATTGTATCATGTATGTATTTATTTTATTGTGCTGTCTAACTTCACAACCTGGTATATCTGTCCCATGTATCAGTCAGCTTTATCTGTTCCAGTATGTCTAAATTACCCCTTCACTGTAGATTCCTCAGGTACAGGTAGAAGGGAAACTATGTGATTTTGTAATAGTTTTATTAAGGGATCAGCAGAATTAAAGGATTGACTTCTGATGATTTTATAGAGATTTTTGCATTTTAATATATACAAAGATTTCTTTTTTTTACATCTGCTGGGAAAGGCTATGTTTTCTGTGTGGGAGCCATCACATTCTGGCATGCAGTCACCTTGCTGTTTTTCTTCACCAGGCACAAAACTTGGGACAATCCAGTGTATTTCTTATCAGAGTAGCTGAATGTTATTTCACTCTTTTGAAAGCATTTATTTTTCAGTCTTTATTTTGAAGACACCTTGGCTCATAGGCCAAGATCCCAGATAAATTTAAAAGTCTGGTAGCAAAGCATGTGCCCTCCTCACCCTGATTCCACCAGCAGCTGAGAGCCAGGTCCTATCTCTCTGCCAGTGGAGCTGTGAAGTAGAAGCCTTCACTGAGAAGTGAGGCTTGTTAGTGGGTCACAGTAGTTGAGGGCTGGTCCAAATGTGCTGATGAACCCTAGCAGGCTTTAATTTAATCTTAATGGGATATTTTAATCTTTTAATGAATTAGCAATGCAACTTATATACTTGTTCTAGATTTTCCTCCATAAAAGGATTAAATTGCTGTTTTTATTCTTAAAGCAATTATAGATTACCCAGAGCTACCAAGAACAGTGCTTCATCTTCCAGGCTTCTCTGTGTTCATACAGAGTAAATAGGTATTTTTGTCTTTGAAAATTCCTGACAGAATGAACTATTTTTAACAGAGGTTCAAAACCTTTTCAACAAATAGTATGTTATATAGAGGAAAGTAATCTTTCAAATGCACACATCCTTTAAAAAAAATGCCAGTTGATTTTATCCAGTAGTCTTATTTTCAAAGAAGGCCATTTCAGACAAGTATTGTGCAACTGGAGGCTAAAGAATAGAAAGAGACACTAAATCTTCTCTAGTCACATAGCTTTGGATTTTTCCTACTCAGAGAACATCTGGGCACTAAAATAATGGTACAGTTATCTCCACACAGACTTTGAAAACCTTCTTGTGTATTCTGGGTGCAATGGAACTGCAGCACCGAGATGCTTGGATTATGCAAACAGCTCCTTGAAAGCCATCAGAGTTTCTGAATGTTTGCAAAATGTGTCATATATGAATAAGGTAACTGGTCATCAGGATCCAAGATCTGGAGCCACAAATACTTTAAAGCACAAGTCACTGATCACACGTCATTCATCTCTTTTCAACACCTGCATTTGCTTTACCTTACCTTGCAGCACTTAGATGGTGAATGCAGATAGCAAAGCCCCTGAGAAGTGAGAAAGGCAGCTTAGCTCAGCTTTAAGTTGTTCTGCTTCCTTACATTATGTTGTCCCCCATGAGGGAACCAGAAAGAATATAAGACCATTTTATGCATGCCGATTTTGTCACTTGCAGAGGCTCTAACAAATCATGTAATTTCTATAACTGAGTATTTCTGTATTATTCAGTGTAATTGACAGTGCCAGAAACTAGCCCTAAGCAAATGAAATGCAACACCAAATCTGCTGTAAGCAAGTTAATCACAGTCTAAGTGATAGAAAGCTTGCACTTCATTTCTTTTCCAGGATACATTTGTAACAGAAAAATAATTCTCTTTTCTCTCAAAAGACTAGGGAAGCTGTCAGGCGCTTTGGGGCAATCAAAATAAATAGTTTATGCCTCCCGTAAATAAAGATATGAAATGTTTGTATTTATGAACAAAGGCCAGAGTAACCTCATAAATTTGACATTGTAGGCTTTGAATCATGGGCTTAGACCACTGACAAATGGGGCACGGCCCCAACTCTCTGCTCTTGCACTTCTCATGAAGGCACTTGACTTAATATTTTCTGTTACATTTTAAGGCTGCCTTGCTAGTACCATTTTTGAAGATATCTGCTTAAAAGATTGTTCTGTTCCTATTGCCTGGAAGCATGTATTCTTGATTAATATCTGTGTTGCTCAAGATTTTTATTAAGAAGGAAATTTCTTGGACTTTACACAGCAGTGCCTCTGGGCTTGCTGTTCAAGAAAGTTGTTTAGACACATGATTTTCTGGATATTTCACCATCCTACAATTAGATATTTCATATCCCTGCCATTCCTTACTTAACATCTTTCAACTATGTCTCTTTCTAGTGCACCTTAAAAATATATTTTGTGTTTTGAATACCTTCCTTTAGATTTCAGAAAATGCAATTAATTTTTCATTAACCTAATTTTATTCTGATTTTTTTCTTTCTTCCCCACAAAGCTGTCCAAAGACAGCTGGTCACTGTGACTCACTTTTCCTTCAGATCAAAACTTTGTGATGTCATCAACAATGTAGTTTCCAGTGGAAAAGTCAGGAGCCAACCACATGACAAATGGAAGTCTATGAAAACCATACTTTCCAAAATTCAATATTTGCTATGTATAGACCATGCATATCTTGCAAAGGAGGATAGTAAGAAACCTGAAAGCTTAAAAGAAACAAACCCTTTGCTAGCAACCTATATCTCTATATTTTCCTGTTTGTAAGACAGCCAGCTTTTTCCAAGCAGCAATCACAATTGCACTATTGTGCAAATCCAAAAGATTTTCTTATCAAAATCTTGAAAAAACTCAGCTTTTCTAGATGAAATTATCGCCTAGGGTAGCTGTATGCTTTTACAGTTTTCCATGGTAAGAATTCTATGGCACTTCTTCACTTACATTCCTTGCCTACTTCAACGACTAAGTCCTTTGAATCAAACCTGTGGCTGGACAGACATTTAAACCAAACAGGGTACCTATTTTCATTGTATCATTTCAAATCTTGACTTTTCCAGTTCTCTGTTTTCTGATTATTTTATGTCTTCAGCAGAAATAAGGTCATGGTCCTAATTGTTTGCCTTTAATAGCTATTACTTTCGTTTTGAAGCCTTGATGCCCTTTGCTGTGTTGAGAAATTCATATGAATTTGCTATGCTTGTTTGGTGGGGTTTTTTCTTCCATATTTACAAATGTTTATCACTTACATTTCACACCCAAAGGTTCAAGGTTGTTTTCCAGGGCAGTCATAATTGTATGGATAGATTCATGTTGTCTTCTCTATGTCCTCATTTCAACCACTTTTTTTTCTCTTTCTTGCCTGTGTCGGATTTTTTTACTTCAGTTTTTATGTTTTACTCCATGTTTAAACCTATCAGATTAATTACAGCTATAAAGTGCGTCAGAATTACTTCTTATAAAAATGCAACTTCCTAAAGCATGTGCACACATAGGCACACATTTAATGCAGTTGTAAATTGAGAATCAGCTTGAATGTCATCCAGCTGCCTACATAGTTTAAGTCTTTGGAGCTAAAAACTGTTTTATTGTTCTGCTCATTGCTTTTGTTCTTATTTCTTAATTAATTTTGGTGTACTAATGGCAAGCATTCCATAACCACTCCTCATTTAGAGAGAAGTGAAAAGCTGCTCCAGTATCTCAATTCCAATTTTTCCATTCCATGACTTAAAATTCATATACCAACAGCCCTGGTGAGTTTTACAGCTGGCATACTCTGTAGGGCCGTGTAACCACACTGCACTTCATGAATTGCTACAGATCAGAAATGCTACAGAGTGGCAACAATTAATTTGGACATGGAGTTTGCTGTTAAAATATTTACTTCAATCCAGCTTCTGAATTTGTTTTTCAATATTTTTCACTTGTATACATTTTTTGTAAGAGTTTCCAGAGTTGTTAGATAAAATACAGATTTAATGATCAAGCCTTATGTATATGTTCACGATGAGCCTCTTGAAGCTGTTGATGGGAATCCACTGATTTCAGTTTCTATTTTAAACTGAGATATAGTCTCATATATATGTAAAATCAAATTCTTTCTAAAACGGGAGTATCTATCAAATGGCAGAAGAATACAAATCAATGGGATATTGTAAACCAAAGTCTAGAGATTACTTGCTGTATTTATTTCTGGAGTTAGATGAGAATTTATGTTTTAATCAACTTCAAGATATAAGAAAATAACAAAAAATTTGTGAGGCGGATATTTCCAGGTCTGCTGCAACACCCTAAATGACCAGCTAATTAAATTTAGTATTTAACTCCTTCTTATCAGTTCAGGGGTGGTAGGCACTTTTATTTTATTGTATAAAGACATAAATCCTGCCTCTGCACTCTGGTGGCAGAAGAGCTTTGTAGGCAGACCTGTGCAGGGTTCAGTGAGTAATCCAATCTCAAAGTGATAAAGGCAAAGCACTCAATCTGCAGGTCAGGATGCAACAGGAAAGGCTGTAGTTTAGCAAGAGTCTATAAAAGATAAAAGCTCTCTTTGGCCACAGGCTACTTACATTGATTGGATTCACCACAGTCCCCGATAGGTTGAAATATATATAGTTTAAGTGCAAGTAATTTGAACTATTAGAAGTGATTAACTTTCTACATTTAATTTTTTTAATGATTTTTTTTCTTTCTGCAAGTTTGTTTCCTCTTTTCAGCAACATGCTTTAATGGGAAGAAAGCTCCATACTTTATGAACAGAACTCGCATTTTTCTCCAAACAGTTGCTTTTTCTTCCTCCCTTGAGTAATATAAAAACATGGGGGCAGATTTTACTATTGTACTGCCTTTTCACTTAAACCTTTTATTTGAAAGCTATATTTAACCCTTTGGATTTTATATTTGGTGTTTTTCCCAGTTATCTGGGAGTTCATTTCCCCTGTTGGAATCAGAGAATGCTGTAATAAAGCCATAAAAAAATAACTTCTTAAGGAAGACAGCAATAATTCTTTTGTATAAAGAAGACTTGGATTTCAATACTTTTATCGTTGCCCTTTAAAATTACTATAACCTGAAAAAAAGATATCATTTGATATCTTGACTACCTGAAATGAAGCTATCAGTGAAATTCTACATTAACTTATTTTTATATCTATCTATATCTATAATCCATGACTGATAAGTTTCTGATTCTGTTACTGAAGTAATTGTGGCAGAGTCTGAAAGGGGCTCAGAAAAGTTTTCTTGCTGTTCTCAATAGCAATAATGAAAAAAGGAACTGTTAAATTCAGGCTAAATCAGACCAAAAAAGGTAATACAGCAATAAGCACGAAAAAATATAGCTTTGAGTTCAAAAGTTATGTTGTTGCTTATATCTCCCCGCTAATATTCTTCTCCTCTGTCTAGATATTTATTGCTACTAGAACATAGTATCAAAATACTTAAAAGCTCTTGACAATGTATTGAATTAAAGAGGCAGACAAAAAGTGGTGGTAAGGATACATATCACATATGGAATCCTATACGGTTTTATTTCTGAAACATTCTGAACAGTTACTGTCTTGCACTGGACTGACAGTAGTTCTTTTTACTGAGGTATTTTCTGTATCAAAGAATACATCAAAGTATCACAAAATCTCCATGAAAATACTTTCACAAGACTGTATACAAAAATATGTAGTTTCAAATCTTTATTACTTTCACTGTAAATATCAATGAATGTTATAAAAATTCACAGATTAGAGAGCAGTATCATAACTATAGCTGGCTGAGAGAGCAAATAATCATAGCAGTAAATTTGGAGGAAACAAATATTTTTGAAAATTGTTGCAGTTGTTTAATCTTATCCATAAACCCCAAAACTATTTGTTTATAGAAAAAAAAAAAAAACATAGATGAGAAAGAAATGTATCACTGACTAATACTGCAGCATGCAATTCAATCTGTGGCTCCCATTTAGACTGAAACCAATGACAGTCATGGCACCTCTACAAAGTCATGTCAGCATATGCAGAAAGCTCTTGTTAATTTAATGTTCTTCAGTGTCTTGGCAAAACCTACAGTTTCCCTTCTGGCATCATATAATACAACTAGGGGAACTATGTGTTACTCATCCTCTAATGATTAACTATTGCTTATGGATATTGCATGACCATTTCCAGTGGTGTCTTTCTGCCTGAGGAAGTTGGTATGGTCCTCTCTCACTTAGCGCAGACTTAGAGAAATACTCCACGTGAGTGCTTCAGGTTTACTCCCAAAGCAGTTGCACTTGGTCCCAAATAGCCTGTTATGGGCAACTTGTGGGATGGGGAGGAGAATTGGGGCTAAAAAACCTTAAATTCGTGGATTGAGATAAGAAAAGTTCAATCACTCAAACTACTACTACTACTAATAATAATAATAAATGTGAGAGGAAAAAAGAGAGAAAAGATGAGAAAAAGCCACAATACAAGCACAATACAGTTGCTCACCACCCACTGACTGGTGTCCAGGCTGTCCTCAAGCTGTGTCCACCCCTTTGAGCCCAGTTTATACACTGGGCATGGCATTCTGTGGAATTGAATATTTCTTTGGCCAGTTCAGGTCAGCTGTCCCAATATTGCTTGGAAAGAGAAGAGTCCTAGACTTAGAGTATGCACTACTTCCCAATAAACAGAACATTGGTGGATTATCGACATTCTCATCTTGAATCCAAAACACAGCATGTACTGGCTACATGAAGCCACTACTACAAGCTTCTAAGAAGAAAAATAAATTGTATCCCAGTCAAAGCCAGGACAGTGTATGCAATCCAGGCACACTCAAGGCTCTTTTCTGCAAATGAGGCAGTATGCACAGGTAGGAGACTGGAGAGGTACCAGCATGTAGTCCTGATGGCCAGTTTTAGCTGGGACTCAAGTGTGAAATTTTGGTGTGTCTATTTTGAGGAAATTCTCACTCCCCTCTCCTAACACAAGGCAGCTGTGAGGTAAGACAGAAGGAATTTAGTAAATGGTAAAAGGTAAAATATGTCAAGGTAAGAGACAAAGTAACTTTCATAGTGAATGGGAAGCAGAATTGAAAGTTAGCCGCTTTTTATCTTCCTCCTGGGGAAATGATCTTACATCCAGTATTTCATTCTGGGCAGACTGAATAATCTGTGTAGTCATTGACAGGAAACAGTAATATAATAGTAGACATTGCAGTATATTCTGCCTGAAAATTTCAAAGTATCTTCTACTGAGGATATAAATCTAAAGTACCTATCTTTCTTTTCTAATGCCTTAGGTCTAAATATGTTCTGTTTTCCATAGAGAGCATCTATAATTTAAATGATTTACTCTATGCATAAAGAGTGTGAATCCTCCAAGTGTTCCTGCTTTTATTTCACAAAGAGAGCTCTTAGAAAAAAAAGCAACTTAAATATACAGTCATTCAAGATGTGGGTAGAACCGCTGAAGTACTGCTTCACCTTAAAACTATCAACATAGAAGCGCATTTTGAAAACAACAAAGTGACTGCTGAGTATATGAACAATACCGAGTGCAAGATCAGTCACTTCTCGCAGGTCTTTAATATCAAACAAAAGACAGAAGTTGACTAAGATTAAGGTTACCACAAATAACGAGATACAAACATTTGTATTTTCAAGTGGCGACTAAGTCAGTGTGAAGGGATTATATTTTATATCCACAATATGTTAGAGCAGTATTTTCTTCTGGCGTTGTGCTGCACTCATTTTTCTTCTGACAGAAGCTTTTTGGGGTATGTGCAAATGCCTCCCATTATCTATAGCACAGCACTGCTAATTGTGCAAAGTATGCAGATGCTATAATTTCTTTACTCGCAGCTATAAATTCACTAGTGATTAGGGAGAGGGGTGGAATAAGAAAACTGTAAGTAGAGCTCTATGAAATACATCCTACTGTATTATATTTGCTTCTGTTTGTGTGTCTGTTGAACCTTTCTAGTCTCTTTCCCCTTTAAACTGGGACTGCATGGATATCTGTAGTTTTCCAAGAGTTAATTACAACTCCCATAAAAAGCAGATTGTTTCATCATTAATTATATATTAGGGTGATTTACTTTACAAAACAGTTTCTCTATCAATTTCTCCCGTTCTTTTAACTATGTGTTCATTTCTTATTTGGAAAGAATGTTCTGAGAATGAGTGGTTAACCATTTCAAAGCATTTTGGAGGAAGAGTCCTAAGGATACTGAGTTACAACAAATGGTGGCAATAATGAACTGTTAGGACTTGCAGAAAAAGTAAAGACCAACTCATCTCCTGCTGCAAGCCTCAAATAGAATCCAGTGTGATCCAAACAAAACTTCCCCTAAACTGGGGGCAGATTACCTTGAACAAAAGTTAATCAAATCCTTAAACCAAGTTTAAATGCCACATTATTACAAGATAAAATCTGTGTCCCTTTTCTCCTTCACAGTTTACACCCCCATGTGAAAAGGCAGCAGCTTGGTTTCTAATCCCCAGTGTTTCAATGAACTCTACATTACTTTCTGAGCATTTAGGGAGCTTTTACAATTCCTATTTTGCTCCTTACCCTTACCAAGACAAGGTTAGCCTACTCTGTAGTGGATGTGTGCTGGCTTTATTAATTGCCTGGGGAACTCACATGTACAGAAAATCCTTTCTTACTAAAATCAATTGTAGCAAATTTCATAGAAATCAGTAGATGGAGAAAACTAGAACATTTTGTATGCAAGCAATGGCCTTTGCAGTAGAAGGTTCTGTATGGAAGGGAATTTTATTTTGTGTCTCATTTGTCTTATAGTACACATGCAAATGCTGACCTTTTGACAGAGGTATACATATATATTACATGAATATGAGAAAAAGTGATAAAATTTATTTTTCAATTTTTTTTGTTCAAAGCAATGCTTATAATTGATTTTTTTGGGGGGAACACAGTATCCAAAGCATGCATTTGAATTGTACACACTAACTCTGCAATTGAACATGTAAAAGAGAACTTTGCTCAGGAAAATATGGAAGAAAGCAGTGGCCTCAGGTTTTTGAATTGATTTGGTTTTTATTTTTATTGTAACTTCTGAGGCAAAAATACTGTGCAGTCTTTTAATGAAAGGCAATCTGCCTTTCTCTTGCATTTTCACCTTGAGGTGGTTTGTTGTAGTTCTTCAAATATAAAGAAAGGCAATGAGGTGATGCCTTAAAGACCTCCGTGGAGCTAGTCTGTCATGTGAAGGAGGGGCTTACCTTAGGGGCCAGGTGTTAGGCACAAATCTATGTCAAATGTGCAAGGATGTCACTCATTATTCAGTTTTTATTAATTTCTTCAATTAATTTTTTAAGCTATAGGTTTTTAATTTTCTGGGCCATATTTCAGCACTGCTTTTACTTTTACAGTTATAAAGATTCATTAAGCATTTTTGTCTGGTAATATATATATTTTTTGTAGCTTCATTTGTACTTTTTTATGATTAAGCAGTTTTCTTTTAATAATGAGGTAAATCTTTCCTCTACCATGGCTATCTTGTAAAATGAAACACACTAAATTAGGCTTCTCTCTCTTGCTAATCATTCATATTCAGCTATTGACATGTAAAGTCCAGGTGGTTGACTTCCTGACTATCCTAATTCATTCTTTTGAATAGCAACAGTTTGCCTTTTGTCATGTGTTTTCTCTATTTGTATAGGCTTTTGTTATTTATCTGCATTTACTGAATAAGCTTACATATTATGGCACTTAATAAGTTCTACAGTCTAGCAAAATTTTCTTCAGATGCAGCAGCACAGTACCTGTGTAGGAATCTCATAGATTATGCAATAGTACTATTTCCCTCGTTTATTTAGTTCAATGAAGACATTTCAAATATTAGGTCTGATTAAATATGCTGCATCTGATTAAAAATATTTAAATTAGTGTACTTCAATATTACATTGATTTGTTGGCCAAGGAGATTAAAGGGAAACGTAATCATTGTTAAGATGTAGTGCAAAAATTGCAGGTCCATTAGTAATATTAACTTGTGGGTCATTCTTCTGTAAAGTACTTATGGGTTTTTTGTAAAATTTTTTATGGGGTTTTTTTGCTGTTTGGTTTTGCATATTTTGTCATTTGCATGATGCTATGTCTCATTTTTTTTAATACAGAACTCTCAGTAGACCTTTAGTATGAAGTGTGCCATAGATCCAAAGCCATTATTGGCTGTCATGATTTGACAGAGTATTTGTCCCTCCTAAGAGACTGAGAAGACAAAAGTAAGATATATCCTATGACAGCAAATTCCAACACTGTCAATCACAGTGGTTTCCCTTTTTTTTTCATTGGTGAAAAACGTGATGTTTTCTTTGGGGTAATTTGCTTAAGTGCTAAATCACAGTGTACACGTTTTCATAAGATGCTTCAATAAAAAGTACAGAATGTATTCCATAATCTCTAATATACTTCAAGCTTCCTCACAACCATGGTGCACTTGAGTAAAACTGCATTTTGGGAGTTCTACATCTGGGAACACTGCTTGAAAAGATAATTATGGGTAAATGGAGCATTTTTGATACCAAAGATAGCCCAAGAATGAGAAAGAATAAAAAGATATCCTATATTTAGTTTCTTCAAATGAATATTCCATTCTATAATGTAAAATGATGGGGGGAAATTATCGTTTTAAAGTGACTTTGAAAATGTCCTTGATTATGAATTCTGATTTCATTTAAAATTCCAATGTCAAACAAAGCTCTTGATATCTTTAAATGTTAATATATAAAAATCTAATTCTATTTTATATTTATCAATTTTAGATTACAGAAAATATTCATACTAAACTTCAACAATGTGTAAGCATCAAAACTTTCATCAAAGAACTTAAACTTTGGTAAAAATATTTTAAAGATACTATGATTTTGTGTTGTAGTCTTTGTTGTTTATTGGCTTTTCTTTTTTTTTAATGAGATTTCTAAAATGTTTATTGCTAACACCATAAAGATAGGTATTTTACGTTTAAATCCTAAATGGAGAATATTGTTTTCCTTTTTATGTGTGAGCCTCCAGATATGCTGTCCATCTTGAGTGGGATTTAGAGCTGTCAAACCACATCTGAAAAATGAATTTGTTCTCATGTTCAATTTCTATGAAACTATTGGTTTTGAATAATGTACACATAATCAATTACATATTTATGGCAAATGTTAATTGTAGTCCTAAAGAATTCATGAATACATGAAAAATGGTTTTGTGATACAAACTGTAGATTCTATTCTATTGTTTAATAATTTTTAGAATATAATAGATAATGCTAAGAATCCATAGATAGGGTTATTGCTATTTCCTGTGTTTTGGGGAAAAAAATATAATCATAGCTAAAATGCTGTAGATGTAGGGAGTAGGGGAATTATCATCATGGCTAAAAAATGCTGATACATTTTACAAGCCATTTGGGACAAAGCAGATAATCCTTTAGAACAAACTCTATCACTTATGACTGCAACAATTATTTTACATAAATACATTTAGGTTTTTAAAAAAACAGGAAAAAGTGTAACTTATATGAGAAAGGTTTTTTAAAATAATATTGTCCTAATAATATTTTAGTTAATTATGCACAAAACACTATAAAATGATGTATTTTCTGGGGAAAAAAAAAAAAAAAAAAAAGAGTCCTAAGCTGCTGCTACCTTCCTCAATAGGTACAGATGGCATCAGTACTGATGGCAGGCACAGAAGCATAAGAGCCTGATCCCTAAACACAGTGAAACCATTGTCTGCAAGTCCTCACACTTTTGCTAGGCTGCTTTGAATGAGGCTTGTCAGTAATTCTTGTTCCCTTCAAATAAAGCCTTGACTCAGTTTAGGATGACAGTATCCTTTGGCATGGGCACATATTCCAGGAAGCCTACAGCTAATGTGCAAATCTTGTTTCCCATTTGTTTTTCAACCTCTCAGCCAAACAATAGAATTATTTTCAAATGTTTGCTGACCAGGAATATAAAGGTCAAGTAATGCTTAAAGAGAGGATAAACAACTGTCTTTTTAAAGTTAATTTGACTATGATTTATTAACTGTTTAAGAAGTTCCTGACTGGAAAGTACTTTTTTAAAAATTTTAGACGATGTTATGAAATAAATATTCTTGTGAACATATGTCAGTGAAAATTTATGTATGGAAAGTTTTGTTTGCTTTTTTTGTACCATTTACAGACTATCTGTATTAGCACAAAAAGTAATATTTATTTCACTGACCTTTTTAATTCATTGCATTCAGGTTTGTACTTTTTTTTTTCCTACAGTAAATGTAGTGTTGCAATTACAAAAGTCAGCAGTTCCAGTTGAAACACTGGTGAACTCATTAAGTGCACTGTCAGGTGTTGCCAGCCCCAGATGTCAGCCAACTGGATAGTGAGATATAAATAACTCTTTACAGGAGAATTACAGTCTAACAAATTACCCATCTTAGACAAAGCTAAACTAGTGTCTTGTGATTTGGTTTTCTACTTACTAGCTGCTAATGTGTGGGACAAGTGAGAGGAGCATATGCCCCTTCTTAGAAAATATAAATCAGATTAATGATTGCCTGACTCCTAGAAGCTTGTTCGACAGGTGTCCACACAAAATAGAATTTAAATGCAAGAATGCATTCCAATACTATCTTTCTGTTTATTTTCTTTTGTATTATTCCTTTCTACAACCAAGCTATTTGCAAAAATTTGGGATTTCTTGACTACTAAATTTCTGCATCCTCTGAAATTTCTCTGTTATTTCCTGTGGATTTTAAAGAGCATCTAAGTGAGAAGTATATACAGAACTATAGCAAAAAGTTCAGATGCAGCAACAGCAGCAAAGTGGGGGAGGAGAAGAGGTGAGAAAGAGAGACAGTTTTACTCCCCTTCTTCTCATGAGTCAGTGTTTTGGAACTTAAAATTGTTGGAAATTCTGCTGTCAGGTACAGATGTAACAAATTTCATTTGATAAGCATTGAGGAGCACCTAGAAAATTGCCACTTTTATGAGTTTTAATTCTCTTGTGTGGTGCATGCCTTTTGTTTACAACAAACCTGTTTCTTCTGAATTCTTTTGAAGGTTAGAATGTGTCTCCTATATCTGTATTTTTATAGTTTTACAAGTGAAATCTAAATCTTACCTTAACTAACACAAGGTATGTCTTAGATGTAATGCAAGAACACTGTTTCAGAAGGGGAACATGTTTTAGATGTACTGTGTGACAGATGAATGTGGATGTTCTTGGCAAGCGTGACTGAGAAAAGCATGAATGGCAGTCAGGACAGTTTTGAACTGTGTAAAAAGATGAAAGAGTTTATTCTTACAAGTATCCATATGATTCATTCATTTATGAAAAATCTGGCATAGTGTTCTACAGTTAAATATTCATATAGATTGGAGGTCTGTCTTACCTTCTTGCCTCAGAAGTATGTCTTCTATTGTAGAAACCATTCATATGCCCTTGAAGCATTGTAATCACACTGAATTACGGGTGTTGGCAAATTATTTTTCCATACTTTGTTTCTTAAGTTCTGTGGTATTAGTCTCCTTTCCAAACAGAATAGAAGAGTTGCAGACCTTCTTTAAAGAGTGTAAATCACTCAGACATGCAATGTCTTTGAGATAAGAAATTCTTAAATGAGTTAAGTCTGAAATGGATGTTGGTGTGGGCTTTGGCTCAGCCTAACTCAAGAAGCATCAGTATAAACTGTACTTGTGGCTGCAGCAAGCAGCCTGGGGATGCTGACTGAGAGATGAACCTCAAAAGCAAAAAAAAGCACCAAGTAGATCCAGTTTAAACATTTTGATATAATAACAAATAAGAAGTATAAAAAGATTAGTCCTCATAAAAACCATAGTATCAACAGAAATGTTGAAATAGCTTTTAAGAGTGTTATATTCTCTTTGCATAAATTGCGATTAATAAAAATACTACTACCCCTCCTATTGACATACCTCACATATATCTTATCTAGTAGTTTTAGGGTTTGACTGAATTGTCACTCCAAGTGTTCATTTAAGAGTTTTTGGTTTGGAAGGTGCTTAACTATGTACTAGGTTGTTTTGTGGTGATTCTTGTTTAAATGACACCATAGGCTGATTTTATTTGTCTCATTGGTGTTAGAATTACAATTACACCTGAAGGTTAAAATGGAACTTACACCTAATGTAAGTGTGAAAAAATGCTAATACTGGTTGAAGAACACAATTTTGATTTTTTCATTGTTGTAGAATACTTGTAATTTACTTGCATAGAGCTGGTGAAAAGTTTCCAGAGGTGGGATGGGACAAAACCCATAAATCTAGGGAATTTTGATCTTTAAATTACATTTTGAATCACATAATTATTCTTTAAAGAAACCACTTCAATTTTTCCATTGACTTACTATAGGTAAATTGAAGGACTTTGTTATGTGAGAATTAGGAACAATCAATATTAGCATTATTCCTCCTAGAATATCCTCAAAATTTTCCATGTCTTTTATAGTCTCCTGATCTTAGAATTGATAACATACTTGCCTTTACCACATACTGCCATGAAATAGTAAAGAAAAGTAAAAATATATGCATTTTCCCACTTCAACATCAAGGTTAGCTTAACTTCTAGACTGGCATTAATTCTCTGTTGTCTTGGCTTGTATAAGCTTTCTAAATGCTTTGAAAATATGATGAAAGTTCTGGCATTTTTCTTAACCTTTTTTCTGAGAGCATTCCTCTTTAATGGCAGTTGCCCTGACCAGTAAAGTTGTGGAGCTCTAAATCCTGGTATCTAACCCTTCCTGCATCATCTGTGAGATGAGTGATGTTCTGATCATAAATACTGTTTGCTTCTTTCTTCCAAATTAGTTCAGTTTTTATTATGTTTCAGTCAACCATCCATCTTGATCTTTAGGAATGACAGAAACAGTGCTTGTACAGTGCAGAAATAACAACTTTTAAACACGTTAATCCGAAATAAATGCTATCAATGTGGTTTTACATGACAAAAAGGTTTTCATCTTGGCATTTCAGTTGCAGTAATTTCTTGGAAATACCTAAAGATTTCAAAGCAACTGCTTTGGTTGCAAAGTATGGTTTGGGTGAATGTTTCTCAGTAAATCTCATCCCAGATATTAGCAGGGAAAATTTTCACATCTTAGATTTGAACTAGGTGTGTTTTCTTTAAGGATTAAACTGTATAGTGAATGGTTAATTGAATGAAGAGTTTCAGATTCAATTCATTGTTTAAGCATTATCATAACCTTTGAAACTTATGTACTTATATTACAAATACATTTTTTTGATTATTCCAGTTATCACTGTTATGTGGACTGTTGACATGGTATCTGGTAAAATACAGTTTCAATTAAAAAGTAGGGACTAACAGACTGGAGGGGTGAAGTAAATTTCCATATTTTCATATTTGTAGAAAATTCTACTGTCTGCTGTGCAGAATGTGCCTTTTAGGAGACGGTGTGTCTCCTAAAACAAATCACAGAGACTAGAATAAGGAATTTTGTATCCCTGACTGGTTTCTGCAGCCTGTCTCAGAGTAATGCACCAGAATATCTGCTTACTGTGCAGAGGGAGATGAAGCCAGGAAACGCTCAGCACGGGGACACGTTTGAATTGTTATTCCTGAGAAGCATTTAGTGACTTCTCTCATGCAGAATCTGGAACCTGTAGAGTCTTACTGAGGACAAGCAGCTGTGCGTGTTCCTTGAAAGAACAAAGTATTTTAAGAAACAGCCATTAAGACAGATGCGATGCTGATTTGCATTTTTGTTGCATTTCAGTGATTCCAGTCTTTTTCTAGGATGTGGGAAACCCAGATTCATAATCTTCATAACCCTCAGGTTAAAATTTGTGCCTTTTAATTCTGTACACAGAGATGGTATCTCTTTCCTGAATTTTTTCTGCTTAACAGATACTTAAATCTGAGTTTGAAATAAACAAATAACCAAGAGGGGGATTTTTTTTTTCATCTCTCTTTCAGAAAGTCACAATATTAAATAGTTTTTAGAAGAGTTAGTTAATTATTTGAAAGCTTATATAGTAAACTTCATGACATACCAAGAGGTTGGCACTTCTGACAGTGATGATAGAAGAATTAGCATTATATTTTGAATAACAGTGTGTGAAGGATTTCATCTGGAGAAATTGAAATTTCTCCAAGCTGTTGTGTTTTTCTGGTGCAGGAGATTATGGTTTTGTTACAGAAGAACTAGGTTCATGGCAGTAGAAGACCAACAGAACCTCTAATACCTACAGCTGTAGCTTTGATTGTTGCACAGAGTTTAAGTTGCACAGTTTAAACATTATTTGGGCTACAGACAGATTGGTTTGCAATATATTTGCAAGAATATTATAATACTAATAGAGATGGCTGTTTCATTCACATGTAACTTAACAAAAAATCATAAAATGTTTTTAATTAAATTCATTTTTGTGAGGAAAATGATATAAGATCGAAATTCAAAAATTAACAACTCACTCTCACCTGCCATCACCTGGTGTCATTGAAGATAGTAAAACTAGTCTCAGTGACACCTCCATTTTTGAAAATCACTTCTTTCATATGTAGCTGCAGCTCAAGCTTAGCAATGTTGCTTTCAAGTAAGCAAAAGACATCAAATGTAAAATATAGTTTGTATAGCTGTGTAATGTGTTACATACTGTGCTGATAAAAGTTGGTGATGTGTTGATAGTTTGTTGTTTTTTATTTTTTTAATTCACACAATTCTTAAATAGAAGATATTTCATTACTCTGCATGTTATTTAAATTTTCATTCTTTTCTTTCTGCTTTATGGATTCCTTCCCTTAGCGATTTGCTCCATAGCTTATTTAGCTAGACAAGAAAGAGAAGTAAAATTAGGGGTACTGCAGAAAAGTTTTTTCTATCTTCAAAATGCATGCTACCAGGCAGGGTTAGTCAACTCCATCTTAGATGGTGTCACCCATTTCAAATATACCCTGAAGTGAAGACCTTTTCACCCAAAGAACACTTAAACACTGCGTAGGTAGTTTGTGGTTACTGTAACAAATAAGTTTAATATCTGTTTTTAGAGTGCTGTTGTCCTTACTATCTTTCTTTAAATATACTTGACTTCAAATAAATATGAATTTTTGAACTCTATTAAAAAGATTTAAGACCGGAAAGTTTTACCACAGTGCACACATATAACTGCAGGTGAAGAGCCTTTAACCTTTTATTTCTTTTTTAACTGGCTACAGACATCTCAGGGGAGGTACAGCAAGGTTCCCAAAACCAGCAGAGGCACCCTCCTGTTTTGGGTGTGTGCAGATCAGAGAGACAGCAGCACTCTTCATGATGCTGAAGCACAGCATCAGCTCACAGATTTCTTTAGCTTGGGCTGATGTGTTTGATCTCTCATGTAGAATTCAAAGCAGATTTTACCCAAATTTTGATATGAAATAGCATTGTTTGCCATAATTGTTATTATACTATAGAAATACGAAATATCTGAGCATTCTTTATGTCAGTTACGTTTAAATCCAAGTATCCTTTCTAATCTTTGGACTGTTATTTGTAGACACTACGCAGTGATAAGGCAATACCTCATCATGATGTTAAATGTGAAGTTTGGGAATATCTAAGCTGCCAGAAAAATGTCGATATCCTGATGTGACATTCACAGAG
Organism: Fringilla coelebs; assembly: GCF_963513975.1. Lineage (NCBI taxonomy): Eukaryota > Metazoa > Chordata > Aves > Passeriformes > Fringillidae > Fringilla > Fringilla coelebs. The sequence goes on along the minus strand of NC_140032.1, from coordinate 34,140,791 downwards.
CAGTGTCCTGTTTGAATTACTAAACAGCTGTCTGCACTGTCAGTGACACAGTTTAAAATATTTGACAATAAGAACTTCAAACCCTTATAAAAAGAATTTAATTATGTTACATGTACCTTATTTAAGAAGTTTAGGCTTGCAGTAAGGAAATTGTGCATATATATTTTAAAATCACCTCTCAAAATATCAGTGTCAGAAAGATAATTTTCTCTCTCTTTCCACCCCCTGCTCCTCCTTTCTGGAAAAGATATCTGATGTAAAAATGTAGTGTCACCCTTTATTGTCTGAGAAATCTCCTGAGGTAATATAAACTGATAAAAGTATAGTCTGTGTATTTTTATGCTATTTTGATATTTTGTCTCAGTGACTGGTATTTTAGAGCACATCTCTTGTGATTCTTACTATGCATTATTTCTTGTTTTGCTCCAAATGACAGTATGATTTCACTTGTTAAGAATTAAATCATTTCTTTCAATACAACACCAGATGCATTGCCTTCTGAATGGTAGAAAATTTGTCTGTCTGGTTTCCCCTGTATCGATTTTTATCTAAGCCTTTTTCAATGCATTTTGCTTTAAATTTATTATTATTATTATTATTATTATTATTATTATTATTATTATTATTATTATTATTATTATTATTATTATTATTATTATTATTTTCATTTTTATTTTTTATTTTTATTTTTATTTTTATTTTTATTTATTATTATAATTATTCTTTTATTTATTATTATGCAATTGAAAGACGTGCTTGTAAGACACTTTTACCCTAATTTGAGACAGTCCAAACAACCCCTGTCAATAAATAGTTCCAGCTTGGCATGGACTGCAGAATATATTGGGAAAAATATGCACCATGGTTTTGATATTCAGCTTCCAAAAGAATTATGTAAATAGAAAAAAAAAAGAAAAGAACACTGTATCATAGGATTGCAAAAACAGAATAACTTGACCATCCTGCAGTTCTGAAATTAGCTGAATTTAATAAAAAGCTTTAACAAGCTTCACAAATCTGAGATCTTAGAACTCTGATCCTTCCACTTCAAACACATGGGCCTGTAGCACTTGATGTGAAAGCAGAGCTTGTTAGCTGTTGGCAACAGAAGTCCTTTCCGAGCTGTGCCAGCCAGCAGGGGACACTTCATGCAGGCGAGCATTGTACCTAAGCCCAATGCCATTGAAGGCAACAGCAAAACACTGATGTGACATTGTGGTGATCAGCACAGGGCACAACACGATTGACAGAAGTGGTTGCTGAACAATTATCTGTTTTCATGTGTTTTTCTGGCTTGTAAAACGAGAGCATTTGAAAAGACAGAAATATCCTGTGTGTAAACTACAGCAAAGCAAAACCCAGTTTGACCAAGTTAGAATATCACATTGCTTTTAGGTGCATTTTCTTCATGTTTAGACATTATCATCAAATAGATTTTTATGTCTTAGGAAAAACAAGTTATTCAGCCCAAACACAAATGTAATACAGGATTCCTTTACAGATAAGTTCAAACTTGTGGACAAGAATAATCAGTCAGGCTTCATAAAGCTTACAGCTGAAGGTCATGGCTAAAACAAAGAAACAGTGACACCAATGCTAATACACTCTTATTAAAAGAATAGATTTAAAGTCAATGTACAACTGCTTGTATTATCAAATGAAAATGCGAAGGTTGCATTTATATTATCAGAGGTTGATATATTATCTGTTGAATTCTGTCTGTATCCTAGATGAACATGCAACTAGATTTGTAGAACTCATTTTATTTATCACAAGGAAAAATGCATACATTATTGATTTTTTTAGCCACTGAGGTTTTGTAAAGATTTTATATAATTTTGAATTTCTTTTTCAAAATTATGTTTTAGCTATACTGCTAATGAGCTATGCACTGTGATATCCATGGTGCTTTTTCAGTAGTGAAGCTCTTTTTGTTGTTATGTTGAAAAGCCAGTGATAGAATTGACTGCTGTTTTTCACTACTGGTTTTTTAAATCAATTTAAGAAATTAATTAAAGACTTCATAGGATAATTGGACATCATTTCATTACCTAAAATGTGAACTTACATATTTTGAGTATATATTGAAGCTTGAAAAATACGGACTATGTTGGACACAGAATTGCTGAAAATGCTGTGTGGGTAACGAAAAGAAAAGAAAATTTTCCTTGGTTCTGCCTGTTGGGTATGTCTAACAAAGCCAAGGATCAGCAGTTGGATTTTTTTAAAGGATTTCACAATCTAACAGGTTTAAAGTGATTGAAGCAGGCTGGAACCAGACCCCCAATGGATCCAGCTGCCTGACTCCTGTAGGAGCCAGCATGGCCCCAGGGATGGGACCTGGACCAGGGGCTGGCGGTGCAACAGGCTGGGAGCTGGGCTTTGCCACAGGCAGAAACAGGACAAAAGAGCAGTGGGGAACCAGAGGAGGAGAAAGGCATAGTGTTATCCACCTTTCTGCTCAATCAGGGTTATTTTAAGTTAGAAAGCTTCCACAGTGATTTTTTTTTTTTTTTTGTCACAAATTACAATCTGAGTATAAACTACATGGGGACTAAGTATTTACAGGAGCTAGGATACTGAACAGAAGACACATAAACCATGCAAGCTGATGGAGAACGGTTCTTTTTGTGAATCCCAATTGGATGTGATACTAAGCTAAAGCTTTTTATTACATGCATCTGTGAAATAACCATTCATGGCCTGAAAAGCTTTCTAGAATTCTGATAGAGGTAGTGAAATCACTTTCTTTTTCTGCTTAAAATCTAATTTCACCTTTACTTGTGCCAAATGCAGAAGTAACTGCCACAGATGTCTTAAGATTCATGAGAGCAAAGAGGGACATAGACTGTGTGTCTTCCTTATTAGGATGAAAGAAGGAGTTTTGGTTTTAATTAGTGTTTTTGTGCTTTCCTTCAAGAGACTGAATAGAAGCGTTTAGAACAAGAACCAAAAATCTCTCTGGGGACTGGACTCATTGCAAGGCTAAAGTCTTACAACTTTTTCCTCCTCACCCTATCTCTGCAGTTTCAGATCTTGTAAAATAATGTTAATGGAAAAGACAGCCAAATGATTCCACAGTTTTGTAGAATAAATGAGTATGGAAATGATCCCAAAAATTTTTGTTCAAGCATGAGCTCAGACCAGGTCTTATTGAATCAAGTTTCTTACATCTAGGTCAACTTGATTCTTGGACAGTTTAAGGGTACTCCAAAGCTGCTCTGGGGAAATTGGGCAAATTGCTCTGATGTTTCACCTTTCACCCTCTGTAGTAGTATAGCTTTTTTTTTTTACTGTGACTTTTAAAACTTAGATCTCTTGCTGCTTATTCGATCTATGTGTAAAAACAAAAATTAAAAAAAAAAAGGAAATTTTTAGCTTTAAAAATAAATTTATAATTGATCAGATAAATTTGATTAAACATATATGTGCATGTGCATGCTGTTTTGGTTGCTTAATACAGTTGGTATGAGGACAAAGTAATTTCCACATCCATGCAGCCAAGTACTTCTGTCTGCTGTTGCTGGGAAAAGGAATGAGAACAGGTTGAGAACACAAATAGTTAAGAGAATTCTTAAACAACTCCAACACAGACTTTCTGTAGCTCTGTGCCCATTAACACCCTGACCACCAGTAAGAGCTTGGTTTGATTGGAGCTTTGTTTTTCTTACAGAGATGGTCTTTTCTTCTGCAGTTCCTCAAGTCAGAGATACATGGAATGAGCAAAGGGCACTTAATATCTTGAAAAGCTATCAGGCTCTCTGAGGACCCATTAAAAATTAAAAAAAAAAAAAAAACAAAAAACTGTAGATACTGATGAGTCAAAATTCACTTTGCATTCACTTTATAGTATAACACCTGATAGCCTGATGATGCCAGCTAGGTTTAATTAATGCTGGGCCTTTTTTCCAATCCACAAAATTGGTAAGGTAGAAGAATAACTTCCTTTAACAGTTAACAAGAATGTGCACTTTTGCAAAAATGCTTCATAGCAACAATGATTATAGTTTGCTTTTTTTTAATTTTAAAATTGCCTATGAAGTATATTTCCTAATTACTTTTAAGTATTTAAAATATGCATACAAAGAAATTAGCTTTTCTCGAGCAATAATTTCGAAGCAATCAAATTGTTTCCTGCAAATTACCCCCAAAAAAATGCTGTTTCATTAAATTGACTGGATTTTTTTTTTGTTACAACTTACGACATGAAAATTCTTATCCTAGATCTAAGTTGCACAGATGCTTGTCTAATTCTATTCTGAGGACAAAGATGCTAATAGAATGTATGGAAAGGCAAAAGTGATGAGGGATTACTGCCAGAGTACCTTTCAGGAATGAAAATCCAAATGGGCATTTGGTAACAGCTCCTTAGCTGGGGAGTAAGGCATGTCCTTCCTTTGGTCTGCAGGCAATCCTCATCAAGGGCAAACCTTGGGCAGAGCAAATTTAGAGTGTCCAAAACCCAGCATGTTGTGCAGTCCTCTTTCAAAGGTGAGCTCTAGGTGAGTTGTCCCTGCAGTGTATCCTGGCTCTCCAGTCCCTCTGCAGAGGGGTGACATCCCACACACATGTGAGCAGTGGCTGAGGATGAGTGGGCTCCCATCCATTCTAGAAATCTGCGTCTCCAGGAACAGCAGGGCCATCGTGTTAAATGCTGAGGAAGAGAAATTCGTGGTGACTTTAACTTTTATACAAATATACTTCATTGTTTATGTAAACTACATAGATGCACAACTTTTTAGAAACTCTTTAGACATCATCAGTGTGACAAAAAATATCTCGAGGCAACACTTCAGTAGAGTGTTCTATCCGCAAGAAGGATTGTAAGGGTTTATAAGATACCACATCACCACACACGCAGCTGATGAAAAATAAAAATAATATAAATGAATGCCTGAACTAAAAAAAATTAAAAAAAAAAAAGCCCAGACCTGTTTGCTATATCAACTACATTAGCTTTTAAAATAACTTTAGATTAAGTCTGCTCTGGTTTGGGGATAACTTCCTGATCAATACTTTTAAGCTAAAGCAGAGAGAATGAGAAGCCAGCTGGAGACGAAGTTCTTCTGGGAGCCAGGTAGGCTAATAGGAGCAATGCATACATCTTTTAGAAGGCTGTTCCTTAGCTGTAATAGAAGACTAACAAAAAGCAATATTTTCAATGATCAGACACTTTTTAAAACTACAGAAGATGGCCAATGTGACAGGTATTTTTAGGGAAAAATTAAATATGTGATTCAGTTTCAAATTAGACTTCTTACACGTTGTACCCTCCTTTCTCTTGCTTTTTTAGTAATCTGTTTCTCACAGAAATACCTTTTTTTTTTTTTTATGTCAGCTGGAATTAGGGAAACAGGTGTGTTCAGGTTAGGATATTTACTTCTGCAAGACCTGAATAGATGTAAAGTGACATGGTCTGTGTAAGAGGGAAAACCAGAACGGAACTGATTGCACAATATCTCTCTCAAGAGAAAGGAAGCCTTTCTTGAGGCTATGGTGCTACCTTGGATGTGTGCAGGGGCACAGAAGCTGTGTGTGTGTACAATCTTAAGCAAAAGGTAAAAAAGGTATTTTGTTGTCCCTTAGCTGCTATCCAAATTAACTAGATTTGCCTCTCATCTGCTCTGCACACAGTTCCCACAGCTCAGCTGATCTGTCATGTGTTGTTAAACCAGTGAATTATTTATATACCTAAACCTGCAGGCAATGTAGTGCACAAAGAGATAAATCTACCCAAGTTAGATGTAATTAAAAAATAATTTAAAGGTTTTGAATTCTTAGCATAAACCAGATGATTTTGAGGTTGAGCATTTAGAAAATATAACAAGAACATCACAGATTTTTAAAAATTAACCTGTAGATTATTTTGTAGTCCTGCAGAACTGGGACTTTCATTTGATTTTAATTTCATTGCATGCCAGTTATTCCATTTCTCTTTCAAAAAAGATTTGTAAAGCAAAGAAGTAGAGTTTAATACTAATAACATACTAAGATACCTGGATATTATGTATAGACTAAGTTCTTGTTTAATATTCCCAGGTGTGTTTTGGGATAGATCCCTCTGCATTGCAAGGAAAAAAAGAAATTACTTCCCACTGAAATGGCACAGCACTGGAATAACTTTTAGCAAATTTTTTACTATGAGAATAAATGCAGAATGTTCATTAATAAAAAGACATGATCAAAGTCCTTGTCTTATCTGTTGGGGTATATGTACCTGGCAGCTGATTTCCAGGCTTCTGGGGCAGCTCCACAACTCTTTGTTCTGAGTCTTACATGTTAATTCAGCATTTGAGAATACATACAGAAAGAAGAGTCACCCCATATTATTTATGTTGTTTTTTTTTTTTCCCAACTACTAAAGAGCATTGTCAAAGCAAGCTCAAAGTAATATTTCAACTAATTTTTTTCTACCTGGACAATATTTCTATCAGTGTATCATACAGGAATTGAACTTAACCTTTTCCCCAGGCTACAAATTCCATCCAGTGCATATATATATATTCAAATATTTTTTTCATCATGTCCTAGGAAGATCAGCTTAGCAAACATGCTGCTTTTTGGAAAACAAAAAAAGATGAACTAAAGTTGAACTAGAAACAAAAGAAAAAAAAATTTTGCCTTTCAAATATCTCAAAATCAATTATATAGACAACGTCTAGATTTTTAAAAAAGAAAAAACTGAGTTTTTGTTTGTTGGCACAGTGGGTGGATAATGTTGCATTTTGCATTCTCAGATGAGATCAGTGAGCACAGATATATTTGGGAAATTACCTGATTATCTTGTGCAAATAGAAGTTCTTCTGCAGCTAGATAGTGTACACATATATGAAATCTAAAAAATTATATTAAAAATTTGTCATATAAATTTAAAAATAATTTTTTTCATTCAATTATTTAAATAACTATTTATGTACTCAACTTCCTACTTGCTTAAGAACTTCCTACCTAAATTCTCTGGTTTGTTATATTTTATGTTTTCATAGTGTTACTCATTGTCTCTGATCTCTACTCTTAAGGGAGTTTTTGTTGTACTTGCAGTTGTCTTCACCATTTTCTGAACTGTACAGTTTGATTCTTGAAATTGGGAAACAATAACTACTAATGCTATTTTAAATTAAAGATTAATATACATAATAATGGTATTGGAACATCCTCTATACTATTCTCCATTTCTTTTGCATATTTTGTACACCTTGTTTGATTCTATGGCAGGATATGAGTATTGAATTAAGGTATTCAGTGAACTTTTTCTAGGTATTTCAAAACACTAGATATTCTTTGGATATTTTATTTTTCTCTCAATTTTGAATGAATCAATTTTAAACATTGTTCCTTATTAACCTTGTAATTCACCTTATATTCCTCTGTCTTTAAAAGTATCTGTGATACTCTTCTCTTGAGTAATTAGAAATAGCAGAAACAAGAAACAGAGATGAATCACTGTTGTTTATAACTTTCTAGTTTTGTCTTTTTCTCATTTAATATATGACCAGTTGAAATCCATTTTTTTTTCAGAGACTGTATATTCACAGCCATATTTTTCCAGTGGTAGCATAATTTTCTAGGAGCCTTCTCATTAGTTTTCCAGATAACTTTTGTTTAGATAAACTGCTATTCCCAAGTACAGGAGTACGTCTTCAGAATTTATGTTTTCTGAATTCTGCTGAGTTTCCATATTTAGGCATTTTACCCTTTCTTTGTTTATTGCTGGCACTCTGTTTCCATTCTGCTCAAAACTAAAGCCATCTCCTCTGCGTTAAAAGGGAGAGCAAAAAGCTGTTACTAGTTGGTCTGAAGGAACGTAGGAAATGGAGGAATATCTGCAAACCTCTCATATTCATGGAGTGGCTCATCTAAAGGATCTGGGAAACCTTTGCAATCAGCCACTGGGGAACCCATGTACCCAGTTCATTCCACACAGTGACCTGGCTAAAAACTTTATAAAAGCAAATAAACCCTGCCCTGCTGGCAGCCTTTTAAAATGCAGCTAAATGTTACTCAGACATTCTTCAGAAAAACATCAAGTTGTCTTCTCACAAAATGCATATTCTCAAATGCAAACTGGATAATTACTTCTGCATGTCTAGTTCTGTTTAAATATTAAAAAATATATTTCATTTTAACACTTTGCCAAGGAGAAATAAATATTTTTTTAAGTGAAAGCAGGAAATAGCACTTTTTTAGATGGAAACTGCTATTCTGTTGCAGGTACTCTGCGACTGCCCACAAACTGTTACTATAATCTGAGAAGAAAAAGAAATAAAATAATTTCACTACCATCTAATCAGTGTGTGTAATAGATCAAAGATACATATAGTATCCTTGATGTAATTTCTTTCTCAGCTGTATGAATCTAGTGGATTTATCTGCATTTTCTTTCATATTGTAAGATATATACAACTCAGGGACAATTAGTAATAAAGAAACATTAAGTACCAGAAATTAATCTCCTCAATGTTTTTTGGAGGGTTTTTTTTTTTTGCCTGGAGGGTTGATTTTATGGCTTTAGAGCAATTACTATTTATCATCTCTTGGTTTACGGGAAAGAATTAGAGTTATTAGCTATTAAATTATCCATGAAAATTTGACACTATACTAGACCAAACAAACCCTGGGGCTTGCTGATTTTCCCAGTATGAAACATCTGTGACTTCAGCTAGAGAGAACTTAACATTGTCTAATTAGATTTCTAAGATTTATAAGGCTCAAATGCTCTATGATTAGAAACCTGAAAATTGGAGCAAAAGTTGAAACTTGCATTTACTGAAGATTATTTAAAAACATTTTTAACAGCACTGTGTGTTGCTAAATACTACTAGCTTGTAATTGGTAAAGATTACTAGATAATGTATTGTAGTCTGTAACAACAGGAGTCCAGGAAAAAATGTGCTCCCTACAATTGTAAATATGTCTCACCTTTTGACTACAGTAATTAAAAATACTTTATTTAAAATGCTGCACTAATTATATGCTTATTTTTTAATATTCCAATTTAAATATAGTTTATATTCTTTTGTGGTCTGCTGAGGCAAAAATTAGAGTTTGTGTATTTTCCTTTTCGCAATATTATCATTCATGGACAGGGAGAGATAATCATCAGTCACCAGCATAGAAGAGTGGGTTTCTATTGGCTCTGGTTCCAAGTCTGACAGTGAATTAGACACTATCTCTTTCTTTGGAGTCAATATGATGGCTTCTTAACATGGTAATTAGATATTTCATTCTGTCTTCAATTATTTGATCTAAAAATGGTTCAGAAATTTCAATCTGTTAAAATAAAAATAGCACTATAGTATAATCATTGTTGCTATATTGAAATATTAGAGAAGATTATTATGGTTGCAAAGAACTTGGAAATTAGGAAGGGGAGGAATCAGAATTATTGCTCACTCTTAGTTTGTACCTTTTGAATTTGGATTAGAGCAATCTTTAGTTACAGGATCGCTTTCTTATTGAATACACAAAGTAAATGCTGCTTGGATAATAAGCAGCTTTTCAATATTTTCTCTTGTCCTAATTGTTCCTTGCATTGTCCCATATATTATTTACTCTGGTCTATTCAGTTCCTGCTGTAAAGAAGAAATGATTAATTTCCTCAAGTGTTCTTCAGCAGTGTGCATCAATATACTATCTGATTTTTTCACAAACACTAATTAATCTTCATTACATCCTTCTGGAGGAGGGGTGGCATTAACCCCAATTTCTAGAAAGGAAACAGAATTACTGGTAGTGAAAGGTCACAAATGTCCATAATGTGCGTAACATTTACTGCTTAGTTTCTGAGTCCTGAGTGTTACATAAGGCTTTATTAATGGAAAATTTCTATTCATTTCCATTTCATTTATAAGAAAGAAACATTTCTGCCAGTGTTTTCACTTCACTGCATCAGATAATAGTAATAAAAAAATTTTGCAACTACAGTAATAATTAAGCATGAGAAATCTGCTCTTCTCAATCGCTGAAGTCAGGAAGAAAAACTTCTTCCATGAATAGAATTCAAGAGAGTGAGCCAGGAAGCCATTCTTTTCTTCTTTCTGCATTTTTTTTCCTTTCTATTGCATTTTATATGTTATATTGTTTCCATTTCTATAATAAGCCAGACAGAGGTCCTAGAGTGAACAGCTTCCTTCATTACTGTGCTTTGATTCCATGGAAGATCTACTCAGTGTCCTGGAAAAATGGAATCATTTAAGAAGCAGTGTATGTGATCTTGTAGTTAAGATATTCTGTCTTAGCTATGTAGGTTAGTTAGTTTTGTGCTGAGAACCAGAAACTCAGCTTGAGTGCTTGACTTCATGATTTCAATGATATCAGTTATTTTTACTGCTGATTTTTTTTTTGTGTTCATTCCTTGACTTGAGGAGGCACAGGGAAAGGCAAACTAGAAAAGGCAAAAAAAAAACCAATAAGGGAATATTTTTTTTTTATAAACAATGTATTTAATCAACTTTGTGAAAAACTCAAAATTCACGATCCATTAGTACCAGAATTTTCCAGTATATGGCTCCTCCCTCAGTGGGTGTAGCTGGGGAGGACTTATGGCAAGAACAGTCATTAGAGTGGCTAGAGAATTCCTCCTAGCTCTGAGGGATTCTCTGTGTGTAAGGATTTTTGAAAGGTCTGAAAGTGCAGCAATAATGTTTTAATCTTTTGAGATTTTAAATTAAATATTCCTATCTATGAACATTATTTTTATAAAAGCATGGAATATAGGTAAATTTTGTAAGAATTCTGCAGCCCAGAAAACTTACATATAAATTAGTTCCCATGAAAAACCTTAGCACATAAGTTACCTGCTGAGTTAAAGTCCTTGATTCAAAGCTTAGAGGTCCTAAATTTAATAACATTTTTGGAATAGGCACAATGTCAAGTTTATATCTCATTTTTCTAGGGAAAATTTGTAAGCCTTCATGACTGAATATTTCCAGAAATTTTAGCTTAAATTAAAGCCTAGCTAAGTGATATTTTTATACAGATTGAATTATGATAATAAAGCTTAAGGGAATTGAAGTGACAGCCTCACTTAAGGGAATTATTTTGTGATTTTAATGTCAGGTGGTAATTCTGAGTTTGTTTACTATTACAGTAATGAATACTGAAAAATATTATGGAAGTTGTGCAGTTTGCCAGTACCACATCGTCACTCTCTCATGCTGATTCTCAAGCTAAAGTTCAGCAGCTGACTTTCTAAAATATAACCCCAATGCTTAAACAAATAGGCTTCTTTTTACATACAGAATGCTTTTGCCAAAGTACACTTCCCAAACAGATAGTGGTGTAGCATTCAGACCACGTGTACCTATAGTGCTTTTTGGGAAGCTCCATCATTTGAAGTAAGCCACATTCTTTGAGCTCAACTGCACACAGCAGCCTTTGGCACTTGGGTCATCCAAGTGACCCTGTGCAGGGCACATCTTTAGTGCATGGGTATCTCTTGACTATCTTATAGGTTACCTGAAACTGCAGAATGTTCACACTTGTATTTTCAGGTTAGAATTCTGGTTCCCATGAAGTCTGTAGGCTTGCAAGTAGGATCTCACATTTTTAACATCTTTCAGCTGCCAGGATTTTGTGAGACTTTTGTGATTTGACAATAGGATGTATCGTCAAACCACAAAAGTTGGGATGTCCTAATATTTCCACTACAAAACCATTTGTATGTTTATTATAATGGTCCATGATTGCATATTTGTACACTAGTGTTTTGCTATTACCTTCTAGAAATATATACAAACATCTGTAAAATTACTTAATTTTTCTCCCTTTTTAATGTGATATTAAGTGGCACAATTTAACATAATTTCAAAATCTTGTTGCAAGTTCATAGTCAAGAGTGGTCTTTTATAGGAAGGGGATTTTTAATGGAAGCAGTATTTTTTGTATTCATAAAAAACTAAAGGCATAAGTGCTAAAGCTCTTTTCCATTGTCACTTTTCTGCTGAGTCTTGATATATCCACTTTAGAACAGAAAATATTGCCAAAGTGACTGTGTCAGTTTGTTTGCTTGTGTCAGTGTTTGCTTGCACTGCTGCTTCATTTGCTCACAGACCTCTAATGTGTTATTATTCAGCTGTGCTGAGCCTCGTGTCTGATTTCCCAAAGATTTGTATCAAATCTCCTACCATATGAAAGATGCCAGTTATGCTTCAGTTGAAAACTTTGAAGAGATGAAGTAATATTTACATTACATATAGATCTTAAATGTGATAAATTAAATGAACAGGTGATACTCTCTGCTTGCTGACCTGCCACAGGATATGAACAGATGTAATAAATACAAGATAATATTAAGTTTTTAAATTTTGCTTTATGAATATATTTTAAGAAAATCTATCATCTAAAGCATAGTAACTTACATTTATTATTTAAAAACTATTGTTGAAAAACTATTTTGCACGATTCCAAGAAAATAATCAAGGCATTATTTTAAATTATTTAGTATAGCCTATTGCCCTTAATCCATGTATCCGTTTCAGGATGTGTCTGTTAAACTATTAGTTTTTAAATTTCATATCAAATTTAATTTTAGGAGTAATTGATGTTTTGGTTGATTATAGCTGCTAAATTTCTACCATCTTGATACTGCCACCTTCAGGCACAGAGGAGGGCAATAGAAGCAAAACCAGATCCTTAGCTGTAACTAAAGCTGAACTTCTGTTATTCAGATTAGGAAATCTGTTTCTTGATGAAAGCTGCTTCAGCAAGGTCTCTATATTCCCAGATTCACAGAGTGTCTTGAACAAACATGTTTTCAGGCATTTGCTTAACAAGAGAAGTTTCAGAGAGAATTTTGTTAACTCAGGGAATGGCCACAGTATTTTTTATCCATAATTAAACTTTTCCTGAACTTTGCAGGGTGGGCATGCTTGGTTATAAAGTTACACTTGTGAAAAAACAATGGAAAAGTGTAGATGAAAGGGAATCAAGATTTTACAGGCTCAGATTTTGTCTGTTTTACTATTCAGGAACATGCAAGAACACATGCTCCCTTGGGTAAGACCAAAAGTCAATATTGTCAAGTATCCTGTTTCTGGCAGTAACCAGTAACACTTCCCTAGTGAAGAGAGAAATTAAATAATGATATTGTGCTAGAAAACTACTCCATTAGAAAGTGTTTGAGATTCAGGAGCCAGAATGTATACCCTGAGTAGATATTTCTTCCATAGATTTGTCAAGTTGCTTTCAAAATCATATACCTTTCCAGCTGCTCATGAAGTTTTTTGTCTCAGAAGTCAATGCAACACAGCTGGAACAGCATTTGTGTGTTTTTATGTGAAGGCGTAACAGTTTCCTTTCATTTTCTATTTCTTTCATGATATCTTATAATATTTTATTGCTTTTTCCTGAGAATTGAGAAATGTACAAAAAAAACAATCTATAAAGATCTGAAGATCTCAAGCTAGGGTAGTATTAATCAATGGATAGTTAGGGTTGAGTTTGACTTTTTTAATCTCCTTATGTTGCACTGCGTTCTCTGCATTAAACTGGATATTCCATTTTATTGTCTCTGTCACAGGTAGCACTTATTATGATCCTGCATAATGTCATGGACTTGTCACCTCACTAGTCACTTCCTGGATAATTTGTGGTGTGAGTCACTTGAATGGCATAGGTCTTAATCCTTACTCTTGTGAAACTCAATTAGTAATAATCTTCTCTATGATAGTTCACCATTACTCCTTACTTTCTCTTGTCATACTTTCATAAAATCACTGTTCCATCTGAGAGACTGTTTTTCTCCAAAACACAGCCTGATCCTCATTCTTCTTTGAAGAATCATGGCTGATGGAAGTTATGCATCGTATGGAAGCCTAAGTAAATCAGATAGGATGGATCCTATGTCTTGTCCATTCCTTTAAAAAATTCCAGCCAATCTGCTAGGCATTCCTTGCCTTTCAAATGCTGACTCTTGTCCATAGCATCTTATTTATCTGGGTAACTTTTAATACTTTTCTTCAGAGTAATTTGCACTAGTTTGTTTGCTTCAAATGTCATCTTAATGGTCTGCAGTTTTCTAGGTCTTCCTTGGAGGCCTGCTAAAAATTCTCACCAGGTTAATTATTGTGAAAGTGTCTGGCATGGAAACGGTGTTAAGTGAAATTTTACACACCATTATTAGTCGTTAAGGTCCTTCATTCTTGAGTTCCTTTAGAACTTGTATAAATACTGCCTGATGTAAGTAATTTGTTACTACTGATTCATATATTTATTCTGTGATCTCTTCCATTGACCCTTAGCTTCACTTTTCTACTTTCTAAGTACTCTGTAAAAGGATTTGCCATATATGCAGCTCCCCAGCCTCTGGGTCACCACAGATGCAAAACATCCACTTGGCTGTTTGTGCTTCTTTTATACCTTAATCCTTTGTTGATCTTAAAGGCACTGTGATGAGCTTTATGCTTCTGATGTGCTTTAACAAGGATTTACTTCTGGGTTTTGTGCTTTTTTACTTTCTCTGCAAATTTTTTAATGGCCTCTTATTTGCATTTCTTCACAGAAACTGTGAGAACTTATGATTGTCCTTTCCTAACTCAGACACAGCTTCACTGTTTCTTCTGATGTCTCATTGTCATTTTTATCATTACCCTATAGACATATGGTTTCATTTTGGACCTTCCTTATTTCTTTGTGGAACTGTTGTACTAATTCTGAATCTTGAGGATTTAATTCTAATACATTTTCTACAATGCTGTTAAACATTCAGCTTTAAACTTGTATTTTTTCCTTCTGAATTAATCCTCACATTTTACTATAGTGTCCTTTTTTAAAATCAAGCATAACCACAATGATTTTATTATCATTGCTGTTGACTTTGGTTTTGTTCCTACAAGGATATATTGAAGTGTGTGCATTATGATTACTGATAAAGAGCATCTGTTTAATAATAATATCTTCTTCTGTCTTACCTATATACCAAGCCTCCCAGTACTAACATCCCAATAGTTGGCATCCATCCCTGCAGCTTCTGATCTGATTGTTCTAGCAATAGCTTGTTTAAGAGCAGCTGTTCTCATGTCATAATTTTATTTCTTAAATTTCACATGTATCATTGCTTCACTCTCCTCTGTTTCACTGCCAGTGTATTCTGACAATTTTCTGTTGCTTCTTGCTTGAATATTTCCAACATCTGTCCTAACCTTCACTTTAGGATACAGAATATTTTTACTTTTTAGTGGTTGAGCACATCATAGGTACAACAAATTTCAGCACATCTTGGCTTGAAGGCTTTCTAAAATATACATTGGCATTCCTTTTTTTAAACTTTAAAATCTTGATTTGACCTACTTGATACAAAAATTCAGCAACTTGGATTTCATAATAGTTGAAGGGAAGCCTGACCTTCCTGTATAAGCTTCCTCCCTTCCTGACCCCTTTCTGATAATCTTTATACTTCTTTTTTTGCTGTATGAATCAAAAATACATTTCTGCTTTGCATCCTCTATAACATTTCTGTCTTCTCTTCTGCATTCTGGGAGAAGTTTCAGGAATCCTAGCACAGAGAACCTCTTTTTTGCTTTCTATGCAGCTTGGTCCAATTTTGCTTCTGTAGCTTCTGGTTTATTTTTTTCTTGTAATGCAGAACCGTGGACCACAACTCTGTGATTTTCTACAAACCCATTTAGATCCATTGTGTAGTCCTCCTCTTTTGTACTCACAGCCATGTCACTGTCCATTTCTTTCAGAGATTACAAACTAACCTAGATGTGTAAGAGCAGAATTATTCACCCTTGTAACCGGCCGCCTCTTTTCCCCTGGGCTGCCTAGCTCAGCAAGGCTCTCCTTTCTACAAGGCACACATGGTAACATTTGAGAAAAACCTGTCACCATTTCCTCTTCCACTAGAGAGACATTTCCATGTCACAAGACAACAGCTCCTGATTTGGAAATGGGAGTTTTCCATAGTGCTTTGTAAATATTCCTTTATTCTTAGTATAATGTCTGTGTTTCTTTTGCTGGATATTGGAGGGAAGCTTTATTTATCCTGTAGCTGAGGTAATCTGTTACTTTTTACTTTAACCTTTTGTCCCTTTAGTCTCCCCCACAGCTGAACTTGCAGTATTGTCACCATCTTTCCCTCTCTTTGCTGACCCATCCAGTTCAAGGGCTTTGCTCACCTTCTTTGCGGAAGTACCCAAAGCCTCAGGTGAGACTGTGATGAGGGGGTCTGGAAAAGAAAGCAAGAAATATTCTTTCAGACTGCCTAAAATATAGTTCTGAAACTTTTTTTTTTAACTTCTCAGTCACATAAAGAAGTTTGAACAAAACCAGAGTGTAAATTGCCACATTATATTGGGTTCATGAAAGAGGAGTGAGAAAATGACTGCTTTTGAACCTAGTTTTATGCCTTTTTTATCTTCTAGAAATTATTGCAAAAATGGTAAAAACCAAGAGATGAAAGTATGAAGAGAGTAAGTAAATATAGGATTTTAGGATCCAGCTGTTAAAATTAGCCAATTCATGGCATTTAAAATTCCTTTTATCTTGTCTGGCCTAGGGCTTCTGATGCAGAGGCATTTCAAAATGCAGTTGCTAAAGTTAGATACTGTTGACATGAAAACACCTTTAGTAGTTTTTAACAGCATCCCATCCATCTTCTTACACTTTAAATATTTCAAGCTTTTACTTTAAAAACCTCTTTAGGGTTTGGGTCGTCTGTGCTGTTGGGATATTTTCCTTATTGCAAGTTTATCAACAGTTTTTCATCTTTTTTGATGTAATTCTCAGTTGTTTTATCTCCCTGTCATAAAGTTCAGATTTAGGTAAATACTTACAGTAAATACTTAATAATCTAGGCCAAACAAGTCTGATTGAGAGAAAAAGCAAAGAAAAAAGATGCTAAACAGAATGATAGATGTGGAATTTATGCAGTCTAAAGCTGGATCGCACTTTTCTAGTCTTTCTCCATCTCAGTGTTTGAGAGATGTAAAAGATAAAAAATGTGATAAAAGCTTGAAGCATGATGATTATAATTTTATAAACTTCAGACTGTTTCTTCCAATGTTTATGCAACAACTTGTAACACTATGATGGCAGTTGGCAACTTGTGAAAAGAATTGCCGGTGATCTAAGAAAAACACGCACCTTAATGTTGTTTTACATTTTCTCTTCTTTGGCTGCCATACATGATTTATTTGTTCAACTGCACTGTGATGCTGTCTCTCATGTTTTAGAGTAGGGAGTGTACCCACAAAACAAAGTTTTAAGGATCAATTATGCTAATTAGTAAAGCTAAATGTAATAAGGTCATTATTTTTCTCTGTCTTTTGGTTTTATTTACCCACCATTATTTCAACAGTATGTTTAAATAATAATAAGCAGTATGTTCTATACAAACAGATGTCATCAATTCTTTTAACTTAGATTAGGTGTATTAAGGAAACAATTTTTTTCTCCCCTTTGTGTGCATTGTGTTGCTGAATGGGTTTTGTCTTGCTTTCACCTTTTGCTTTTGTGTATTCATTCTGTATATATAGTCCTTATGGAGAAAGATGACAAATTGGTTGTTAACACAAAGTCATTTGTGAAGTTGAATGAGGTTAGATATAGGTCTCTTCAACATGTAGGAAGAATTTAATTAAAAATAAATTAAATTCTAAATTAAACTCAAGTAATAAATGGATGTTATCCAATGTAGTAAGCTGTTCTTATAAGAAATGAACATTGCCCAGTAAACTGATTTTAGGTCTTGAGGCAAGGTTTTCTTAAATATAATTGCATGACTATCAAATAAAGAAAACTAAGTTTTGGAGGTTTTTAGATGTCTTTTTTTTCAGTAGTGTAAAGTGCCACAATATAGAAAAACTAAATCCTTCTCCTAAATTCTTAAAGAGTGACAAAATTCATTATTTCTTGTAAAAGGTGGGATTAAATATGGTAGCTATAAAAAAAAAAACATGGTCCATATAAGTGGACAGCTATCTTTGCAATCCATTTACAGTGTCAGTGCTTCTCCCAAACATCACATTATATTTCTTTCCAGCTGTGTTTTTTTTAGAGCTAGCTATTGGTCTAAAAGCTACAAAGTATGAAGAGCAAGTAATATATTACATATGTTTTACATATGAATCCTTTTAATGTTAGAATGCTAAGGCAAGAGAGGAGTTGAATTCTAACGCTGTTAGAAGTAAAAACAAAAAACAAACTATCATTTCATGGTGGAAAAATATTAAATTTTTACTCTTTTCATAGGAATTTCTTGCAAATGAGGGAATCAAGGTGGGAAAACAATGCATTTCCTAGAGCTTGCATTTGCTATGAAGTTAGAGCACTTTGCTGAAGTGCTGCAAATACATTTATCTCTTCTAGCCTGGAAGTACTAAAATTATTACATGCTATCTTTGTTCTGCAAGCAAAGACTTACTCACACAGCCTTATTTTATCCTTCAGAAGGGAGTGGAAATATCATTGGAAAAAAAAAAAAAACAACATTATGCATTTGAGGTTATTATCATCAGTGTGCTTCAGTTCAGACTGCAAAGTGGAATTTTGCAGAAGGCAGGATGTTCAATGTAGATTTATTTCCTCTTAATGAAGTGGTGTTTAAATTGCTACTTTCTCCTGTTTGTTTTCTGGATAAATGATATGAGGACAGGGAGCCTTCATGTTTGGCACATTTAAAGCCCTATTTTATTTTATGTAAAACATGTTGTACTTACATCCATACATTTGTACTCTGGGAATTGAACATAGAATATAATAAAAGATCTTGCTGTAAACAACAGAAAAGAATTTAAAAAACCTCAAAACTGAAATAATTAGTTAGATTAAGTAAAACATTTTCTTTACCTTTTGGGTCAATATGGATATTTTATATTGACTGACAGATTTGGATAGTCTTTCTTCTGTTTCCTGATACATGTCAGGAACACTTTCAGCATTGTGAAAAAATATTATATTACTTTGAATAACTAACAGTAAAAATGTGTGTGTGCTTTCCTAACTAGCCCTCTGCGGAATTTTTTTCTCTCTTCATATAAATAAATATTAAAAATCTGGACATTTTAATAAGATGGTATTTCTAACTGTGGCTTGAGGGATCAAAGTCAGGCTGTCAGACACCAAGATTAGATTAATTCAAGTCAGAAACTTCCACATCCCATGTTTAATGTCCAAAAATCTTGAAAATTATATGAAATGATGAAGCCTTCTTTCTCAACAGACAAAAATTCCCTAGCACAAATGTCTGTGTCTAGTTAAACTAATGCTTATGAAATAAAGAGATGCAGACTGAAAATATTTCAAAAATTAGGCTGCAGCAATATGTTCTTTCTTGTAAAGGACTAGAGGATCCCATGGAAATCAAAAGTCAGAGGTTCTCAAGCCTTACTGCCTGCTAAGCAAAGGGAAAAAAATAAATAGCATTAATGGATGTGGATGCCTCCATCCTCCAAAATAAATTTTAGGAAGGGTCTTTTCTGCATTTTTCCAAGTTTTGGGGTTTTTTTATATGATGAGACTAGAATTTTGAAACTCCCTCAAATAGTATATAATAATACATAATATCTACTCAATTTAGAATATTTGCCTAAGATAACATCAGAATTGATATCAATATGATATCAATCATCCAAAGACCAGCCCTAAACTGACAGTTTACCTGATCTCTTCACAGGAAGTAGTTGGATTTTATTCAGCTTCAAAGGACATCATGGTAGTCTATGATGACAGTCAGTAAAACAGAACCAGTACACACTCAGATTTCTGTTCTGCTAGAAGAACTATTTCTGGGATGTACTTTTTGTACTAGTTTTCTTAGATCTGTGATAAATAATGTCAGCTGTATGTTTAAGGCCTAAAAACTGGATGCAATTTTTTTAATCTCTTGAACAATAGTCTGACTGCTAAGGGTGCTAAATACAGAATAGCCACGTTTCAAATGTATGTGTCAGAACCAAGGCCATGATTAACTTTCTAATGCAAAATTGATTTATGAAAAATTTCAGCACCTTCAAACTTTTCTGACTTAATTAATTGAAATTGGTGAACCTGATGTCTCTAGTCCTTTTTGTTGGTAGTTAGGTGTTTAAATGTATGGATGTCTTCAGGTGCCTTGTCCTACTTTCAAGTTATAACATACTTTTCCCTTAGTCAGATGTATAACAGAGAAAGATTTTCCTTTTGGAATAAAAGAAAGGGATATGTTTTTAGAGAGAATGATTTGTCTTAGTATTAGATGTATTTCCATGCAAGTTCAGGAAGTGGACTTGCCACTGGTAAGTGAGTGCTGGAAGGAAATGAAAGTGCATATGCATCTAAAGGGGGTGAAAGAAAAATAAAATTTCTTTGAGCATTATAACTATTTTTAATACATTGTGTTCACTGCTTAGTGGTGCAAGTACTCCAGATTTCAAATACAAATCTTAAATGAAGATCACTTACAACCTACAAATGAATACAGGGCGTAAAAGGAGGTCTGTAAAATATGAGAAAAAAACTACCTTGTAACCAGTATGAACCTTAAATGAACTTTCATTAAGAATATTAAACCAGCTCCTAATAGACACAGGTATTGATCTAATTAACAGGAAGTGCATAGCTGAACAAAAAGGTCCAATAGAATAAATCCCTTCATGCTGACACCATGTTGGCACAGAATTTAGGCAGTAAGAAAACTCAGTATCAGTATCTCCCATCTGTTCTTCCCACCCCCATCCCCAAATACTCTCATTTACAATCAAGTCACCTGGAAAAGCTTTTCAGCTTGCACATGGTAGCACTGTGCTTTCATTGCAGAATAATTTAGCTGGAAAAAAACAGAGACTTACAGCTTTAGGTTGCCTTATGTTTTGAAAACAATAAATACAATGTTGGGAGAGAAGATGCATATAAAATACATTTTTCTATATACTCTAAGTATTAAAAAAAGATAGAATGTCTAGATTTTTTTTCCCCAGTATAAAGCAGAGCAAAGCCATCCATTTGGATTTAGTGAAACTACACTGCAGAAATGAGCTTTTGACCAAACATTTTGTTCATCTCTCAAACAATATGCTTTTTATTAATCTATCAGCCATTGTAAGGACTCAAAGATCATAATATAATACTTACAATGTACTGGTAAACTCCTATTTATATTGATTGGTAGCTCCCTGTATTCTTACAAGGTAGAAGATTAATTACATTATTTTTTAAATTGCTGCTTTTGTAATAATAAGAAGGTGAAATATGATTTTACTGGTATTCTTTTTTTGGACTCTTGCATTCCTATTTAGTTCTTCTCCTATTTCCTATTCAATTTCGAAAGAGCATTTTATGTTAAAAATGGGAGATATTTATAAATTTTATCTGATAGAGTTGTAAGTAAGAAGTAGGAACTGGCACTGCAAAGCACATGCATTTTCTCTACACACCTGTCCATAGGCACACATGTATGAACAGTGTGGAATACCAGCTACAGGAGAGACAGACACATAATACATATAATACATGAGTATTTTTTTGGAGTATATACTGAACTCTGGAACTTGGGTGAAAATGAGATCCAAAGGTTTTCAGGTGATACACAAAAAATAATTCCAAAGTCCTATAAAATGCTTTCAACGGCTTTGGGAATCACGACTTAAAGTAGTTTTTGTGTTTGCTCCAAATAAGGTTTGCTTGGAAAAATGTATTATGAAAATCTCAAAACCTAATTAACACAAATAGATAGGACACATCCCCACTTTTTTATACTCAAATCTCTGTTTGAACTCACAAAGTATAAAACACTGAGGAAGCGTATGATAATTAGCATATCTTGTTCTGTCAAACCACCTACATTTCTGATTATTTCTACCAAAAAGTTTCAAGGTCAAACATTGCAACTGCATGTTCCAATTAGATAGCATACTTGTGCATGAATTATTTTTAACTTTGACTCCAGAATTAATTGTAAGAAAAAGTCACATAGCAATTTACAGGAAAGGCTTTAGAATAATTTAAAAGAAAAAAACAAAACAAAACATAGAGATACTTGTTTGTTTTCTATGTTTCAGTCCCAAGACTATATTTTCTCTGAGAAACATTTTACATTGTTTTGCCACCCTTTTTTGGAGGTATTTTTGTGGGCCTCAAAGTTATATATTCTCAATGTTTCTAGAATTCTTATCCAGATGTAGGTGATCTGCAGTGTAGGTGTAGGTCTTCGCAAAACAGTTGTATTTTTGTTACAATTTATAGTAAGCATGAATTTCCCAGCTCATGTCTGTACTTCCTAGAGCTATTCGAGATCCTACATACACAAGAATAATTCTGTCCACAGTAAGGTAATTCCAGCCTTCAGTGAATATTTTTCACTTTTCACTATCTTTTCTCTTTCTACCAAGGAAAGAGAAAGCTACAAGGTTTTATTTGTATGCATACTTTTGGTCATTCCACCATTCCACTTTGCTGATGTATAATAGTCATAATAATTATGACAGCACATTTGCAATCATTTGAATTTATTCATAGCTAGACATTACTATCCTCAAAGAAAGCTTTCCTGTCTAATGAACAGAGCTTGTTTACTCCCCCTTAGCAAACCTCATTTCAATCTCATTGGAAAGTTAAGAAAGTTCTTTCCATTATTTTAGGAAAAATGGGGAAACATTTCTAAAATAAATATTAATAGCAAAATTCAATTCTAAAACTGTTGATTATTCTGTCTTCTGTACATTTCAGAATAAATAGGATCACGCCTATAAAACGATGTATAACATTAATGCATAAAATTGAACGATGATTCATTAACATGATTTAAGCCTAGACTACAAAAAATACTAGCTTCTTGTTTCTGTATATATAGTCTGTAGCTGTTTCATTTATAAATGGAACAAACAGATTTTCTCTTCATATGTGAAAATTTTCACTGAATCTATTACTGTCTAATGATGGTTTCAACTAAAATATTGTTGCATAATTCTACTCTTATTTCCATCAGATGAGTCAGTGGCCAACCTTTTTATCTTCTTGATGTGAGGTGTGTGTGAGGTATTTTTGTAATTAATTAAATTGAGATAAAATATTAAATATTAATAATACAGCTTGTAGCTCATTAGAATAGTATATGTAAACTTACATTATATCTGTGTGTCTGTGTTTTGTAAATAAAGCAATTCCATCTCTTTGGTAAACCTTGATGTTTTAAAGAGCATTGTTCCTTCCAGGAGTAAGCACACAAATAATTCAAATATAAAAGTATAATTTAAAATACCATTTACTGGGTGAGGTATCATTAATTGTTTACTTAAGGCCATATGCCACAAAAAAACTGTGAGTAAAAGTCTCTCTGTCTTCACAGCTGTCCAAGTATACTGAAAAACATGGAACTTTATTTCCGAGGGGTTTTTTTCTGAACCATTAAAGTTGTTTTGAGTCACCTCCCTTGGTGATGCTGTATCAGTGCAAATGCTGTAAATAGATCACTTATTTTTGCTGTGTGTTGAAAAAAATGTAGTGGATCTTCTGTTTGATTCATAATTCATATAATTCATGAAAGGGAGGTTGGCAAGATTCAAATTTCCTCTCTGATTCTGATGGAGGTAGTGACCTTGGATAGGATTTGAAGGTTACTCATCTTCTAAGTGATTTGAACATTCCTAAGTAGAAAATACAGGAGAGGGAACCTTTCAGTGTCGCATTCAGAGCTACTTTAGTCAGTAGGACCTCTGATACCTCTAGCTACTTAAATGATGAGTGGGTTCTTTATGCAGCTCACCTTGTAGGTATTTACATTATAAGCACAGCCTAGCACTTAAAACCACATCTTCCTCCACATTAGAATCAAAAAAACCTAGGATAACTTAGGCCAGAAGGGGACTTTGACTGAGACACTATTCAAAGCAGGGCCAGCAGCAATATTTGCTCAAGTAGCTCAAGGTGTTTCCCAGAAAGTTTGAGTAGATCCAAGGGTGGATGTGCAAGGCCTCTCAGATACCCTGTTCATTCCATGCTTAAGAACTTTTATGGATATGTTTTGTTTCCTTTTTTCTAGTCATATTTTCCTTTGGCCTTGAGCTGCAGAACTTGGACTTCTGGGTATTATCCTGAAGGTTTTTTTGCTGAATTTTAAGTAAAGATGATGAGAGCTACTTTTCAGATATAAAAATCAGACTACTTTTTATTACAAGTAGTATTCTTGCTCTATTTGCTTCTCAGATATTATCCTGTACTTTCTAGATGTTATTTTACATTCTTGATTGAAACTGAAATATATTCCCTATTATTTTGGGCTGTTCTTGCTAATGTTGTTCCTTCAAATTGTAACTATGAGACCCTTCACCCTTAATGTAATGAAATAGTGGCAGTTTTTACACTGATGATAAAATAAATTCAGAGAGCAAGGACGTACAAATGTATGAGGGAAAAACATCATATATTAAAAAAATCACGTGTAAGTGTTACATCATTGCAGTCTATTCTATTCATTGTTGCCTATAGATAAGTAACCTGTACATCAGACAGAAATAAGTTCTAAGAGAAATAATGGAGAGCTATATTTAATTGTGAAAGATACAATTCATACACAGAAAAATTAAGAAGAATCAATGTGAATGTTCTGTTTTTGATCTACGAGGACATTTGCATTTCTTGTTTGGTTTTTTACTGGTTTGTTTAGTTATTAGAAATATTTTGTGCCAAGGCTGAGCCTTAAAGGGTTTTAAATTGCTATAAGCAATAGTTTGTAGATCTAGGCTATTTCTTTAACACTGAAACTAGTCATCTTAGAAACTGATTTTTCACTATCCTTGGTAACTCTAACATCCAGGTTAGAATCAGTGGGTCCTGAGTTTTCTGTAACATCTGAGGTGGAACAGACAAGAGTATTCCTAGGCAGGGGAGATAAACTGGCATTTTAGAAGATGCTACGCAGTCCAATTTGTCTTGTCACAAGAATAGTGCCTGGATGACTACAAAAACATTGAGCTTTAAAAACAAGAGAGATTCAACTATGTTGCCAAAGAAAGCCAGAGACACTCTGAGAGTTTAAAGTAAAATGTGATGCTTTTCTTCATCTGAATTTTTAACATTTCAGTCATCTAATTTCCACCATGCAAAGCACACTAACCACTGAGGAAAAGATTATACACCACAATAGTGCCCGATATGCCTTATGTTCTTAGTCCCTCTTATTGGAGAAAACAAGGATTGGAGAAAACAAGGACTACAGTTCATGCAAGTCAATCCAAGGGCACGCTAAGGAATGGGTTGTATTGATTTAAGAAATACACTGATTCTCTCCAAACAGATTATAAAAGTATATTTTCTGTTATCCTGATAAAAACACCAGAATTTTTGAAAAACCCATTTTTTATTTTTAGAATCCATGCATAATTAACTGTAAATAATAGAAACAGAAGTACTTGTCTAGGAAAATTACAGCAGGAAAAAAAAAAATTAAGAACTGTGATCAGAGTATCAAATTGCCCTGCAGGTATGAAGCCTCTGTTCTAGTCTAACACAAGTAAAACCTAAGTACAAGATTATGCTGTACAACAAGAAAGTTTATTTACAGTCCTGAGTGATTAAACTGTACTGTGTTGAAACTCTACAAAAGTGACTGATGAGGCAAGCAGCTACAATAAAAAATTAAAGGAACTTTACCAACCTGACATTCCTACTGCCTACACTTCTCTTCAATAAAAGATGAGTTAATAAAAAACTTTCTAGGGCTCAGATTGCAGTTGTAGAATTCTCTGGATGAGAAGTTTCTGCAACAATTTTTACTACCTTGACCCTTCCTGCCTCTTGACCTGTTTGAAGAGAGGAAATCCATTCAAAATTAGGTGTTGCCTATAAAAAACAAAATGCAAGTTCATTAATTTTGTGACAGCAATTTCAATATGGTTTCTCTGTCTATGCTGAAAATTAACATGAGCTGTCCTTCAAATACCTGAGTCACTGCTGAAACTGTGACTCAGTTCATTACAGATTGCACAGGAGTCCTTACAACTCCTGTTCTCCTTAGCTCGCTGTTGGTCTCAGTATCAGACACTCTCTACACCACCTGGTATAATTTGATGAACTGTAGGAACTTTGTCCTTTTGTCTACATGAAATTGGATTGCATGTTTGAGATATCATATGACAACAAGATATTTGATGTCGTATAAGTTTTTTATATGCAACCCCCAGCCATGGGTAACAGCTTACATTAGACCAGGTTGCTTAAAGCCTCGCCCAACCTGACACATCCAAGGAGAAATCCACAACCTCTCTGGACAGTTCCTTGACTTCCTTCTCAAAAATTCTACATGCTTAAGCAAAGATTTTAATGGAACTGAGAAATGCAAATGAAGACCATAAGCATTGCTATGCCACGTCCTACAGATCATTCCCTCAAATTCCTTTGGAGAAGAATAACTTTTGATCTGGAAGGAGGAGTTGTGTGTGCATTCATATTGCACGGGAGTCTTACCAGATTTTTTTTGAGAAATAGGAAAAATTTGGCATGTTCGTTTTCTCCAAAGAACTAAAATGGGAGAGTTGTCAGTATTTCTGTTAGGCTGGTTTGGTTTGAACCAGGAAAAGTCAGAACTGAGCACCTCTGAGATAGTGAGGGTTTTGCATACCCATCCTTTGCTTTTCTTACCCAGCTAATGTTTGCTACTTTCCCTTCAGACACCTTTAGGGAAGAAAATCTTTCAAATCAGGTTTATGCAAATGCATTTCATTAGTTTTGGTCAACGGCTCAGATACTTTTATTTTACATTATATTTCTAAGTAATTATTTTAAAACTTATGGGAAATAACTTCAGATGTTATCACTGTGTATATTGAAATCAGAAGGGTTTTTTTAATTATTATTTTTATTTTTTAATATCCCTCATAGTAGCATTTGACTATTGTGAAAAAATTCAACAGATTTTTTTCAACTCTTATCTACAGGTAGAACCTGATAGCAAGTATTAGACTGTCAGCACATCTCTAAATTTACTTTGATGCAAGCTGGCAGAAGCAATAGGTACAGCAAAACTAATCTTTCCAATAACATATGTCTCCTAGAAAGAGACAGGACTGTATGTATTAAAAATAGCTCAACTGAAGGAAAAAATATATTGACTAGGATTTTCTTATCTGATTCTTACTTTTATGTACTGGCAGCCTACCTTTTTCTCTTCACTTCTCCCATGAGGAATAAAAAGAAGCCTGTACTCCTAGTAGATCTCCTTTTATATTTTATTAATAGTGTAAGTACAATATTTTGAAAAGGGGAAAAAAAAAATCTTTTCTTCCCTCTTCTAGTTTTTGGGATCAAAAAGTGAGGTATACTTAATTTTGAAAAAATCACACTTCTTTCCTCCTCACTGTTAGCTAGTATTTACCTCCAGAGTAATATGGTGAACAGCTCTGTAGAACAAATATTTGACTAACTGCCCATTCCTTTTAATAATCTTATTAAATATGTAGTTTAGTTTCCAGTTATTGTCTTATCCAATTATTTTTTCTTATTACTTAATATGTATAAAGATCTATTTGTGATTATATTTTTAAATAGGAAAATCATTCTTATATGTAGAGCAGGAATTTCCTGGATCAGGGGTTTTATTTTAATATGAAATTAGACTTGACTAAAATGGAATTATAAATAAAAGATTGATTGCAATGTAATTATGGAGAGAAGTGAAATTTTGGGTTATTAGGAGGACAAAACATTACTATTTAGGAGTCATCCATTCAATTATATTGTTGAGTTGCAGTGATCTATACTGTAAGCAGGATGTTCTTGTATGAATGTTTCATGTTCAAATACAGATCTTCCAGATTTCCATACCACCCACATCCTGAGCTGTCTGAGTGGGAAGGCATCTGTCTCCTTGATAGTACTTCTGATACACCCATGTTTCCTCTTATCTATTGAAGATCTGGAGCTCCCTCATAGAAGGCAGACAGCTGTTTGCCTCCCCCTGCCACTCTGCCTGTGCTCCCTCCGAAGTTCAGCACGCCCGGTTGTATTCGTTTATTTGTCAGATGGCTCTCACCTGCTCCAATCTCAGCTGAGATTCCCATTTCCATCAAAGCAGAAAACATATAAAGTACTTCAAACTGGCACTTACTCCTTAAAAATTATTTCCAGATTTTGTTTAATTCCTTTTGTGCTTTTGCATCTATTATATATGCTACAAATGTTGTTGCTGGTGCAGTTGCTGCTGATTCTGCTTTTTTTTATTTCCTCTCTGAAGCAATGTAACAAACAATGACAGGCTACTCCAATTCAGTGACCACATTAATTCCACTTCTAAAAATGTCTATGAAGTAGCAAAATATTATTCACATATATAGAAAGAAGCACAAGAGAGATAAAGTGATTTGTCAAACATTTGAAGCAGGAAAGAAACAAGCTCTTGTAATATGTTTCTTGCTTTGTGTGGGTGGTTTTTAAGCTCAGCTATCCCCCTTTATCCTGAGGAATTATTCCCATTTTAAAGCAAGTGTCTGTCAGACACAGACACCTTCTGTGGTTTAACTCCTTTGTAAGGTAAAAGTTAAGAGAAAAGATTGTCTCTCCATTCGTGGTTTCTTCAAAGTAGGTTGCATCTCCAAACTGCAAAACAAACTTGGAGAAAATATTGTCTCAGAATTCAGTAAAAAATGTGCATTTCCCCCCTCTCATCTCTGCACTAGTCAAAGGATTAGATAAAAATATGGAAGAGCATTATGTATACTTCAGGGTGAGACTAATTGAAAGATGAGAATAAAAGCCAGCACAGATCTCAGTACTTGGGTCATTAGTATAATTTTCTTAAAACATCACCTATTTTTTGTAATCAGTGGAAGCTTCAGGGCAAGTGGCATTCCAGGCTTGCACATTCTTGCAATGGTCGTGGTTGAAAGACTTTCCCTGTAACTGAGTCAATGCTTGACTGGAATATCAGGAGCAGGGTCAGATGTTCCTGACATAGGGTATATAGGCAGTACACACAATGTGTAATGCTCTGAAACTTCTCATCTAGTCATGGTAGACCTTGTTAGAGTTAGAGAGCAGACCCTGAAAACCTGAGGGTATCAGAGGAATCAAGGCTTTCCTTTTCTAATTTACTCTTAACTGAGATATTGCTAAGGTATCTTCCACTGGAAGTAGATGGGGATAACAGGAATTGTCACTATCTTGTCTATCTTCATTTAGACATCCTCTGAGACTGCAACATGTGTTTTGTTCACTTCATTTTCAAACTAACCTAACAGCTGGAGCAGAATAACCTGGCATGGGGACTTAAACTCGGAATGCTTCATAGCCCAGAGCAAACTGAATCCAAATTGCAAGGGAATACCAAGGAGTGTCCTGGTTAAAAGCATTTCTGTCCTATTGCTGAGGCAGGCAAACAAATTTATAGGTCAGGAGGAGAACAAGCAATTTCGATCCTGATTCTCACCTAACTCAGCTGGAAAGAGAACAAGTATCTGTACTTCTTTTAGAAAGGTTTGTTTTTGTGTGTAGCTGTTTATTTAACTTCGATTGTAGTGTAATGCAGAGTTTAGCAGAAAGCTGAGTCCAAAGCCTCAAGTTTGCCCTTCTGTTAGCTGAGTATAAAAAAGCCCCTCAAGAGCACACAGCCCTGCCTTGCCCTTGTGTGCCCCTTTGCTAACACGTTTTTGACAGCAGGGAGAAGCCACATTCAGGGCCCCATCAGCCACTGACTTCTAGCATGACAGAGATACAAGGAGCTGATCCTGGGCGTGCTGGCCAATATTTGAGAGGATTTCAAATTGAAACTGGGCTCTGGCAATGACCAACACATGGTTGACTTTCATGATTGTCCTAAAATCACCCGTTAATTTTTGAGGCTTAGGTGAGCTGCCCTCAGTAACATCCTGACTTAAATCTGAGCCCTCAAGCTACAGAACCTGAGTAGTCACTGGCCATCACTGTGTCTCAGCTGTGGCACCATCAGGCTGGTTTAATGCAGAATTGCTGTGATACTGTGGTCATCATCAGCCTGCTGCGTTTTGCCACATAAGAACCTCTTCCAATGATATTTTCAGTCCTGGCAGCTGTACAATACTGAACACAAAGCTCTGAGAGATGCCCCAGGTCAATGTTGAGGGACATAGGGAAGCATCAGCAGCTGGCCAACTGTCCTGGTTTCAGCTGGGGTGGAGTTAATTTCTTCTCAGTAGCTGTTACAGCGCTGTGTTTTGGAGTCAGAATGAGAATTGTGTTGATAACACACTGATCTTTTGGGTTTTTTGCTAAGTAGTATTTATCCTAGGTCAAGGACATTTTTTTTTCGAAAACTTGTCCCATTATTTGCCAGTGAGAAGGTAGCCAACAGAGACTGGGAGGAAACATAGCTGGGGTAGGTGACCCAAACTGAGCAAAGGGGTATTCCACACTGGAGAATGTCATGCCCAGTGTATAAACTGAGGGGTATTTCCTGGAAGGATGGTCGATCTGGGTTCTGGAAGGGGTGTCTCATATTGGTCAGTGGGTGGTGAGATATTGTACCACACATCACTTGGGCTTTTTCCCCTTTATATTATCATTATTATAATTATTATTAGCCATTATTGTTGCATTTTCAAATATTAAACTGTTCTTATCTCAAAATTTTTACTTTTAAAAATTAACGTAACCAAAGTAAAGTTTTACTTTGGTTCTCTTCCCCATTACACTAGGATGGGGGGAAGGAATAAAGGGCAATTAAGCAAGTGACTGCATGGTGTTTCACCTCCAGCTGGGTGTAAAAACATGACACCAGTGATAATTCACTGTTCCTCAACTATGTGCTGAGGATGCCAGAACTCACTGAATCGCTCAGTAAATCATACTCAGAAATCATGTCCCAGATTCATTGGAGAAGGAATACAGTCAGCTGAAGAGTACAGGTTGGATCATTGTGTTTGCAACTAACTTGGGTTTTAGAAAATAGGAGGACTAGACAACAGGATACAATCATGAGGAGCTTTTCTACACAAATTGATTTAGGAATGCTGTTTGGTAGTGTACAGCACAGAAAATTCAGCATAGATAAGTCCCTTATCTTCTGGACACTGTATTTTAGGATAAAGTTCAATGATTGTGCCAAAAACTACCACAGCACTGTTCATTTAGAGTTTGTAAATGAAGCAGAATTCACTGATCTGAACACCAGTTCTGGATAAGCAAGTTACTTAGCTTGGATCTTTTTACTTGCTTCTCTGAGAGAATTGTGGAATGAGCCTCCCAAATTCAATGAATATTTAAGATTTTATAAAATCATGTTTGTAATTGAGTTTGTAAAATTTTGTCTGTTTTGAATATATTTTCTGTTAATTAATGTATGTAAAAGACAACACAGATTTGATAGCATGAAAATACTTTTAAGTAAAAAAGAATTGTCCCTTCAACTAGATGAAAAAAAATATTTATTTTGGTAGGGAGACTGTATGTTTCATTGCTAAATTCTCTGTTAAAATACTGCCTTCTATATATAGGCAGTGACCACTGTATTTGGAAATCTAGCAGAGCTAAAATGTCACCTTCCTCACTCAGTTGTTTCTCATAACCCTGTGGTAGTAAAACTATATTCAGCATTGAGGCATGTTTAGAAAATCACGTAATGGAGTAAGGAAGATTCCATTATATTCAAATATCTGTTTTTTTCAATATTGTGACACTCAAACATTTTATTTTCATACATTCCCAGTAAGTAAATTGTTCTCTCAGAAGGCAAATGCTAATGGTTGCACAAAGCCCTTCTGACCTCATTACTTAGGCTGCACTGAAAAACCCAGTTCTCCTTCTCCTCTCTCCCTCCTCTCCCTTCAGGAGGCTTTAGAGCATGTTAAAGGAACACTTTTATGGATGTTTCTTGGCTCAATTGATGCAGCAATATATTATTAGCTTAGTGGTAACTCTCTCAAAATTTTATGAGGCTTCACAGAGTAGTTGAAATGAACATAAGTTTTATGTTCCATACCTAACAGATCATGCAAGTTTCTGTCATTATCAGTTAGGATATGCTTGATCAAGTTCTGACAGTTGACAAACGATGAGGTGTTTTTTCTTCGCTGGGATGCATCTGAAAGTCAATAGATTATTAAGGAGACTGGTTCCCATTTTAAAAATACAGAGTGATTATTGTTACCAAAGCTAGATATATTTAAATAGTAGAAAAAAAATTGTAGAAATTCTGAAAGATATTCAAAAACCAAGTCACCTGATGCAAGAAAACATCTTTAGTGTATTTGCTTCTCACACCTGGCAGGTATTGTGCCTTCAAAGGTAAGTTTTGCATCTTCCTACCCATTTTAACTAACATTTTAAAACCTGAAGGCACTAAAGTATGCTTTCAATAAACATACTCATCAACTTTCCTTTCATTTTATTTTTCTTAGAACTTCTATCCTCAAAAGAGGCAGAGTGGTATCATTGGATCAGAGGAGGAAGAACCTTGAACCTAGTAAGTGAGCTTAGACTAGATTTTTCCAGAGGGAAATTTATGCAAATAAAATAGGTCATGGTGTAATTATTTTGTTTATCACAGATCAGTGTGTTTATTTTTACTTCATGAAAATGTTTCTGATTTTTTTGATACCTTACATTGGCATTGTTTTTTGGGGTGAGGTGATAGCTAGCTAGGGAATGAGCTAATCCAACCCGAGCCAGGTGAGTTGCAAACTTTAGCAAACTGCACTTCTGTACATCCATCCTGCTTTGTGGGATTCTGACAGGACAGAATGGTTTATTTGTTTGGTCTGTTCTAGAAGATGAAATATTTCTCTTTTTTAATAGAAATCAGGAAAGGGGCACATAGGGAATATTAGGTCATAAGCTGCTATTTGCATACTAAGATCTTAATTATGGGTAAGTGCAAATTTCAAAAGGGATGTTAATTTCAATTATATGCTCCACTTGGTCCACTTAAGACCCCATTACTTTGTTCACTCAGTTATCCCCATCGTGAGGATAAAATTAGGTTGTCCTGTGTTGAAGAAACAAGTGTACTGCCCTAGTTTTCTGTGAGGCAATGGGGGAGACTCACAGCCTCTTTTATCATGGAGAGTGTAACAGTGGCAGCATTTTGTTCTTTGTTGAAAGTGGAAGTGCCCAGCATCAAACATGAAACACTGCTCTGTGATCTCACACCCTTTTTACACTAAAGCACTGGTTTCCACTAGGTGAGTGTACACTAAAGTGTGACTTGCTCACAGTACAAGAACTGTACAAGACAGAATGTTATTTACTGAGACCAAATTTTTCCTTGTTGCCTATTTTTATGTGCCTATGGTTAGTAAAATACAGTTTAAAAAAAACCTCCCTCTTTTTAATTTCCCTGGGGTTTAAATGCATAATAATGTAATATGAATTAATATATTTAGATTAGGTTGATTGAAGGTAGAATTATTATATTTTTTTAGTCTAGAGCTGGGTTTATACTAAACGTCAGCATAAATGACCTTCCCAAATGTATTCAACATCTGAAGGACTGAAAACAAATTTAATTTTGTCTTCAGTATCTGACTACTTGCATGTCAGTGGCAAACATACCTAAGGCAAGTTTATTGTGAAAAAGGAAACCCCTATGCCCTTCAGACAAGGTATCCTCCACCACATGCATTTACATGAAGCAAAGCATCCCATGAGGTTTAGGAAACAGCCAAGGTAATAATCTTAGTTGTCCTGACCAATATACTATTTCTGAATAAAATAGGAGCAAGTAGATGAGATCTTTAGTGAATAATATGACCTCCTTTGTTTGCCTACATAAGGAATTGGCTAGGCATATTTAACTTTGTGAGGTACATGGCAATAATGCAGTAAGCCCAATGTAAGAATTTTTTTTTTTTGAGATTATACATTTCCTGAGCATTTTAATCAAGTCTGCAAAATAAAACAATCCTAAGAATTCATTCATAATTTGGTGTTATTTTTCCTTGCTAATATTTTAACAAATATAATTATGGTGTAATGAATTATGGCTTTAAGAGGATCATATTTACAATTTTACGCATAAAGGATAATATCATCTCCCTGATAAGCAGTTAAATAGATAGCTTTCTTATTAATAGCACAATGATACAATCAAATGATGGGTAATTTCTATTACCCTTACAAATAGATAAGTATATAGATGTGAAAGAAGCATTGATGTGGAAAATGTTAAAATAACAAATCTTATTAGATGAAAGAATTTAGAAATAACTTGTCAAGAGGGTAATGACCTCAATTAAATTTTATGTGCAATTATAATTGGCATTTTTAATAAAGGAATGCCATTGCAAATTGTGTATTTGATATAATATTACAGGGCATTTTAATTCCTCTCAGTTGCATTTATATTAAATAAAAATCTTTGAGATAATCAAGGAAGATTTATAATTTAGAGTTTTGATAATCTGCTCAGATAATAACTTTCAAATAGTTTCAATGCAAACAAGAAGAAAGTTATCTGATAGTGATCCTTTTCTTCTTTTTACCTAAAAGATGCTGCTATTCAACAGCTTTTGTTGATGTGGTGGGTATTGCTAGGTGTAGTCAAGGTTGCAGCATCTTCAAGATGTAGTCAAATAGAATATTTTATTATTAATACATGTAATTTGAGTCAAGAAAATTCACTGTGTGCAAAACTATCTATAGCATTTCCAGAGACAGTTCTCAAAATGACCCAGTTTTCATCTTTTGTGAACGTAACTATAAGGAAAGTACAATGCCTTACATTGTCATTCTGGTCTTGTGCTAGTTTCTAACCCCCAAACTAATACCAAAATAGTAACTTCAAAGTAGTTGTGCAAATATAATCAATTATGCATGTTGGTTAGGAGGAGGGGCTGCCTGTGGAGTCCTCCCTCCAAAACACTACTCAATATAAGCTTCTCACTGATTTATATTGTCAAGTAGCTTTGCTGATATTCAACTTAGACTTAATAACACTGGAATTGTGCAGGTTTCGAATCTGGGAGAATATTACAAAGAGAAGTGTCATCTTAAACCTTCTCTCAATGTTTCATGTTGCTCCTTTGCTTACATAAAATGGTAGGAGAAGAGTTGCAGTTGTAAATGTAATAGTTAGAAGGAATGAGTTTAACTGGTGCAAGAAAAAGCAACAAATAAGAGCTATTGGCTTGGGGATGACATAGCAAAAAATAAGCTATAATTGTTATTAGGAAAGTACTTAATAGAAATTCTAAGCAAAAATAAATTGTGTCTGTAACATTTGCAAATAAGCAGCTGGTACCATTCACAGTCTACCCCAATTACCTTCTGTTAATCTGGCACATCTTTAAAATGAAACACTGTGCATAATTTTTTATGGTTCAAATACTGCAGACTTTTCTTCAGGCACACCAAGAAAAGCCACTATCACAAGTGACCTGTGTAATTGAATGTGAGTTATTTTAGAAACAGATTTCCACAGAGGGAAGGAGAGCTGTGGCCATGGGGAATCCTCAGCATTTACTTTTTAAATTCTGAGTTGATAAATGAATGTAAAAAGAGATAAACTGATATTGTTGAAAAAGAAATGGCTATTCTTTAATGAAAAGTGTATCATTTGCATACTGCCATACGTATGTAGAGATGTTTGTAGATACGCTTGGGATTTGCTGTAACCCAAGGACTAGATGTTGATGTAGTTTTGAAGATGAAATGTTTTATGGATGAAGAGAAGAATACTGCTCCATCAAAGCACATTTCAACAGAAAACTCTGGGGGAGGGCTGCAGTAACTTCACAGATTAGGTAAAATTTGGACAGTTAAGACCAAAAGCAACCCATAAATCCTGTGTCTCATCTAACTTTGGAGCAGCCTAAATTGATGTTACATCCACATTTTGGACTACAGTTTTTAATTCACCTAAACTGAAGATCCTTTCAATCCTTGAGGGTAAAGCTTAGTTCTCATAAAACACACTTGGGATCCAGTATGACATTGAGAGTTACCTGGCTCGAGAGTGACCTTGTAAATGAGATAAAGTCATGAAAGCCTGTTGTAACAAGGATAAAATTCATATCAGCTGATCTTGCAGCTGAGTATTCAGTTGGTGTACCTTTTTTCATAAATAGTAATTATAATAAATTCCTTTACAGAAAGAAGTAATCACATTTCTCAAAGTACTACCAGAGGTATTAGGTTATGTTTGCAATCCAGGGATCTAAACAGATCACCACAGTTCACTGGAAAGTGTATTCTTGCCATATTACAAGGACAGTTGTGTTTCTTCTTTTTTTTTCAAAATTGTCTCTAGAGTCCCATTTAAAGTTTTCATGCATTAAATACAACATTTGAAACTAAATGTACACTTTTCGCAGACTACATTTTTGACAGGTATGGTTTTTTGCTGCATAAACTTTGCTGAACTTTTCTGAAACAAGTAATCTGGAGAAATCTGTGTTTCTGGAGACAAGGTGTACTTGAAGTTGCAGGAAATTTATATTAGTAAGACACTTTGAAAGCTGTTCTGTTGCTCAGGGAAACTTTTCTCTGAGCAACAGAAAACACTTTGTTTTGTGAAATCACAGAACACTTACAGTGCTCTCTAAGTTAATACGTTGTGCTGTTAATTCAAAAGTATACTTCATCATCAGTTTTTCAAATTTAAAATATCTTACCAAAATATTTACTGAATTATTAAATTTTGAAATTATTTTTATCCAGTGCAGACCTAGACAGATAATCACCAAAAAGATATGTTCTTTATCCATGTCATCCAGTGCTTGTCTACTTGATTTATTGTATTATAAAATTCATTATTGCATAACCAGGGAAATAGTGGCAATATTCTAAGTTACATTTGGAAAATTAGTTGCTCTCCTATACCACCCCTTTTTAGCTTAGTGCATAACTATTAGGTTTTTAAAATATTTTAAATATGATTTGGAATCTGAAGCTTATCATAAAAGCTATATTACAGTCTCATGACATACCTGTGATGGTGCATTCATGATCAAGTTCCCAGCCTGGAAGAACCAAAGGATGAAACCTTTTGGAAGGTACCATTATTTTTGTCACTACATCTCACAGTCTGTGTTTGTGGGCTGTTTTTCAGTGAAGCCACCACTTTCTACTAGTCCAGTAAAAGACGTGTCTGATGTTTTTAGTGCCTAAAGCAATACGTGCTGCTGTGACCATTTTGGCTGCCCAACAAAATCCTGACAGATGTTACTATAACTGGGAACTTGTGGAAGATGATTTAGAGTCATCTAAATGCCAAAAAAAGCATTTAAAGCTGAGAAAAGACCAAAAATCAGAGGATGGAATTGTAAACCAAGGAATCTCTTATTATCTCATGTCGATCACCAGATTTCTGTTATAATGTAAAAAATTGCTGGGGGAGGTAAAGTCCTTTTATGCAAGAACAGTAACATACTTGCCCCTCTGTTTGCATAAAATTAATCTGATTTCCAAGTGGCTGAAGTATAGGACCACAGGGTAAGTATCTCTTAGAACAACACTGTAGCAATGATAATACTATACTTCTAAAATAAATATAATTATTTAGTAACAAATAAACTTCTCTTTCCCACATAGATAAAAAGCCCTAAACTCTTGGCCTTTTCTATAGTATCTGCAGAAGAACTGAAATGATTTGTAAACTATTGACTATTTCTTGTCAGTGGAGTGTATATTTTAATTTAAAAAGATTTTTATTTAAAAATACTCAATCAACCAAAAGATGGCATAATGCTGTCATACCTGGGATTTTTTTGCAATACAACCTTACTTGAATACCTTAAGAAAGAATGGTTGCCATGATACACTTATACCCCTAAAACATAATATGGCAGCCACAACCTGGGAGTCTAAATAGAAGCCTTTGAGATAGTGTGCCAAATGTCAAGACACTAGCAAGTATGCAGTGCCACAACATTGATGTGCTCCATGGAGAGTTTGGATAAAAATCTATGGATTCTTTTCAGAATTCAGGTTTTTCTGTTCTTTGCAGTAAAATGCTTAAAAAGTATACTTGTGGCTTTCTTTTTTTTCTTTTTTTTTAAATTTTTTTACTATTTTTTACTAATTTTTTTACTATTGCATGGCATTCTATTTTTTCTGGTTTGCCAAGAAACCATGCTAGGAGGATATTTCCATTATCTAGCCAGGACTAACAAACCTTTAGGATAAGCATCAATATGCTCAGCAGCTTTCAATGTGAGACCTAATGGTTGCCTTTCTTACCATCTGTGGCTGTTTTCTGTGGTCTTTGACCAAGTTCTTCTGCTTAACTAAGTAATTTTCTCAGATGAGGCTATTCAGCTGGTATCTATCAAAAAGACTTTGGATCAGAAAGTAGAACTTCTTGGAGAGTTGGCATTAAACTTGTGAATGAACAGGAGCTTGGAAGGGGTACAAATAGAAATGCTGCTGCAAGTGAGAAGCAGAGTAATATCTGATATTGGATTTAATAAAGTCATCATGTGAGCTCCACCCCATAATCAGGTGTAACTGAGTGCACAACAAAAAAAAAAAAAAAAAATTAAGTCCCTTTGGATTTTGCTAACAAAAATATCGAGAGGATAGGGACCATATAAGGAAGTTCAGGTACTTAATTCTGTAAAAGTAAATTGCAATTTTAGCTACCATAGGGGAGTAAGACAGAGAAACTCTTTCTCTTGTGCTACTTGAAAATTTATAAAAAAGGAACACAAAATGTCCACCATGGGAAAAAGCCACAAGCTCCAGTTGTTGTTTCTTATGGTGTTTAAAGTTGAAGAAGCCCATCTTAGAACTTAGATTTATACTAAGTCAAGATAAACCACTGATTGGGGTTTTTTCATACTGGGATTTTTTTTTTATCTTCAGTGATTATTTTTTTTTTAATTTTCTTTTTTTTATTACTTTGCTTTTTATGGTCTTGACCAGTATATATTTCATTTGTTCATTCATCACAGTGAAATGCTATCTTCATGAATCACCTCTGGTGTCAATGGTCACTTTTTTTGTAGGTGAGGAGCAATTGTCAATTTATCCTCTGAAAATCTGGATCATTCTCAATGCTTTTCAGAATATGTTCCAAAATGTATAGACTTCATAGATGATGCATTCATTTTCTTTGCAAACTAAAAAGGTTTTACTTTTAGAGATATGCTAACTTCATAAAAGCAAAGTAGTCTTTGCTACTTTATATAAAAAATTTATATGTTTAAGAACAAACCTATTGTTATATCTGTTTTGTGGTAAAGGTTTCATAATTTGATTATATTTCTGTGAAAAAGACACATCAGATATCATGTTGAAATCGTAGTGAAAGTAATCTCAG
The DNA here is from genome assembly GCF_963513975.1 of Fringilla coelebs. NCBI lineage: Eukaryota > Metazoa > Chordata > Aves > Passeriformes > Fringillidae > Fringilla > Fringilla coelebs. Next base: position 34,101,652 of record NC_140032.1, on the reverse strand, counting down.
GTTTAGGTAGGGCAGAGATAAGTATAGAGAGTTGATAAGTTAAACAGCATTATGATACACAGCTATGAATAAGTAATTTAGAATATTGCTGTTTATATCCCAGTAAAATATTAAAGGTTCACATTCAGGTCAGCTAAATTTTGTCCAATCAGAGAGCACTTAAGTGTCTGTAAAGAAGTTCTCAGTCAAAACAGAATAGAAAGTGTGGGAGGGAAATGATTATTTAAATCTCTTCTCTTATAATTATCTCTAGGATTATTTCAGGCATGAAGGAAGCTCAAGCATTATATTAACATTAGTAATTTCTCACCTTGTGTCTGAACATATCCTTGGGCTGCACTTTAACAACTCCTCTGTTTTGTCTGCATCTCGTAAGCTGTGGTGTGAGGTCTGGTTTGCGATCCTTAAAAAAACTGATGTTAGAGAACCACTCAGGACCTACCTAACAGGCAGATATTAAACCATACCTTATGGTATCACCTGTCTCCAAAATCTGGCTTGTCTGTCATTGATCTACTGATCTCCTGTCAAAGCAGTGTCTATAAATATGGTATGCAAGTTTCCATACTCTTGCTGCTGTGTTCCAGTTTTTCAATGATCACTTAAAAGAATATTCTAGTGGTTTAGTTTTCATCCTTATTCTGCCCTGTTTATTCACTAAGTCCTACTCGTAAGTAAGGGTGTTGCTTTTGCTTGTTCCTTGCCTTTAGGAGCCAAAACTGAGATCATTGTCTCCTTTCACCTAATTTTCTGAGCAACTATTAGAAAATTTAGTTCTTTGGCAGGATGGGCTAGAATTGATGGCTTCTGTCCCTGGCAGTGAAGGGCAGTACAGAACAATCCCTCATACTTAATTAATCTTGTGCTGTTCATGTCTTGCTTCACATTAATTGTGTAAAGAAACATCAAATTTTTAGTTTTTCAATCTGTGACATTTTGTATATTGTGTCTAATTTAAAATATCTAAGTATATAAATAGACAACTCCCTCCTCAAACAACTACAACCTGGTACTAAAAAGTGGAAATTAAAGTTTCCTTTTGGAAGAATGAGTTTGTAGGCCCTTGTTCGGTGCTTATGGATAAAGTACATTTTTACTCTGCTCACTTGACTCTGAAACTGTTGCAGAGATACCAAGAAAATGATGATATTCATGGAGTCACACATACTAGAGCAAAGTTGAGATTTCCTCCCATGCCTCCTTTCCCTGAAAGAAGAAAAGCAAACCCAAACAATTTTTCTTTGTTTGTAATAGGAGCAATGCTTAGCAAAGTCTTCATAACTTAATTGGCAGAAGATGCTGACTTATACAGAAATGCATGTGTGCACTAGTATTTCTTTTTAAACATTGTCATAAACCCATAGACTTGAATGAAACTGCTGACATAAATCCATGTTCAATACTTTGATGAATGAGGAATATAGTACTTTTTTTTATTTATGCTGTGCCATAAAGCCAAGCTTAAATTTAGAAAAGACAGAAGATAAAAGAGTTTGAAAATAAAAAATACTGTTCTTCAGTATCTATAGAAGCATGAAATAATATAGTAAGTGGGTTATTGCTATTGTGTTTTCTCCAACTATTACATAACACATTTAATTTATCATCTGAATCCAAGCAGATGTCTGCTCACTTAGTGAGTGAAGTATTTAAACAGAAGCAACATTACGAAATCTAAAGTTAAAAATACTTCCAGATACCAAAAAGCTCCACTGTATCAACAAGCCTCAAGTTGCACCAGGGAAAGTTTTGGCTGAATATTATGGAAATTATTTACCTATTCCCTGAAAGAGTTGTCAAGCATTGAAGTAGTCTTCCCAGGGTAAGTTTCACCATCCCTGAAAATGTTCAAAAAACATGTAGACACTTTGCTTAGGGACGTGGTTTAGTGGTGGAATTGGCAGTGCTGTGTTGACAGTTGGACTCAATCATCTTAAAGGTTTCTTCCAACCATGATGATTCTATGATTCTGTGTTTTTCAAATATCATTGCTGTGTTTGACTGTGGCATCTTCAAGATGCCCTGGTAAAAATTAGTAAATACATTCACAAGTGTTAGGAAGTAGCTTCAAACTCGGAATCCAGTTAAAGCTTTTCATATACTTTTGTACCAAGTGAAAAGAAACTCCCAAAAAACAAACCCCCAAACTATTCATAAGATGATGTGAGTTTGGACATGATCATATTTAGATCATGTTTATTATAGGATTTTTGCATTATGGTCTGCATGTTGTTTTACAGAAGACTACATTTCAGAGCCTGATTTTTCTATGGATACCTTTTTTGGATACTTGTTTTAAGCTAGATGAGCAAATCCCATCTTCTCTGCCCCATCATAATTTTCTGTATGTTAGTGTTGGTGCTATAGGCAGGGATTTATACATATTGTAACAACTCTCAAAATAGGTCTTGCTCTTTTGATATCCTAAAAGATCCATGAATTTCAAAATATGAATCATAAAAGAAGTGTGTATATATATATATGTACACACAAATAGATGCATGAAATTGCACTTGCATGTTTTTTATACCTGAATTCTGTGATATTTACCCATTGTTTTGGTTTATGTTCTGCCATAAAATCACTGAAATGAGAGACATGTGAAATACAGTTTTAAAATGAAAAAGAATAATGCTTTCAACTATGTCTGGGTTTAGACCTGGATACCCATTAGTAAATTGCAATTAAATGAGATTATGCACACATCTGTATACACAACATTTATTTGAAACAATTTCTAGATGAGACAAAGCAGATAGATCTTGTCAATCCAGTCTTCAACAAAACATTTTTTGTAGTTATGTCTCACTGTACACAATGAAAGTGTCTGCTGATAGAAGGTTAGTAAGCATGCAACTTAAAGCAACTTAATATGGCTAAAATTTTGAGCTAAAGAAAGGGTGAGAGCACACTCTGGACTTTTATCTTGCCCTGAAGAGGAGTTAAGCAGCAGACTACCCAGACTTTGATGGTTGATTAATATTTTCATGGAGGATGATACAAAAGTTAGAAGCAAGTTCATAATATTTTATAGTAGCACACATTTCAAGATCTTCCTTGATAAGGAACAGGAGTAAAATGTTATACAGGGAGAAAAGAATGAGTTGAAGAGTTGGACTAATGTATGTGAGAAGACAGTAGTTTAGAGTGCACCCTCATCTAAATAGGTACATTAAGGAAGAATTTCTACAATGACATATGTTTTCAACATTGACAAATAAATAAAGAAATGCAAAATGTGGATTTTTCCATAGTCAGGCCATCATGCCATTTTTAGTTATGAAAAAATAACTGCAGACAAAATATTTGTAGGACAAATGAGCAAGCATTCTTTATAACACTGAATTGAATATAAATATTGGTTTTAACAGATGTGAAAGTCTGAACCAGTTTTTTTGCCGAGGATGTGAAAATACAAAAATCTTTTTACACCTATGGTAAAATTTGGTCTCAGGGTCATCTGAGAAGGTGCCTTCTGTGGTTTTTTTTTTCCCTCCTCTTGTTCAACAGGAACCCCCTGATACAAATATATTTCCTTTCTCAGCTGCAGTTAGAGGACTGCTATCAGTGTCTGACACCTTCATCCCTGGCTCTCAGTCAGACACTGACTAAAAGTCATTCCAAGTCAGCATGTCAAGAATATTCTGACAAAGCCTCAAGTCAGTCAGAGGTACAGGGAAACTGGGAGACAGGTTTACAATTGCAGCAAATGGATCCTGTGGATATTTGGTACAAGTAAGTTTCAAGTGAACTGGAAACAGTGCTGGAAGCAATGAGACCTGTGAGGGGATAGGCACAGCTTTCAGGGAGCAACAATTGAGGTTGAAAGAGAAGGTATTCATGTGCACAGGAAGGAAAGAGGGCTCAAAAGCTCAAGCAGAGCAATGCAGGCATGCTGCTTCCAGACTGGAGCTGTGGGATGCTGTGCAAACTAGGCCACTGAGAACTGAGGGATGTCAGGCAGACACTTTTTTATCTTTTTTTTTTTTTTTTAGTTGTTTTCTTTTGTTTGTTTGTTTTTTGTTTTTTTGGGTTTGCTTTGTATGAGTACAAAAATAATTACCATGTTACGATGCCAGCTTCAGTAGCCTTCTTGTTACATTTTCAAACTATCAAGTCCATGCTTTTTTTTGCATGGGGGAACTTTTCTATAAATATCCACACTGTATTTACTTGACAATAATTAAGCTGCTGATGTAACATAATGTATATTAATAGGGTTGGGTTTTTTTACTTTTTCCTCAGATTTCCATTCTTCCTTTGCACTTTTACTTGCCTTGTCATATACTTTCAAGACAGATATTTTTGCTCTGTATTGGTCTAGTGCTGTCAAAAGTAGGGTTTTGATCCATGACTTCAAAACTAAAGTGTGTGCTACTGGGTAGAAAGCACTCAAAAACATGCAGGCTTGTGTGTTTTGAAAGTTCTGAGTTTAGTCTTCGGTTTAATATTTCTTTATCTTTGCTACAGAATATTTCCTAGTGCAGAATGTAAATTAAATGTTCTTTCATAACTTCTAGTTTTTTAGAAAAAGACTGGCCATTAAAAGTATATTGGGCAGAGGGAAAAAAATCCTACAATTTTTATAATTTCTCCCTTTTCCCATTTTTCCTACTTTTCCTTAATTATTTACCTTTTTTTCAGTAGGAATCAAAATATGTACCACTTGTTTTACTAAAAGCAGGACTATATTCTGTATCTTTCAGTTCAATATTTGCAGATTTTTTAAAAACTTCTTCATTTTCTTAAAACTAATCTTATTTTAATGATTTAAGTCACATGTAGCAGCAAAATCTTCATATTTAAAAACTAATAGCACTGCTGTAAATCTTGGAATCAATAGCTTCCAATAATCTTGTACTCTTCTGTATGAATGGTCTCTGATGAATACAAAATGTGTTTAGTCTCTTCATGTCAAAATATCATTATATAATATCTCTTATATAGTTGCCCCTGAAAATGCCCCAACAGAGCTTAATTTTATTTGCTTGACAGAATGTGCAACAGCTTATTTTTTGTTAATTTCCTAAGATGTGAACTCTTAGAATAGAATTGAATCCTTTGCAAAGGTCTGAACTTGGACAATGCAAAGGCATGTGCCTCATCTAAGATTTGAAACAAATGATTTAAATAGGTTTTTAGAGGAGTCATAATTACTATACGAGCTTTCTGCACATAAATGAATATGATTTAGCTGCATATATTTACTTAGAATGTAATTACTTGGCAATCTATAACTGCTCAGCTTTGCTGGGTCTATTTTTAGAATCAAATCATTATGTGTGCTTTTCCTCTCACCACATGGATCCTGTGCTAGCATTCCTATGCTACTGTACTACAAAACGCAGCACTTTTATGCAAGGTCTCTGAAGGAAGATAAATTGGCCACAAGACAGGCTTTACAATAACTGAAGTGCTTTTATACATAAATTGTGTTTTAGGAAATCCCAAGCAAGTATCCTGTGATAGATGAAAGACATAGCACGGGATTAAATGGTGTATCCAAGAGAAGCTTCCTTAGAAATCAACGTGCCAGAATGATGGAGCAGGAGGAACCTTGAATTGCTTCAAAGTAGGTGGAGCCCTTGGCTATGAGATGGGCCATCCCTGTCTTCACCTCAGGCTTTTCTTTTTGAATACTTGTGGAATAACCTATTCACATTCCTAACTCCTAATATGAACATCACTTTCTAAATTTTTCCTCTTTAATTTGAACTAATGAAATTTGCAGAATATTTCGTGTTTTTGTCTTCACTGCCACCTGGCAGCTGGTATATTAGCTCACAAGAACAAAATTTTCCTTGCTATAAACACATGAATTTGTTGTTTGATCAGCCTTGATTCTCCTCAGCTGAAGACACCTTAGGTATCAGCATTCCTATTCCTCCCTGTGTCACAAATGAAACTTTTGCCACAGTCCTGTCTGTACTCTGATTCTTCTTCCTTCCCATAGATTATTAGATTATCCAGTCTCAATCCTCCCATTTTATTCCAACAATGCTATGTTTCTTTCTCTTTTCTTTTTCCTAACAACTAATTGGGAAATCACATTTTCTTCTTTTTTTTCCAGTTTCAGTTATATGAAATAACACTTCAGAAAGTAACTTCAGAAATTAACTTCAGAAATTTAATGAAAGGGAAGCCCTACATCATGTGTAATTCCTTCATTCTGCTGTGAACAAGACATAAATTATTACTTGTTAAAGCTTTAGTTTTTATTTGGGCAGCTACCTAAATATGACTGGCTAAAGCATGCATGTTTAATTTTACTGCAATATGCTATTCGGGATATGCCCCAAACGATTTCTTAGCAGTTACCTTGAGAAGCTAAAGTCCAAATATCTGAAAGTTACTGATAACCTCTAGCCAAATGAATAAATCTATGTTTATGAATTTTCTCTGCATATGAATTGCAAAAGGAGAGCACAGCAATTCCAGTTGCTGCCTGCTATAAATGAATAAAGTCAGTGAGTGAAATATTCACAGTCCAGTAGGATATCCTGGAAAGTCTTCATTAACTAATGCTTTTCTCCAATAGAATAACTTAAACTCTGTTGGGAGTCTAGCATAATCAAAATGGATTCTGGTAGTTCCTGACTAGGCACATACCCAAGCCCATTTATTTTTCAGTACTTCAAAAATGTAATGCAAGAAAAACATGGCAAGATGTATATAAAGTGACTATACACACCTCTGAGATGAAAATGACATTCAGTGCTACATTTTGAGGTCTTGTGAACTTTGACATAGGAAGTGTTAGGGTGGATGAACAAAAAATAACAGTTTGGAGATGAGGGTAGAACAGTTAAAAATTGTGAATTCTACGTCCCTTGGTCTCCCATAGTGATATTTTTCTTTTTAATAGATGCTGATTTAGACTGCTAGATTAATGTGTATGAGTTTTAGTCAAATTTCTATTGGTACAGAGACTTTGATTTTTTAACCTTTTCCTCTGCTTTGTCAAGGTGTTGATGTGTGACAATGTTCTCTTGATTAGAATGATGACTGAGAGCACTTCAGCAAGAAACAGTGCTTTATGGGAATGAAGAAATAATAATATATGTATGCATCTTATAAAGGATGGATATGAGCAGGAGGGAGACTTATTTTCTAAAGCTGTGAAAGGGTTTGGGTTTTGGTTTTTAATGATGCCTGATCGCTGGAAAAGTCGTGTCAGCCATTCCAGTGCCAATGGTTGCTTCTGTCTGGTAAGGCTGTGCCTTCCACTTTCTTTTTTGGCTGTAATAATGTGCATGTGTGGAATATGCCACAGCCTAGCATTATGTCCTGAGGGCTCAAATGTACTGTAAGATTGGAAAAGCCATTCAATGGGCATTTTTATCAGTGTACTCACCTTAGAAGACTCTAAAAGGAATCATCATTTCTTGGTTTCATTTGCTTTGATCCTTTGTTTTTCTTCCTTGTCACTATTCATAAGCCTCTGGGAGGAGTTCCCTGGCTGCTTGCTGGCTCTGAAACTCCCATAATAAGAGCTCAGGGAATTCCTCAGAGCTCACACAGTGAACACACAGTGAGCTAGTGTGGCTGAGCTCAGTGCTGCTGCCTGCTTATGAGCTGGAGCTGCTCACATTGCTGTAAGCCTGACACTCCTGGAGCAAAGAATGGCTGTCCAAGTCTGGGGATAGGGGAGGCTACTTTACATTTGGCCAAATGACAACTGCCTTTTGAGGTTTTGAAATGTGTTTTTGTTTTAGAACACATGAACAGCATCTTTTGAATATGTTGCAAATTGTATGTGCGAATGCTGCTTTTGATTTAAGTAAAATATTTCTCATTTCTGAAACAGAATGCAGAGTAATTTTTAGCCCTGTGTCTGAGTATTTGCAGGTCCCATTTTTATTCTTCATTATGATTCTTTTCATATGGATGTCAATATTATGTCAGTGCTTTACAAATAAGGTGAGGAAAATATTTGTTCTGAATAGGATTTCTTTGTGAGTTTTAGATATACATTTAATTCTTCCATTTCCAGCACATGACATGAAAACAAATACTCAGAAATACTTTCCAGACAAGGAAAGTTTATATCAGCTATATTTAAATATTTTAAGTGGAGACAGTGGATTGGCCATATGTGCATTCTATAACTGCACTATTTTCTTTTCTGTCCTCTTACCTCAAACTTTAATCTGCCTTTTTCTGAATGCTGCAAAGAAACTATATCCTTCGAAACTGTCACTAAGAAAAATTGCCTGAGGGCATTCTGACTTCCTGCTTAAGCTTTATTTTGTCATTTATTTCTATTAACAATCATTAAGGAATTTAATAATTATAAGCCTCATTACCATTTTAATGAGACCAGTGGCCATTGCTAAGTGTATTTAAATTAGTTTTATTGTATGATATTTTGAAGCTATGATTAAATTAAGTTTTACTGTGCTTTGAAGACTAAACCTATAGAGATCACTCTTCAGTAACAGTCTTGTTAACTTGTGAAGAGTCTGCAAAATAGACATAGGCAGGAAAAAAGGCAAAATAATCTCTACTGAAGTTAATCACAAAAACTGAGAAATCAAATGTTCCTGCTGCCACCAACTCTAAGATTACAAATACATTCTTAGTGACAATAGCAGCTTATTAAATATTGTGAGTAGCTTTGTATAATCTATTTTCAATTTTTCAAAATAACATCTAGATGATCTGGCGAATTGTTCTTTATAATCAGGGAGAGAATTTTACAGTTCATGCTCAGACAAAACTTCCATTGAGTTTAAATGGAATTTCACCCCAGAGAGAGGCTACATTTAAGAACAGCAGGGTGTCTAAAACCAAAGTATTATTGGTGTTGAAGTTATTATAGCTCTAGAGAAATAAATTAATTGGGTAGTGAGGAAAGACAGCGAGAAGAGGAAAAGAGATGCTACAGTTGGAATCAGTCAAATTCCTATGATCTGTCCATTAAAATCCTATGAAAAGACACAAAAACATAGGATTAGGCATATATTGGTCCATGTCCAACCTCTGTAAAATCTTCAATAGAGTGCCCTGAACTAGAAAAGGGTAAGCACTCTGTGAACACTGGAAGGTAGTTTGTTTGTTCTCACCCATTTGTCAAGTAACAACTGCTGTCTGTGTTGCGGGTTCTCATCTTCTCTTGTTATCATGATTGTACCAGAATTTGCTGCCCCATTTAGCTGGACTTTAATAAGTATAAAGTCTGTTAACAAGTAAGTTAACAAGAAGTAGAGTTCTGTTCTCTTTAAGACCATTCCTTGTGTAGGAACCAAATTCAGACTCCCTAATTATTAGTTTAATAATTTTTGTTATAGTTATGTTCTGTCTGCCAGTAATGCTTGTTTCATGTTAAAAAAAAACAACAAAACAAAATCAAAAAACCCAAAAACTTCTTTGCAGTGTTAATGTGTTAGTTCAAATAGCAGCCAACAGGGATTCAAATGTAAGGATTCCTTTCTTCATAATCAGTAAGGGTTAAGTATAGCTGAAAGTTTACATTTCTAGGGCTTTTTCTTATTTTTTTGATACAATAATGAGCACTTTATTTGATTTTACCCTCACAAAGCTGAGAACTTGAAGGGATTTCGGTCGCCCACGTGCATATGTTTATTGACATCAAGACAGTGCTCAGGGTAGTGTGGACAGAGGAATCCTGAATCAAGTTGTTATCAGATCAAATAATTGCAAACTGTAGGAAATCATAGTAGGAAAGTGACCAAAGCAAAACTGTGCTTAATTGTAATATTGGAAAGTTGTTGCCACTTTCAACCTCATATTTGCTTTCCTAAATCAGGTGTATTACATATCTGATTGTATTTTAACTTATCTGCATTTAAAAAATTATTGAGCATCTTTAAATCAATTTATGTTGTGATAACTGACAGCGTATAGACCACACAGGAGCTCTGCCAGTAAGGCAAATGACTGACTAAATTACAGATCAAACCTAAACCCAGGTGTATTATAAACTGTGAGAAAGCCTTCAGCTTTGATACATGAGTCCTGGTTCATGAAAATTTTTATTTGTGGATAGTCTCACACATTTAGAAGGTTTTATCTGCGCCTGGAAGAAATATTTCTGTGGTATGCACTTGGAAACCAAAATCCTTATCCTCTTCCTGTGTCTCTTCTCCTAATGTGCCCTGAAGCAAGACAGGCTTGTGCATTTGAGAAGTGCTTCAGCATTCAGCTCACATATAAAGGATAAAACATAGTACTCTATTTTTAGCTGCATTGTAACTTCTGATGAACTGCACTTCATCAAAATTAGGGGTACTTTGGTGAGTCTTTTTATCACTAGACTGTTCCAGCAGTATTTTTATAATAAAGTAATAGTTCATAGTATATAAAACCAGTAAATGTCCTTGGTACCTCTGAGAAGAATATGGGAGGTGCAAAGATTTTGCGTTGTGAGAAAAAGGCTGGATAATTTGTTACTCATCTCGGACACTGTAAGCTTGTTCCCAGAAAGGTATTATCTAGATGTTTCTGTGGTTTTTAATGGCATGAGAAGCCATCTTCCCTTTCCTTGGGAGATGTCTCCACAAGCCATCCATCATCACTGAGTGCAGCGGGAATTCCACTCATGGCAAAGTCCAAGCATTCCCTGTAGAACAATTTTTAATTATTTTCAATTTCTGCTCTTTACAGGTAGTACAGAGTTTAGGAGTTTTGTTCCAGTGAAATTCAGGAAATTTGAAATTTGTTCAGTGTATTCAGGTGCCTGAAGAGGAAACTATCTCAGCTCCTGCTTGCTTGTATTTACTCTTAGACCTTGTTTTAGTTGATACTGCTGGTATTACAGAAGGAAGTTTTGAAGTACCCTCAAAAGCAGCATAAAAACATAGTTGTGTTGTCTGATGAATTGCTTTACAGAGATTGTAAGCATGCATTTTACAGGGTAGCTATTTGTATACCACACAGAGCACATGTTTACTTGTGGGAATTGTGTGGTTTTGCTGTAATTACTAGAACCTATTGATTGTCTTCCATTATGTTAATGCTTCCAAATTAGGCAATATGAAGCAATTTTCTGCCATCCTGTACCTCAGAAGCCTAGGGTTATTATTTGCAACTTTTACTGCAAGTCTAGACACCTCTATGAATAAAACTAATAATCTACTTCATTGTAACTTTGTCTTCTGATTATAATCAATGAACCTTGCACTATGGAATAATAATGAGGTGACAAATGAAGAAATAACCCTTCTGAGGCATGGAAAGGGTGATGATAAAAGGCACAATGAGCATTCAATTGACTTTTTAAACAATAATACTTTTGCCCCTTCTTTTGAAGGCAGGCTACTTTCAGAGGTAATCATAAGCTGTTTGTAGCTATGACCATTTCAAAAAGTGGAATAATTTTAATGATGAGCCATTATCATAATTGCTTCAGCATATTCTGAACTGACTAAAAGACCTTACTTCTGGCCATATAGTACTTTATTGGCTTTTGATATACTGTGTCATCTGTTCAATTTGTGGGGAACTATCAAAGGTGAATAGCTGAATGCTAGGGGTGGAAACACCAAAAGATTTCCACCAATTTCCAAGATCAGCTGCATTCAAGTTGCCCTATTTTTACTTCTACACTTCAGAATATATATTCTGATTTCAAATTTGGTTTCAATCTCTTTTAGGATAATTCCTGCTGCTCACCATTTCTGTTTCATAGATTTGTATTTTTTTGTCATATTTTGTGTTATTTAGTCCATTCTCAAAATCTTCCAGTTGATTCTATGACTTTTACCTACTTTCCTATCTTATGTATTCATATTTTTATTTGTTTATTCTTCTCTTTTCTTAGATTTGTTTTTTTCCTTACCACCCTCACTGTTTTATTTTAATGCTTCTTATTATTCTCTTTTCTTATAAAGTTCTTTCTATTTTTGCATACATTTCCTATTTGCTCTCATGTGGTATTTCATATAAGAACAAAGGTCACAGACATCATTTTGAGAGGTAAAGGTGGCTTTATATTTCTGTGTGACCCTATGTACTTGGAAAGTTAATAAAATAGAAACATTCAAAGGTGTGTGTGTGTGTGTTGTGTTTATTGTTTCTAAATGCATGTATTAGCACATGCACCACTATTTGTATATTGCTTTTGACAAGGGAAAGAAATACCTCAACTTCTTCAAGTTAAGAAATAATTGTATTGGTAGATTTGTGGGATGTACAAGTCTGTAAATCCCCAATGGTTCTTCTTAAAGAAGAAAAGTAATGAAAATGAGCGTTCTGAGCCCTTTCTATCAGGAACTTCAAATCTGAGAGTTTGCTGACCTGTCAGGAAAACTATGATTTCTTCATTTTTTTCCAAAAGTGCTCATGGCACAGAGCAAAGGTGATACTCAGAATCCAGAGAATATCCAAATCCTTGGTTTAGAAAATGTAGTAGTAGAAATGTTTATTCATTTATTAAACAAAAGTCTTGTTTATTAAACAATCTAACAGTTAGATGCCAGCTTCTTCCTTGATTTCTTTTTGCATGGTAATTGTGGTCTTTTTGTTCTCTTTATTTTTATTTTGCTAGTAGATTTTATACATTTTCCTTGGGACTGATTGATCTGTTTGAACTGAACTTCTCTATCCCAATCCAAAGGGAGCTAGGCTTGCCAGAGAAACCTAACACCCAGCTGAATGGCAAAGGCTGAGACACAGAGACAAACAGGAATATTTTTGCTGTATGGGTGGATGTTAGATAGGAGACTTACTTCCCTTAGTTGTTTGCTCCTTAGTGTTTGAGATCAAAAGATGAGCACCTTCAGATGATTTTTAAAAAACCCTAGACAAACCAAACTCACATGCAAAACCCCTGCAAACAACGGATAAAAAGACCTCAAACAAACAAAACCAAACATGATAAAGAGCAGGACTGTATGTTCACAAGAGCCTGTGTTTGTACAGGTAATAATGTCACTTGTAGCCCATAAGAGGCCTGAATCCTGGTTACAGAAAACATCCCTGCTGAGAAAAAATTCTTCTTACATGGAAGTGGGTGTGTTTAGTAAGAGTACTTTTATCAAGTCAAAGAAGCTTAGATACCTATACATGTAGATGAGAGAGGATTCAGCATGGCTTACTTACCTATTCCAAGATAGTTTAGCTGACATCTGTTGCAAGGAGGCCACCATAGAGCCTGTCTCTGTATTCAGTCCTGTGGTTTTGTTACAGAAATAAGGCTGAAGTAGATTGCAGCGCTGCCTTTACAGTCTGTGGGCATGCTGAGCTGAAAAGGTGAGCACAAAAGGATGATTATTTTGTCGTAGGTCCATAGTGCACCACAGAGTGCCTGCAGGGCTGCCACCACCACCACAGCTTGGTCCTTGTGTGGTGTACCAGGCTGCTTTGCTAAGCTTCAGCTTCATGTCTGGGGGCAAAGTTGTTCTCTCAGCTGGGGCAAATGCACTGAGCAGTGCAGACACAGCCAGGTCTGAGTCCTGAGCAAGGCTCTGAGTCCTACTATCAGCACAGGATGCTCTGAAGAAGCTCTAGGAAATGGCAAGAATGAATTATTCTTTTGGAAACAAATATAGGATGTTAACGGAGCTTTCATGGGTGTGAATAAGCACTTCTGGACAGGAAAAGATTTTGCTTCATTGTACTAAATCAAAATTATTTTCTATTCTCTTTGTTGAGTCATGTTAGCAGACTTGTTGGTTTTTACATTGCTTTGTCATGCACTGAGAAGGAGTAAAGTGGCAAACAAGACTGATATTGTTTAGCTTTTGTAAAGACACTGCATACTAATGATTCTAAATGATATTACTTAGGAGGAAGTCTTTATAGAGAAAGCAGACTTGTGAGGTAGACTTCTTACCAATCAGGATGAGATGAACTCACCCTGATTCAGACATTTTTTGGAGTTGTTTTTTTTAAAAATGGCCTCCCCACCAGTCGATTTGGACAGTGAGGGATAGTTATTTTTAAAGCATGGTAGTATTTTTTTAAGAAACACACTGGTAGAATTTAGAATTTATTTATTCTTCATTTTCACGCTCAGGAAGTTTAGGAAAATTGTCATTTTTTAATATCACAGAATCATAGAATGGCCTGAGTTGGAAGGTTGTTTTGGTTGGAAGAGACCTTTTAAAGATCATCTTCTGCTAGATGATGTTGCTCAAAATGCCTGATTATGCATCTGCCTTCTTGATACCTATCTTAAGTAGGTCTTTCACATTCAGAAGGAAAAAAAAAATACCTGGACTCTACTTACTATGATTAATTTGAAAGATTTGGATATTTTAAAGATTTGCCTGGAAATGGTGTAATAATTTGATATATTCCTAAAGAAAAAATTCAGTGAGCACAAATGCAGTGCTTTTTAGTAAGGTTCTAAGCCTGTACTAGTCACCAGACTTGCACAGTATTCATATGTCAGGTTCCCTAATCCCTAAAGCAAGCTAAATCTCCTGAAGAGGTGTAGCCAAACTATGAGATTAAATTACCATTAATATGTATGAAATCTGGTAAGGATGCCTTATGGGGTGCACCTGACAAGGGGTGCACACAGTTTGTTTCAGTGCAGCACTCCAAGAGGACAGTGAAACCACTAATCAGTATGTTTCAGAGAGGATACACTGAGGAGGTGAAACCTGCCTAATTTGGTGAATTAATCCACTGCTGCTACATATTGATAAAATCCATGCTTCTGAGTTTCAGTGTACATGATGTGCAGCCAAACAATTTTTTTTAGCTTACCAGAATCCTTTCTGTTCTTTAACAAAACTGATGGGGCAGGTACCTCCTAACCTACTGATGTGGAAGCAATTGGTTGACGTCTTGTGACTGAGTCCAGGATTAGATACCTAAATTGAATTACTCTCCAGACATGACCTCTGTTTTAAGAATCTGATGTAAACTAGAAAGGTTCCCTAAAAACTTTCAGTCTTTGAACATAAAAGTTGCTTTCAAGTAAATAATTAAGGCATTTAAAAATAAAGGAGTGGGATGCATTTGATCTAGCTTTTCATATATTCTAAGTATGCCAAATAGGAGTGCCTTGAATAAAGCTGCTGAATTCAAAAGGTTATGACTGTAAAGTAAAATAGTGCCATCTGGTTTAGAGGAGGAATTCGTACAAGGAAACACTCAGCCAGAATTACTCCAGAGAAAATACACCAAAAAATACAGACTATATTTTTTACATATTTCCTTTTATAAAATAATACTTCTAAAACCTAATAAATATTTTCCCTAGTAAAAGACAGTGGCAATAATAATTAATGCTTTTCTCCTAAGGTTTGCTAATATTTTTGTAGATATTAGCAAAGGAAAAAATATGAGGGGAAAAAAATTGAGAGAGCGAAAGAAATTCTTAGTTTATGATAAAAATTCTTGAGTGTGAAAAAAGACATTGGCAGAAAAGCCTTTGTCAAAGGCAGTTTAATTTGCAGAATTTAGAAAGAATTGTTTATGCTTTGGATAAATGCAAATACAGCATTTAGGAAAATTACCTTTGCATTACTTACTTCACTAATTACCTCCAAAGCACCTCTAAAGCATACAGTATAATTTCAAATCATGTTAAATGGACAAAAATTGCAAAGTACTTTTCTAAAGTTCAGGTGTTAGAACTAACATCTTTGACATATTTTTATTTACTAAAACTGTGCATATGTCTTGAAACTTTCTCATTACAATAGTCACTTCATGAATTGCTCACTTGCTTACCCCACTATTTTTTTTTCCATTTTCTCTCTCTTCAGTCTCTCTCTAATACACAAATCATATACTGTTTTTTCAAAGCAAAATTATTACTTTTATGGAGGTATTATTGCTATTATATGGAAAGGAAATTGATAAGAATGCAAATATAGAGTGTTTCCATACAATACCAACAAAGTCCTTAGAACTGATTCTTCACTTTTTTCTGTAAGCAAAGCCCTCAACTAATATTATTTCATGTTCAGTCAGACTATAATTGCATAGTGGATATTAATGACTACAGTGGACAACTAAACCATTATAAAAACTCAATTGAATCTCAGAAAATATTGAGAGTATCACAATTCTGCATGCATATTAACAGCTTAGTGGTAGTGTTTATCCAGTCTGTAAACTTCTATTTATTTCATCGACATTCACTGTAACAGGAGATTTCCATGATAGATGTAGGAACTTGTGTTACCATAGTTGCAGTCACTAATCTTATCTCAAGCATTAAGAAATAATCATCAGTATCCTTTATTCTCTGAATGGAATCATCTTTGAACTATTTTACCAGCAGTGTTTAGTTTTCAAAGGTAAATTCAGGCAATTTTTACAAGCACAGAGATTTTGAAATAAGTCTGCTTGGAGTAGTGCATATAGGAACTAGAAAAAATCATAGAAAACACTGTAGATCTGAAAAAATGTGTTGAAAATATAAAACCTTCTCTGCTGATGGACAGAGTTTGCAAAAGGCAATATTGCATCTTGTGTAATGTAAGGGAACATAGGGAACATTCACTGGAACTGATATTAAGAAATGTTTATACAAACTACTTTAGAAAACATACAGAGGGATTTATTGGTTTGGTTTGGTTTTTGTTTTTTTTTCATTGAACCTGACTGGGAGAGCAATCTTTATTGAATTTTCTCATGGTAAGGGGATATTATCAAGTAAGATTAATTTCCTAGAAAATGCATAATGTAGTCAAGTAAGCAGAGCTGCACATGATCAAAAGGATAAAAGTAGATTATGTGATAACCAGTTTAAACCTCTGTCGAGTAATGTGTTGATGCAATGTGCTAAAGCTGTGGCCACAAAATGACAGAAAAGCAGAACTGCTAGCAGGTACATGTGTAAGCATCATGTTATTGAAAGACAAAATTATCTTTTTTTTTGTTCAAACATATTTTTGTTCAAAGGTATGTTTTGTTCAAACATATTTCCATGTTCATCATGAATATTTGCAGCATTTATTTTTTTGATGTCTTTCCTTGATATCACTGTAATGTACAAAAGGAAAAAAGCTTCCCATGAATACTCAGAATCGTTTGATCAGTAAGACAAGGCAACTGCTTTGCAAAATGTAAAACTATTTGTACTGATTTTCTGTATTATACTGACATTTGCAATTACAGTTCTTTCATCAAGAATCCTGAATGAATTCTGAACCCAAGAAATTTGTAGAAAATATTTTTCATTTTATTTCAGACCACTAAGAGAGGAAAAGGTAGGAATCCATTTTCTCTGAATACTTCAGGAAAAGGAAAGTTAAACACAGTTGCATAAGTGACATTGACAGGGAAGAAAAGCTTCAGCTTTTTTTATTTTTAACTTTGTTTTCCTAATGGTTAAGAAAGATACTTAAAATTTCAAAGGTTTGAATTGTTTGCAAAACAGATTTTTATTTTAGGAAAATACAAATAGAAGTCAGTCTCTATCTTACAAGCATAAAGTGCATGTTGAGGAACAAAGATGTATTCATGGAGGGCGTTAAGTGCATGAATAATCTAAGTAAAAGCCTACATCATAAGCATCATCATAAGAAGCTTTCCATGTCACTAAATGCACTTCCTTAGTGTTGTTTATGCATCAAGATTCTCCTAATTCCCCTGTTGGTAGCTCCAGTAACATCTGAAGCACAGCCTTCCTACATCCAATGCAAAGGAAATGAATGTGATGAGCAATGCTGCAACTTTCCTCCTCATTATTGCAATTCTTTCCCAACAATAAATTTTCACTTTGTTTAATTGTAAGCCATGCTTCCTATTATTGTCTCAATTTTCTGAGCAAAGCATCTGGAGATAGACATTAATGTTATTACTCTGGTAATAATTGTGTTGAAGAACTGCAGGAAAGCAATAGCACGTAACTATTTATTATTATAGTTCTGATGCTATTACACTCCTGTCTGCCATATAACAACATGAAAGAACTTGACAGTGTAAATATTAGGTGAAAAAATGGTTGCTAAAACAAAAAGAATAATAAATAGAGTAAGGATTTATAAATATATTTTCACTGTTCCTTTTTTATTTTATAAATAATTTGATATTCAGTAATACATGCAGGGGGAAAAAAAGCCTACTACAAAAAACATGATACAAATAGAATCTAGAAAGTAACTAAAATATGTGAGAGGAATAAAAGGAGGAAAAAAATGAAAGTTTGGACAAAAAGGCTGTTCCAGATCATTGTTCAAAATTCAGAGTTAGTGCAACGTCAGAGGAAAAATCATTGTCTCATAATATCCTGGTAACTGCAGAAGCAATCTCTGCAGCTGCTGCTGGTTGCACTCTGCAGCTGATTTCCATAAGAGTACCTTTCCCAAAAGACTAGGAGGGCTGCTCTGCTACAAGAAACAGGCTCACAATACTAAAATTCCTATTACACCACTAACAACATGTTTTCAATATTAAACCCTTGCAAAGCAAATCTAGCATAAAGTCTCACTTTTAGTTATTCATGGGGTGGGTTTTTTTTTTGTTTGTTTTTTTGGGTTTTTTTTGGTTTTTTTGTGCAGGAAGCCTCAGAAGGGTTTCACCTGAGCAGAGCCAAGGGAAGAGAGATCAAACAGGTGTGGGGCATTAAGGAACAAGTGGGTGAGTTTGAAGCAAATGCAAGGCAGAGGAGTGAGAGGGGGCAGGTGGGTAGCAGGTGCTAATCAGGGCTGACTGAGCACACCTGGGAAGGGCATTCCCCGCTCAGCTTGAGAGCCTTGAGGCCAGCAGGTCACTTTGGGCTTTTCTCTCTTAGCTGGAGGAGCAGGAGGTCTGAGCTACTGTGGAGAGCTTGGAGTTTTGTTTTATGTTTTTACGTGAGGTCTACTACATTCTGCAAACAAATGAAGCAAAGCAGTAGCCTTCTTTAGGAACACAGGCAGGTGACATAGCTACAGATCATCAATATTCTGTGGAGATGACTGCAAATGGAGGGGACTCTCAAGTAGCAGGAAAGAAAAGAGAGAAATTTAGAAAAAGAATTGGAAGACACATTTATCAGATTCTGCTCCTTGAAGAACAGTAAGAATAGGTATTTGTGAGCAATGGGGAAAAAACCTAAACCCTCAATAAGCCTTCATGCTCCTTCCTGTAAAGTCAGCTAAAAATACACCTTGGGCTATACACCTTGTGGCCTAGCAGAAGATGTCCTGTGTACAGCAAAGTACTTCCAAGGTGTGGAGCAGAAGACCAAGGAGAACCTGGATGACTCTGGAGATAGGTAGGTGTGGGCCTGGCTGATAAATCCAAGTACTTTATTAGGTTCAGTAATATGAATTCTGGAGAATCTTAGAGAGGGGTGTTTGGATCCTCCCTCATTTTACCCTGTTTCCCCCTAAGAGTCCTGGCAGAAGGGAAAATATTGCTTTTCTAAACTGCAAAAGATCTTGGCAAAAAATATGCTGGGGAGTAAGGCCAATGTCTCAGGACAGGAGCATTCTGAACACATTCTTGGCTTTGTGCAGGCTGAGGCAGGTGGTGGAGATTTGCACTGAAATGTTGGGCAGGGCAAAGAGGGGAAGTCAGCATGGGGAGAAAGATAAGGTGTTCTTAAGTTGTGTTTTCTGCCATAGTGTAGTAACTGTTTGCAAGCTTGTTCTGTTAAGCCAAAAATGTTTTTGGAGTAGCAAAGAAGGTGTAAATGAGAAGCAGCACAGGCAGATGGGCTGCCAGCTGAGTTATAGAAGCCAAAGTCCATGTTTCTGCAACTTGTGCTGGGCTACTGTTCTTAAAATAATATTCTTAAAAGATAGCTGTGAATGAGTGATGTGAGGAAGGTCCTTCCCCAGGTGGGCTGCTCTGTGGAACAGCTCCCTTCTCCCAGATTAGCAAGCTCTGAGCCTTTATGAGTAGCTAAAGCATGAGGAGCCTTGCTGCTGTTTCTTGATTCTTCAACCACTAATGTTACCATGCTTTCTTTTAGTCTTGCACTGTGTTAAGCTGTCCCTTGTAACATTCACCTTTCTTTCCAGCTGAAACCTACTCTAGTCCATTTTTTTTCTTGTTGCTCAATTCTTTCATTATCTTATGTTTTTTAGTTAATACATTTTGATGTCTTTCTCCTTGAGCATTTTCTCTTATTACTGTTCATTTCTGCTTCTGCCTCTTCTTCCAATTCCATCTGTGTAATTTCCCTTCTATTCCCATTTTCCCACATCTCATCTGCTTATCTTACCTCATTCTGCTCTTATTTTGGGTCTTTCAATGAGAGTTTGTTAAGGTGAGAAGAATGAGTGACATGCTTTGCCAATTCCCTTCTAAAGGTCTTCTAATTACTAGCAAACCAGTTGTACTTGCTGAAACAAATTACCAAACCATGCTTTCTCCTGTGATTCACTTGAAATTCACTTATGTATGAAACATTAGACTGGTTTATGACATGGTCAAGCCTAAGCAAAGAAATGTATTTGAAAGCTTGCAAGAAGCTAGTATTTTTAAGAGGAAGTGATGGTTTTGGTGGGCAGGATTTACAACTGTAGGTATTCATATGGAAACTTCAGTGAGTGGATGTCTCAGTCTGGTAAAAGCCACTTGGCCAACAAATAATTGCCTGGTGGGGGAAAGGCTGAAGTGTGTGAAAAAACCTGAGACAGTGTGAATTAGAAAGCTAACTGTAAACTGGATTTTTTTTTTTTTTAAAGGCAGCTTAAGTGATGAAATTTAATCCCAGTTCAGAGTTATGTCTGTGACTTTGGAAGTTGTTAAAAACAATAGGCACAGAAAGCTGGGTCACACCAATTAGTCTTCCTGTAAGAAATCTTGTCTTTAAAAAGAAAAATCAACTTTCCAAAGGCATAGGAACACTTCTGTAAATGCCAGATAGAAGAGAAGCGAAAGAGAAATTTCTTTGTGTTCTTTTCTGATGCTTTTAAAATATGAACTTTCTTCTCCTGACTCCTATTTTCCACTAATTATTTCTAACCAGACCACTGCTTCTTGTAACTGTGTTTTAAATGGCACACTATAGGGCTCTAACCTATACAGTGGAAACATTCTATTTTTCAGAAATATTATTTAATCATCAATACTTTAAAGTTTTCTTTTTAAGTAGCGGTGGGCTGCCTTTTTTTTTTTTTTTTTTTTAAACAAGTGGTGCAAGGGAGAGGGCTACAGGGATGGTATCTGTGAGAAGCTGCCAGAAGCTTCCCCTGTATCTCATAGAACCAATGGTAATCAGCTCCAAGGTGGATCTGCTGAGAGAGGAGTGAGAGTATAAGCCAGAAACAGCTGTGCAAAAGGAGGGTGGGAGGTGCTCCAGGTACCAGAGCAGAGATTCCCCTGTGTGACCCTGCAGCCCAAGAGGTTAAAGGGTGGAGCAGAGACCCACTTGTAGCCTGCGGTGAAACCCCTGGGTGGGGGATCCAGAGCAGGGGCATGCCTGAAGGAGTCTGTAACTCATGGATACCCATGCTGGAGCAGGCTCTTGGCAAACCTTTGGACCTATGGAAGGAGCCCCCACTGGAGCAGGCTGCTGGAGGGCCTTGTGACGTGCTGGGGATTTATGTTGGACCCTTCTTCCCGAAGGACTGCACTCCTGGCAGAGAGCTATGCTGGAGCAGTTCCTGAAGAACTGCAGCCTGTGAGGAGAATTCATGTTGGAGTAGTTCATGGAGGATTGTCTCCCATGGGAGGGACCCCAAAATGGAGTGGAGGAGGAGTGTGAGGAGTCTTCCCCCTGAGGAAGAAGCAGTTAGAGAGACAATACATGATCTTATCTCATCCTGTGAGTCTTTCATTCTATTTTTTTCTCCTGTCCAGCTGAGGAAGGAAGTGATAGAGCAGCTTTGGTGGGCACCTGGCATCCAGCCAGCATCAACCCACCACAGACACTTTAATGGCTCCTTACTTTAGGACTGAACAGGTTGTTTTCATTTAAGTCTTTGAAGCATTGTTTTCTGAAGATTATTTCTCCTTCTGGTAATGGAGCACAGGTTAAAATGTTAAGCCCCAGAAAAAAAAAACAAGCAATAAACTTGGTCCTTACTGTAGTTCTTGCGCTCTGTCGTGTATGAATACACAGTAGATGTGATTTAGGGGGGGGGAAAAGGAAGGGGGTGCATTGTATATTATATTTACTGGTATAGATAGATGACTTCTAGATTTTATTTGTACCACATTCTAAAAAAATAAACAACCAAACAAAGACAAGCTGTCCTCCCTCCAAAAAATAAAAAGACCCTAAACAGAAGACCTCAAAAAAAGAACACCCCAACACAGGAAGATAATATTGATACCACTCAGTGGAGGGGGGTGTGGGTATGTGTGCCACTGCTGGTTTCATTCCTGCATCTTGATGATTCTGTGCAGTGCAGCATGCTAGGATGATAGTGCATAATGATAATTCATCTGCCTTAGTGATGTGATGGGCATGCAGTAATATAAGCTTTGTCCCTGAAATGCGGGATTTGTTAGGTCAGGTGCAGTTCTGTACTGAGATTTTTGTGCTAATATATGACTTAGGAGTCAATAACCTTCAGGACTGCACTTCTCTGCAGTTTGCTGTGTTGTACGAGGAATGTGCTTCCCGTTCCAAGCCTTTTTCTAGATAATGGTTTTTTTCAAAAATTTATGGTTTTCTGTCCAGTTCACTTAGCTTTTTCTAAGTTTCAGTTCCCATTTACCATTGTGTACACTTTCAGAAATACACAAGTGTTTACCCAGTCATTTCAGGTTCTTGCTGTCCCTGTCTCAGAGCTTTTGTGAATGAACTGTGACTGAGGGACTGTATTAAATGAGAAGATGTAAAATATGATTGAAGCACAAGGCTTGTATTGAGTCAGAAATAGAGTGAAGTTTTCCTTTCAGTGTCCTATCACATAGGAATGTACTGTTGCTGATATAAATGTGATAAATTGCCTATGAATAATAAAAGAAGTTTCACCTCTTTATGATCCACTGTATAAAAACTGATTTCTATAGAACTCCTTTGATGACTCTTATCTGCTTTTATTACTGCTTTTTAGATATAGTTCATCCTTGAATGTTCCTCAAAACAGGTTTTTTTTTCGGCTTTTGTCCTTAAGTGTGCTCTTACAATTGTTATGGAAAGGGATCTCCCAACAGTATTAAATAGCTCTTCAGACTAAATGTCAAATAATATGCCATTGATTAACTAATTTTAATTGATATGAATGTACTTATGCTTATTCTACATGATTTTGTGTGTAAGTTTTTATAGCAAGTTATACTCACTTGTTAAATAGGTTGCTGATCAAAAGGTACTGGGCTAGCAAGCTCCCACCAGCAGCAGACTCGAAGGAATTGATTGTTCTGTGTTAATTCTTGTCTCTTACAGCGTGTTTTGAGCTTGTCAAAGCAGAATTCTGTGTCCACTTTGGTATCTTGAGCCCTGTCAGCCCTTTTTAATTGCCAGTCACTGGCAGACATTTCTTCCTGCTGCAGTTTCTCTTGTGCTGGCTCTACCTAGCACAGGGAGCTCACACCAAGGTGTTTTGTAGCACTGCTTTGTAGGCACACAGTTTGTGGTCATTGGGAGTGGGGCTGTCCAGCCTCATCCCCAGTGGCTCCAGCTGTGAGGAGCAGGTGAGCAGCAGTGCCAGCAATGAGCCATGGAGTGCCTGGGGCACTGACCAACCACCACAGGGAGCAGAGGGCACACAGGTGCAATGCATCAACGTGATGGGGGTAAAAGGCTGGGCTGAAGAACAAGGAGGGCAGACACTTGCAGCCTTCTGAACTGTGTGTGGGCAGAAGCCTGAAGCCTTCTGATGTGGTATGGTTTTACTCTGGGTGAGTGCTTAAGGCCTTCTGAAATTGGGTGGTCATATTCTGTGTGTTGTGGCTGTCTCAACTGTGACACATGCTGCAGCATTACTACATATAGGCCAAAGTGGAAGATGTACTTGGCAGGCAGGACATTTCTCAATGTGCACACTTGCTGTAATCTGAAGATGTGCATCTTTCCTGCCTGAGAAAAGTCTTGTTGTTCATGTGGTTGTTGTGGGATTAGTTTAATTCCAAGCCAGTTAAACTAAGATGAAATGAGAATACTTTTAAATTAGATTCCAAATGGGCAAATTAGTTAAAAGGCTAATAAAATGTAAAATCAATAAATAGTTTTAGTGTAGTCAGGATGAGGTTCTTTTGAAAGTCCCCTCTCAACTCCAAGAGGCCACTCTTCACTTGTGAGCGAGGGACAGTGAGGAGTGTCAATCATTTTTCCTCTTCAGTCTGCCCAAATCTCATAGATATGTTCATTCTTTTCCCTTTAACTTCTTTCTTTACATTGGTTTCTATCCTGGAAATAGTCTGGCTATTTAATTAGAATAAACATTGCTTCAGTCTCTTACAAATGCATGTACCTGTCTATTAGAGCAATGCATCATTTCCATTTGCCTTGCCTGTAAATAGCTGCTTGCTGCATCCCTACCAGCACATTGCAGGTCTTATATTGCACTTGGCATTCCACATTATGTGGTATGTGAGCAGTTTGGGATATAACTGTTCAAAAAGAATAAAACATAGCTCATTACTTGACTGGATATGATAATAATTAATTGCTGGTACCTGATCTCTTTTTTATTCAAAGCGGGCAGACAGCCAATAGTCACGCACACCTGTTGCACAGGTTCTGTTGTCATTAGTTATGAAAAGCAATTATTTTGTAGGACATGGATTTTAAAAGTGAGACTAAATTCTTACAATTCATCCTGTAATCTCACATAGTTTGGTTTGCTTTTCTGACTTGATGAAACATTATTTTCTGTTGTTTTGGAGGAAATGGACCAAATTTTGTGGCTGAGATGGCAGCAACATGGGGGTGGGAGGGTGTGCACCACACAAGGGCTGGGGACAGGCTGCTGCTGCTCAGACTTGGGAGGAGATGGGAGAACTCTGATGAGCTGGGAGGGCCCTCCCCAGGCTTGGGGGACTGACATTGACCATGGGGCATGGGGAGCTCCATGGGCCTGCAGTACTGCATGCTAGACTGAGGATCGATCTGTTCGTAGGATTGATCTGTTCATAGGAGCAGTGCTTTGGAAATGTGCCGAGGCTCATTATCTAGTACTCTAGTTGCAGCTGCTTGCAGGAGCTTTTAATCTCAAGGTTTCTTTCATTTAGGAAAGAAATACAGGGATTTTAACTCATAATAAAAAATTGCTTTAATGTGAAGAAATTACTGTAATATTTTTAAATGACATCAACAGTACTGGAACACCTTTCAGTACTCATAGTTCTGTGATTTTTTTTTTGTCTAGCGAACACTACTGGCCTAATTTTCTCAGTTGTGTTGGTATTTCACTTTTTGTCAGATTCTGGTTTGCAAAAAGGGCCCTTTGTTGTTGTAGCAAAGTTCTAGCTCTGGTCTCTGCCTGCAGCCTGAAGTCCATAAAAATCTGCTCTGCTGGGTCACAGTCCTTCTTCGCACTGCAGCCTTATCTCTTGTATAGGTCACTATGTTCGTACAAAATTTTCTAATTCGATGCTTTTGTTCTGGTCCTCTTTAGAAACACAATATTCTGATTGTTCTTCTTATGCTAGTAATGTCCTTTGGTATCTCTTTTGCTAGTAAAGTCTTTGTTGCATCTTTCTTTTTCAGAGTGGCCAGACATGATGTCTTCACTTCTGTTCTTGCCTTGAGTTTCTCTCTCCCTTGGCTTTCACTGTACCAGGGCTAAAAAGTCCACAGTTCTACCTAGTGTAGCTTCTGTAGCTGTCTGATTCTTCCCCATGGGGACAGTAACAAGGGCAATATATATTTTTTTTATTTATAATTTTAATTAATATTTTTTACAATGGAAGTAGGAAATGAGAGGAAAAAAAAGAATTCTGTTGCAGGTATTGCTAATGCCATGGAGAACTAAGGCTGTCCTGAACTCACACATTGAATTAAATCTGGTTCTTGACTCACAATAGGAGTTAGCTCTGTTAAGTGAGAATATGAAAAGCAAACAATGAGAACCACTAAGCTTTGAGACAGAAACTGTTTATTTTGCATTCTGGCATATCAACATGTTCCAGAACATCCCCTATTTTAATGACCTAACAAATCTGCAAATAATAAAATCCCTGAATTGTCCAAGTTTTATGATGTGAATGAATACTACTGAGTAATATCAGAAAAAAAATGTATGATGTGTCTTACTGCATATTATGTTTTTCAATCTGTACAAAAAAAAAGATATCATGTCTCCTATGTTTAAGAAGACTACTTTTGCATAATACTAGCATTTATAATGGACAAAATGTGTTTTCATTTTGGAATTTTTTTCTAGATTTTTTTGTAGTGATAAATATAAGAAAGTAGAAGGGTTTTATGTCATTGCTTCATTGCTGAGCAATTTATGACTTTTATTTAATCTTATCATGCTACTTTACCAACACTTTCCCAAAGTTCTGCTGCTCTAAACTTGTTTGCTGTCTTTTATCCAAAAGTCTCCTGGTAAAATTTACTTTTTCTCCAATTTGTTCTGGAGCCCATATGAAATTAAACCTGCAGTTCTACCTTAAATACTTTCTTGATAAACCTGCAGATAAGGTTTATGTTGCAGGATATGTGTCTCATCTTTAATATTAAGTCTCAGCTTTTATGTAATATGAAATCTGTAAAATGTGCGTAGGATTTAAAACAAAATTGTACTTAAAGAATCATAGAATTTGCCTTTGGAGAAAGAGGAAAATGGAACACTAGTTGAAACTAAGATGTTTTTATGAGTGAAAATACATGTTTACTTTGGAGTAGCATTATAATCTGGATTGACAACTTTTTACCTTCATATTGCTTTTACAGTTGTAGGATCTCAATAGCTAAGGGCACGTGGACATGTTTTATTCATTCTACTGTGGCACATGAGGCATCACATAAAGAATTGAGAGATAACTTCTAATTTGGAAAGCATCTGTGGACTTAACTATTTTCATGAATCCTAAAGACCTGACATTGCCAATATGTAATACAATTGATGGTGTTTGTTATTTCATTTGCTAGAAATTGATATTTCTATATACGAAAGAGAAAATACAAGTAGGATTACCTGTAAGATCAAAGAAATCATATGAAAAATGCTTTTTGATTTGGCTTTCTGTTTATTCTAATGCAAACCCCCTTATGTTTTTAATGTCAAAATTAGAATATATCAGTGTAGGAACCTATTTTTTGTGCTATTTAATCACTTGCTGTAGCTGATATACGAGAATGAGCATTGGCAATGTGATCAGATCTAAATTTTTCTCTGATCTGATCCATTTGATAAATCCAGTGCAATAATTTGGAGATACCATTATCTTGGTTTCAATGTATTAAAAAGTCAGCAGAATTATATCTAATGTGTGTCTTTACTATCTGGTCCTATGTATTTTGCCAGTTATAAGTGGAAGTGTCCATGTTGCAGTACTTTGTGTCTGCTACTGGAGTATTAGACTATACTAGAGCTTACTTTTCCATTAGGTTTTTGTTTGTGCATGTTCTGAATTTTTTTCTGTGGTCGCAAGGCAGAATTTGTTTGCTCATTCAGTGACAGTGTTTCTGTAAAGCCATAAATTCCACTTGTCCTAAGTTTGTGATTCTTAATTTGTGTGGGGAGTAGGGGAGTAGGGAGAGACATAGACCTTATTGTGGGTATGTTTCTTATTTATAGTATAAGAAAAGATTATTATTAGCTTTTGCAATTCAAAGTTTATTCTATATTAAATTAATATATTTATGTTGTTTTGACTTCTTAACAGGCAATAACTTCAAACAATAGCTTCATGCTTTCGCTGAGAACATAGATTCTACTGCCAGGAAGTAACAGTAAGTACTTAGGTGTTATAATTCCTTTTTAATGAAGAAGTTTTCTTTTTAAGTGTTTGATGTTTACTCTAAATGTGCTCCAGGAAGCTATTATGACTACCCACTATATTGCCAGTGCTAAAATATGCGAGTAGGTTCTCTCAGTGGATCAGATGGCTCTTGCTCAGAACAGTTAAGTTGTCTTTCACAAGAGGGAAAACCCACTCAGAGGAAAGGCTTTTGTTTCAGTTGGCTGTAGTTCCCAGTGTTTCCATTGAGTGGGCATAATTGTGTTTATGAAACAATTTTTTGAAGTTTTTAAAATTATTAGAAAATGAAGTTGGAAGAGTTACCATACCTTTAAGGAGAGTTTTATTATATTTTAATGGATAACAGGAGACGAGAAAAGCAGAAAATTAATGTTTAGATGGAGAAAGAGTCAGTGTTCTGAAAGACTGAACAAAGGTACAAAAGTAGTTCACAACAGGCTATTTTTAGGTTATTGTTTTGGGGTTTTGCAGCCAGGGTGAAAAAATAAGTGGCTGTATGCCATCAACGATAATTTAAAAAAAGACTTCATTGTCTTTCATAAAGACACTGCTCTTCTTAACAGCTTTTAACAGTCTCCATGCAAAACAACGCAATTGGAAATTGCTGTCCACATTAAGGCTTTATATCCTTTGTAAATGAATTTTGAGCACACACCTGCTGTAAGATTGAATATAAAAGTAAATTTATATCGGTTGCTGTGTTTATTACCAAGGGATTGATTTAGGAAGGTTATATCTTTTATTAGCTTTCAGTTTGCCTTCAGTTTTCATTAGGTACTGAAAAAGGATTGTTGGAGGGAGACAGGCAGTCTTGCACTCAGAAGCAGAGTGTGCTGCTGCTAGAGGGCTTTTATGACCTCAGGACATCATCGCTTGGGGCAATGTCTGATCAAGATCAGAAGAGTGAGCCCTGTAGTGTTTTGAGGGGTCTGTAACAATCAGTGTCCTCACAAAGCTGTGTTAGACTAGTTTTGGTTATTTGTTTTTCAATGTAGTTTTAAGTTTCTACCTCCTTTCCTAAATTTATCTCTACCTGTGAATTATCAAAACAAATTACCCAATCTTGCACCTCTTCAAGCTGTGGCACAGTGAACTGAGATCAGATTAAATCCTTTAAGAAAGAGATAAGCTGAGTATTTTTAAATCAACTTACCTCCAGTGATTTTGGTGTACATACAAGTTGACACAAATGTTGAATCTTTTCTTCACTATTCTTTTAAGGGGGAGAGTTGGTGACCTTGAAGTAGAATCAGCTTTAATTGGCAATGTTAAGATCTTTTTATAGGGCTTGTTCTTTAGAGCTTTTTATTTACTGCTAGTGGTCTGTCACACTTGAAAGCAGCAGAGTACTTTTGAAGGATTCTGTATAAATATTTACATAAATGCAAACTGCATATTTCCTGATAATCACAAAAATGTTTCAATTTCTTTCTGATGACAGTCTTCTCTGGGGAGGAAAATAGTTCCTCTGCATCACATGATGCTGTTTTTTGAAATATGTTGAGGGTGCTCAGCTTGGGGGTTTTTGTTTGGAGCTTTTTTTTTTAGTTGAAGTGAGACTGGGGCGGAGGAACAGTTAAGTGTCTTCCAAATAAAGCTCGAGATTTTATTTCCAGACAAATTAATAGTAAGAATTAGTCTTTCATTTTAAAGCTTTGTGGCAAACTGTTCTGTTGTTTTGTTTTTATTTTTCCTTGATATCTGTTTTTATTTTTAACTGGTCAGTCTGTTTGTCTGCACATGCTGTGATAATATTGTGCCAACACACATCATTTGCTTCTCAACTAAGCAGTGAAGAAATGTCCAAGAAGGTAGTGTCAGCTAGAAGTAATATTTTTTTCCAGCAGAGGGCCAAATGAATTTTAAACCTTCACAGTAGTTGATTAAGAGACAGTATTTGATCTTGTACAGGCAGATCTATTTCTGCTTAATCACTTGAAGTTCTGTTAGTTGGATAAAAAGGGAGGATTCCAGTGCTATCCTAAATATAATGCGGAAATGGTTTTTTTGCTACCAGTAAAGTATTTTTTTTTTAAATTCCATTATGCCTTAATATTTTTGGTTGCTTTTCAGGAATATATTCCAATGTCCAACACTTAGTGAAAAACAATAAATGGGGAATAAATAGTGAAGCTATTCTGTCTACTTCTTTACCAATTCTGATTATACCTAGAGGCCCATGTGTACTTTATCCTGAAAGCTCAGCTATTCTAACATGTTGTTTAAAAAGCCCTTTTGAGAATTGCTCCACTGATTAGGGGTAACTTTTATTTATGTTCTCTGTGTCCAGCTATATTTCTTGCCATTGTAGAAATATCTTATGGCTTGAAGGAGATGAAGAACACCAGGGAGCCCATTATCTGGGCATCTGTATAGATGACTGTTCTTATGCATACTCATTGTTTCACTGGAGAAGGTTTATTACTAGAGAGGATATTGCATTTTCAATACATTGCTCAAAACTAAATAGCTGGTGTTGATTGAAATAGTAGCCTTATATTTAAATTTAAAGGGAAAGCAGTAGACTGTAATGGAATATAGGTCTCCAAAATTCAGTGGGTTTAGGTGCCTTCTTGGAAGTTTGATCAGTAAAACACCTAAAAAAAAGAAAAACTTTCATGAGAAAAATACCTATATTCCCTGGAAAGGGAAACATTAGCATTCATAATTTGGATAAATATAGTCTTTAAAAGGATATAATTTATAATTTATCATTACGGCAATATGTTGGTAATATTAATTAAATAATATTCTTTATTTCATCTTGCATCTTCTGTGTTTTTAAGTTCTGTCCATTCTGGTGAGTCTAATAGCTGTTAGGTTTTATTTTGGTTTGGATTTGTTTTTTGGTTGTTTTTTTTTTTTTTATATGACCACTTCTCAGTTCAGTTTGTCAAGGTTTAGTTTATTTATTTGGTTTGCTCATCCTGAGTCAGAGGATGGGGAAATAACTTTTGTGAGATTTTATTTTTTTGGTTGGTTGGTTTTTTAAAAGTACTGATTTTTTTACCAGTAAGAAATTACAAATATTATTTCAAGGATGAAGAGCTGCTAATATAAAAGTCATGGCGTTGACATGAATGTGCTTCTTTACTTCTCTGAAATAATATGAATAGATGTTTTCAGAGTGCTTTTTTCTTTTGTTCCAGAGTGATCCATGTATTATGCTTGTACAGTTCAAAAGCCTGTTGATACAGATAGACCCAGAGTGCAGAAACCCAAGTCTTTAATTAAAATGCTGCTATATTTAAATAAAAACTTCCTCAATTATAGTAAATTAAGTAATTTTTGAGACCCCTTTTTTTTACTTTCAGATATAAAGTAATTGATATACTCTAATTCACATAGATGAGAGTTTTGTAAAGCAGTAACTGAAAAAGAGTTTGTCATGCTATTCAACCAGATGAGCTTTGAAATAAGTGTGTGATACTTGTGGATTTGGTGAGTTTAGTCGTTTTCTGCATAAAGAAACATTGTTGGCATGTAATCAAAATGATGATGACTCTCTGGGAAACATGCTTTCAAGGGTTGCTTCCACAAATGAGTCATAAGTAAAAGCTCTTCATCTAGCACAGAGCACATTAAGCTGGAAGAACAAACAAAAAGCTTGTTGGTAGATCAAAGAAAATACAAGCATAAAAGATACTCTTAGAAGATCAGTTGGTCTAAATATCAGAATTGTAGTAATATCTTTCCGTCTTATTCTCCTCTGGTTTATTGCTTTCATGTAGACCTTGATTATTTTAGCTGCTGGCATAGTTTCCTTCAA
Organism: Fringilla coelebs; assembly: GCF_963513975.1. NCBI lineage: Eukaryota > Metazoa > Chordata > Aves > Passeriformes > Fringillidae > Fringilla > Fringilla coelebs. Next base: position 34,070,196 of record NC_140032.1, on the reverse strand, counting down.
AAAGCTGCTCATTTGCTGCAACTTTAATGGGATAGAGAGCAAAGTGTTAGCTGTCTTAGGAGAACTGAGTTTATGTTCTAATGAGGATAAAATTTTTAGTCGATTCTCTTGTACTTTGTTCAGCTAACTCTAGAAAAGAAAATCAAACATTGAAGACTGCACCTGGCATGTATAAAACATACTTGTGTGTACCTATCTGTCCATGTAAAGGTAGATAGATAAGGCATTTGATAGCTGCAGAAAGTGAGATATCTTTCTGTAAACTGAGAGTGTATTTTTACAGATCATTCACAACATAAATTCTTGTATAATTGCTAACTCAAAATATTTCAGATATAGGTGCTTCAATGGCCTGAAGACTCAGTCAGATTTGTCAACCATTTTTTCTTCTGTAAGCCTTTTTCACTTTTCATTTGACTGAAAGGAGTCAAATGACGAGTGGGAAAGACTGTGCTTGACTCTACAAGCACAGTAGTCCACCATGTAAGCACTTCTGTATCTTTTGGTGTTCTGTGATACACGTGTTTAACTAGTGGTGCACATGTTTAACTAGTGCTGCTTCCTGCATGTGACTTGGGCTAGTTTCCAGCCCTGTAGTTAGGGACAAATGCCCTATGTAAGAAGACAATTTGCTCTGTAAGTAAGCAAATAACCTTTGGTTATTACAGCTGCCCTTCTGGTCACATAAGAGATGATGCTCAGGCTTGGAGTTTAAATGTGCCTCTGAGGGTCTCTTTGGCTAGGTCTTGGCTGAAGCTGAGCAGTCAGTCACTCTACTAACAGAGGAACCTTTTCCTAATTAAGGAAAATGTGTTGTTCTGTCATAGGAAAATCTGTGGCAAATAGACTGAAGTGAAATATAATAATTTCGCTCTTTTTTTTCTTCAAATAAGATGGAATTATGCTATTAAAGAGCTTATATATAGCAGTAAAGAAATCTTGATTGATGACTTATCATTGCAGTAGAGATATAGCAGGAAGAAAAAGCACTTGTTGCTAAATAAGGTGTGTAAGTAATTAAAAAATCATATTTTGGATGTTCTTACTCATAGTTTTATACATAAAAGCAATTTTGTATTACAAATCAACTCGTTCTTGCTTGCATAAAATAGCTTCCCCTCGCCACTGAAATGAAGACTGGAACATATAAATCATTGGAAATTTGTTCAAAAGACACTGTTTTGGAAAGGGCTATATGTTGTACCAACAAAGTCACTTCTGGCTGCAAAATTGAATGGGACACAAATGTATTGCATTCATAATATTAGCTATAAAATTTGAAATTAATATCAGTTTCTGCTTCTGTTACCATGTGCTGATTAGCATAAAAGAAACTTTGCCCTAAGAGCTGTGAGGTAATTAACACAAAATTCAAACCCAGAAAACATTTCCAAAACAGAAAAGGCTCTAAATGAAAAAGACTGTTGGGAAAGCACTGAGGCAAGAATGATATATATTTTCTGATATCTATTTGCCAGGCATCTACTTTAAGCCAAATTGCAGGGAGGGGGAGAAGATAATTTGCTGGGCAAGGCAGACCTTTGATTCACTGCACATGACTATTACCACTGGAAAAAAAAATTAAAAAACATTATTTTAGATTGCTGTAGTAAAAATGCATATAAAATGCTGCTTCCCTTCTGGAAGCCCTTTGCTATAGAGTGACAATTTTGGGAATCATGCTACAGTGTGTTAGTTGTCATTTCTAATGCTCTGCTATTAGCCACAATGTTGAGAGATTGAGATTTTGATCTCTTCAGATCATCTGACAATGCTTTCCCTAAAGCATCCCAGTAGTTGTGTGTAAAACAGTCTCCACAGTTTTAGAGTTGGGGATATTTTTGTGGTCTTAATCTGATGGAGTGCATTTTACCTTTTAGCATGTGTCAAACAAATGGGGAATGTATGAAGTCTTTGCCTGCACTTAGGCTGCACCAAGGTCCTTCACTTCACTGGGAAGAACAAGTAGTCACTAGCTACTGATTTATTGATAGACAGCTTTGAGAAAACTGGCCCAATAGCTAGACTTTTTAGGAACTATTTGTAACTTTCTCCAGTGTTAGGAACAGGACTGCTTATGAAGCTTTCAGGGGTGGGGGACTTCCTTGTTCATAGTATGTCATTTTAAAATATGTCAGCAAATATCCAATATGCAATTCCAATTATTAGCATTAAATACAGCATATTTCACAATAAACCAGTATAATACTGCATCAGCATTTCAAAGTGTCCTCATGATTACTAGTGCCATGGAGGGGAGTATGAAGTTTGGAGGAGATAATTAGAATGACCTTGCATTGCTGAGCTGGTGAGCAGTACTGGATTTTGTCCACACGTAATGGAGTTTTTCGTAAGATGCTGCATCAACATCATGTGCATGCAGATATCAATGAAAGTTAATGTAAATTTCTACACGTGAATGAAAATTGCAAAGCAAACATGTCTCATATTTTCCAAAAACATTATAGTTTTAGCTGAGCTAATTTAAGTAGTATTTTTATTATTCTTATAACTTAAAGGTTTTAGCAAACTAAAAATTATTTCTTGAATACTCCTTAATTACTGGTGTGTTTTTATATTGACAGTTGTTTGCACCAGGCAGTCTAACTTCTCTAACAGTTAATACAGTGTTTGGGGCTACACTGCAGCACTGGTTTGTTTAATAATGATTTATGATTTACTTGAAAACAACTTCAGAGGCTACACAAGATATTGGGTTGTCTTTAAAATGCATTATTTATTAATACACAATCTCCAGATGCTTGTTTGTTTCTTTGCATTTTGTTCTTAGCACTAAGAATTTTGTCTTAAGACAAATATTAGAAAAGCAGAGTACAGGAGATGTAGAGAAACAGCTGCTTTTGCTGAACATCAAGTTGGGTTTTCTTTTTCCCCAATGCAAAAGAACGGGAGTTACCAAGAACAAAAAGCAGCTTTAGGGAGGGAAAAGCTAATTGTCAAGTAGAGGGGAAAAGGTCTCAGGAGACAAAGGTATTGCTGAAGGTAGGATTTTCACCCCAAGAATGGAATTCTGTGGAGGATTTATGTGAAAAGCTGATAATTGAGGCACTGTTAACAGTTTCCCTACTTATCAAAACATTAAACTGGAAAGATTTCTTTACAAAGGATTTCTTTGCTGTCTGAGGATGCTGATCAGTTGAAATGTCCAAGTTTAACTAACTTCCACTGATACAATTAAAAACCAAAAATATACCCTAGGTTCTTTGTATAACAAGCTAAGCTAAATATGAAGGTCCTAAATATGAAATATGAGGTCCCTGTCACACAATGATTTTATCCTGTGCTGCTGCAGTTTACAGGGAAGGAAACAGATTAACAAACAGCTGGATTTTCTTTTGCCAATATTGAGAAAATGTCTCATTTTGACAGTCTTCTGATTTTATGCTGAATGAAAGTTCAGCTTGAAATTTTTCATCCAGTTTAAAAGATTTAAAGGCTTACTGGAAAAAAAAATTCCAAACAAACATACCCCACATACTGTAGAATTAAATGTGTCACTTTCAGATAAAGTGAAAAGTAATATGTAGGTACTTGGTATTTGAGCTCCTACAAGTTTCATTGCACATCCAGTGAAGCTATTGTTGTTTAATATATCTTACTGGTCAATGGGTGTGCTGAACAGGAAAATTTATCATTTGTACATCCTCATCTAAAACCTATTTATGAGGAGTGTGATGTTTACAATACAGAAAATGAAGGCCTTTTTTCAAAGTTGTCAAGAAAATATTGTCAATGTGGTTTTGATGCTTTAAGTGGGTATGTCTAGGCTTTCAAGTGATGTATAGAGCAATCTGTTTTTTGGTCCTTATGGTAAACAAGGTGGCTTTATGGTCTGGAAGGGCAGTGGCTTTATACAGATCATGATAACAGTAGAATCTGAAGGGCAGCCACTCCTGTTAGCTGTTATCATCTCTTAACTGTGAATTGTCATAATTTTCATTTTATTTTTTTTAGCTGGTGTTGCCCAGTACTAGTTACAGCATCAGCTTACATTATCGGGGAGGCTCAACCAGCAAAATTGTGCTTAAATGGCTCCAAATGTGGCTTGAAACTCTGCTCAAATGTTCCTGGCTATATCTCCCTGCTTCCAGATCTGTTTTATTGGGTGGGCACTACAAAAACACTAGATTCAGACTTCTGTGAAGTCTAGTGGATTAATTCAGAGATTTGTGATGAAAGAAATGTCGACATTTAAATACATTTGATTTAATTAGTTAGCTTTTTGTGGAAGATATGAACAAAGGCTAATTCCCCAAAACAACAAATTTGTCTTCTCTTTCACGTATATAGACTTTTAATTTACTCAAAACTGAGAAACTGCAAAAGTTGTTTCTCCTTTCTACATGTAGTTTTCCCTTAAAGTTGGAAGCAAAACAGTGACTGAAATTAGAATCTAGTTTCTTTAAAATCATTTCAAATATCCAGGCTGCCTGGGGTTCTAGTACCTGAAGGAAACTATAATAGGATATGTGGGTATTATTCAGTGGGAGGCAAGTTGCAAATCAGATACCTGTACTTGGAACAAAAGAAAAAATGTTTTAACCTTTTACACTGTAAGGCAAGTATTAAAGATTACTAGCAGAAATACAACATGAAGTACAAAACATCTGGAAGAAATTTATGCTGTATTTTTTAATACTTCTAGATTACTCATCTGTTTAAATTACAGTCTTTCCCTTTAAAATCAGCAAAACGCTTTTCTTGATATTCAGGCTTCAAAAATTGTCGGTATTCTGTGCTTATGCATTCCCATGCTCATGTTTATTACACCAGATTAAATAATTGCATCCTTTTGTAATATTGTTTGACACTATCAAAGATTTTCAACAATCATTTCACATGACTGTACTTTGAAGCACGTCTTGCAATGTAGCATATTCAAGCAGGCATGAGAAGAAATGCTTTCCAGAACAATTCAAGACTACATTTAGGTGAGAAAACTAAGTGGTATAATATAGTGCAGCGCTGTTTCTCATGGGAGTGGAGGGTTTTTTCTATATCAGTTGAAGTATTCTGGGAATCTAAGGTTAACTCTATATACCAATAGAAATGATTCAAGGAGCAATGAGGCACATGTTCATAAATAATTGCTGTCGCAGTTTTAAATTATTTCACAAAAATTCCCCAAGGAGTTGTATTGCTCTTCATTGTTCTAATGCTGAAGTGATCCTTTCTATGGAAAGATTTACAAGTATAGATAAATTAGACTTTTCCATCCTATTTCTGGTTGGTTTCAGATACAAGATTTCAGTTTTATTTTTATTGTCTCAAAAGATTCCAAGCCTGCATTACAAAATAAAAAGGTATTAGAATTTATAATTTATACTTTATACAGTATCTTAGTATTCTCTTTCATGCATTCATTCTGTCTTCTTTTTTATGTGCAGTAAACCCTGAAAAACTGACCTGTAGGTAGAATTGGAGAGGAAGTGATAATTCTAGGATTCTGCTATTTGTTTCTGAAGGCTGTAAGGGATACAGAAGGAACTGGCAAAGAAACCCCTCCCCATGACCTGGAAAAGCATTATATCAGAGAATTTCACAGAAGAATTTATGTAAAGGAGCCATGTACAGAATCATAGCTTTTCTAGCAGAGATTGGCTTTCTGTTCCAACAAATCAATTATTTTCTCTGGCCACAGCTGCCTAATGGCTAGAGATGGATATGGCAGATTATTTTGAGAAAAAAAAAAGGAAAAATAATTATAAGGTTTTATTTAGTCTGTCTCACTGTGTAGCAGCTCTACCACTGATCTTCCATCCACCCCATCTCAGAAGTCACTGAAGTCTCTAGTTTTTCCAGTTCACTTTTTACTCCTGAGGGGACTTCAAATTATACTGCTACAGATCAGTACTTGGGGGATATTGTTCCAAGAAATATGGTGGATATCTCAACCCAACCCAGAGGTTACCTCTTCCAGTTAAATCTTTCAGCTATGCAGCAGCTGTATTGCTTGAGAACCTTCTGGGACTTACAGATAGATTATCTTCCCTGTTACAGAAATTGCACAGAAAAAAAAAAAAAACAGGATATGAAAAAATTCAGTATTTCATATCCAGTGACTGGGATTTTCAGAGGTTCTCTCCTCTGACACCAAAGCAGACTCACCATACTAGAAATAAATTATTGCACAAGGTAGAATTACTTTTGAAAATATATACAAAGCTTGCAGGATGTATTATATCTTAGAATTTGTGATGCTTTGCAAGACAAGGTAAGCTTGGGTATTCTCTTAATTGAAAGACTCTCCTTATGTGATTCACTGAATAAATGGTACATATCTTTAGATCACTTCCTTAAAATCTAAAATCTAAATCCAAAACTGTTATCACTAAATTTGACTAAAATATGTTTTGTGTTAAGCTTGTTCAAGCAAGTTAAGTAGGACCATGGAGGTGTTAGCAAATTCCAAGTATTCAAAGTGAGAACAGTCAGCATCTAAATTATTGAGCTGTCATGTTAAATGAAGCTGAATATTTTTAAGTGATTCACATGCAGATTGTTAAAAAAGACACAGACTCTGCCTTATCAAACAAGGCTCATTACTTTTCAAAATTAGGGGAACAATAAGACCTAATTTTTGGAACTTAGTTGTGCAGAAAATGTGTTAGGCTGATTTTCTTTTTCTGACAGTAGAATAAGTTCTGTAGAAACATCTTTTAAAGAGCTTTTTCATATATTCAATTGTTCATTATTTCACTAATCTACATGGATATAGTTCTTAATATTATTGCAATATGTAAAAGCACAAATTTTTGCACAATAAAACTTGCAAGCATCTCATTGATTTTTTTTTTTATGAGGAACTAAATAGTTAAAAATGCAGACAAGTCTTTAAGTATCTAGGTAAAATTGGCTCACTCATCGAGCTGAATGCAACTCTTTCCATCTTTGAGCTTTTGTGCCAGACTTTCTGCAGAGCAGCTTTTATATTAAAGAGTTTTCTCAATGTGAAGAGTGAGTCTAAAAGTAAAGAATTTGAGTCAAGTGACGCAAGCATGGAAAATATTTTAATACTGGGTTGCTGGTGATATATACTTGTTCATGCAAGTTGCTTCAGACTTCTGCTAAAAAGAGAATGGGGGTCACTCTTCTGTGTTATGCATCATCAACAGGAGGAGGGGGGACAGGGAGAAGTCTTAATCAAATTGAAAAAAAAATTAATTGAAGTTATCTGAAGTTATGCTGAACAGAGGTCTGCCTCAGTGTCTGTGGTAATGAGTATTTCCACCTAATGTGGAGTAATGTAGACTTACAACATCCTTAAACTGTAATTCTTGTAACTGCTAGGCTTGGTGCTTGCAGTATTTCAAATGAAGTTGTGTAAAGGTTTTTCTTTTTTTTTTCTCCTCCCCAATTCTTCACTTTGCCTAGCCAAATAGAATAAATAATGATTCACCTTAAAGATAAGTATATAATAGTAATCTGGTTTTAGAGGCTTGGATCTCTCTGCACCGCTGTGGATGCCGATAGATGATCAAACAGTAATAGTGTAATGAGCTGCAGCATGATGTTGTGGGTGTGCCTGAGAGAGTAGTAGATGTTGTGGATGTGCCTGAGAGAGGTTTCTGTTGGACAGAAAAGTGAATTTTAGAATACATTTTGTCATGAATGTCTGGTAAATTTGAAATAGCATAACAGCTTTTGTTATGCTGTGAAACTAATGGTGTTTGATTTGGTTCTTGTGCTTTGCTATTAGTCTTGCATTGGGCAAATCACTTCCACTCTGTGTTTGGCTCTGTACAACACCACTACTGTCTTCTTCCTTTGAACTCTGCTAAGTTTGAGGCAATACAAGGCTTTCAATGAAGCTTCAACCTCTGTCTGGAGTTTTTGTTATGAAACTCCCCTTTCCCTACTTTGTTATATGGAGTCTGCCCTTTTAGGGAGATTGGGGATGTTCCCAAGTGTGTTGTTTGTCAAAAGTGCTGCAGGTAAATACCTGCATTCAACCTGCAGTTCTGAAAATGCAAGGAAAGGTAATTTTTTGAATACAATAGCAAGCAGGGATTTTGCCTCGGGGGAATCAATTATTCTGGGGACTTGCACGGTGTTAACTTCACAGGGGATACTAGTAATTACTCACCAAGTAAATGTGATTTTGGGGACTGTTTCAGCCACCAGAACAGATATTAGCATCAAGTAATGGCATTGAGTTAAGTGGGAGCCTGTGAGTGTGTTTGGAGAAAAATGGTCAGATTCCAAATTGGGATCATGTCCCCATTTTTTTTTTCTGTGTGGAAAATTTATTGTATTAAGAAACTTCTCTTCCGTTATGCTTGTGCCAGGGTTCTCCCACCATGTGTGCCCACAAATGTATATGCAAAAATTTGCCTATTCTAAATTTAAGTCCTCTATTTGTACATTTTATTACATCATATTACATTTGATAATGTAATCTTGTTTTTATGAAATACTTCACTCCCCAAACAATAGAAACAAAATTTTACACCTAGAAAAACCAAATTTAGTTTCTCATGGTGATATTACTCATTCTCCCCTTAATCCATGGTTCTTAGATGACTTATGGTTCATTTTAAGAATAGGAACATAGACTGAACTAGGGCCTTGGGATGGCTGAGACTTGGTTCAGTCTCTGTTTTGATACTGATTTAAAGCCCATGTGTACTACCTGAAATATAATCAAATCACTCAAGAGATCTCTGCTCCTACCCTTTGAGAGCATTAGTACTTTTGATATGAAGTGAGATAAAGCATAACCATTTCTTTCTCGTGCGTGCAAGATAAGCTTATTCACAGCTTCATATGTGAAGGTGTGGAATTTTAGAAAGAATTCTCAGGGCTAGATGTAAGGTCTGTGACATTCAGAAAGGAAGGGGTATTTTCCTTTTTGATAAAGCACACCAGTATTTGGTGTAGGGAAAAGAAACTGTTTCATGAGGTGTAATAAATGATCATTTGTTTACTGCTTTGTTAGCCTCAATTTCTGCACAGCTAAATTATCAGGGTAAATTAGATATATTGCTCAGGAAAACTAAGCTGTAAAACATTTGTGTATACTCTTTACCTGCGAAATTACCTGTAACATGCTTTCTGTTAGCACAAATTAGGAGCCCCAAGAAGTAAGTTATTGCTTGTATTTAAGCCTTGGCTTTCTGTGAGATTTGGTCTTGGTGGATGGCAAGCAATAAAAAAATGGCTCACCTGAGCAAGGCACAGCTCAGCCCTGTCCTCCAGGTGGGTGGGATAAGCTGTTCCAAGGCCACAGTTCAACAGCAGACTGAATCTGGCTTTAGGGCTCCCACTTCTAATCAAGAAGGTTGCCACTACATGATGGTAATCAATGATCCGGTACAAACATATTCTGCTACCTCAACAGTTTTCTGGGAATTTTGACAAGTCAACATTATTGTCAGGCGTTATGCCAGATTGACTATTATCTGCTCTACTATAGCTGTCATGTAACCAGTGCGGAGCATAAAGCTATCACAGAGGCTACATTGTCTGCACCATCTAATTTGAGGGGAAAATGTGGTTGTGTTCTCATCTCCTATACAAATCAGATCTCTGCTGCAGTGCACAGCTCTAGTATTCATGGTTATGGAGCTATAGCTGGAGAAATCATTTTTTAACTGTTGTCTCCTGGCTAAGAGTAGGATGAACAAATATCCTTGCAAAAGACCTTCAGCAATTCAGCACATGCATACGTACATGGTGGTATGAAAGCATGGGGATAACACAACATCCTGGAAATCTGAGTTGGACCAAGTGGTGTTTTGGCTTCATTATAATTAGTTGCCTTTTAACCTGTGCTCTTTGTGTATTCACCACACCACTCCTCTTTACATGCATGTCATATGCATAAAGTCACAAAAAAGATGGGTAAAAATAAGAATGAAAATATGGTCATTTATTTTGGTAGAGTTTAGGAATTGATATTCTGAAACTGTTGGGGTTCTCTGTTACTAATGAACTAGTGGGAAAAGGCAACTTTTATGTTGCAGCAGAATATTTTTTATATCAATGTAGTATGAAAATATTTGGATAATACCATGAAAATCAGTACATAGAAAATACTTACCTTTGGCTATGATTTATTATGCTTGATCTAAAGGACAGTATGCTTTCCCTGCTGTTTTCACTAAATTTATTTCTGCTTGTGTTGCAGACAACATTACAGTGTTGTGTTTTTTGTCTGAAGTGATGCATACCTGTGTAACATGTCAGGCTGAGAAATTTTTAAATATCAAATTGAGTCAAACATTAGCTGCCTAGTTTTTCTTAGGTAGTGATGAAATGTACAGTGCAATGTAAGCTACTAAATGGTGAAGACTTCAGAATTTTTATACAAAGGTGGTAATAGTGATGACTGACTAAATCCTGTAAAGAGGATTTTTTGCAGCAAATATTGTGTGGTAAGGCTGTGAGTTTAGCATTCTTTAGAGATGTTCTATGGAAAATGCTATCAAAATCTAGATTTATAATTTCTCTTGAGTGCCACATCATTGTAGGCAGTGATGTCCAGGTTTTGGAGATGTGAAGAGCTTTATTTTCTCAGTTTCTCCCTAGCAATTCTGAGACATCAGATATACTTTCAGCTTTAACAACATCATATCCCCATTAACGATTCCCCCTCCCCCCCCCCCCCCCCTTTTTTTTTTCTTTCTTTCAAGGAAAAGGCCCTGGAATTCAATCTGGTCTCTGATGTAATTTTTCTACTCTTTCCTTTCCTCTGTGCATAACCATGGTTTATTTGCAGTTTAATCTTTTTTCTTTCCATGCTTCACTTTATTCTAATTTGGGGGATAGGGATGTAAGAAGAGTAGCAGCAAATGGGGAATTGAACAGTTATGAGACCTCCTGAATGGCCAGTGGAAATTTTAGAGACTGATTTCTTCAGGCTTCTCACAGTCATTTTCATTATCTTTGTTTCTTGTCTTGAATTCCCCTAGACTGAAACAGGAACAACACATCTAAATACTATAAAATGATAAGCAGGCATATAAAATGCGCTTGCATACACCCATGTGTGTGCACGGTGCATGTATATACACACACGCCTCTATGTATAAATTTTTTGGGGGACTCCATTGCTATCATCATTTATGTGCTTTGGCACTGGGAGCCATGTGCATTATAAAATCACTGAACTTTTTTTTTCACACCACCTAAATTTATTTAGTTCTCATTTATAATAATTAAATGCCAGCTGCATTCTGCTTGACTAATTTTGACCAAAATTCATATATTATGCATATCAGTGTATTGGCAGAGAAATGAATCAGTTCACACTTTTATTTGACAGGTTTAGCTATTTTCATGTCCATTGAAAGTTGGAAAGATATCTGTAGCCCTTCTATGTTTTTGGAATAGAAACTGTTTTATTTTGACTGAAAGATGCAAGACTAGTACATGTGTTTCAGATTTCCCTAGTGTTGTTTGTGAAGTGCAAATTATACTTAATTACAGACTGTTCTGGGTTGGGAGGGACCCATTGAGTCAAACTCAAGTGTCTGGCCTGTACAAGGTTTGACTCAACATAGCCTGGGCATTATTAACACCATGGTCTGACCAACTGAGCTATCTCAGGATCAAAGCAAGAGTCATCTTTAAAATTGATGGGTTTAAGGTTTCATGTTGAAGTATGGGAGCTTTGAAAAACTGTGCTGTAAAGCTGAGTATAACTGGAATGTTTTTTCTTTTCAGTTTTTCTCTTATGTTTTGAGTATTCGTTTTCTTTTTTTGGTGGCAAACTGTGAATGAAACAGGAATTTATACTCAGATACCCATTGTGAGGATATGCTTTCAGTGGTGGGTGGGTTTTTATGTATTAACAGGAACACTGTCTACCAAAGTTATATGCATAGAACTCCAGCATGACTTCTTTTCATGGCAATGCCTCCATTGCAAAGCCCGAGTAAACATAGTTTGACAGCTATTAAGAAATATGTTTATGATAAATTGGAATTTAACTATACCCTTCAATAAGTAATCTTGAGCACTTTGCAAAAAGGATAATATTCTTTGTTGGAGACAGGAGGAAAATAAACTATTCAAAGAGGAAAAAGGCATCCACTGAACTAAAGGTAATAAATTCAGAACTATTTGTATTTATTTAACAAATACATGGAAAAAATCACAGACACAAATGTTTGAAAATAACAAAATATTTACTAAGTAAAAAGTATTTTGTCCATTTCATTGTTGTAATATCTTAAGAGAAAGCAAACATGAATATCTCATGTTTGCAATAATGAAAGAAAATATGGGAGAAATGAAATATAGGACAAAGCAGCATGTATCAATGAATCTTGCTTTCTGGTTCTAACAGTATTTACTGTGAACTTTGAGGTTCAGTGGTATTCAACATAATGAAGCTATTTGCTTCATCTTTTTCAGCATTATTCAGTGGGGAAAATAGGAAGACTTTGATATATTGCAAGCATATCTGCATCCATCTACCAGCAATTTTTATAGTCTTATCCCATTGCACCTGATTCAAACAAGTTCTAATATAACAAAGATAAAAATGTGTTTTGCATGTACATGTATAATTCATTTGTACAGTAGACAGATGCCAGCATTCTTAACTGAGTTTCAAACAGTAACAATGTTTAGAGGTGGTGTTTGAAGGCATTGCAAATTTGCATCAATAGGTTTTCTTATCAAATATGTGCCTTCTATAATTTCAGAACTTGGAGCATCCCTAATTTTTTTCATTTTTGTGTGGACTTTTAAGGACATGCTATTATTTACATTGTGGTTTAGCCTAAACCAGGCTATATTGGTAGGAACATTATCAGTGAAAACAATATTCCTGCTGAATTCTGTATGAGTAATGCAGTGAACAGATATATAGTATTTTAATAAAATAATTTTTTGTATGTCATGCTATAATTTTTGTTTTCTGGTGTTGAATGAACAGGAGTGGCTAGTATTTGAAATAGTGCATGTTCAAATTAAACTACTATTTTACTCTTTACTCTTACCTTTGGTTCTTTACTAATAATGCTATCTTGACAGATTGTGCTCTTAAATTTCAAACAAACATGTCTTTTGTTTGAATACTAAATGTGCTCTGACACTTCTGTTTTATTAGGGTGTTCTGCTTTCTATCTTCATGTAATGCCAGTTAGTTTCTCTTTTGAAATCTGAAAATGCTACTCTGCAATGTTTTTCTGTGTTCAAACTCAGATTCTGTAACCAGACTTTTTGCATCAAGTCTTGGGTCTCTTGAGAGAACCATTGTGTGTGGTATTGCTCAATTTATCCTTATTTGTCAGTGTGCATTATCACTTGTCAAGTGGCTTGTAATTCTTAATGTTGGAAGATATTTTGTTACAGGTTGGTTTTTTCCCTAAGAAAATCCTTAGTTGAGAAACTGCAGAGTGATGTAAATATTGACTGGAAGTCCAGCCTCAAATAATTTCCATACATGAGAATTATGATCTGAAAAATGAGAAGTATTAAGGTTCTCAGTAGCTCAAAACAGAGAATTATGATCTGAAAAATGAGAAGTATTAAGGTTCTCAGTAGCTCAAAACAGAGTAAAAAAAGAGGTAAATGCTTGAATATCCAAATTACAGTTGTGAAATGGGTAGTGTTTGAAGTTATCTGCAGCTAGAAGTCAAATCTGTGAGTCTTAGCCCATGGTTTTCCCAGATTTTTTTTCAAATATACCTTTTAAGCATGTGTTTAAATACATATGTATGTTCTGCTATTTTGAGGGGGGTTTTTTTTGGCAGGGGGGTTGGTTTTTGTTGTGTTTTGGACTTTCTTCTCTTTTAATGCAGCTATCTTTTTTTGCCTTGAGTGGAGGTTTTTTTCCAATAAATGCTGACTCTTACATAGAAGTACTCCAAGCTGACAAAAAGTGCTATTGTTTCCAAATTATTGTTTTACCTTTGGGGAAATGTCTGCAGATTTGTTTTTCTATTACTGTATATATTAAACTTGATGCTGGTGTGAGTCAGATTAGTCAAAGTGTGACTCGAGATAGGGATTAATATACTATATCCCTGCAACTCGAGATGTTTTTAACAAATACACAGATAAGGCAGCTTTTACTTCAGTTGCATTTGTTTCTCCTGAAACAGTTGCATTTTAGTGCTGTTTCTAACACAGCTACATCTGCTTTATATTCAGAGTGTTCAGAAATACCAGCAAAATTGCTTTTTGTAATCCTCTAAAATACTGATGCTTGTGCTAAACCCCCGTCTGTTTGTTTACTGGAGATTCATCAGGCCAGGTACAGATGCTGGTTCTACAAGATCTTCCCCAGAGTGGAGTTTTAATTAAAACAACTCTTTTTACCCCAGCTGTCAGTGCAACCCATATGAAAAGCAGAAAGCTTGTTTTTAGAGAAGAGTGGAATGTTTAGCTTGTTCCAAAGTCTATAACCACAAAATGAAGCACTGAATTTCCTGCCTCTCTGAATTCTTTTCTCCCTCCCTAGTTAGCGCAAACTTTTTTTGCACAAGTCACTCTAGAACTTTCTAAACCTTGCTTTCTTCATGTGTGTTTCACAATGCACATTGTGTCCATTCAATTGGAAAGTATTTTGCAGGAACTTTTTAAAGGTTGTTTTAATCCAACTCATACTTTACAGGTAGCTGAAGTTGTATGGCACCTCCTACAACAATTTTTGGTTTTTTACCCCTTGCCCTATGGAGTAATATCTCAGGCTCTAATTGTTATTGAGTCAAACCTTCCTTCAAGCTGGAAGGTAGTTTAAGATTGACTTAAATACATAACAAAAAGTGGAAGATGGCTTGAGGAAAAAAAAGAAAACAACCCTTGTTTTCTCCATAACACAAATGGAATTCTTATTTACCTGCCCTCAGTATTACTTCATGGAGAGACCCTAGTTGAAATGTGTCTTGTCATCTGAGCCAACCAGTTCTGGTTTAATCCCAGCTGGCAACAGAACACCAGCTACCTGTTTGCCCATTCCTTTGCTCCTCATGATGGGAAGGAGAATTGGAGTTGAATTGGAAAAGAGAGAAGTTGTGTGTTGAGATCAAGGCAGTTTAAAAGGGGAAGCAAAATCTGCACTCACAAGCCAAGCAGAACCAAGCATTGATTCCATCCTTCCCATGGGCAGGCAGGTGCTCAGCCATCCCCAGGAGAGCAGGGCTTCACCAAGTTATAATGATGACTTGGGAAGGCAAATTCCATCCTTCCAAATGTCCCCCCTTTCTCCTTCTTCTGGACCTTTATTCATTGAGCATGAGGCCAGGGGTATAAATTATCCTTTTGGTCAGGGGAAGTCAGTTGTACTGGTTCTTTACTCTCCCAGTTTCCTGTGTACCCTCAGTCTTCTCACTGATGAGGTGATTAAAAAATCAGAAAATATCTTGACACTGTGTAAGCACCTCTCAGTAATAACAAAA
Organism: Fringilla coelebs; assembly: GCF_963513975.1. Classification (NCBI taxonomy): domain Eukaryota; kingdom Metazoa; phylum Chordata; class Aves; order Passeriformes; family Fringillidae; genus Fringilla; species Fringilla coelebs. The sequence goes on along the minus strand of NC_140032.1, from coordinate 34,054,822 downwards.
ACATTTCTTTTTCCCTCACACTGTTTTCAATACAAGTCTGAAACATAGATCTATCCTAGATATTAGGATGAAAATTAACTCCACCCCAGCTACAATCAGCATATAAACCTAGGTAGCCCAAATTCCTAAAATCCTTATTTTCCCAAGTCCTATCTGATCTTCTACTTTTGCTAATAATGCTAGCCTTCTGTTTGCTCAGTCCCAGCAGTTAAGTACAGCAGGTGAACTTGTCCTCAAAAATGTTTAGTACAGAACTGGATTATTGCAGGGCTACCAAATATCTGTGTTCAGTGTCATCTTTCAACTGCTTTTACAGAGTTGTCTTCAATTTCTTCAATTCTAAAAGGCTTGTATGAAAAAATTTCTAGTTACCACACCACTAATTAAGTCCACTGCAAAAGTTATGGACTTTTATGGACTTGAAATAGTTTCTACTTCACCATCAGTTTTTATGCTTTGACTGTGTACTGTGGGTCTTCCCAATGCTTTTTTTTTTTTTTTTTTGGGGGTGATGGGGTGGGCGGGTACAGTGGTGGGGTTTGTGGTGATATTAGATAGAAAAATCCTCCTCCAAAATGTTTCGTTCTGTTCTACTCAAACTCACACCTGTCCTGCTGTAATAGATGTAGTTCTTTTGTGTAACTACTGTTCCAGGAATCCTACATGACTGTCTGCCTTTGGTCTTTTTACCAGAGATGAATGGGAGTTGTATGTCATCTGTAAATGCTTTTCTACTCCTGTGCTTAGTTGCTTTATGACACTGAGTTGGCAGGTACCTTAAAAGCCATGTTGAGCATATTTTCAGTTTAATTATTTATTTTATTATTCCTGTCTAGAATAGCTGTGCTATCATGTCCTTATGAGTCCACAAGGCTTAATACAAAGGAAGAAATACTGTAGGGCAGAACTGCTGCAGCTGCTGCTCTGTCTTAGATTGCCATAGAAGCAGATCTTGTGCTCAGCACCATTTAACATTGAACAGTGATCTGGTTCAAAATATCAAGGCTTTTTTGTTGGTTAATTTATATTTGAATATGTTGTAAGCTGGGTAATGAGAGAAACTCATGTATAGCTGTAGCAGATAAGAGAAGAAAAAGCTGCGGCACTCAAGGTTGGTTTGCAGTGTCTGAAAGCCAAAATGTTGTAGAAAAACTGGTTCCTCCTTTGTTTTGAAAAGGAAGACAAAGGAAAGTGATGGACTTGGCAGTTCTCAGTGCAGTGAGGTTTTGTTTTCTATCCTGACAAACCTAGTCAGTGTTTGAGCCCTACGTGTGGTTGGGGCCCGGCGCCTCGCCCCAGTGACCCTCACACAATTGGGCTCAACCTGGCATTCATAGTCCTAGAAAAGAGCATGATGGTTGTCATCTACTCATGAAGGCTATTCTTTCTGCAGGGAGACACTGTTTGCAGTCCTTGCTTTCAGCATATGCTCTTCATTTGATAATTCACAGGAATAATAGGTTTGCAATTGCTGTGCTTGCGCCATTACTTGAAAAATCCCAAAAACACAGCTGAAAAGAAGTCCAAAGCTCCTAAACATGTGCAGCACTTGAAATTCCTAAATAAGTATTCATGGATAGGACTTGAGATCCTGCAGACCCCTGGTCACCCAAGAGTGTCAGGAATTGTGCTCTCTGACATCTCCCAAGGAGTATTGTAATGGGTTCTTCAGTCAGTATTTATGGACTCCCCCAGTTCCTCCTATAATTGACCAATTTTTGACATCTTCAAAATTAGAAAATTAATTTCCCATGCAGTGTAACTGGAAGCATTTATCTAATAAATATATAAATAAGTATATAAATATATAAATAACTATAAGGATTGCAGTATTTTTTTTTCAAATTTATCTCTTGGTTTGGTTTCTGAGTAGCTATGTTGAGAGTCATTCCTTAGATATCTTAAGACCATTTGAAGAAATTGTGGGTTGGTTTTTTTTTTTAGCTTTAAATTTTAAAAGAATATATTTTTTAGCTCTTCTGCGCTTATTGAATAGAATCAGTGTTTGTACAATGCTTGTAAAACCATTTATGCAAATCAAATTGCAAGAAAATTCCTGAGTATTTTTTGGTTAGGAAGTTGTGGGGTTTTGGGTTTTTTAATAAGCAAATGCCATTTGTAATTTTCATTTTATTTTCAAAGCAAGATTCATACACCAGGAGCACAGGCTGATGAACTTTCACCCACACATTTCAGCAGGTTTAGCATGATTGCTTAAGTGAGAATGTAGCAGAGGTTATGAACCCTATTAAGTACCACCCAGTGTGTATCATTTCAGATTTTAAATAAAAAAGGTAGTTTAATTACTTATCAAAACCGTTTTAAACTGCCTGATTAATTCCCTTTATGAAGAAATTCTCTAAAATTTTCTTGTAGAACCCAAAATGCAGTAATTATTTACTGCAGACTATGAAGTAATCACTAGGGATGGTTCTTGAGTAGACATTATCTAAAAGGAAGCTGCTTGGTTATTCTTTACATAAGCTTATTTTAGCACAGAATCTTCAAGATACCTAATGCATTGCCTTTGCTGTGAGGACCAGGCTCCCTTTAGAGAGACACTGCAAACTCCAAGGTATAGGAGTTAATGGATTTTTCTTCACTTCTGGGTGTGTTCTCTAGAGCAACTCAGGAAAGAGTAAATTTGTGGCAGAAGCTCTTGGAAGCAGAGCTAGGAATGTGTGGCATTTTTTAATGTCTTCTGGTTATCTGGTGACTTCAGGGACAAATTTTGCCTTCAAAATCCATTTTGATGTTATTAAATTACTTTATTTTTTAAGACTGCTCTTTCCCTTTAGTTACAGGCAGAAACACATGCTGAAGTCCAGATCCTATCCACATCTCTAAAACTTCCTAGAAATCTTTTCACAGCATCTTCAGGGTCCTACCCCTGCACTTTCTAAACTCCTGACAGCATGTTTAGCTATTTCCCTTACCACTCCTCAGCCAGGTGGGAGAGGGAAAACATATTCTGAGGCTGCTTAGGGATCCTGCAGGCTAACCAGCAACCCAAGCACCAGAGCCAACTCCCAGGCTGTTCCTCCATAGAGGCTTCCTGTTCAGCTGGTGAGGGGGGAAATTCAATATCATAAATATTCAGTATTTATTAAAAAGGAGGCAAAATGTTGTAAACAGCTGTGGAGAAGTTCAAATGGAATGACTGTGGAGAAGTTCAAATGGAATTTTGTCTAAGCTTCACTTTCACAGGTTAAAAATCCCAACTCTAAAGCAGCATGTAATAATGCCCATATTTTTTTAACTCAGACTTTACAATACTAGGTATGCCATAGGGTGTCTATGTATATAAATACATTTTAGTCTACCACTACTGCAATCACCAAGTTGCATCATGAATGTGTTTTAGAGACAAGATTTCACTTCAGAAGTACAATAAAGAGCTTTGAAAGGAATCTTTAGTACACTCTAATAAGTATTCCCCATCAGGGTTATTTCAGAGATCCACCAGAATTTATTGTAGGAAATCCAGTTTCTTGTGTAAGGGTGTGTAGACAGACATTTTGAGGGTAAAAAGGGAAAGTAACTTTTGAAGCTGTAAAACAAAGAGCTGCCTGCATATTTTTAGGTGAGTAAATTAAATAATTTTGAAAACAATGTGTTCCTAAGAATTGATTCTTTCTAGACATACACATTGCTGCTACTGACATATACTTTTCTAAATTCTGGCTACACAAAGCTTCCAACTGTTAGAGAAACTGGAATAATCAACTTGAAGAGCTCCTTTTTTTTATTCCAGTTTGAACACACATGTTATATGGTGCTCATTTTTTAGTTTAGTTCTGTTTATCAACTACCTATTTATGTTCATGTGCTGCTTAATGCAAAATTCCTTAATTCTTGTGCAAGGGAATTGGTGACAGGTAAACTTTATTTTCTTCCATACTAAAAGAATAGTGGATTTCATTTACTGTGGCACAACTTTGATGGGAGAATTTTGTTGACATGACTGCCCTTCCTAAAATTAACCTCAAGCATTTTTAGGATTACAGGAGGGGACTTAAATTTTAGTGGTACTGGGGAATCAAATCAGAAGTGCTGCATGGAAATTGTCATAGCACATAATCATTAAAAGAAGGCAACATGGATGTATAGGGAGTGGTTTAAAACAAACTGGTAGCTGCTGAATTCTGAAGGAATGTGGGAGGGTTCAGCTTCTCTTAAAACTGTGTGGCATAGCAGACCTGTCATCCAAGTCCTGGAAGACTGTGTAGATTCACATCAACCAGGGACTATGTCACCTCTGTTAGTTCTGTCTGTGTGTTCAGGCCCATTTGAAGTACCTGGAAACTCAACAGTGGTTGGTTTAATGTCTGCCACTGAAGTAATTCCATAAATGTTTCACTGGCACATTGGAGATTGGCACCAGCTCTAAAGTGGAATATATCAAAGGTAAGGATGGGATGCTGGCTGCTACCAGCTCACTGTCAGGCTGAAGTGAGACTGCAGCTTGGTCCAAGTTTTATGTGTGAAATTCATTTACAGGTCTGGGTTTGTCTGTCTCTGTCAGGTGTAATGTTGTAGAATAAAAAAACCTAAGCAAATGCCAAAACCAAGCCCAGCCCCACTGACTCTTCCCCGCAAAGCCAAAGTTTAGTAGTTCATACAGTTATCATCAAACTGGGATTCAAATAGCTCATAAGTCTACAAAGGTGAACTCCCCACCACCCTGAGCTCCCACATGGCAGGCATCCCCTTCCCCACAAACACACCTCCTCTTCTGAAGCTGAGATCTCCCTATCTACACACACCTCGTGCTGCAGGTGAATGCTTTATTCTGTGCTCCAGTGCACATGCTGATGAGGAAGCACCCCAGCCCTCTCATCTGCAGAAAGGGCTGTATATAGATATGGGTGTACCTGTGTTTGGTTGCACTGTGTGTTGTCACTCCTTCTGCTGGCTGCTGTCCCAGTGCCTGAAGGGAAAGGTGAATCTAAGTGGATGTGACAAGGTCAGTGATTTCTGTCTTTGAGAGAATTCAGACTAGGCTTTTTCTTCTAATGAGCTATTTTCTTCTTTGTCCTACTGTTGCAAATATTAATTATCATTTGGTTTTTTTTTGTAAAAACAACTCTCTAAAACCTTAGTGTTGTTTCCTGCTTGATATTTAATCTGACATCATGGGCTATAGTTTTCTTCAGCATTATAATTTTTGGGCAAATGGGATGAGGGGCACTTCTGCTCTTTGTGGTCACATACCTGCTACATCAGCTGCTCATGGGTACCCCCATAGTGGAAACTTCGTGATTTTTCTTATCCAAATGTCAGGGAACAGACTGAAATAAAAAGGATAAAAGCAAGGGTAGCTGAAAAAAGGCTGCAGGACCAGACCTCTTTTTTTTTATCAGTAGATATATTTTAGGCACCTTCTCTTTGTTTTTTGGTTTTGTTTTCTTATCATACTGTGCCCTGAGGCCCAAGACATCTTTTTGTCTTGGTTTTATATACTGTTGTTTACCTTTGCAGGTTTTTTTGGGTGCCTTGTTTTGGTTTTTTTTTAACTTGAAACTTATTTAATTATTTCATTAGCTCTAGCTGTTTTTCTTACTTAGCTCTATTTGGTCACTTTGAAAATTTCTTTTATATGAAGTTATAGTAAGTAAGACAACTGAAAGGATGCTTGTTACTTTCCAAGGGGCCTTTGAGAATAAGCTCCTTCTTTTCAGTCTTTTAATAGGCTTTCAACCAGTTAGTCTTTTTTGTTTTAATGCAGAAAACCCTGCATTCTTTGTCAGAAAATTAAAAAAAAGACAACTACGCATAATATTTATTTCATTAAAATGAAAAAAAATACAGCGTTTCTTAATATTGTTTTAAAAGTAACTTTTATAAGGGTTTTGGCATTTTGGGGGAGGTAGGAGAGGAGACAATTAAAAGCTTGTTGCATAGAAAAAAAATGAGTGAGTTAGGTTAGTTAATTTAACTCTCCAGTGGACCTTATTATTTAATGTTTATAATGTGTCAGAGTATTCTGAGGACTTTAATCTTCAAGGTCTCAGCTGACATTTATCTCATTTCTATATATCTTCATGAAAGCACCTGTTTTTATGTTGCTGTTTCTCTGTCAAGAAGAGGAAGGCAATGAACCCCAAATCTGCAGGTGTTCTCATAGAAAACCAGTGGAATGCATAATAGGGTAGCCTGAGATGTTAGGGAGAAGTTTTGTTTCACCTTAGAGCCTTCAGCAAGAAATGTTGGTCCATGGAAGGAGAGAGGAAACCAGTGTTCTTTATATACTCCCATTGGTCCTTAAGCTGTCATCTCCACCTGAGCTGAAATAATCTGTTAAATTTTATCTTTGTGTTAATTTGAGCTGGAAAATGCTTTCAAAAATATTCTAGCAATTGCCCCTCTACTCCCCCACCTAACAACAACAAAACCAGGATATCTTCAGAAAATAATAAAATAATTAATTTACACTACGTTGATTCATTGTAGTTTGGAGAAGTTCTGAGCTATCCTTCTTAGTGAAATCATCTTTTTGAAGAGATCCAGGTAGTACTAAGAAGGAATAGAACAAGGTTAGGTATGGCAAAGTAAGAAATGAACAGCAGGAATAGGAGTGGAAGGAGGAGTGAAAATGGACTCCTTTTTTTTGGTTATCAAATTACATGTATGTGTTTAGTAGCTTCCAGAGAGCAAAAGTCAGTCAAAAAGGCGTTCTAGTACTTATGTAGTAGAATTATCACAAAAATCACAGATTTGTGTGGTGCAAAGAGATGAGGTAATTGAGGTGCTATTGATTTGATGTTGTTTGGCTTCTTGTCCTCTTCTTGGTTTCCTTATCAAAAAGACAGATTGGCCTTAAAATTCATCAGTTGTATCACTTGATTTTAGGAAAAAAAATAAATTAATGGAGTAGATATTATGTAGGTTATACACATATAATCCAAACCAAACCTTTCAAAGAGACAAAATCAGGCCAAAGTCTGAATTTGGAAAGAACAGACAATATCTTCTTCCTGTTGCTTTGTAGAGGCAGACAATTATTTTCTCTTAATTTTTCTTCAAAAAACCAGCTTACTTAAGGATCAATGATGTAATTCATCATTGCAGTAATTTAATATTTATTTCAGTATTGCAGTAATTTATGTGTTAAGGATATGGTCAATAATCTCCTTAAGGTATTATCCTAAAGCTGCCAGTTTCAAGGTTGGTGTGTCCATCGTCCAAGTTAAATGTGCTAATATGATGTTGTGATGAAAACATTGTTGAAGATGTCCCTGCTCTTGTGGTGGGGAGGGTGGACCAGGTGATATTTAAAGGGCCCTTCTAACCCTTATTTTTCTGTGATTCTGAAAGTACTATTAATTCCTCAGCCCTGCAAAGACAACAGATGTGAGGATGGTCTGTTGTGTTTGGTGAAAGGAGGATAAAACACACTCTTCTTATAAGACTGGGATATAAGTTTAAAAGTAAGTAGATCTAAAAATGAGTTCAGTTCCATATGCTGCATATCTTGATCTTCATCCTCCTCTCAATTCACCAAATATTTGGAACATGGTAAACTACCAACCGTTTTGCATAGTACCAGAAAGTAGTTCATACAAAACGTTTGAGAAATGATCAACCATTATATTGCTGTGTGTGAAATGTGAGCATTTCTTGGGAGGAAAGGGGAACTTCAAGGGAAGATGGATTTAATTTTTTTTCATTCAGTGTTGTCTGGAGTTCAACATATCTAACTCTGAAACAAGCAGACATTCCACAGTCTTTTAAAGTATTGTTTAATTAATATATTTAAATAATACATCTCCTCTCCCCAGCTAAATATTTTTGAAAACAGGCTGAAGTGTCCTTATTTTGTTCAGGACTGTGTGAAGGCTGATAGTTGCTTTAAAACTTCAAATTAAAGATTAGGCAAAGTTTATAAGAACCTAGAGGAGAAATAAAAAGAGTTAAAACCTGAGTTTGCCTGGTCTTAAAGCAGATAATGTTAGATGAATAGAATGGTATCAAAATCTTCCTAGGAGTTACATGTAGGCACATTCTTGTAGTTCATAATAAACCAGAAAATAACAATCAGATTGCTGAATTTATATCTAAATAGAAATAACTGCATTTAATTACGTGTTTAGGTGTAGCTTTCAGTAAGGCCTGTCATAAATTGCAATTTCTTTACTAAGTAAAATGGGACATTTTTGAATGTATTTGAATAAGTAAGTCTAGATTTGGCAACAAAGTATTTAAGCAAAAAGCACTAATGAACTTTCAGTGAATCACCGATGTAACCTGAAGGTTTTTCAATATATATTTTTCATCTGACATATATATGTTCACATTAATTTTTATCTATTCTTATCTCATTCAATATTTTTTGCTTTTATCAATGTAATTTCACAAGAATTTCACAAAAATACCAGGTTTGCAAAGGTTTTGGAGGACATACATTATTGTCATTATTTTGTGAGTTTGTGATATCGAGGTTGTAGATAAATCATACCTGATATGCTCAATCCTTGGCTGTTTTACTAATTAGAGTGGTGGGGTTTTTTGTTTTGTTTTTATTCCTTCTGTGACACAAGTGAAACTAAAAAACACCTGGAAGTATTTCTACACAGCTTTTTCCAGCCACTTGAAGTGACTCTTTACATTTACAGTTCCTGATAAGCCTCATTAAGACATTTTTGGTCCCAATGCCCCTGTAGTTCTTCAGGGACTTAGGGTAGTATTTTTAAATGCTCTGACTTTTTCCACTTCTATGCAATTTCTGATCATTCCTTGAGCACAAGTGGAGTCATATTGCCCCCAGCAGGGAGAACGCAGAACACGACTTCATTCCTTACATCAGGCTTAAAGCACATTACTGGCTCCAAGTAGTACATATAAAAATATATTTGCTAATATATAACTGTAGCTTATAAACAACTAATCTGAATTTACCACGTTTAAATAAACATTTTCTTTTTTTCCCCTTATCTTTTTATAACTAGATCAGTATGCACAGCAGTAGTTCACATAGTAAAAATCTCCAGCATATTTTGATTTTCTAAAATCTACATTCGAGGCTGGTCAAATGTTTTTCATGGGCTTTTTTTAAGACTTACTTTGATGAACTTAAGAATATGGAAAATTCCTGTTTGCCATAATGGCTAGAGTACTTTCAACAGAGTAAAAAAAAAAAAAAATCATAATATGAGGTTTGTTTGGTTGTTGTTGTGTGTGTTAGTTTGTTCTTAATGAAGTGATTTGTTCTATACAAGGAAGCCAAAATAACCTGTGGAGATAACTGATTTAGTTTACTTATAATTTTTGTTAGTGCTGAATACACTGTGTTGTGTGTAGAAATTCCACCTCTTTGGTCATTACATTGACTTTATCCTCTACTGAAATCCTATTCAGAATCACAGTGCCTTGATTAAAAAACTACTTTTAAAGAACCACATGATGTGAGGCATGATTTTTTCTCTTGATTATCTTTTGATATTATTTATTTTCATTTTTTCTCTCTAAAATAGTTCACATAGTGAAATCCTCTGACAGGCTGCTGAACATATAAGTCCTGTGCCCTTTTAAACCTTGATAAGAAAGTTACTGCCAAATTTTGAAATACTGTCACTTTAAATTATAAGATTCATTAAAGCTTGTGCATCTTTTTGGACTTCAGTATATTAAAGATACTTCATAGCTGATAAGATATTTGTGATTAAACATACCTTTCTATGAACATTATAATTATGTCTGTAAGTAGGCTCTTAAGTCTTCTTAGATAGCACCATAGATCTAAAAGGTTTTTTAGTATAGTTGGTGTGTTTCATGTCAAGGTGAGTTGATTTTTGTCTTGTTTGTGTCAACAGAGAGGAACAGCTCAATCATTTTGAGAACATAGCTACAAAAGACTGCTGATTTTTGCACATTTGAAAAATTTCTTTCTGGCTGCCTGTAGTCATTGTTATTTAGTAGATATTTCAAAGTTAGCGCAGTGCTGGGATATGTGCCCAATGTGTCTCACCATTTTATTGCTGTAAGACTTGGGAAAGGAAATCATACTTTGAATAGTTCTGTTGGTACATCCCTGGGACAGCAATGAGACAGAAAACTTCTTGGAACTAAAAGTACTTTTAGACCTTACTGTGCTTGAACTCTTCCCTTCTATCATGGCATGGGGTCTGCCAGAGTATGTGCTAACCCAGGGCCCTTTTTTCCTTGGAAAGAAAAAGCCTAATCCACATCGTGTTCAGTTAGGATTTAGTGCAGTGGTTTTATGTAGGGGATCGTCAAAATTAGAAGTAATATCTCGTTTTGAATCTCTGCTTCTCAAGATCTCAGTAGCTTTTTTGGCTCTTGTGAAAATGAAGAACTTGAATTACTTCATGCAAGAGTTAAAAGACAGCATGATTGGAAAAATGTGAAGCAGGTTTGGAATGGTTTGTTTTAGTGGCTAATCCAGGCGAGGGATTTTTTGCAAAAGTTCTCAAATTGCACTGCAATGACTGTGGGAAAATACAGGAATTTTTAAGTCTTGATTTGAAGTTCCATGTTCAGCACAAACCAGTAATTGAATGACAAGACTGTAGTATAATTGTCTGGAAATTATTGGCAAGGAACTCAGTTTCTGTAATTTTCCTCCTGTTGTTCCAAAAACTGTGAGCTAATCTCACCTTATACTTGGTCCTTGCACTTGGTCCTTGCCAGCGTACAAGTACTTGAACTTGTGTTTATTAGTGCTCCTTTAAAATTGTGTTGTGAAACAGTAAGAATACACATCTAAAAGAGAAAATTGTATCATAAAAATATTTAGCTTTAAAATTTTTATCCTCTTCTGTGGTTGAGTGTTTCTACAACTGTATCTACACGTGACTTAAATGAACTCAGTTGCTGGTATAAAAGACACTGATTTCTCCAAGTTTATAACTAGCCACATGGGACCAGATTATACACAGACTATTACAGTTAGGTGCAGCTTGCTTTAAAACTTAATTCCTACAGTTACTGACCAAGCAAAAGTTTCGAGGAGGTTTAACTACAAACATTATGCAATGCAAATAGAAATTGCTTCTGTGCAAATGCAATAAGCAAAAACATATTAGAGAGTCTGGAACAGCAAATTGGAAAATTTTTAATCTAGTATTTGGCCAATATTTTTTAATAGCACCTGGAAACGATATTGAAAAAGCCTCCACAATTTAGATGTATTTTACTGATTTATACAAGCTAAAAGAATCTGAAGACCCAATTTCAATTCTGATATTTTGCTATCTTCCTAAATAAGTAGAGAAAAATAAACAAAAATAAAATAAGTACGTCTAATAAATAGCCTAAATAGATGGACTGTGTTGAACAGCTGAAGCTTTCTATTTGACCTATTGTCATTATAAATAAATTATTTGAGAAGAGATTCTGAAATACAGAAAATCTTATTTCATAATGCATTTCCAAGAATAGTAATTTCAGAGTATCAAGGAGGGAGGATCGCTCTAGATAATGCATGATATTTTAAAAAATTTGCAAAAAAAAAAAAGAAAGGAGAAAAAAATGCCCATTTTCAAAATGTTAGTCTAGAAAATACGCTGTTCTGTAAATATGCATGCAGCATGAAATGTTTTCTGTTTTACGCAGAAGTTTAATAACTGAAACGTGGTTAAAATATTTTTGAGCCACTAAAATATAGTGGAAAACACAAAGGTTAATGGCATGCTGAGGTACCAAATATTAAGAAGCAGTTTATCATTCTAATTGGGGGCAACAAATAAGAAAACAGCCTAAAATTTCTGTCCTGGAGATTGCTGTCATGCACAAACAGAATTGATTGAAATGTGTTTATCCCAGCTTAGGAGTTGGCATAGTTGACCTCTTGATATCTGCTCTACATACGGTTGCAAAAGTGCAAATAGCTGTTATTTGGCCCTGAAAAGGTTAGTTTTAATTTCTTTACTCTTTACTCTGAACTGGCAAAAAGAGTTTAGATAATACTGAATTGGGCAAATAGTTCAGGTCAGATTTGTGCATGCAATTCTTGTATGTTTTATTTAAAGTACGTGATGCTTTATTTGTTTTTCACAACTGTTTTTGTTGTGTTACTTGTAAATATTTTTTTGTTCAGAAATGAAATGTCCTGAAGTCAGAAGTAATGCAACTACAGCACGCATACTTGATTTCACAAAATTTATGCAGAGCCTTAACATCTCTGATAGCAATCATGTACTGCAATTCAGTTATTAAAATGCTAAAAATAATTTTGATAAATTACCCACTTTGGGGAACTAATAATTGGAAAAGAGCATGTTTCAATTATACTTTGAGAGCAAAGACTTTACAAGACAATCTCCTGTATCTTCTAGATGGGCCTATTCCATTACATTCCTTAGAACGTAATCTTTGCAACTCCTTGATTTTCAAGTGTTGAAAAAAACAAACCCCCAAACCCTATGAAAATTTAAGAGATGACTATATGCCCCATATTTTTAAAATCACACAAAACCCTAACAACCCAAAGCGCAAGAACAAAACCCAAATAACCCTCTATCTTCCGTTCTTTGAAAGGTAGTCAGTGGTATTATTCATTTGTCAGTAACTGTTTTAACAATTCTAAATTCTATTTTCTGTATGTCAGATTAGTTTGTGGTAATGCATATGATGTCTGACTGTATTGGCATTATGCAATTCTTCTTCCTTGTCTAGATTTTTGTCCAAATACATACAACTTTACACCAAAAGAAGTTTGGTAATAGATGGTTGGATTTGTATAATGATAAAGAAATTTCTTTTGTAATTTTTTTTTTTCATGAATGCTAAGAAAGGAATCAGATTTTTGCCAGACTGATCCTCACTCGTGGACATTCATCACTTTTGTTTGCACTTAGTTCCAAGGCCTTTTACTGCAGTGGGTAGGGCAGAGAATTCTACACAAACCTTCAGTGGCTCATTCACAATTCCTCAAGGGAAAAAGATTAACAGCATATAGAGCAGAATTTCATTGTTTTTGCGGAAACTTTGTGTAGTAGTATTGTAAAAGGATTTATTTAAAATTAAGTCTTTGCTAAAAATTAAAGTCTTGGCTTTCCTTACTGAATCATATTAGTGTCTTTAGTTTAATGACCCTCAGCATTGGTGAAACTGCTTTCTGATTTCACTGAGTGTAAGTACATTTGGCTGTTAAATAGAACCAGAAGAATATTTTTGCTATAGAGTTAAGCAAGAACAAGTTTTTAAAAATTAACCTGGAAAAGTATTTGTTGACAGAAATCTAATATATTGACTCATTGTACCTTGTGGAATCTAGAAGGGAAATGAGAGGACAAAATACTGAAGTATATATTATTTACTGTGAATCAATGATATTAAATGAAGAAAAAGTCATCTCAGGTTTTCCACTCTGTTCATTCCCCCAGGCAAACATGTAGTGAAAGCTGAGTAGTTTTCTTGATTTTTGTCCAATTTCTTGACTTTTACTTGGAACTATAGATTCTGAATATTTGTGAGACCTTAGAGGCTTCATTTAATGTAGAAGGATTTTAAATTTTTATGGATATCATAACAATATTCACAGATAAAATTTAATATTCTGTCCAGGTTTATTTATATAAGATGGAAGTATAAAATATTGCTAGTGGTGAGGGACTAATTTTAAACATCTAATGAGTATCATCTTAAAATATTAGCTTGACACTCAATACTCACTTGAAAAATATGGATCTAATTTAAACAGTGGTTTTAACAGTAATAACAATTGTATAATAAAATTCTGAAGTTCTACTTCAGAATTTTTCTTAATTTCTTTTTCTTTTTTTCCTTCTTTCATGCCTCTCTTCATTCCTCCAATATTCTTTCTTTGTAATCGTTTCTGGTAAAGTTTAGGAATAAATAAGTACTACTAAAGGCTATTTTCTAAAAGAAATTTTAAGGAAATTGAGCAATTTTGTTATAACTAGGGAACAAAAGAAAAACTTGATTAACTGAAACTGATGCTTAAGCTGCACTGATGTCAAGCAATCCTAATTTTTATTTGGCTCAAGACAATGAGAATACCCTGTGCAGGAAGTTGCATTGGTCAGTCCTCCGTAGCCAGCGGGAAGCTCCTCTCAACACACAAAGCTCGGGAGTAATGTGGTTCTGGTGGGAGAAAAGAAAAGCAAGAACACATTTTTGCTGAATTCAGCAAGTGAAACATTGAGTTACATCAAAACAACATGGGTTTGTTCCACATTAAATTAGTTTTCTCATGGGGATGTACTGAAACTTTGGGTTTGCTTCTAGCTGTATGTGCAGAAAGAAATGGTGCAGAGGGGTTTTAATATGCATACAGCATAGGTAGTGAGTTAGATAATACATTCAAGCCCATGTTTTGTTTTCTTATGTAGTGAGAAGACTACATAGAGGATGGATAGTCCAATGTACTAGCTTTTTCCTGGTAATCTAAATAAATAAATGCTTAGCAAATATTAGTGTGCTCATCCAGCACAGCACTGCTTTTGTATGGCTTTTTTTTTCCTTGTATCCAAGCAAGTCTCTGTCTTTTTCTAAACTTTTAAGAAGCTGTTTGATTTGGTTTTACTTTTACTACACTTCTGAATTATGTAAGGCCAGAGCTAAAATCTATGTTATATTATAGCAGATCTTTAATGACCATGTGTTTAGCATGCTATTTTAAGTCGCTTGAATAGAGTATCAGTAAAAATACATAAAATATTTATTAGCTTCTTTTCCACTAGCTGCATTTCACAGCAGTGGTGATTTGCCTGATTAAGAGATTAGCCTCTCAGAAAAACATGTTTGAATGAGAATGAACTCCAAATGCTCAGTGGTACCAAGTAGATTATTTTCCATGTGATAGATGTGGTTCTAATTATTTGCATTTACTTTCATCTCTGTTTTATATTACTTTTTGGATTGCTGTATTATTGACAAAATGTGATTCTGTGGTGGCAAAAAGAAAGTTATATTACAGAGAGAGGAGCAGAGAGGCAGACCAAATGGAGAGGTATTATGGGGATTTTAAAGGATCATATGAGCTATATGCTAGTTCCTGAAATGAAAGTTTCTACAGACATGGTGGCAGCATATACATTGAGAATTATAAATCATCTTCCAAAGGGCCGTGAAATCTAGAACAAAAATTCAGCCTTTTTGATGCAGAAAACTTGATACAACTTCATTTATTTTTTTTCATGATCAGTAACTAGGTGCTTTCTTACATTGCCAGTTTTTAATACTCCCAAAGAGAGTTGCTGCACTTCGGGGTTTTTAATGCCACAATATTGTTCACAACGGATGGTGTGTGTCACAGATAGCCCAGGGAAGCCTGAAAAGTGCTGTGTGGCCTGCAGAGCTCTCAGGACTCTGGACCAAAACTGGTGTGTTGGTATTCATGCAAAAAGGCTTAACCAATGCCATGTGGCATCAAATTAGTAACTGGAATTTATATTTGTGTCTCAGTTGCCCTAGGAAGACCTCTGGTAGAATTTATTTAAACTTGCATCATCTTTTATTTCCTAGGGATAATATATGGAAAAAACCCACAACTTCCTCCTTTCATAACTTTCAAATAAGATTTTTAACTTAATCCTGGAAAGCATTCTCTCTATCTTAGATCTTCTGCAGGGTGGGAACTTCTGAAGGAAAAAAATCTTTCACTTCTTACAACACCCCTTGAGTCTGAACTCCAGCAGCAGCCAAACAATAATCTTCTGATTTATAGAACAGTGTGGTGTAGAATATGCTGTGAGAGCAGAATTAATAGGAAGCAAGTTAACATTGAGTCAGTGTTTTATAGACTGTGTGTGTGGTTAAGTGGTAGAAGCAGCATGCAAAGTGTTTAAGGTATCAGCTGTCTCCTTGCACCAAAACTGAATAGCTGTGTCAGCACGGCCCTATGCCTACACTAATTACAAACAGGGATATGTTGTTGGATTTGTTGTAGGAAGAAAACACAGAGAAAAGCTTGGGAAATGTGGCATTAATAATATCAGGTCATACATTGCTGCCTAAGTAAAAATTCTTGCTGAATCCATCAGTCACACTGCAGTACAGGCTCTATAGAGTAGTGGAAGCCTTCAGTTGTTGTAAGAAATGCAGTTACCTGCCTAATGTTATTATCTAGTGTTGAGAAGTAGACTGTGGCTTCACTACTCTGTGCAAACCTACTGAAAATATTTGTATCTAGTCTCTCCAAGCCGTTGGGTCATTATGACTATGGTGGTCTAAACCCAGCTGGGAAATCAAACCATCTCAAGCTGCTCCCTTTCCAACACCCCCTTCTGATAATGGAGGAAACGCACAAGGAGAGATTAGAAGTAGGAATAACAATTTACTGGAAATAGCAAAAACCACACCCAAATTAATAAAAAGGAGTGTACAACTGAGAGAGAAACTTTTCTACCTGCAAATAAGATATGCACTACTGATGGTCCCCCCAGGTGGCGCTTGATGTGGTTGCCAACAAAGACACAAGCTGGTGACAGGAGAACTTTTGGAGACATTTGGGCTTTTTCCCAGCCCTCCCAGCCTGGAAAGAAGAAACAACAGAAAGCAGGGAAGGGACATGACAACAACATGGAAGCTAATTCATCTGAACAAGGGGTTGCTCTTAATTGATTTAGGATGAATATTTACAATTGCTGCCAAAGTGCTGATCCCAGTGCCAGGGCTCTTGTTTGGGGCTGTGGCAGCGGTGGTGGCACCGTGGGGCTCTCTCCTGCTGCTGAGGGGCAGCATGGCCCTGACTCCTCATCCCACACACTCTCTGGCAGGAGCCAGGCAGCAAAATGGCAAACTTCATTTGCAGCTGTGGCTTCTTCCTTCAGAGACCATGTCCCCAGCCTTGGTGGGGATGGTACCAAATAGACCGTGCTCCACCCCTCTTCTCTGTCACCATGACAATGACTTACTCTAGGAGCAGGAAAGCTTTACAAAATAGAGCTGTGGGAAAATGCATTGCTCTGGCACTAGGCCAAATGTGTCCCAAAATCGTGCAGCTGGCTGTCCAGCTTTGCACAGAATGAGGGGCTGGGGGAGCATTTATGTCTTTTGCTGACTTGAGGCATTTGTTGTATCTGTCCTTCCTTTGTCCTTGCCTTTTTTTGTTTATTCAAAATGTTCTGTGCTGCGGCTGATGGGTGAAGGTGTTATTTTTTAATTTGATATATTATTCTATATTCTATATATTCTATAGTGTTTACCATAAAATATACTGAGACTTAATGTCTAGTTAATTGAAGTTTAATCTTGGAAGCTTGATGAGGAAGAGACCATGTTTTTCTAATGTTGCCTGTGTAGTTCTGCATTTAAAAATGCCTCTTTCGCTGCCCCTTTCAGAATTTCTTTATTTTATTTTCTCTTAAAGCAAGACCAATAATTATTTAAAAGGCTTTTAAAACAACAGAAAATATATGGTTATGTTTGCTTGCTGTGCTCAGTTTTTGCTTTCATATGACATGGCAAGATTAATACAAGTGTAAGTCAATGTATACGCTAAGTCAATTTTCTATGCATAAAAGGAATCTAAATTAAAATGGCAGCTTGTAAACTCAATACAGCATGTGACAAGTTGACAAATGTTAAATAAAGCCTAATAAAAAAAATGTTATTAATTTCAAGTCTGCAAATTTGTTCAAGTGGTTGATCTGGCAAACAAAGTTATTGTTTAATCCTCAGAAAATAAGAGATTAATCAGAAAATTACCCAGATAAATATAACTTATCCCTGATCAGTTTGGAGGTAAAAGAAGCGTGTACTGTTACTCTAAGAAAACTTGTTTATATATTTGAATTTGCAGTTTATTTTTGGAGAGTTTCAGATTAAAAAAATCTAGCTTTTCTTAATTGATTTAGGATGAATACTTAGAATTGCTACCTAATCCTCCATTCCTTGAAATTAATTCTTAAATTAAAAGAGTAGTGTCTAGCCCTTCCTGTCCATTGAGGCATAGTAATGAGCCCTTAAGATCAAATCCCTTTTCTTTATACAGTAAATGCCTGCATATGTGGTCTGCAATCACTTAGAATTAGTTTGTTTTCTTCAGCTGTTTCAGTTTGCTTGGCAGAACACAAACACACTGCAAGTACAGAATGGGCAGCATCCCTCTCCTTTATTTCTGTAGCTGACTTTGTAATTGCTTTTCCTTTTGGGACGACTTCTTCAAAGCGTTGTAAATATTTATTCTAAGAGTGATCTCCTGTGTCACATTTCTTTGGACATGTAACAGAAAGAAATGAGGCTACTTTATTCTTTTTATTAAGACATGATTGAACTTGAAAATTAGGGGGAGGGGAGAAGATCCTGTATCTTTTAGAAATACATGATTTGTTGTTGAAATACCAATTTGGTTAAAATCTATTTGTGTATTTTAGAAAATAAAAAAGTGTATATCCATATTTTTCAAACTGTAGCACCTGAAAAATTTTCTTTTCAATTTCTGCAAAGTATATTTTTTTTCCTATTTAAATACAATATGATGATTCATTCTAATAGAAAGTTAGGTGAAAGATGCAAATCGGTTGCAGATGTTAAGCCATGCACTATTATTGCTGGTAATTGGTAGAAGAAATACTTCCCTTTAATGTTTTAAATCTTAGATAGCAGCTTCTGAGTTGATGAACTCCAAGGCATAAGAGTATCAGGCAAATATTAGATATTAAGTATAGATATAAATTACATTTAGTATGGTTTTTTGAAAAATTATGGGTTTGTATATGTCATGCAGATTGAGTTTCTAGAAGCTCCATTTAGTTTTAAACTACTCTGAGTAGAAAAATTTATGGGAGGGTGACAAGAAATATGCACAGAAAAGCCTGAAAAAGCAAACAAAACCCTCATCAAAATCTACAAGCAAACATACACCCACACCCTCAATATATAATCTTCATAAAGTGGTGCATTTAGGTAAGCCGTACTAATGTATACGGTGCTTAAAATAAAAATATAAAAGCTCTGAGTTATGTGTTTTCAATTTCAGCCTTGTTTTCAAATATAAAATTGCAAAAGGCATGATGAAAAATTTAGATTAGTGATTGGAAGATTATCTGAGGTTTGAGAATAAATACAGCATTCAAAGTATTACAGTAATTCCCAGCTTCATCATGTGAAGATGCTGTATGACAATGGGCTTTTCATTTTCTTCATTTTCCGTGTTTTTCTCCTTTCCTCTTTCTGACAAATGTTAATAAAAGGTAGCCCCTGAGAGGTTACAAACTGATGTACAATTGTTAAGGAATAATCCTGCTGTCTATGATATACTCTGACACAATGGCTAGTGTTCCCCTTCAATCCACTGTTAGGTGTTTTGGTATTTATGCTGCTATTCAGCAATATAAGTATTTATTTTAGATGATGCTCTTTAGAATTGTGAAGTGCTCAAACATCTCAATAGCAGTCATTATGAAAAAGGTTTTGTTTATTATCAATTATAATTATCATACATGTCTCATCTTCACTTATCCATTTTACTTTAAATTTCAACTTCGGAGTTAGTGTCTGCTGCTCCAGGGTGCATCGTGCTGTGTCCAGAAGCCAAGTGATTCCAATGAAACACTGTTTCATAAATAGAGCGCTGCCATGCTAGAGGAAATACCAGCCAGCTGGATATGCTTTTTTAAGCCTTTTCAACATTGGCCAGGGGAAAAAATTATAACTATTACTTGCATGGTTCACCAACAGGAAAGCATACAGCAGGCAGAAATTGCAGGCAGAAATTTGACTTTTCTCTGTTGCTGTTTTCGCGCGTGTCAGCAGGTGGCGGTGGAAGGCAGTGTAGGAGCTGCGAGAAAGTCACACAAACGAAGTGAAATGAAAAAAAAATGCTTGGAAAGAATCTGCTTTGCTTTTTGTGCGGTATGAGGCTTTGTTCTTCGGAGCATCTTTAGGCTAGGATATAAAATTAGTTTTATGTCTATTTTATTAGCAAATTGCCCCTTTGTCTTTTGTGGTCCATGACTAACATATGTCAAACGCAAATCATTCTCATAGAAGCAACAGTTTTGTGACAAATATGAAAATTAATTACATGCAGGCAACTTGGGTGAAAGATGAGAATTGTGAACAGAATAGTTAAAGCAATAGGGACAGTAAAATCATTCCCGTGATGCTTGCCACAGGTCCATTTAGAAATTGTGCAGGAAAACCACCACCGGAATTCATTCCCAGACTAAGGAAGGATTTACACAGTAAAAATAACAGAGTAGAGGTGCCATCTAGGGATTAATTTTCTTAGTGCTCTGTCACTATTCTTCCTGTGGGTGTGGGTAGCATGTAAAAAATGAGCAATGCTTTTTAAGTAATTTTGCCAGTAAGTAACACTACTGCCTTATGTGCTGCTTTGGAATGATATATGCTGGAAAGCGTCAGCTCCATTTAGGAAAGGATTGAAGCACTTAATTTCTTCTAAATCTTGTCTTTTTCTCTCTCTTGTTGGCCAGAAACATCTCAGAAAGTCACTAAGTAAGAGCAGTGGATTTTAGGATGCTGTTGGCACAACACTTAATTTTGCAATTGAGGAATATTTTCCTTTCAAATAAACCTTTTTACTGCTTTTCCACTGTAAACCTTGAGCAAAAACTCCCAGCCATGGTCCCACTCTCTCCAAACTTTGTATAAGGTTAATGGAAATTAATCAAATAACAGAAAACTAGGGAAAGTATTATTTTTTTTTTTAATATCAGTGGTATTACATGGGTGTATTCTGTTCAGTGGCAGGAGTGTGATCTTGGTGAATGGGAACACAGAGGTGAGAATTGAGTGGTATCTAAGCTTACTGGCAGGAATATAAATGTATATATCATAGGGTTTGGTCGTCTGCATTTTTTTTTTCAGATGAAATTATGAATGGAGCTATGAAATATATTGTCCTATGTGATATAAAACATAGGTAATTTGTGATTGCTATTAATTAATACCTGAAAAAGTAATTTTCTTTTTTTATACTGAAACTCATTATATTTTGCTATAGTTGTTTATGTCCTTTATTTGCCTGAAGTGCATTGCTTACAAATGAAGTATATTTCTTGCGGAGATTGTGGCTTGCTCACTAATCAGTTCAAGCCTGACAGTGCACATGGTTGTCTACTTTTATCTCATGTTTTTCAAATGGTGAAAGTCTCAAAGGATAGAACACAACAAATGGGCTTTACTGAGAATTAAGAGGTGATTTTTTTGTTCTGTAATTTGAGTAGGTCTGCACTGGCCCAGCAAATAATCATAAGTACTTCACTGCGTCAGCAGTTTTAGCCTCATGCTGTCTCAGATACTCTTGGAGTGTGTCAGCCAACAGACATCAAACTGCCAACACTTTCCAGAAGGAAAGGAGTTCTTCAAAAATAAAGACAAGAGTTTGTACAACCTGATAAAGGAACCATTCCTACATGCAGTTAATTTTCTCCCAGTAAAGAGAATTTTGTCTTCCACTTTCCTGGGATGAAGTATTTAAAATTATTAATTTTTAGTGATACTTCCCCCCCCCCCCCCCCTTTTTTTATTTTTTCTGATGTACGTTTTCTGTGGAGTTTTTCTAGACTTTAGTGAAAAGTCAGCAGCTGGCCAAAATGCTGTTGGATTCCTATAGATGGTCACAACCTGACACTTCATGTCACTTGTTTTGCTAAGATAGCCACTGTGTTATTTGTGAACACATGCGTGCTGCAAAGCATTGGAGACAAAAATAATACAGGAATAAGTTTTTTCCAAACATTTTTTAGTTTTGTTTTCCTGGATGGTTGGGGGTGCTATGGAAAGTCTGACACAAATGTCTGTGTAGAAATCAAGACTTTTTTTTAAGAGATGTGAAGATGATGAAGCCATTAAGTGAAAATGAAGAAATATTAGACATCTATAATTAAAGTAAAATAATGCAGACTCTTAAAGAAGCTTGCTAATTTAAAGTTCTTTAGCAAAAAAAAAAAGAAATGTTATATGCAGGCTTTTTTTTTTTTTTTAGTCAGGGATTTATTCTAGTAAGTACTTGAAGGACTGTGTATCAGCTTTCAACCATTATATCAATTACTATGTCATATTTTGAAGGGAAACAAATACACCAATTCTTACCCCATATCTTATACTTTAAAGAATTGTTAAAAACCCAGCTGCACATTAACCACACTTCTCATGAAACACGTGTTATCTACTTTAGCACTCTTGACCTTATCATATGGTAATTTTCTAGCTTTTAAGAAGTAATTTTTGAGATTTTCAGAGGTACTCCCAGTTTCTTCCTAAGGTGCTTTTGCTGTCTTAAGTAGTCTTTAAATGATTTACTTCTAGTACTTTCCCTTTATATTTTATATGTTGATTGCTTGCTGAACTCTTGCCTTGATGTATGAATAGTAATCGAAGATATAAAAAGCTTTAAACTCAATTTGAATCAGCTTCTAAAGTCAGACTATTTCATCTGGTAAATACAAGTTTCCTTATCTTTACTGCTACATAAATTAAAGACAAGAGTTAATGAGAATAAAAATAACTCAAATACTTTACTACTTAACATATATTGAGAAGGCTTTGCATTGCCAATGATTTCATTGAAGGTTAGTCTTCGTTTCATTTGGATGGTTTATATATGAACCTTTCCTAGAAAGACAGAAAAATGTGGGGTTTTTTTCCATGCTCTACCAACCTTATCAGCTTTGTGCTTAATTGTTTTTAAGGTTTTGAAAAAAATTGAAGAAGGCATCTCAGGCTTTAAAAATTAGAACATAAATGATAGTAAAACTTTCACTGAGGTGATTCATATTTAGAACCTTTTACATATTTAAAAGCTATTATTACTGCTTACTTTAAAGTCTTCTTATATAAGCTTTACAACTTGAACTCTTACATTGGATAGCAATATTTTCTATAAGCCCAGCTCGTTCCATGGCAGCATTCTCAGTGAGACCAATTAGAACCTCATAATCATAAAAATTATATGGGTTTAAAGGGACCTATGGCTGTTGTTCAGAACAAAGTGTTAAAAGCAGGAGGCTGGTAGGTTGTCTTACGTGACCTTGCAACTGAGGAAGCTGAGATCTGGAGAATAAAGTGAAAGAAACCCCATCTGTTATGCCTACTTTGTTTATCCTCTGTGTTTTGAGAAGTGGACTCTCTGTCTAGAGATAACATGGGTGCCTGCAGAGACCTGGGGGCACTCTCACAGACGTGCTCGTGCTCCCTGTCTGGGGAGAGAGACCAAAGCTCAGGGCTCACAAAGAGCAGAGGGAGATCACAGCATGGTGATACCCCAGGTGTGTGTGCACCCTCGATAAACGGGTGCAGACAGCAGCCCCGCCGTGTTCTGGGGTGAGCTGAGCCTGGCAGGGTCTCTGCTCCTGCCTGTGTGCCTCTGCCTGCATGTTGCTCTGGGATCCTCTGGGTAGTGAGGGTGTTGAAATGTACTGTTTGCATTTCAGCAGGGGTTTGTGGTTGTTCTGGCTGCCTGCCTATCTCAGCTCCCATGGGTGCCATGTGAGTAGCCACATGTTCATAATTGGGCCAATTGGGTCAAGTTGTTCAAGGCTTTGCACTATTGGATTTTTGAGTGTTTGCAGGGATAGATGCAGTACAGTAATCTTTTAGCTCCTGTTCCATGTGCAACTGTCCTCTCTGTGAATAAGCTCTTTCCTTTACTGAGTTAAAATTTCCCATATTCTAACATGTGTCCATTGTGTCTCTATGCATTTGAGAGGTGTTTCACTTAATCTTAACTATGTAGTTGTAAACATCAATAGGCTTTCTCCTTGGATTTCCTTTAAGTTTTAACAACTTTGTTTCTCTCAGCTTCTTTGCTCCTGACTGTCTTGATATCTTTTGGTTCCGCTTCCTCCATTATGTCTATCTTACCCTAGAGACTCCAAAACTGGTTTTAGTACATGTCTAATAATGAGCATTAAAAGAGCGAGTTTATTTAAAAAACAAACAAACAAGAACGTCATTGCTTGAAATGACCACAGAAAGCAAGAACCACTCTTGTGCTATAAATAGCATTTGGTAAACACCAATAAATTACAAGTGATGCTTTGATAAGATTAGGACTTCTGTGGGAGAAGGTTGTTTGAAATGTTACCTGGTACAGATTTAAAATTACTTCCACCAACTGAACACAGGTAATGAGAAAGCTTAGGAAGATTAAAAAGTTTTGCCAAAGAGTACGCTTTTAGTCCCCTTTTTATTTAGCTTGAACTTCCAGCCACTGAAATTTGTAGTTTTGTGTCTTCCTTTTAATACAAGAATTCTCGACTACTTCAGTTAGTGTTTTGATATTTGTCAAAATGTTATGAATTGTCCACTGTAAATTGAATTGTCGAAGAACTTCAAAAGCCTTTTTAAAGGTATAGTTAATTTTGTTACTGAAGAAGTCAAATTGAAATAGAATTTGAGGCGACCAATAAAAGATTTCAATCAATATATAATTATTACTCAGTATTTATAGGTGACTAATGTTGAGAAATTGGCAGGTATGCCTTGCAGAGGTTGCATGCATAATTTCAGTTACTACTTACAATATTACTATCCAGCCTGTTCCAGTGCCAAATAATTGATTGCTCTGAGTTCCTCCATATAAAATGTATCTACTCCCAAAGACTTCTGAATAATGTCCTTCTATCTGTGTAGTTAAATCGCTCATGATAATCCATCCTCCCAAACACTGCCGTTTCCATTTCTGATGGGTATGGCAAATGTGGGTTTTGCCCTGCATGTAGCCCTTTGCAATGCTTTGTTCTTCCAGCTAGCTGTTTCTCACTTTACATCTCTGGCTCATCAGTTGGCTTCTACTTGCAGCTGATCTCCCCTTCATCATTATTCACATTGTGGCACCAGTGCGTACACCTGATTGTTCTATGGTCTACTTGTTACTTTTCCTCGTTTTCCTTTAAGGCATTTTCTCATTCAACACGGATACTTGGAAGGAGTTTTCTGTAAATATCCTCAGCTTCTCCATTGTTTTTTTTTAAACACCCCTTTCAAAACTTGCTTTTGGGATGTTTGAAGAACGATAGTAGTTGTTAGGTTTGTGTCTCATAAAACCTGTAGCTCATGAAACAGATCTCCTCCTCCTGATCTGATCCAAGAGCTGCACATCCTAAACAACAGCAGAGTCAGAGAATTTGGAGTGTCTAACTGCTTCAAGGAATTACACTTGTGGACAGAATGAAACTACTACAAAGAACAATTTGGGAGCAGCTCCATGCACCTTTCTTTGGTGGAAGTGTATATTTTACCTATCAGCTATATGGGAAGCCATAGTAAACCATCTGTCTAAATGGGTGCTAAAGATATGATGTGTTCTCCAGTGTCAGTATTGATATTTGTAATCTTTTTTATTTTGTTAAGGCTGTCTTAGTGTTATGCCCAGTCAATTCTTACAGTGCAAGAAGGAGAAATTTAGTCATCTTGCCCATCCGGTTTACTTGACTTGCTCACTGAATTTTAGAGACAATTCTGTAGGATTGCCTGGTATCTAGTGTAAAGTATATATAGTCCTAGATAGTGTGAGAAACATTAGTGAAAGATGGAAAATAAAATTAGTCAAACCACAAAAGTGAATGTAGGAGCTTTTAGAACTCAAAGATAAAGTCACGTACAGATGGAGAGTTAAAAACAAAACAAAAAAAAAGTGTGAAATACATAGCCCCTTCAAACTATGGAGTAATATGTAAAAAATGGAAAAATATGTAAAAAATGGCCTTACTTAAAGTATTGCTTTTGTGAAACAGCTGTAGCTCAGTGTTCTTTGAAGGTCTGAGTAAAATTTTTGCATGAAGTCTCAAAGAATAGAAAAAAATGAACTGCAAAATTCATGCTTTCTTTTAATCTGATGTATTTCAACAGAGGTAAAGGAAGGTGCTGCCTACATAGTTATTTCTTGTTTTCATTTTGAACTGACACTTGTATTTAATGTTTTTTTATGATGCAATGGGCTTAACAGAGTTTGATTCAAGCAATTCATTGAAGGTGTAATCTGTTTTATGGCTGCATCCTCTTGACCATAAAGGCTCAAGAAAAAGGTATTAGGTCCAAGGAGTCATGCAGGTATCAGTGTCTTAATAATTCTTCACTGTAGTTTTGCTAGGTTTTTGGAGATTGGACATTACCCCACTGCAGTGGTAATTTTCCCTTAGAGACACTGCCTGCTAAGTGCTCTGGATGTAGGTCTTGCAGTGTATTTCTAATTGTTTTCTAATCTTCTTTTTTTAAACTTTTATAAAATTATATTGCAAAAAAAAGTCTAAATACTACTTCAGATAAAAAAAATCTCATGTCCTTCAGATCCCTGAATCTTCCCCATAAGCATGCTTAAGTGGAAAGTTTTTTTGTTTGTTTTTGTTCTGTATGTATGAAATGTATCATTCACTTTCAGAATAAAGAAAAAAAAGTGCCAGAACACTCATCACCTCCAAAACCAGTTATCACATTTAGCCAAACACAGTAAAAGATACTTAAATTATTTGCATTTATTAGGGGGACTTGTAGACAAATGCTGTTCCACAGTTGGTCAAAATTAATTGAAAGTTGTCTATGAATAAAACCAGAACTTCAACTTTTATTGAACATGAATTATGATTTTTGTAGCAACTAAAATATGGAAAGGTAGAACTAGAAAATGTTCTTAATCAATATGTTTAGAAGTTTTTTAAAAAAATACTAATGAACAGTCCACTATTTTTTAGTAAACTACAATTTGATGAAATGTTTCTGATATTTGCCGAAGTCTAACAAAGTGGGGTTTTCTATACTACATATACTAAATCTGGTCTTGTTCTTCCAAAGTAGTTCTAGCTATGAGCTTACCATAATGCAGGACCAGTTTTCCAGAAATCATAGAGTTTCAAAATACTTAAAATCATTCTGGGAACCAATGTGTGACTTCTGAAATCACCTAAAACCTTACACATCTTATTTTGCCTAAGATTCCTTACTGGCTCGTTCTTTTTGTACTGATGTTGCTCTCCTGAAGTACAAAAATCTTCGTATTTATATAGTTATTTATTGCTAATTATCAATCTGCTATTTGTTTCTGCTATTTATGCATCATGGATGTGCAAGATCATATACTGTTTTGGATGATCAGCTCTTCATTGCTGTAGCATGACTTCAAGCATTTCTAGTCTCACTGTAGGTGTATTTCCACAGAGTAAATACAAAAAGGTAGGCCCTCAATTTTGGCAGGGGTTTATGCATAGTTTTGTTGCTGAGTAGGTTCTCCATTCTCCAATGGATGTTTGTCTGGGTGTTTGTGTGCAGCTGAGAGTTGTGAGTCACAAGAAAGGGTTAGGAGGAGCGTTTGGGTTAATGCCAGCTCAGGTTGCAGGGTCTGGTGAAACCCTCTCGAGCTACAGGCTGAGCTCTGCTTCCCAGTCCATTTTGGCTCTTCACTGTAACACTGTTCCATCTGTGCTGTTCGCATATCTGGCGTTCTTCTTCTGCTTTCCCCTTCAGAACTCCTCATTCCATCCATAAAATGCTTTTTAAATTGTGTTTAGGAGTGACAGCTGTAGCATACCTTCATCCTCTTTTTGAGAAAAACACCTATAAGTGAGGAACTTAACTCAGGCTCACAGGAACCCCATCTGAGGTTTCCAGTTGAATAAAAATAAAAAAAAATGCAGAAAAAAAAAGTTACTACTCTACTTTAAAAACGCTAGAAATTTTTCATGTTGCTCAGCAAACATGCTGGAAATGTCTGTAGTTTCAGCAGGAAAGAAAACTTACACAGACCACTGTTGCAAGATATTTCGGCAAATAATGAATTTAATTCCAAGAAATAGCGTGGGTTATTGACCACTCAATATTATTAAATCCATCACACTGTCTTTACCTTTTTTTTTCAATTAGACGAGGATTTTATAAAATGTTGAGTGGTGTTTCAGAGAATATAGAAATCTCTAGCTGCTGTTGCAGAGTTAAAAGAAAGAGGCTGATGTGCCCTAAAAGAGCAGCTTACAAGAGGAGCGGAATCATTGGTGATTTTTATTTCTTTTCAAAAAGCAAAATGTTATTTCCTGACCAACTCTTAACAGGAATTTTATAAAAGAAGCAGAAGCATTGTGCATGTCCACTGGTAGTTCACTTACAGAAACACCATGTTTTGCAGTCCTTTGTTACTGTATTGTTATTGTCCATAGAAGTCCCTGACAGCCACTCACACAGAAAGCGTGACAATACAAAGGAGGAAATAAAGAAAGAAATAGCTGTATTAAATTTGTCTAGCCTTTAAATAAAGTTGCTATTTTCCCCACAATCTGTCAGAAAGTAATTGTTTTGCTATCTAGCTGTAGCAAATTTTAACAGCAAGAAACTCGTTATTTAAAGGGCTTTTAAATTTCATATTTTATCTCATTCAGCAGTAATCTTTCAAATTCTGTTCCTTTATTCTGCTAATACCGCCGGCTAAATTGCTAGCAGTGTATTATTTCTCATTTGGGTTGGTGTTCAATGCTGAAGGAAGCTGTAGTTCCAACATGCTCAGTTTTTAGTTTTCTGGCATTCTTAGTGTAATATTCTTGAATATGTTTCACATAAATTGTCTCGGAGAGCTGAGCCTTTCTGTGAAGGAAGGCGAGAACAAAAGTCTCTCTTTTAGGCTATAGAGGCCTATGTTGAAAAGCTAACTCTCCAGCACTCAAGTTTGAAAATTTCAGGGGTTTTTTTGTTTTGTTTTGTTTTGATTTTATGGTTTTTTGGGGGTTTTTTGGGGGGATTTTTTTTTTTTTTTTTTTTTTTTTGGTGTGGGGTGGTTTTTTTTTTGGTTCATGTGTGTGTGTTTTGGTTTTGGTTTGGTTTTTTAAAGTCTATGTATACCTTTCCTGGGAGTTCCAGGTTCTTCTGGAGTAAAATTACAAATGGAAAAACTCTGGACTTGTGGCATATATCTGAGGCAATACACTATTTTCTTCCTCCATATGTGATAATAAGACAATAACTGTCATTAAACCTCTTATACTTGCAAATTCTAAAGTAAGAAATATTCTTCTATGACATATGTACAGTGGTATAAATATTTATGTTCACCTGGAAAAAAGTTTTTAAAAAGCTATAATTTAATGTGGTGTGATCTGTCTAGTGATGAAAGGTATAAACATTGCTCTCTCAGCTAAATATGTGTAAATACCTTTTCTATTATTTTATGCGCTTGTTTTTATTCACGCATACATCTATGTTATACACTGCCTATTTTGTTGAGGTTTAGAATCAGCATATGTTTAAAAAAAAAATCCCTGATTTCTAGGTTAGGTCTCAGAACTATTAGAATTATATAGAGCTAAGTAAATTACTTTTACTATTTGTAAGTTTTTCTTAATTACTTCTAGCTTCTTTTGAGAGCAAATTCCTTTTTCTAAACAGTAAGGTTTTTGGCACAATTTTATACATCATTCTACAGTTACCTTATTTAAGAAACATTTAAATAACCTCATGGTATCTGTAATATGTTTCTCAATAAACATTGACATGATGAAGGATAACATATGCAAAAAACCTGAAGTATTCCAGCTTTGTTTGTTT
Source organism: Fringilla coelebs (assembly GCF_963513975.1). Taxonomy (NCBI): domain Eukaryota; kingdom Metazoa; phylum Chordata; class Aves; order Passeriformes; family Fringillidae; genus Fringilla; species Fringilla coelebs. The sequence continues at coordinate 34,025,404 of NC_140032.1, read as the reverse complement.
TTTTTATTCAATGCAGTGTATCCTGTCTGTATTTACAATATTATCAATGTGCACTTATAATGAAGACTAAAATCTGTCCAAGCCACTGAATTTGTATTAAGAGAAATTTCACCATGGTTAAGCATTAGAAAGATATGGGTTTTTCTTTAGACATTGGGGGTTTAGTTATTTCCCTTTTTAAACCCATACCTTTTTCATAATTTGCTATGGATTACTGTCTCTGTAACAAGACTTACATTAAGATTTCAACCTCTTCTTCCTCCCTTTTGGAGGAATGGATTATTTTAAACACTTGATATTAGTTCCCCAAAAACTGAATAAGGTTCTGAAATGTGCTGCTCATGAGTATAAAAAGGCATTTTTTAGCTGGGATTATGTAGAATTCAGTTCCTTGGAGTTTTTCTTCTTTTACCTGACATCAAAATCTGAAATTTATGTGGGGAATTCTGTACTGAATTTTTTCCCGAGAAACATACTTTTAACAAATCACCTATTTTGCAGAAGGGGCCGACCTACCAGACTTTGGGTCGGAAGGGGGCAGAAGAGACTAAGTGAAGTTCTGAGATAACATTTACAACCAAAATTGGAGAAATTTACATTCTGGAACAACATCATAATGAGGTTTAAAACTATTAGTCAAAAATTATAACCTTGTACTTTTTCTTTGTGGTTCAGGAAGATAGTTAACATGCTATAGCCTTTGTATGGAAAATTAGATACAGATGCCCTTTGCTGAAAAAAGCAGTTTTTATCCAGATTTATCTCAGCAATCTGCAGGAGTTTATTTGTCAAGTTAATTAGAGAAAAAAAAGCCCCAAATTATCAGTAAGGCATAATTTACTTACACGTTAACCTTGCTAGGATTTACATTCTGGTCATGTTTAGCTGCTCTGCTGGGTGATTGTTCATATAGTTTATGCTCAGGCAGTTTATGTTTTGAACATGCATGTGTAATGTAGCACTGAAACCTTAGGCAAAATATGCTGCAGTATCATCCCTTCAAGGTGACTTTCTTTCACGCTTTGGTGCTTCTTACATTTCCATTCGTCTATGTGCCATATCTCGCTTCATATCCAGCTGGATTACACAGAAATTGATCGTGATTTTTAAGATAGAGCCAAAACTCCCAGGAGATCATCTTTATGCAAATCACATACTCGAGAGGAGTGAGTAGATGCTTAGAATAAAGGAAAAGTGGATAATTACCTGTTGGGTGGTAAATAATCATATGCCTAAAAGAAGACGGAAAAATAAGCACTGTGTGTGCTTGTCTTTGATATTTTTGCCTTTGATATAATTTATGATTCTTGGTATAGCACTTAATATTTAGAGAAAAGATGTCATTTTACAGACAGAAGAATTTAATTTAGTAATATTTTCCTTGCTCTATTGCACATCCTTCATTTGTTTCTCAAACTGTTCGTATATTATATCTCTGTAAAAGTGGTTTTTTTTTTTTTTGAGGTGGTAGTAGTTGTCAGTTATGTTTTTTTAAGAAAAATATATGTATTTCAAACCTGAAGCAGTATGAAACTGGAAAATCCTGCTGGTCAGACAAGCTTCATTCTAGCTTGTTGCATTTTTTTATTGGTGGGGGTATTTTTTGGGGTGGTTTTGTTTGGTTGGTTTTTTTAAGAAGCAGACTCAGACATAAAGGATTTAATTTTGAAAGCTTGCAAAAAAGGCTAGCTTCTTATCAAATTGTAAATGCTATGTATACACACAGAGTCTACTTCTAATGATAAGGAAAAATATTAAAATTACTTTTAAAATGTCTCTTCTTTACAAAGTGACTACAAGGGGTTTTGTGTACATAAATTGTAATTGTGTGTAATACTTAAGTGATAGAATTCATAATTTGAGGCAGGGCTTCAAATAGGTGCTTTAGAGTTAATAGCTTCATTTTAGCCTAAAAGAAAACACTTGTTATTTGCACTGACCATTCTTCAAGTATCATGTGCACATATGGGAGGAATAGCAGTATTAGAAAGTACAAATAGAATTGAAATGTATAATCTAAGTTGACTGATTTTTTTAGTTCATAATAAAAAACATAGGCCTGAGTCATGAAAAAAATGTCACCAGTTGCCCATATCTCTGTCTGTATGCCTAATGCATGTGTGTATCTCTATATTCCTTGTTTGGTTCACTTAGATTTTAGAAGGATTATTCCTATGCATTGCATTAAGAAATAAATTCTTTTCAGAATCAGAACCTTCCTACTACTTAGAGAAGCTTGCTTAATAAAGGATTTATGGAAACAATCTTCAGTCATCTGTATAAGTTCTAAAAAAGTCTTTGAAGCTGTAAGAATTTTGCTGTAGCATTTTTTTGCTGTTTGTTTTTCTGTTACTATTCCTAGTTGCTTTTTGTTACTTCTGTTTGCTTAATGACAACTACAAACTTGTCAAATACCCAGCTAGTATAAATTCATTATTTTGCCAACTAGCTTACTAAGTTATACAGATACTTCCTGTGATATGTTGGAACAGTAGGTGGGTGAAGGGAAAAATAGATATTAATTATAAAGATAAACTGCTTTTTTTCTTTAGAATATATGTTAAAATATTTCCTCCCCTAAAATAATTGTCAGTCTCAGCTGATAATTAATTCCTAACTTCCATGGTAGGATATAAGGTTCCTCTTGACAGATTTCACAACCCACTAATTATTAATTTAATGATCTTTCCAGTTCTCAGATGAACAAACTCATTGTTTTCCTCTGTAAAATAGTATTACAGAATCACAGGATGGTTAAAGTTGGCAGAGACCTCTGGAGGTCATCTGTTTCTACACCTCTTCTCAGGCAGGACCATCTAGGGCAGGCTGCTCAGGACTGTGTCCAGGTGGCCTTGGAGTATCTCCAGTGATGGAGACTCCACAACCCATTTTCTGAGGGCTGTACCCAGGATGATAAAATCTTCCCCTATATTCAGAGGGGCTCTCCTGTGCTTCAGTTTGTCCCTATTGCCTCTGGTCCTGTCACTGAGCACCACTAGAAAGGGCTTCTCTCTGTGTTCTTTAGGTATTTAAACACACTGATGTGATATCACTGAGCCTTCTTTTTTCAGGCTGAAGCACCAACTCTCTCAGCTTTCCTGAAGTCTGTGAAAGTCCCTTAACAATCTCAATGGCCCTCTGCTGTGCCAGTAGCTTCACACCTTTCTTGTGGACTAGGGCCCAAACTGGACCCAGTATCTGAGAAGAAGGGAAAGCTCACTTCCCTTGACCTCTTGGCAGTGGCTTGCCTCATGCAGCCCAGGATCTCATTTGCCTCCTTGTAGGCAAGGGCACATTGCTGGTTCATGTTTAACTTGTCCACAATATGTAGCTACAGCTTTACATGAATTTGGTTTTCCTAGATATTTTTCCTCAAATGCAGTCAAGACTTGCTTATCTGTAATTTTTCTTTGGGGGGAAAAAGAATAAAATTTAGAGTTCGTTAAAACCTGCCAAATTGTATCTTCTGGGATTCATGGCTCCATGCTGTTATATTTTTTCTTTACAGTATTTCTGGTTCTGTACTGAAATGCTAACTAGATTGTGTCAGACATTATACAAAGTTCAGGTTTTCATTCATTTGGATAATTATAATTTTCAAAGAATATTAAATGCAGTACAGTATCTTTTTGGAAAGATATCAAGAACGGTGTTTATGAATGTTTCAGAATAACTCCCAGAGCAGAAAGAGAGTAGAAACAGCTACCATAAAAACTGAGCAAATTGCATAAAACTTTAGTGTGTGGAATCCTAGCTCATATTGATAAACACTTTACAGATAATTACATTCTACTGCTCTGCTATTCAGTGTGAAGAGGCTAATAGGGCACATCCCCAATACACTTCCAGGTGCACAACAGTGACAAAATTGTTGAAAATACAATTGAGAATATCTTCTGGTTGGAAATTAATCCACAAGATAATGTGGCTATTCTGAAATGAGATCTGTAGGAATATTATCAACTTGTTCTTTAGAAACATTTGCCAAACGTTGAAGAAACTTCAGTAAAGTGAACTTCACAGTCTGCACAGTGTGCACTACAGGCATGCCAGGACATCCTTCTCAGACATACAGCTGGAATCACACATGTCTGGGTCACAGCCCATTATGGACATGTGCCATGTAATTTTTCACATGTTCTTTGAGCAGCAGTCAAAATGCATTTTTGGTCTTCAATCCTCCAGTTTCAGCCTCACCTTGTGATCTTCTGTTTTCTATGCATACATTTTGCCAATACTCAGTGCCCTTCCCTGTAGGATTCTTGTACAAATTTTTACATTCTAATCCTGTAGACTTACAAACATTTTACTGAGAGAATCGTGGTAGTTAAAAAGAAGAAAATGTCTTTCCACCTTTCTGGATCTCCATCACCTGATCTAAAAGGGTGCAGCCTGGAAGAAGGGTGCAGTGTGTTTTTCTTTCCAGCAGTAGTTATCACTTCGTTTCCTTTGAGGGAGCTCAGATGTGATAAGATAAAAGAAATGAAGCTTTAAGTTATCTTTTTAATCCTCATTCCTAAGATTACTTTTAAAGAAGGTATTTTCTCCTATCTCAAGGGATGTTCCAGTGTAACTTCTACTAATATTTATTCCAGAAATATAAGGTTTTTGTAGAGATTACAGAAATAGCACTAACACAAAAATGCGTGATAGTTATGCAGAATAATACAAATGTAGTATATTTTTATAAAAACTTAGTTTTTCAGAGAGAAAAGTTGGGGTTTTTTTCAGAGAGAAATTTTTTCTTAGCATTTTCCTATGCAAAATGATTATTTTACCCGTCTTTCTTAAGTTTCATCTAAAGCAATATTTTGCCACTAAAAAGGTCATTTGATAGTCCATCATTTATCTTGTGCAAAGCAACATGAAGTTTATCCTATGCTTTTTAATATTTCCTAGTTATTAACCAAAAGGAGACATTTTATAATGGGAAAGGTTAAGATCCCAAGTGTCAGAGTTATATATTGGAGTCTTTAGCTTTAGACGGGAAAAGGTTGAATTAGACAGTTGACACAGCACAACTGTACATTTTACAGAAAGGTCTAATAATATAGAGGGGAAAAAAGCCAAAAATCTGACAAATATGGAATTAAGAGCCAAGGAAGCACTCAAAAATCCTAGACAGAGAAAAACTCCTTAATGTCTGGAGTCAAACTGCCCAGTTTGAGATTTTACAGGTGTGATTTTTCCTTGTGGAAGCAACTATGAAAAGTTACTGTGTTTATATTATTTTTAAATGATCTATACTTTAACCACTTTTTAAGTATAAAGTAGATTTTGATGCCTTTTTTTTTTACAAGATACATATACTATCAAATTCTTTGCAACTGTTTCAAAGCATAATTTACTACTATGAGTATGACCAAGATTTATGATGCTTGTCTTGTTATTTAAGAAGGGACTCTCTGAACTAAATGTTTTCCCCTGGAAATAAATGTGGATATGTCTCTTCATCTTATCAGAGGGATGTGTCCAATACAAGATTTAGCTAATGCCAAATCTTACCATTTCAAAATTTATAACTTCACTTTTAAATGTTAAAACTTAACTATAACAAAGCTATAAAAGTCTCTTACTATAAAAATCATTATTATTTAGTAAGAAGCCATTTGCTACTTAGCTGTTTGAAAGCTAGTTAATTGTTATTAATTTTTATTTATCCAATATTTCATATTAAAATGCACAATTGTATAATTTATGTAATATAAACAAACATAAAAAACATAAAGAATATTGTTTCTTTGCAGAAATTTTATTTAATACCTTCAATCTCTTTAATTAAATAGAAACCTGTCCATTATCAAAAAAGAGTGACATGGTATGGCAGCATGTGTGACTGAAGGATAAAACAGTAGCAGAAAACTTATAGGAAATAATTTTGTAAGAAAAAAGCCATATGCAGGTCAAGGAAAAACACATAAGGGATGCAAAGCTGTTAACAAAAAATTATTATTACCAGTAGTTCAGGAGCAAGGAAATTAGTATTATTTTTAATATTTGAAACATAAAATTCATTCTTTTACATTTCTAAAAGTGCAGTCTGTAATGTCTGTAAGGGCACTGAAAATGTAAACTTTATCTGAAATTTAGCACTTGATTGGCTTTGTCTTCTGTTTGGTTCTTCATTGAGGCATAGTATTTACCATATATTTCTTCTGCTGACTTCACCATCATATTTCTGTTGTGAAAGGTTATTTGTAGTAAACACAGGAAGATTATTTCAAATTTTAGAATAATGACTGCTTTTAGGGAATCTGGTTGTTTCTAGTTTTATTTCATCAGGTGTTTCGCAACCTTCATTCCTACTTCTTGTTGGTTTGAGAAATTTAATCCAGTTTACAAATTTAAGTTGGTCCTTTCCATCTTTTACCTTTTGACATTTTCTCTTTCAAGAATGTAATTGTATTTTGATGAAACATCTTAAAACAGGATAAGACTGAGTATAAATAAAGTTGCCTTCTATAGGACTGGGTTTTTTTGGTTTGTGTTTGTTGGGCTTTGGCAGGGGGTGGTTGCTTTGGCGTTTTTGGTTTTTTGGTTTGGTTTGGTTTTTTGGGTTGTTTTGTTGGTTTTTTTTTTCTTCTCACCTTCAATATATGTTGGGAAAACTGTGGGCAGCTAAGATGTGTTGTGTGCCAGGAGGAAGTCATCCTTACCAAATTGATAAGTCTGTTACCTCCTTGCTGGAATCATTTCTGTAGTCTGACTTGTAAGTGTGTGAAGACAGAACAGCTCAATTTATGAATTCATGCTGCTCTAAACAAGATGAGCAGGCAGGGGAGAAGCGTGGGCAGGAGAGAGGCAGTGCTGGAGTTAGAATCATGCCCTGGTTCTGAGGTGTCATGGTGATGCTGATCCCTGCCAGAGATGCCTCAGCAGCACTGTGGACGTTTGTAGGATTGCTCATTTCAAATGGCAAGCACGAGTTCTGAAGGTTTCTTCTGAGGGGTGCTGGTGTTTTTTCTTCCTGCTAACCTGCTGAGTAAGCCAGCTTTTTAGTGATCCTTCCTTTCATGGGACATTTAAAAGGGACAGGCATTTGCAAGATGCATTTGGGTATGAGAGAGCAAACAGAATTCGTATGTGCATAATATGAGCAGCATGCAGATTTTGTCTTTCATATGTGTATGCTATTAAACACCAACTGGTTCTGTTATTTTAAAAATCTTTGCAAAGTCTTTTCTCAGACTTCCTTTGTGTTTTGAAGCAAATATTCCTCCAAGCTAATCATGTCCAGCATTTTAAAACTTTGGCTATTGTTATGAGAGGTCACAAGAATCTTATATGAAAGAAAGAACCTATGATTGGCAGTGCCTGGGGTTTGCATCAGTACACTGCTAATGGTCCACAAGATTTAATAAGGATTTAGCAGTAATGACAAAATCTTCTACTGAATCTAGATAAGTATTGCATTTTTAAATTATTTAATTACAAGAGATGATCTTTTAAGAGGGTTGGCCTGGAGGCTGTGTGAGTTGTATTTTTAGATGATGGTACTTGGTGGTCAGGCCAAAATGTCAGAGCATTGGAGTCTATTAGGAAAACAGTGGTGCAGTTTCAGTTCTAAAAAGGTATTACTTTTATGTTGTTAACAGAAGTACTCTGAGTGTAAAACATAAAACTCCTCTATTTATCTAAGTATGACTTGCATATGAAATATTTCTGACACTTTTTTCCACTCTTGTCACAATCTGTGGCTCCCTAACCCATCTAGTACAGACAACTATTTACATAGATTTTACAAGTGTATTTTCTGGCATACTTTCTGGTCAGTGCATAGAATATGTTTCAGTCTGAAATTTGTATTTTTAGTAAGTCCTTCAGAATCTTCTTTTAATTTCTCAGTTTTTCATCAGTTTTCTAGAATGTAGTTTACACTTCATATTTACTATAAAATATATATTTTGTCCCTCAGTATTTAGAGATTTCATCTTTCTATGTTATGAAGGTTGTCTTTGTATGTTAGATACATCTTTTCTAAAGCTTATCTTGTTTCTGGGGAGTAAATGGAAAACATAATTGATTCAATAGATTGTTTTGTCATGCAGGAGTCATTAATAAATAATACAGTATTGCTGTAAGAAAAGAAGAGGACCAAAGAGCATAGGTTGAACCGTGAGGGTTACCACACAACAGCCCATTCCATGAATTCAGTTAAAGATAATAGTACGTGTGTGTGTTTTAATGAGTGTACATGTAAATATTTGGTAGCCTTCTTACAAAGATCTTTAATTCTAGCTAGACAGAAAAAAAATGTAGCTGAAAGCCCTGTGTGTTATGTTGCTTTTCAAAGGTGAAAGGGAGAAAATGGAAATGAAAATATTTTTCAAAGGTAGGGGTTTTCAAACCCATTACACTGAAAATAGCTATGTTGCTCTTAGAAACCTTTTAGAGCAAGATGCTGCTTAACACCAAGGTCACGAGTTCGATGCCTGTATGGGCCATTCACTTGAGATCTGGACTCAATGATCCTTCTGGGTCTCTTCCAACTCAGAGTATTCTGTGATTCTGTGAAAAATTCTGTGCTATCATATTCATTAATTCATGAGAAATCCAGGTTTCCTATCTGATTTGTTCCTTTCCTTATTGATAATAGTACAGTGAATAATCAGTGAGAGATCTCAACTTCAGAGGAAAAAAACACAAATTGGTCTTTGAATAAAAAGCACCTTTATGTAGGAACATAGCTACTTCTTTTGCAGTCTTAGGGGGCAGTTTTATTTAAAGTACACTCATAACAAATATGTGGAATAAATTGCTTTCACCTCTATAGTAGCTTATAAACCCCCTTAACACCATGATGGCGCTTAAATCTAGAATAGGTTTGAAAGAAGAAAATGAAGTCGTGTATTTTCCACTTTGGGAGGTGTGGATAGATTTTAGAAGTTCTCAATGGATGAAGAGATTTTTCCTGTTACTGATTTCCTGCCTGTTTTGCTGCTGTGAATAATAGTGCATTATAATAAATATTTGGGGTCAAATCCCTGCAGGCAAAAGCCATGAGGGAACTCTCAGCCAGTGCTAATTCAATTGCTGAGTTACCACGACTGCTACTACATATATCCTAATTTCATCTAAGTAGCTGTGTTTTACTGTGCTTAGGGATGTAAATATGCTTTTACATCACTACTTTTAGTGACACAAATGAAGATATTGTCATCTATAGGGATGTTCTTTCCATGTGCCAAAAAGCATTGGTCTGTACAGAGAATACCTTGTTAATTTCTGCAGATTTGGGATGAAACCTTTAGTACCTTGGATTTCTTTTCTAGTATGCTTTGTGAGCATTAGCTACTCTTCTGTTCCTTGAAGATAGCAATACAAAAATGCCACAATTACTATTTTTTTTAAATGTAAGTTGAGAAGATTCTTTTTACATTATTTTGGTTTTCAAACCTTTGTTTTGAGTTTTGTATTTGAATATTGCTTTCTACAAAGTGTGGTTTCTCATTTTGTTTTGTGACTTTTTGGACTGTAGTTGATCACACAGCATTGTTTTTCTTAAAAAACCCCAGCAAAACCCAAACCCAAAAAATTAGACCAATAAACAAAACAAAAAACAAAAAAAAAAAAAAAAAGAAAACAAAAAACCACAAAAAACCCCTACCACCCCAAATTACTCATCTATAGTCAGTGTTTATTGATTTCTGTTAACTACACTGGTTATTTCTAGCTGGTGGAGCAGATTTTCTGTTAGGATGCTCTGTACATCTTGGCCAAAACATGTTGTGTTTCACCTCAAGATGTAAATTACTAACATAGCAACCTCAATTACTAATTGATATTAGTACTTAACATTGTTACTTAACATTATACAAGCAGTATGCATTTCTCTTGACAAACTGGGAAGGCAAAAGTCCTGCCTAGAAGAGTTTACAGCTAACACAATTCCAAATGGCTACTAACAGCATACAAAAATCTGACATATCTATATTTACATATATATGTCTGCATTCCTCTAACATGTGCAACTAGAGGTGCAGTAAAAACTTGGTGTTTTTTCATAATCTCATAAAAATTGTAATTTTGGTCTAGCTACTTGTACACATTAACAAAATATCATTGTTTAAATTGTATTTATCGTCATGTTGTGGCAGAAGCAGGTTTTTTTCCAAGGAATATTGTATGAAGTAGGTATACAATAGAAACAACCAACTTGAAAGTGATGATTCTCTGTGTGATCTCTAAAAAGGGCATGTGTGCACATATATCTGTGTATATAGACAGATATTGTGTTCCACATGTATTTTCACGTGCAGTCAACATGCTGTTGTAATAAATGGGTTTGTTTTATCCTAATACCTACAGCTTTGCATCTATTTGTGTGTATGACTGCATGCACTATATTTAGTTTCCAGTGCAGACAGTAGCATTAGTTGTATTTATTGTTTTATGTTCCAGTGTATATAGGGTGTTAAGGAATGAAATATTGTACACACAGTGTCAAATCTCTTGGAGGTTCTGCTTATAATTTTGAGTTTGCCATTTGTACTGTGCTTTCTCTAGAAATCCTTTAAATCTTAAATTCAGTTCTTCCAATTCACAGATAAAGATTTTAAGAGATCATTATTTAGACAGTGCCATTAAAGTTGTGACCTTTGTCTCAGCCTTACTTCAAGCCACTCTCACGCCATACTTGTCTTCCTCTTTTTTGTTCCTCTTATCTGCAGCTGTAGTCCATCTCTCTCCTCCATTCCATGCTAGATGAGTTGCACACCTTCAGAACTGCTTCTTCACACAGTCCACCTCATCTATAATTTAAAACTGTCACCTGTATATTAACGGTGAAAGAATTAAAAAGTATAAATTCTGAAACACTATATTTACATAATTTTGTCCCCACATCTTAAGCTTTCTCCTCTGTTTCTTTTTCTGTATTCTTTGGAGTCTTCTCACAGTGATAAAAATTTACTCTTTCTTATGCTTAAGTTTTTGCAGTTCTTGTTTCCTCCCATACCATCTGGAGCTGGAGCCTGGATGGCATCATGGTTACCTCTATGTTTTGTGCTTATGACAAGACACAGTCACTTCAAGATGTGGGGACTAGGATTGGGCAAAGCCTCTCTTTTCTACCGGTGATGTACAAGTCACAACACCTGAATAGAGAGCTTCATATGCCCTGATCTTGCCATGAGCTCCTTAAAGACCTCGGGATATGGGCACTGCCTGTCTCCTGCACTCCACTGTCCCTATGCAAAATCTTTTTGTGAGATATCTGACAGACTGCCTTTCTCCTGGAAAATAGGACATGGCAATAACTGCTCAAATTACATCTCAAATCACAAGATACTGCATTTAGTGCATCCCATTAGTCACAGCTTCTGGTGTCTGATTTATCAGAGGTTTGCTTCAGGGGAAGGCTCTTCTCCCCTGATCCAATTGGGGTGTCAGAACTAAAGCCACTTGCTGCAATGGAGGCAGAGATGCTCCATGAACCATACAAACTCACTCAGCAGGCAGTGAGTGTCAGCTATATGATGGTACCTTGGGGCTCATCTGACATGTGAGAAATGTGAGAAATTGCTCTGGTCTCTTTCCTACCATGCACAGCTGCTGTAGCCACTCCTTTGCCTTGCTGAATGATAGCAGTATTACTTTAGTATTTCCTCTTTACTGTTTGTTCAGTTGTTTTCTTAAGCTAGATTAAGGAGTTCTTGCAATCTAATTACTTGCCTTTTTCTTTTTTTTTTCCACCCAGTATTTATGAAATATTTTTTCCACTTCTGAATGTGAATTTATACAGTGTGCTTGTTAATTGAAGAAAACAGCAGATGTAGATCACTGCTGTAGCAAGAAAGCTTACCAACCAATGGTTTGATATACTATATTGAATCCTATAGCAGCACTACTCATTAACACTCTATCTCTTCAATAGTTCTGTTTATTAGTACTACCTCTGAGTTAGTTAATTTCAATGATTTTGGTTTCTCTGACTGGTGCAAAGCCTGTAGAGGTTCTGCCAATATAATCCTATAGTGTTAGAAATGTCAGCAGGTTTTGTGTAGAGAATTCGGTTTTGTCAAGAATTTGTTAGGATTAACCCTTTTTCCATAGGGAGGGGGACTTTGTGTCCAGAGCCACACAAGTATGAGGAGACATTGTACAACTGCTGGGCATGGGTGTTTTGGCTCTCGAGAAAAAGGCATGCAGTATGAGGAGTGATGTTTGCAGGAGGCTGCTTTGAACAGCTCAGCAAAGAACCTTCTAGGATTTCATTTACTGAATTTAGTGAACTGAACAAAACAACTTCTAGCACTACCTCAATTTGAAGTTCTCTCAGTGCACTGAGATGGAAAAAATCGGCATTCAGTAGCAGATTGAAAGGTAAATTGATTTAAGCTCTGTACTTCAGAAGTGAAATGTTATAGTAGTTAGGATCAGTATGGCCTCAAATTCAGCATTTCTGTAGGCAAGTGTAAATGCTGAATTTTTAAAGACAAGTTTTATTTCTGGTACCATTAAAAATCACCTTGCTTTCTTCAGCCTACCACTCAATTGCTATAAGTTTGTGTCCACTATATTTATTTACCACAAGGGTCTTTGCTCTCCCTCAAGGCTACCCTGAGGCATCCTGATTCCTGACCATGTTAGGGTACCATGATGCAACTTCAAAGTGTGAAGCCTTGAGGCTTCCTGGGACACAGCAGAATGACCTGTAGCTGGCTGAATAAAACACTGCAAATTTCCCAAATTTTGGTGCCTTGGGCTAACACCCTGTTTCTTTTTCCATTATTCCCCTTCGAAGTTAGCTTTGAAGGATCCAGTGCTATGTCAGGCATCAGCTTATGAGAAGCAATAGTACTGCATGTCTTGGCAGATCTGAAGATTTTTTTAAGTGCTGAGAGGATTGATCTTGAGCTTCAGGTTTCAAGGGCTGAGCATGTGCATCATGCACCATCAGTGAAAGCATTTGTAATTGAGACAATAATGGCACTTCGGCGTAACACTTGTTTAAATACCAATTGAATAACAGAGGCAGTAGGTAAATAGTTTGTTCACCTACACCAATGGCCAACAGGCTGACCTTATGTATCTGAAGCATAGTTTTGGATTTTTTTTTTAACCTGAACAATTTCATGTTAAAATAAAGACATTCTAAAGTAGCCAAAATAAAGGACATCAAAAGCCAAAACAAGAAATAAATCCCCCTCTACTTTGATTTCAAGTTGCACGATGTGAGGCTAAGGTATCTGCACATTGCTATAACCGTGGTAAACTCATTATTGAAATGACAATGTGGTTAATTAAAAATTATTTACAGGCATTTCCTTGCTACAGAATTACAGAATTCATCATAAGCTGTAAAATCCAGCGAAGAAACAGTACATATTTGGATAGCTAGTCCATCTTGAGTCTGTTTAATTATGTTGTTGACTCCAACTTAGAAGTGCAAACTGAAGAACTGCCATACCCCTAAGCTGATTAAACTGCTAACAGCTACTAAAACGTGTTTCATGGCCATGCCCCTCCTGCCTGCAGCTTCATGCTTTTCTTAGACTGACTTAGGCTGCAAATGAGTGAGTCCAATCAACACAAAAAAGAAGAAAAGAAAATAGAAAAAGGGAAAAAGGGGAGAAGGAATAATTTTACTTGGTTTAGATTCCCAAACTGTGCCCAGTTCAGGAAAGATCTGGTGCTGATGCAGAGGGAAGCATATGGGAACAAGCCATATGAGCTTGCTTTTTGAGTTACAGCCTGCATGCACCAGCACAGCCATAGTATGAATAGTATTCTAGATTGTTTTAACTGTATTATGCTTACAGCATAGCCACGATGCTGGCTGCAGCAGACACATGCAGATACACTTGGGAAAAAGATCAGATTTAAATTCAGTTCATTTTCCAGTGCTTTTATAAAGGACCCACTTCTTTTACTAGATGGTGACTCAAGTTGGCAGCACGCTCCAGGTCTGCATTTACAATGCTTAATGCACATTTATGCTTCGTTTCTGTTTCCCTGGAAAAGGAAATATATTTTTCCTTTATCACTAAGCACTATAACACTGATATACCCAGAAAGAACCTGAATTTTCTTCTGTGAATTACTAAGTCTGCAGGGAAAGGATTTTGCTTCATTCCAAGTAAATCGTGGATGGGGTTGTATAGCACAAACAGTAACCTTGAGTGCTATTTGATATCACAGCAAAAGATTTCTTTAGAGTACAAGAAATCTTATAAATGATCGCCCATATGTTGCTAATACTCGATTCCCTGCTAAGCCAGAGTAAACAGAAAGGACATAAAAACAACTGCAGAAGAGATTTCAGTTTGAAATCCAACTATAGCATTTCATCAGAATCACAGTTTACTTTCAGCATTAAGGACCAGAGTATGTAAAGTTAACATCTGTAAACAGAAAGCTAATCTATAGAAAATTGTGGTCAAGGAGCATGAATTCTTTATTTGCATTTTTAAATGAAGAAAGCAGCCCAGAACCTATAGCACATTTCAGATATTCTAGAAAGAAATACTTCTTGTTCTCATCCTGCTTTCTTAATGATATTCATTTCCCCAAATAAAGTTGGTTTTTTTTTTAGTCAAAGCTTTGTCCTAAATCATACTGCAAAAATGGTCCTACTTATTTTTTTTTTCCTAGAAGGCTTTGTCATCTAAAGCTTCTCTGGACTTTTCTAATCTAAATGATTCTTATGATTTTATGCATGTTTAATATTTTTGAAATCAGGTCCATAACAGCTGCATCCCTCTGCACTGCTGCTACTATTTTAAAAACCTTTTTAGAGAGGTTGTGTGAAAGGAAGTTACAAATTCTGACACCTTTCTGAGAAAAATGCCACCAATTATGATTCTTTCTCAGTCTGTGTTATAAGTCATAGCAATCTTTTTATTTGATGCACTTTGTATACACACATGGATATAAATAATACAAAGATGCATGACTCAAGCTGTGCAAATAATGGATTTTTACTCTACCTCCCAAACAATGTAAAAGACCCAAAGAACCCTCAAATGATTTATTCTTACTAAGCCAAAATTTTATTTCAAAATTCATGATAAAGAGATGAAAAATGGCCTTGTGTGGAAAGAAGCCTCTTTTAAATTAAAAAGTAATATATGTTAGTTGTCTGTAAATTAGAGAAGATGGATGGTATTTTCAAAAGTAAAAGAATTGAAGGTTTTAAAAGTGAAAAATTGCAATTACGCAACAGTCTGTTTTAATGAAGTAAATAATTGGGAAAAAACCCTCAACTGTTGTGCATTTTAACAGAGAAATAGCTTTATCAAGAATAATTCAGACCAAACCATATGAGGTTGAATTTTTTAGAGACTAATGGGATTTCTAGATTCAAACATGGTGGTGGATCTCACATATGTTAAATTTATTAAAGCAGCTGACACTGTCTCAGGTGGGATTCCTATAAGCAAGCCAGGAGATGGTAGTTTAGATAAAACCAAGGTAAGGTAAGTGCAAAGCTGTTTGGGAAAGAAGGTCTTTTCAGAAAGGTTAGATAGTACCTGCCTTCTAGTTAGATAATATCTGCTCTTAGAAGGGATGTAGGTTACCAGATTGACTTTTTATAATCCCTTCTGTTCCAATTTTCTGTTTGTGTATAGTTCTGTCATACAGTGATGACATTTGTAATACAAACAAAACCCTATAAAGATATATTTAAATGACTGAAGATATTCCAGTATTCTCAGGTAGCTCGTGAGAATGGAAGGTTAATTTTTCCTTCCTGTTTTAAAATTAAATCTAGCTATAGTTAATAAAATTGTGACTTCTCTTCACCTTCCACCTGTGCTGTAATTAGGTTCACTGGCTGTTATTGCAGTGTAGAGTTTTCTCTGTAAGGCTTACTCTGTGGAAAGAAGGGTCAAACATTACTGAATTCAAGGGGAAAAATAAACCAGAAGACCTAGCAGAAAATTTTATTACTTTTCCATTTCACTGAGAATTTAATCAGAATTTTTTCATAAAGTGTTATTTTTTTATTAGACTAGGAAATTAATGCATTGCGTAATATTGATTTTTAATTGAGAAAATTGTTTACCTCATTCAGCATGTATTTTTACTAATTTTATTACATCTTTCTTAGCTTTCATAATTTTTTTCAATGCCATACCTTTTAAATACTGAAATGCTTGCTTGAGATATATTTATACATATATATAAATAGATTGTGTGTATATTCTTGTAGACTCTAGGCCTGACCATGATAGAAGTGTCATAAACAGTAAACCATATTAAAAAGAAAAGAAAAGGGAATTACTTGCTCTTAAATCTGTGTAATGTCATGGTGGGCATGCTGCACCTTTTGGATTCTGTCTCACTAGTCTCACTTGTCTGGGAAACATTAAAAAGAAATCTAGATGAGCACCAATGTTTAATTTCCCCATGCTAGGTTTCAGACTTCTTCACAAAGAGGTTCAGCTGCTGAGAGTAAGAAGGAAATATTAGATTTCTGATTGTCTGTTCCAAACACCAGAGGCCCAGTATTCCACTAAATAACCTTTTGAACCTTCCTCACACAAAAAGTGTTCAAGCTCTCCCTTGCGGCTGAAATGCACTTTCCACTGTGCTCAGAGTTTATTTTCAGGGATTTGGTAGAGCAGTTGCCATACAAGGGCTTGTTTTACAGATCTATTTCATTTGAAATTCATTTGTCAAGTTTTAGTTGAATATCTCTTCCCTAACATGAGCTGGTGGAATTTTCTGCATACTTTCATCAGCTGTTTGATGATTTGCACTTCTGACTCCAAAACTGAAGTCCCACAAGCTATTACTAAAAGGACAGTGTACCTAGCAGAAGTGTAAGCTGTAGGCTCTTATCCTTAGTAATCGCTATTTTCTTTATTGATTTCTTCCCCTTTTTGGTTCCAAGTTTTATACAAAGAATTCTCAAACCATTTTTTTATTGTTTCCAGTTCCCCTTGAAACAATTAAAACATTTGTTTTTAGTGATAATTTTCTGTTCCAGAGGTGGAGATCCAGAAACCAATTATCTGATTCTCACATGGAATAAAATATTTAGGACACATTTTAATGTAGTAATACATGCTTTCCAACATTTTTGAAGTTTGTAAACTAATTGCTTTTACAATTTTGTTTATTTGAACTGTTTAAATCAAACATAAGAACTAACTCTGAAAACTTCCGATGACGGAAGATGTTCCTTTGTTGCTAACTTTGTGTCATTAGTCAACAAAAATTGATGAGGATTTTTCAGTGTTGTCTTGTCAAACTACAAGGCTATGACTAAATCTGTGAGCAAAATGTAAGAGGCTCCTTTATATCCTGTGAGATTGTGGAATTCCATCCTATAAGCAGTTTAAATTAAAATATCTCTAAATATGTGAGATATAGTATTACACATATATTTTTAAATTAAATTTTTTAATATGGTTTTAAATCAACTCACCTTTTGTAAGTACTTTAGATTATTCCTCTGTTATTGCTCCTTTTTTCCCTTAAAGGAAAAAAACACTTCTAACTGCCTACTGATTCTACTTCTGAATTGGGTAAAAAACATACATCTTGAAGTCTGTGTAATCTATCAATATATTTGATGCTCTTAACCAACACTAGTCATATGCATTGAGAGTGTAATATATTTCATTTGCATTGCTTAAAAAGTAGCGCTGATTTTTTTGAGAGGAGGAGTGGACCTTGCTTACAATCTGCACAGGGGTGTAGAATCAGAAAACCACCTCAAGGTCATCTTTCTCATCAGGAAATTGTTTCTGGCTGTAAATGATGTTTCTTCCTGATAAATAGGCACTATTTGTTGCACACTTAAATTTCTGTATTTAAAGAGGCTTTTTACTCGGAGTAGTGCTAGCACAGCTTCCAGCACAGAGCTGACTTTCCTTGTGGCCCATAAATTCCATGTCCTTTGTGTCCATTATCAGTGATGCAGTCTTCTCTCCCAGCTTTGTTAACCTCCCCCCAGGTCTGAGATAACACCCAGACAAGAGAACCACCTTTATCTTATCTCAAGTTCCCACTGCAGTGGCTTAACTTTCAGTCCAAGTTTCAGGTCATATTTGGGGTGGGGGGCACTTCAGTGGTCATCCTTGGTGGCAGCCAGCTCTCACCTCTGCCAGGCCTGGAGTCAGTGCCATTCTGTCTCCCCCTTCTGTGCTTATCTCATGGCCAAGACTTTCTGTGGCCTTAGCACAGCCTGTTTGAGACAGGCAACTGTTCTCTCAAGTCCTTACAGGAGGCTGGGCTAAACGTGCCTAGGTTGTACAAATCAAGCTGCTTAAGAGCAGAATTCTGAAATGCCTGAATGAACTGCTATTGTAAGTATGTTCCTTTACCTTAATTAAAAATTTACAAAGCCTTTGTGAGCTATTTAGGCTGCTGGTAATAGGCATACCAGGGGTGTTTGTGTGAAATGAGGAAGTTTGCTGTATGTAAGTCTAATAAACAATATGAAGCACGTATTCAGATGGCTTCATCTGCTCACAGAGGTAACAGAGTTTGCTGTTCATGGAAGAGGGTTTCAGGTATCTAGGAAACTATTGTAAAACTGTGCTGCAAATGTGCAAAATGAGGTTTCATATTTTTGGAGTGTCTAATTCTCAAAGGTTAAAAAAAATTTTTTTGTGCTCCTAATACATAATGCATAACAAGGACAACTTTTTAATAGAGAGCTCAGGACTAAGAAACTTGCCATGTACAACATAATATTGAAAAAAGTACTATTTTTCCTGTGATAAGGTATTCTGAGCATATTGTTGCACAAAATAATTAATTCTGTCCTGCTATTACAAAAACTATTATATGGATGAAAAACATTCTACAAAAATGCATATATATATATATAGTTCCAAGTCTAACATGAAGAACATTGTACTCTTACTAAAAGATTTTATCAACTTAATAGATAAGCTTACTTTCATTTCTAATGATTTCCAATGTCTACTACTCTTATTATTATGGCAAAATAGCAAAGGTTTAATTTGCTTATAGTTCCTTTATCATTAAAACTCTGAAACCTACTTAATGATTTCTTTCCCTACTAATCGTTGAAGTCTGTGAAAGGTGGCAGTAAATCTGTGTGATGAGTGAACCTGACTTTACTGGGACAGGTATCACAAGGAGTTGGGTTTTTTTAATGTCACATAGCTGCTTTTGCTTTCTGCTGTGGCATTTTCATTAAGCATAAATTTCTTGGGTGTTAAAGCTGGTGAAGAATATAAAAAAAAAGGAGATGATGTGATATCCATGCAGGCGGGACATTGATTTGCTATTTAGAGTCCTTTTGACCTCGCTGTGGATTTTCATGTCCAAAAATTAGGCTTATGCATACGACTTAACAATATAAAACTTTCTTTGAGAGCCATGTTGAAGCCTTCTGAATTTCAGGGCAGGGCATCAAATTCTCTTCTTTCCTGGTGTGAGCAGGAAAATAGGTAAATAAGGTGTATTTTCCCTGGTCCTACCAACTAGAGTTGTCTCCTTAGGGGATGACTTTACAGTGAGAAAGAGGATATAAAGGGAGGGCACTACACACACTCTGCATGTTTGAGGTCTCTTAGTCCTGCTAAGAAATTAGAAGTGTATCCTTACAGACACTAAATACTGCATGGTACTCAATATCATCTTAAAATGAGTAACATAGCTGTACCCTGGGAGGAAAAAAGAAATAAATTCTGTACCTGAGGCCTATGTGCCCTTTTCACAGTGCACTTCACTGTGCGTTTTGTCTTTTTTTATACTGTCCTGTTGGGTAGTTCAAGACCAAATAAGATTGCCCCTTATCATGTTTCCCTAAGGCAAAACAACCCCAGTTCTGTCAGCCTCTCTTTGTACACTGGGCTCCAGCCACATAATCATCCTGGTGGTTCACTGCTGGACTTACAGAAGGAAAGCAAAAATTCCCAGTAGAAAGCAGAAAAATAGAAAATCTTTCTTTAGGTAACAAAATAAGAAACCTTTACCATTATACATTGGAGTGAATAGAAATACCAGTTAAATGCCTGAATGTGTTTTCTATAAAACCTCAGAAATTTAGATAGATGCAAATTATGAGTATCTCAGTAAAATCTCAGAAAAATTGAATAAATCTCATATTTTAATAATTCTAACAATTCAGCAATTTTTGTGTAGAATCATTATTTGTTTCAAATTTCAGATTGTAATGAACTATTTAAATAAAATCCATTCTAAGTGATGCAAAGCACTTTGTCTTCCTCATGGGTAAAAGGACAATGTCATTATCTGTTTTTCACACCATTTCAGTCTCTCTGAGAGATGTAGCAATGAAAGGAACATACAGTGAGTACAACAAGAAGAATGCATACACTGATATCTTCACATATAGGAGACATAATGAGGAAATATAGGAGACATAATGAGGAAAACTTGTGATTATTCATAATGATGGTTCTTAACCTTTTGAACCCAAAAATACATGACATATATCAAATGCAGAGCTTTTGAAAGTCACGAGTCAGCAAGAAGTTCATATCTGCAGTTTTAGGTCTATTTATGTCTAAATCAATCCATTGTGAAAAATAGTGCTAGCAAGTTTTCATTAAAGTATTTTTTGTACATCCACTACTTTTATCTTTTCATTCTTTTCCACTGTATTCTTTGCATAGATTAACCCATACAATTGTAGTAATGGGTCTATCCATGAATGCTCAAATATTTTAGTCGAAATTTATTCCATTTATTGAGCCAAAGAACGGGGAGGGGAAGAGGGGATGGGTTAGATTCCTGGATTTTTGCCTAATAAAGTGCCATAATGTGATCAGTTTATTGAAAGTAAAAATTGACATGCATGATTGATTCACTTTTTATCCAATGTAATTAAACACACAATAGCTGAAAGCAGCATTGCAAGCTGGTGTAGTTCATATTTAGCAGCAACTTAGAAAATGATTACTATCAGAAATATTATTTTTGCTTAAATACTCGCAGGAATCTAATGAATAGAAGTATCTGAGAGGTGACAGCATAGGTCTCTTTATTGATTTTCACCTTTATCAACATTCTAATCCTTACAAACTGATGTAAGTCTCACACACCTCAAAGAGACTGTGCTCCATCTTCAAAGGGTTATTATTTCTTATTTGAGCCTTCTATTTTTATATTATTAATCTTTCCATCTGAATGAAGACCAGCATGTAGGCTTGGTTTGAATAATTTAAAGAACAGCTACTGTTAATATTAACAAAAGAATCTGACTTGATCACCTTTAAGCTAACTTGAAACTTACTTTTTATATTAACTGCAATCCTAGCAGAATTGTAAATGTTCAGATTAATCATATAAACACTGGGTTTTTTTCCCAACCGCATTTGACTGTTCAAGCTGAGCCTTTAATTTCAGACAGGAGTTTAGATTTAGAATTATTTTTAAAAGTCATGTGTTTAAAAGATCCAATTTAATGATTAAATGATCATCACCTGTCATCCACACTAATAGCTTTATATAAAATAGTACATAAGCATGTTGTGCTGATTTTAAAATATTAATGATCTGGAAAGTTATTTTTCAATAATTGGGATCAGCCCCCAATCTGGCCAAGAAAGATGCATGTTTTTCTTCAGATGGTCATGGTACACTACCTCATAATTCAAGAGAAATTGATGAGTCCTTGTTGTTTACACAGATACATAGTATTTAGTGATGTAAATCTGAATGTTGGCAGGTAATTGTCATTGTTTTACCCCAGTCAACAGGCAAGCCCCATGCAGCCTTTCACTCCCCCACCAGTGGGATCAGGGAGAGAATTTGAAAGGTTAAAAGCCAGAGAAGTCATTGGTTGAGGTAAAGGCAGTTTAACAAGGAAAGCAAAAGCCCCACACACAAGCAAAGAAAAACGGAATGAATTCTCTGCTTCCCACGGGCAGGCAGGTGTTCAGCCATCCCCAGGAGAGCATGGCCCCATCACACACAACATTTGTGTGGGAAGACAAATGCTGTCACTCCATATGTCCCTCCAGTTTATATACTGACATCACATGGCCTGGAATATCCCTTTGGTCAGCTGGGATCACTTGTCCCAGCTGTGTCTCCTCCCAGCCTTCCATGCATCCCCAGTCTTCTCACCAGCGTGGTATCACAAAAAAGCTTTGACTCTGTGGAACCCCTGCTCGGCACTTACAAAAACATCTCTGTCATCACCTCTGTGTTCAGCCCAAACCCAAACACACCCCCATGCCAGCCACACACCCCCATGCCAGCCACTCTACCCCAGCCAGAACTAGCACAGTAATGAGTATATATTTTTTTTTTTCATAACTTTGGTCTCTTGAAGTATATACTTTTGCTTCATTATGATTCTTGATTTTGCAATCATAGTAGAATGAAAGAATCATTTGTGTTGGAAGTGATGTTACCTTTGCCACAGGCAGGGAAACTTTCCACTAGACCAGGTTGCTCAAAGCCCCACCAACTTGACCTTGGACACTTCCACAGTGGGGCACCCACAACTTCCCTTGACAACCTGTTTCAGTGCCTCATCACCCTCATAATAAAGAATTTATTATTGATATCTAATCTAAACCTACTCACAGTTCTCTCAGGTTCCATTTTAATTAGACATGGTTAACTCACAGCATCTAGAGAAAAAAAATGTTTCCTCTCCTGCTTGTGTGTGCTAAAAAAAATTTCTTTTTAAGGTCTGTATTTTACTTTAGAGGTAGAATTGCAGAAAGCAAGCAAATTCCATTATCTATGAAAGTCTTAGTAAATATGTTTTTCCTAATAGAAAAAGGTTTAAGTTCTTTTGATTCAATTTACATAACAATACAGAGGCATTTCAATAGGAAATTAAGGAAAAACATAAATAACTCCTTGCCTGCAAGTATGTGGAGTATTGATATACCAACAATTGCTAAATCAGAAGTTAGCTTAAAAAAAAAAAAAGGAAAAAAAAAAGAAAAACTTCTAAACTGACTAAACCCCTATTGGTAGCAAGAAAATGTTCATAAGCAGAAAACAGCATCCTGATCAGTGCCTTCAGGTATAGCAGAAATAAACATAGAGCTGAGCCAAAGACTACTTTTTGTTTAAATACTTTCTCTATGGAATATGTTGTATATCTAGATTGTGATTTAGGTAATATGTTTCCCAACTTGGTTTATTTATTACTAAAATTTTTATATCTTCTTTTGCATCTTAGAAATAATTGAAAAACATTATTCCTGAAAAACAGAATAAAGTAAAAAAGGAGCAAGCCATGTGGTCGGGGGAAATTGAAATAAGATTGTAAAAGACAGAAAAACTGGAACTTAATGTATGATTTACTCATCCTTGTTAATGAGGCTTAGAAATCATCTCATTTTATAGTCTAGTGAGACAGCTGAGCAATATCCAGAATTTCTGATATAAACATAGGAGCAAAAATGTATTTGCTTTAAAGCAAGCCTGCTGGATGGGAATAGCCATTACAGTCAACAATGAGGCAATGAATCTGTGCCTAAAGCAGCATAGTAAGGCTTTTCATAACTTTTTGTATGCATAGTAAAGAGTAAATTTGCAGGAACATCCACAGAGATTTAAATTAATTTCAGAAAGAAAATTATTACATTAATTTGTTTTCTACAAATATAATTTTGAATTAGTTATTCAGTATGGGTTTTCCCAGTTGCCTTTAATAAAATGATAGAGATGGGCTTATGGGGAGAATCTTAATTGTTCAGCTTTCCATTTCTGTTTGACTCATTTTCAAACTTAGTTATTAGTGGGAAATAGCTAAAGTAAATGAGTGTTTGTGAACTCAAGTGCCTGGTTCTGAGCTTTTGCTTCGGCTTGTTCAAAGGGTAGCAGATGTCTTAAGAACACTGAACATTTTATTTTCATCCAAAGTAGTGTCCTCCTTGGAGCTCTGCTTTGGGAAGTCTTTCACTGTTAGTAAGGCTGCAAAGTCACGGTTTAATGCAAAGTTTATAATTCTTTTGACCTTATGAGCACAGTGTGTTAATTTAAAACAGCATGTTGCAGCTTCTGTTCCTATGACTTAGTTATGAGTAATCAGGCTTAATATTTTTCCGTAGTATATCCCTATTACAGTGTTTAAAATATGCAGAGCTCATGGTGCAGAAAAGAGTAAAGTGAAAAATGGTCAGTTGTCAAATACAAAGGAAGAATCAGGATAATTTTTTAAAGATTATTTTTATTAATAATTTTCACCTGAAGGACATAATTATACAGACCACTGATAGGAAATTATAGGAATAATTTCTCATTCCTTCAACGGATTTAAAGTTTCTAATTCATTTGCTTTATGAGGAAACTGTCTCTGTAAAGGTTAAATTTGTACAGTTGGACATAGACAGGAAAAATGAATGCAGAACATTATGGTATCAACACAATATAACAGTATTCCTATAAGAAAAGGGTCGTATAGAGCTATTGCTGTAATTCTGTGAATTTATATTTGGAGGTATAGAAATAAAATGTAATTATTATAATATTCATATGATTGTCCTTCCTAATGCTTCTGATTCATCATAAAAGAATTTACAGATAGAAGTTTATTCCAACCTGGTAAAGAGGATTAACCAGAAGGATTATAACAGAAGTTATAATTACAATAATTTATGAATACTCTTTTATTTTAGTCTTCTTTCCCAACATCGTTGATCAGAACAGCACTGCTTGTTTTCCCCTGAGCTTACAGACTTCTGTACAAAGAACATATATTTTTGCGCTGTTTCTGAGACAGGCTTGAGCAGGGAATATTTCTTGCATTTGAAATACGCTTCTCTCCTTTCATTCCCACAAAAGAAAGAAATAAGGAAAAGAAATCTTGGGCTTTGCAAGGAGTGCTTTCAAATGCATGAAGGAGAGACTGTGCTAAGCATGGAACCTCTGGTAGCTTCTCAACCACCATGAGTATGGCAGATACTCATTTGGGATGTAATCCAGGCTTGTACTGAGTTTTGCATTGTCTTTGTTTTTGTTGTTAATCTCTGTCAAAACCAAGAAGAAACCCCATAAAATCTACTTACTGAGGCTTGAGTACTCTTATCTGCATCATGGAGTCCACATTCCCATTCTCAATTTGGTTGAAATACTTACATTAAGTTTCCTTGAGATTCAGCACAGGATCTCTGTTTTCAGGTGCTTTTAACGTTCTTAGCAGTGTGTGCACAAGACCTGCGCTTTCTAGCTTCAGAGACTTGCCAGGCAAGTTTTGTTGTGTGTGAGCTCTGAAAAATGCCCCTGCCTTGGTGGCTGCTGGGGAATGCTTTGGTGCAGGTAGCTCGGGGTGCAGCTGCAGTGCCAGCTGCGAGTTCAGCCCTGGAGGGGAGAGCCCGGGCAGGCGGCTGTGAACTGCTGACCCCTTGCACAAAAAGGGTCTGGTCACCTGTGGTGCCACCAGGTACAAAACACCAGAGGTTCCTTTGTTCGGGGCTCCATCTCAGAGGCACCAGCTCGAGCTGTCATTTTGTTATTTAGTTATTGCACCGAGATGAAATTGTTTTAAGGATCTGAGGCTCTGCTATGGGGAACCTGGGGTCGAGCCTATAAGGCAGCCGCGAGTGGCAGGGGTGCGGCTGCGGAGGGACCTCGGTCGGGTGTTGTGAGTGTGACTGCCACAGTGCATCTGGGAGGGCTGTGAAAACCCAGGTCCATCATAGCATTTGTGTATATTTCCTAGCTTGTAGTAAATTAGACACCTTTGTGCTACTGATTGGTGGTGCAATAGTGGGACGGCATACTTAGTGTTTCAAGGGAAGATATAATAGTTCCAGCCTTTGTATAGTTGGGACTGACAAAGCTGAATAAATTCTCACATTTAGGGCAGATTTGCAGGTGAAGGTAGGAAATAACACAGATAGGAAATAAATCTTCAAAAGAAAAGGAAATTAACTCATTACCACACTAGAGGTTACTGTTGCTCTAATTATAGTTTTTATTCAATATGAACACCTCATTCAATGATATTTAATTCAAATCAAGGTCCTGAAGATCAAATTACATATTGAGAGAATTTATTAGAAGTTTTTAAAGTAAACTGAATAAATGTGTGAATAGTAATAATAATAATAAAGTAAGCAGAATAAATGTGTGAATAAATGTAAAATTGTATTTCCTGAATCCTTTCAAGTATTTAAATTAGCTCTGTAAATTATTACAAAAAATCCACAAGGTATACACAGGTAAATAAGCTGTTCAAGGCCGGTAGCTATTGAGCATTGAGTACTGTGCTTTCTTGTGTAATGTTGATGGAAAACAGGTGAATGACAACAACAACAAAAAAAAAAAAAAAAAAAAAAAAAAAACCACAAAAAAAAACCCAAAGAAAACAAGTAGCACCTATGCAAAGTTTAAAAGAAAGTTAGCAGAGATGATGGCTTAGATAGCAATTAAAAATAGCTCTCTCACAATTAGTGTTCCAGTCTTTGCCTACACATTGTCACTATACCACTAAAGTAATTAAATGTAGGACAAGTGACCACTTAATGTAAGTGTATTTTGTAAAGCATTTTTTCACCTTCTGAGTTTGCCCATTCATAATCTTGTTTTCTTTTCCTGAAGTGTACACTGGCCTTTCTGAGTCAACAGCAATATATAAATGTAATGGTTATAATAGCTTAATTGGGAGCATTGCTCTCTGTAACCATACACCATTTTAAGAAGGGGATATTCATATATTCATTTTTGCATAGTTCATGTGGCATTTAAGCATGCCAAAGATATGTTTACAAGAGTTGAAGCATGATGCATGTATAATATTCATTTTGTCAGAGTTGTAGTGGGTGTTATGAGACTTGCTGCTTACCTGTTCTCTTATGCTTTTTCTGATAGGCTTCCCACCAAACATCTATCTGCATACATGTTCTGGGCTGTTGTGGCATGAATCAGCAGAACCAAGCTACCCTTGTGGTAGTCAATGCCTGCAACACAGGATACAGCACAAGCTCCATCTGCTTTTCAATACTGAGCATCCCCACCAGGACAGTACGCTGTATCCTGTGCTGCTGCTTTTTTTCAATCTTTTCTTTGAAGCTAACCAGAAAGAGGCTGGATTTTATGCCTACCTACCTGGAGTCATACCTGCTCAGTCTCCATAGAGATGTAGCTTGAGGCATTGTCCTTGTTTTTTTTCTCACCTGTCCACCTGTGCTTATCCATGCCATGACACATCATTAGAGCCTGTGTACTTTAAGTAATTACATCAGTCAGAGCACTCATGTTCTAGTTGTTTTTCAAGCATATTACAGCTGAAAATATAGTGAACTGTGAAACTGAAAGGTCTAGATGTTAATTTTGCATCCTGTAAATGTATTTTTTAATTGTTTTTAGTGAGATGTATTTATTTTTTCCAATTGCTATTATCACCTAATGTGAGCAGACTTAAAAGTAAACTGAATAGAGCTTGTAGTGTAAATTCTCTTCCTGGAGATTAGTCATTATTAACAGATTATCAACAAAATGCATCTGAAGACTTTCCCTGGGCCAAGCTGTACCTACACATCTCTGGTAGGAATGGTTGTTCTAATCTTAAAATCCTGTCTTTCCCTAGGGAGCCACTCCTTCTCCCTTTCAAGCAACAGAGGTAGCAATCCACCTGCCTCAGTGAATCAGCAGTATCCACTTAACCTCTTCTCAGCAGGATAAGCACCTGCTAACAGCATGGGGTATTGCTGGGAAAATTATGAGCTTGCTACCTTATATGTTAACAGTGATTAATATTTGGTATTACCGTTTCAATATGTAGGAGGCATTACCACTGTTGAGAAACTGCCTTAACCTCAGCTGCTGTTCCTACAGAGATCCCTCTCACTTAGAACATGCAGTTATGGGCTGCTTCTACCAAGAAAGTAGACAGAAGCATCTTTCAGGCTTAGTCAACAGAGGGATGGGTAAAAGGCTGTGTGTTATAGTTTAAAAAAACAAATGAAAAGAAGCCAAAACCAAGCAGGATTCAAATCTGCATACCGTCTTCGTGAAATATCAAAAGTTAGGGACTCCTTGTTATCTCAAGTGTTAGGGAAAGGGGGCATTAATACAAGTCTACTTTTTCAGAGATTTAAGTTTTGTAATAGTTGATGGAAATACTTATTCTTGTCTCAGGAGCGCAAGCACACAGAGATAATGAGAACACCACAGTGTTCTCTGTTTTCATCATAACATTTTTTCCTAAATTAAATATAGCATTGCTGTTTCCTTAAATTTTATGTAAATGCATCAGATTCCTGTACAGCCTTGGTCATTATTTTATAAATTGGTTGCATATTGCTACTGATCAACCCAGTTTTTAGGAACAATTAGTTTGACCTAACAGTTTGTAAACCATAAGTAGCAACCACAAGCTGTGGAAATATATCAAAGATTTGTTTTTTTCTTTATCCTTTTGGATAATACTGTGAGCTTTCTACTGGAATTTTAATATCTGCATCTGCAAATATTATTAAAAGTTACAGGAAAACTGCAAAATTGAAATTGTAGCGCCCTTTATTATATTTACAAAAGGATAGAACAACAGTTTAATCAAGCTTCAAAATATTTTTTTTAATTTGATATAGATGCCTTAAGAGGACATTACTGCAAACAAAAATGTTAGCAAGTCTTTACACTTTAGTCCTCCTAGCAAGATACTGTGGATATTTTTCTAAGTCTTTATCTGTTACAAATGAAAGCAACTCCACTTGTATTCCCCCTTTTTTCTTTGTGCCTTTAATTTCCATAGTGCTAGGCAGTCTGTATCACCTCTTTTCATCCTTCCCTTAAGTCTTGTGTCACTTCATATTTTGGTAACATAATAATTAGTTGTATCATCTTATTATTATCTTGAATATTCTGTAAGCACTCAAAAAGAGTCATGAGTGAGTATCTATTTAAAATTATACAAAAATCTTTAGTCAGATTCCCACATTGTTGTTACAAAAACAAGCACCCTACATTCATATTAATAAGCTAGATAATTTTAAAATATTATTATTAATTTTTTGAAAGACCATTATGCAGCAACTTTGAAATGGGACAGGGTGATTTTATTTTCCCTTGGAATTTCAGATTTGGTTGGCTACCAGAGATGAATGATACTAACATATGGAAATTTCCCAGCATGATATTCTGGCATGGATATTTTTTTTTGGTCATCAGTCTAGAAGTGCGCCTCTCCTTTTAATGGGTTCTGTGTGTTTAGGGATTGCAATATGAAGAAACAACACCAAATGTATCATGGCTTTAATAAAAGACACTGTCACTACCATTTTTAATCATTATAGGAGCTGAGGGCAAAGCTGTATTTGCAATGCCCATCGACCTGAGCAGGGTCAGGTCATTGACCTGGGGGCAGGTGGTGGGTGCGGGGCTGATTTTGGCTTTGTTGAAATGCTCTGGCTCCTTTATCTTCACACATCACTTCGGGTTTGGCCCGTGCTCCTGGAATGCATCCACATGTTGGAAGGGGTTTCTTACTCTTTTTGCAATGTACACAGTGAAAGAACAATCTACTGACAATGTACACACACATGATTTATCAGTTGATTAATTTCTGGCAACATTGGAGCTTCTAAATTTCTATAAGATGTAAAACCTAGACTATATATAAGTATTTATTTAAGAGGACAAGTAACATTGCAAGATCTAGTGCAATTTGCACACTTGGACATCTTGCAAAAAACAATATAGTTCTTTTTTACAATTTTATAAACCAGGAAAATCCCAAAGCAACACCACCCCACGACCTCTGCTAATTTAAAGGCAAAATGTGCTTTTCTCAACTATTAACTTCAGTACTTGGCAAAGAAATATAGTTAGTCAAAATGGCTAGACCAAGAAAATTTAACTTGTTATTAAGTTATAGAGTATCAATTCAGTATGTGCCTTTTGATTGCTTGCTAGGCTGATTTCTAATGAAACCCACTGTCTAGCTAGGAATAGAACAACAACTGTAGAGAGAGGGAAAATGTGCGGTTTTGTAAACTTTACAAGTAAATAAGTAAATAAATAAGTATTATAACCAAGAAAGGGGATAGTTGTCCTTTAGCTTGTTATGAATTATCTTTGATTTATTTGTGTGAAAGGAATTTGCAATTTTTCTATTTCACATCTGAATTTTTCTCAAAGGTATTCTTCTTTGATAGATGTATTGAAACTATATAAAAAACCCCCCAAATATTTTTTTTCTTAAAATGTAATTAAAATTAAGCTGCTGTAGTAAAAGATCGTTGGTCATAATCTATTATTATTCAGTTTTTAGATAGTCCAGTTTTATTATACTCTGTTAGTCTAGACATGGCAATGATGTGGACACAGTTTTAAAATTATCATATTTAAAATTATTCTAATCTTTTCTGCCAATGTTTCTGAAAAACAAAAGTAAATTCAAGGAAAAAAAAAAGATTATTTTTATTAGAAAAATGTTCATCTTACACTAATTTTTACTAGTAAATGAAAATAAGTTAATTTTGTCCAGCATTAAGGCTTTGCTAAGCCTTTATTTTAGAAGGCTTTTTCACAAAGGGAAAAAAGTGACTTTAAGAAGAAAACCCCACACCCTTCCCTTAAAGTTTCCTTCCAGCCTGTACTTACTGATGGCAAATTAACATGAGTACCAGTAAGGTTCTCTGATTCTCTTCTTTTGCTTGCTTTTGTGGCTGTAGCTTCTAGGGAGTTTCTGCAAATCTGCTAAAAACATGTAAATGAGTCCTTTTCCATGAAGTTTACTATAAGGGGTTAAGGTATTGTCTCCAGGTATTTTTTTTCCTGTGAAGAAACTTGAGACATATAAATGCAGATCTTAGTGGGTCCCAATGTAAAACAGGTGTTCAGCACTGTGTAATTTCCCTTGGTGGTGCACAATATTACTGCAATAAATATGGAATATATACATACACATAAGCACTATTTGCTGGTACACTACTAATTAATTTCTTATGTATAGATGGAGCACTCTTGAAACACGCTCTAGGAATTGTTTTTGTCACTTTTTTCATCCTATTCCATCTAAATACTTTGCATACTTTTCCATTATACGGAGTGTGTATGCCTGCAGCAGAAGTGTCTGGCAGTTGCAAACTTCAAATGTAGGTAGCTTCTAGCCAAGAACAACGAAATTCAATTATTATTCATATTAAGATGGGTTATCTTGAAAAGGCAACAATTTTTTTTTTCTTTCTTTTTAATAAGAAAGGCTGAATTTTAATTGTAAAGTTGCTGCTTGGTGAGGTGTATATGTATGTATCTCATTAACATAACCCAGGTACTTAATTTTATAAAATACGTGATTCTGTTCAGTTTACCTCCAGCACCATATTGCAAATGTACATGGACTTCATTCTGATGCTCACATTGGGAAAGTTTAATTTAACTCTGGTAATTAATTGACTGGAAAAAATATCTCCTCTTTAAATCTGTGGTCAATTTTGAAAAGATCCCTATGAATGCAAATTGTTTGCGCACACAATGAAACCTGATTTTGGTTCACATTTGAATTCATACCCTGGCTTTTTAAATTTTTTTAGCTATTCTGGGAAGAAATTTTGTTTATCTCAGTCTGGTCCAAGGGCTTAAATTTCTTATTGGCATTGCAAGATTGAAAAATACATGAAGTCCTATACAGTAAAATGTTGAACACGGCTACTAGTGTTTTTTGCTTATCTGTTTAAATCCTGACATTAGGGCACTCGATAGACTGTGAAAATGTAAGTTTGTATCAGCTCAATATGATTTTTGATTAATCATAATGCATTTGCAGCTGGAATATGCTTATTTATAATAAGATGATTCCACAAAGTTTATAATGGATAGCAGCTGTACTGAAAAGGGATCCCCTATAGTTTCAGCTTAGTCTATTAGTACTTGTACAGAAAAAGGCTTCATAACCCTAAGGAAAGTGAACTGTGTAAGGGAGCCTCCAAGAGATAGTGTTCCTTTTTTAAGTTACAGAGTAGTTCATATACCATGCTAAGGAAAGAAAAGTGTAAAATAATGTCACTATAAGTGTGGTGGACTTCTTCTTTATCCACTTGACCTTTACTAGCTTCATCAAAATGGCACATAATATGTTTTTACATCACAACTTTAAAGCACTGTTTTCTGATCATAAGACTGGTGAGAATAATGTAGTTTCTTGACTACTTCTAGCAAAGAATTCCTGTTATACATGACATAGAAATTGGAAATAAAATACTGGCATTTAATGATTTCCAAGCATCAAGATGAGGAATCTATATGCCAGCAAAATCTAGTCAGACAGCCTCCTGAACAAAATGTAAAGACAGGGGAATTGGACATAAATGTGTGTAGCTAGTCTTTCACCTTCCTTTTGTAGAAGATGGGAGTACTGGGCTCTTTCTCAAATACCTAAGTATAATCAAAGACTGAAGAAGGTCTAAGATTGTCTTTACTAACATAATTTACTTGGAGTGGCATTCCCAGATGGTTAAATTTGCAAGCTCATTCAAATGTGAGCAGGAGGATATGAGCTGCATGAAGACATTATAGCAATAAAACTTCCTTAATGTCTAACACAGTAAGCTAAATGATTTTTTAGCATGATGGGAATACATATCTAATTGTTACTTAGGGAGAATTTGTATTGGACCAAGAAAAAAAGGAAGGGAACAAGCCTATTAAAATGTCTGCAACAGTAAGCATGTAAAGGCATTTTACATACCTGTGTGATTTGAAAATGAAAACTTATAGAGAATAACATATTGAAACTCTAATGCAACCAAAGTTCCTTTTTCTTCTTTTCTTTTTTTTTTTTTTTCTTAAGGCATCGAGCATTGAAAGAAGAATCAGCAGCCTTCTTTTTTATTTTACCTGTTTGGGTTTTGTAAATTTTTTTTTGCGCTGGTGCCGCATGCTTTTCTCAGCCAAGGTTTGAAGATATTAAACTAATGTGGTCATATTTAACAAAGCTGTTTGAGTGAATTAATTACTTATAAAACTGGAAAACATAACCTTTAAAAGTCAAATAGGTGACTTAATATTAGGGCTTTATAACTTTCTTGTGCAATCCCAATGCTATTTGTTTAGAAATAATAAAATTTACATGCCCACTTAGCACCCAGTAATTTTGAGCTTCCAAGAGAAGCTGCACTTAATTACAGGTTTGCTAATCATCTCTGTGGCAGTGATCTGGATCCAAATTTTTCACTCTTGATGGATTCAAAACATTATGGATAACAGAATGTTTTATGACTGTTTAATCCAGCCGGAGCCAGTGCTATATCAGCTATAACCACTCCTTACTTCATGTGTAAAGATTGTCTTTAATAAAAGTAAGCATTGTTCTGTTTCAAGTATTTGCTACAGAAGCAGAATTAAAGATTGCTGCAGTTAGGTAGACACTCAGAACGGGTACTTGCTTAAGGACATGCCTCCAAATTATATGTAACGCGAAGAAGAGTGAAATGGAAAATATGTTAGCCCTCGATTTTATTATTTATAGCTGACCATACCTCATCACAAGGCAATAGTTTATACTAATCTAAAAGTCTTTCTTCTCTAGTAGGAAAAAAAACCAATGAGAGATAGCTTAAAAATTCTGGTAATTAAATTAATTATCTATACTTAGCAGTTAGAACAGTGTGTGTATTCTGATAGATGCAGTTCATAGCAAGTTTATTGCAACACTGGAGGATGCTTATTAGATGTTAAAGGGTAAATTTTTTTTTGTAGTTGTGCAATTCTTATGCACTCTGTAGCAATAACACAGCTGGAGTGCAGTGTGCTCCTGCATGCAAGAATACATTTTTACATTTCTTGTTTCAAGTGACAAGACCAGAAAAATATCCTTTTCTCTCATCCTTAAAATATAAATAAATAAGACTTGAACGTCAAGTGGCAACTGTGCTTTAAAAGTTCACAAAACTCTAGTATAGCCTTGTCCAGAGCAAATATGACCTGCAAAGTCATAGAGCAGCTAGGTTGATCAGAAACAATTTCCCTAGCCAGTGTTGTCAAAGGAAGTGCTATGACAGGTGTCGCATGAAGCCCGCTTTGAATACTCAACTCAAATGGCCATTTGCAGGTGGATCAAAAGGCAGACACCATCTGTGCAAGTTCAGGAAAAAGCTATGAAATCAAATCTCAAAATCCTTAACGTGGCTCTGAGCCTACCTGTTATCGTGCAGGGGCAGTCTGCTCACACGAGGTGCAGTGTGGAATCAAAAGGCATGTCCACTCACCCAGAAGAACTGAAAATCTGCTGAAAGTGACTCTAAGTGTGTTTGTCCTTTCAGAACAAAGGGGAAAAAACACTCACTACATGTTCAAGAAAGGTCACTGATACCAGTGTTTCTAGGTCACTTTGCACTTCCTCCGGTACCCTTTAATGGGTACTGCCTAACCTGTAAGGAGAGTCAGTAGTTTTGGCCTTTGTTGAGAAAGAAGCTAAATTGGAAGATTTTGTATTTAATATATGACAACACTCTGTAGCTGTGGACACAGGCAAACCAGTTTCGAGTAGTTTTTCCTCATTTCCCCAAGCACAGTTTATGCTTTAAAAGTATTTGAAACTAGCTTTGAAAGCAACTTGCTGACCAGCAGTTTTATGACTTGATTTGTTTTAAAGCCTAAATGGCTTAAGGAAATGTTTTACAGAAGATATAATCCATCCACATGGAATAAAGCCTTGAAAATTAGGTGGCATAAACCTAAAATGCAAACTACATTATCATGACTTTGCACTTAAGCTGTTGCTCACAGAACTAATTTAAGAGAGCCAGTGTATTGTTTATTGCCTATAACTACATTTTTTGGAAATTGGAAGATTTTTATAAGTGCTTTATTCAAAAACCTCTATTAATGAGTCCTTGATCTTGTGGTTAGAATTTCCTTCACACGCAATTTTGATCAGTGTGTGGAATAGCTGTGAAGCCAGTAAGAGTGTTGCCATCTTTCCTTGAGCAATGACTTAATTAACAGTGCTGTAAAATTATATTTATCTGTCCTGTTGGTTCCTTCTTTTATAAATTGATTCCAAAGTACTTCACTGATGACTTTGCCTTTTTTGCCATCAGACACAGAAACTTATACACATCTAGACAAGGCGGGATATTTGGGATTTTTATATTTGGAGTACATCATTACCTATTGCCTTTAACAGACATTTTTGTGGGTGTTTTTAAATATGAACTTGGTAATAAAGCAGTTACCTGTACAGCTTTTCATGGACTCTCGACTCCTAAATCTAAACAATGATACAATTGATTTTACAGAGTAAATACATATTTAAAAATTGAGTATTTTAAGTTACTGATGTACATTGCTCTGTATTTCCACTACTTTTTATATACTGATACAAATAATGTTGAAATATTGGTGGGAGAAATATTAACTATGGAGAATTAAACACTTATTAGAGGGAAACATTAAACAATTGCATCTGTATTGATGGGACCTGCGATATCAAAGAGTTAAGTAGTTTTTTCCAGAGTTTTGTAGATTTGGTACTTAGTTGATTTCAGGGGATTAGGATTGTTGTTAGTAAAGATGGGGGAACTGAGGGATCTTAGATCCCTAGATATATATTTAATGGAAAGACATCTAGAATATGGTGGTAAAACAGGTAGCAGAAGTTACAAATCCTACCAATTGTGGTATTGTCTATTTGATTATCTGTCTTGAATATTTAGTAGGGCTATTTCTCTTGTTTCTTTTCTTTTGTGGAAAGTAATATAACAATTTAAAGATTATTTTGGTGGGCTAGTACACAACTGTTTAATTTAATTAGATGGGAAAGTTTAATGGATTTGTACTAAATGCTTTATATTGATTTGTATTGATAGACTGTTGTCTTTCATGTGCATTTTCAGTAGTATATCTGGGAACAAAACAAGGTGGTTTTTCTTTGAACCTTACTGAACTGATATGTAAGAGTTCATTATTGTCAACTAGCAAAGAATATCTGTTCCATTGCAAACATTTTACTTTCTGTGCATGTTCTTGAGCAATGTATACTCTATATTTAACGTGCATATTATTTTAGTGGTTACTTTATTGCACATACAGGCAGCATCTTAAAAATACTGTTGTGGTTTAATGCCAGCAGGACACAAACTCCCCCACAGCTGCTCATTCATTCCCTTCCATGTGGGGGGAAGAGAATTAGAAGTGTAAAAGTGAAAAACCTCAAGGGTTGGGATTTAAAAAACCCAGTAATTAAATTAATTAAAAATAAATAATAGTAAAAATAATTTAAAATTGTGAGGGGGGAAAAAAAGAGAGAGTAAAATAAACCCTAAGAAAACAAGTGATATAGACAAAAGCTGTTGGTCACCACCAAGTGACCAATGCCAGCCATTCCCTGTTCCCCAGTGGAGACTCATTCTCCCCTGCTGACCTTCCCTCCAGCTTTGGATGTGGAGCATGATAGCGTAAGGAATGGAATGGAATGGAATAGAATATCCTTTGGTCAGTGGGATCAGCTCTCCTGGCTGTTTCTCCTCCCAGCTCCTGGTGTACTCCCAGCCCCCTCACTGGTAGAGTGGAGTGGGAGGCAGGAAAGGCCTTGACTGTTTGCAAGTGCTGCTCAGCAGTATCTTTGTGTTATCAACACAAATGTGTTTCCAGCACAAATCCAAAGCACACCTCTGTGCTAGCTAAAGTGAAGGAATTTTACTCTGTCCTAGCCAAAATGAGTATAGGTATAGAGCAAAAGCTGTCTTAAGGTCTGCAACCAAAAAACCCTTCCGAATGTTCAGCTGTTTGTGCTGCCTAGAACAAGTCCCTTTGGAAGGACTGACTGAAGTCATATTTTGGGTTTAGTTGATATCAAGTCCTTGAAAGTAAATGAAAAAGTCTTACAAAAATATTTATCAGCTACCTTTGTTCTTTAGTCAGAAAATAGTTTCAGGGGTTTCCTGAAAAATGTATAACTGATTACTAGCTTGGAAGAAAAACATATGGCTGGATTGCAATTCAGTAACATAAGGTATGGGTCTCTTTCTCTTAATTCTTTGTTTGAAATTTGCTTTCTTCAAATATTTTTTAAAATGTTGATTCAAATTAGAATTTTTTTTCTTTCTTTTAAAAAAATACCGAAAGAGATCACACTCTGTGTCACTATAGTAATCTTTTCCCAAGTGTTTTATTTTTGGCTCCATTTTATTTTTTGCAGAGCTTTAAAAAGTGCTTTGTCTTAGTATGATATGAATGGGTGACCCAGTTATTCCAATTGTAAATTCTGGACTGTTTGAGGTCAAAATATTCTTTAAAATTTGTAAAAGGAATAAATAAAAGCTAAAAAACACCTGAAATATGTTATAATTTGTCTGCTGTCCTTGTTTTGAATGTTCAGGGGTTATTGTCAAAATAGGAAAGATTGACTTTTGTCTGTTAAAAAGAATACAAGGCATATTGACATGTGCAATCAACATGGCAGCATCAAATAAATCAGTAAAACCTATTTTCCTATAGTAATTAGTAGTATCTGGAAAAATGAGTAATATGGTCCTTTAGAGAACAAAGTTCTTTATGAAATTACTTAAAATATGTTATTGTGTTTCAAAATAGATTCTGAGGAACAGTGCTGTCCATAAGTAAATATTTACATTCACATTGATTATACCCATGTTACTTAAAAATAATAAAACAATCTTGCATCTGCCTACATATCACTGTTGCTTTTTTGGTCGTACGCATATTCACATGGGTAAATTTGGGAAAAAATTTGCAACTATAACAATTTCCACGAGGTGGTGCTCAAGCAATAAATTTTAAACTGATAATATAATAACTATGACCAGTAACAAGCTGAATTTGAAATATGGCTGTCAAACAGATGTTCTTCTCTTTGATGCTTCATCTAACTTAAGGTGGGAATGATGAGGTCAGGAAGGCTAATGAATTTATTATGTGGTGGAAAAGTTATTTCTCCTTGCCCAAAAGACAGAAATACCATTATTTTTTTTTTTACAGCATAGTATCAGGGGATTGTGTTCATTTTGACATAGAATTCTCATAATCCTTTTCATATCTTATGCTTTGGTTATTCTTTATATGCTGTCCACTTCTGGTTATGAGTAAAGGAACTAGTATTCATAAAGATATTACAGCAGTTGCCTTAAGCAAAATGTTAGTGAATTCAGTAGATTTAAATAAATCTGTCATAGAAAAATACACTGGGTGCTGATTCACTGATCATTCAACAGTAAATAAAAAATGTAGACAGTACGATAATGCAAGAAGGCAGATGATGTGAGAGAATGGCAATGACTATAAACAAAGCAGACAGTTTGGCATAAGTGGTTTTCTCACTTTGATCAAATAGAGCATCCTTAGCTGTTTTGCTTGCCAAAGTGCTGCATCTTTTTTTTCTAACATCCTCTGCAAACCCCTTATTCATCGTATTCTTCAAATTATACAGACCATTTATAATTTAAAGTTCACTGTGACTATCTCTGAAGAAGAGTCAATAATTAACACTGCAAGCTTTGTTGTTGTGGTTGTTTTGTTCCAAACCATCGAAATGGCAAGAAGCAAATCTTGCAGTGAAAGTTTTTTTCTTCCTTCCACTGTTGTTTCTTTCTTTAGCTATTTTGTTGCTTGGTGAAGTTTTTTGTGTTTTGTGGTTTTGTGGGGTTTTTTTTAAATTTTATTTTATGTTGTGCCTTTTCTTTTATTTAAACTTAAATAATCAATACAAAATATACCAAAAGCACAAGTGGCCTTACTTCCACTGCAGACAATGCTCCTGGCCAGCTAGTAACAGCAGTAATGCATTTAATATACAGTATGCTGTCTTTTTTTATTCATTGCTTCTAATCTCATGGATGTAAAACAATTTCTACATACTTCTGGAAGGAAAACTATTTTTAAAGAGCAAACAGGTCTCTCCTAGATATTTTACTTTCTGACAGCTGATAGAGCAGTAATCATCCCATTTGAATAAACTTGAAGGGTCTGTGAATAAGGAAGTCTCATATACTTGTTATGCAGACGGTTGGGAGTAAAGTGATGACAGATCTGTGAAAAACAAATCAACCTTACCCTTCTACTTTTATTTAGATATTGCACATGGAGGCTGCCTGCTCCTGAAAGGTATTTAGTCACCCAACTCCTACACACATATGTCTGAGGATCTGAGTCCAAGTTCAGTGATGGTCCATTTTATAGATATTTAGTTCAGCCAATTAGAAAGAATAGCATTATTTGCTAGATTTCTGTCTACAGTTGGAACAGTTTCATTGGCATAAATAGCTGCATCCCATGTGCAGTTTTTTACCTTTGTTACCAGATTGTCTCTATATGTGGATCTTTGCACAGGTACATTTCAAAAGTACTTTATTTTGCATGGAAAAATCCCTTCTGTGCTTTACTCAACTGAAATACTAATTTATTTTGCTTTCTTTATTTTCAATATAATTTCAGTGAGTAACTGACAAATAGAATTGGTTAAATGTTTATCTTCCCTTTAATAAATATATGGAATGGAGAAAATTTATACTGTAATATTGTTGTAATCCATGGTATGCATTGTATGTATAATGCTCCCTGGTTTTTCCATGGCATTTGAAAATACTTATCACCTGCTTGTTCTTGTTAGGAGTCCTATTAGTTCATCTGGTTAATGTTCGTTATTCTGAGGCTCTCTAATTCTTTTTGCCTTGGTAGAGGGAGAGAAAGGTTTTATATACATACTTAGATTATCATGAATGTAAGTTTGAGGGTCTCTTCTATTTTATTTTTTACAACCAATTTTGCTAATCCTAATGAGTCTGTACTTGTGCACTTTTGTGGATGAGAGCAATAGTCTGTGAGTAAATTAATTTCAGCAGAATTTGTCTTTTTAGTACTGCTTATTCTGTCTTCTAATTCCACAGTACTGTACAATGGTAGAATTACAGTTTTCCCACTGGTACTGTTAAATTGCTTCATTACAGGCTCCTTTCAACATTTTAACAGCTCAAAAATTGGTTTCTTTCATTTATTATCCCATGCTCTGCATAAACCGACTTCCCATTTGCTTTTGACCATTTCAGCTTTGTGTATTTGTACTTTCTTTCTTCTTTTTTCCAGTTCTTTTGGGCATCTGCCTTTACTATCGTGCCTAGTTGAAGTGTATGCAAAGTTTACTTGGCAAGTGGACTCACAAAGGCTGTATGTGTGTATAGGCTTTGAGCACAACCCAGCGAGAGCTTGAGACCCTCATTCTAAAATCTCAGATATCTGTGGTACAAAGCAAATAGCTCCGACTGAGCATTTCACTTTCACATTTAGTGAGCAGCCTGCTCAGAATCAGTAAAAATTATGGCTTAGTTGCAGGTGAGAAAAGGTTAAAGGATCGTTAAATTGTTCTTAAGATGGAAGAAAATAGCCAAAGGAAAGAGTGCAAAGACTTTCTTTATTTTACACCGTGGTCTGTAATTCTTTTGGATTCACAAGTGCTTAATCATGAAAGGAGATGAAATAGAAAAATTATCAATATAATGATTTGGGTCATTTTGTTTTCTAAAATAATTTTAGCACCTGTATTTCAAGTAATTAAACATTGCAGTCACTTTGATTACCTTATTTAGGTCTTGAAGTTTTATAGTTATTACAATAATATGAAAGTGCTAATAAAATTGTTAACGTATCAGAGATTCACTATCAAGTACATACTGTGATTCTCTCTGATCTGAGAGCACAATAGCTCTCAAGGCCATTTGATTTTCTCATGAAAGCCTGGATAAAATTTGTAGTATTAACACAACAGCTCTGCTGTAACACCCCAGGTTAACTCATCAGGCTTCAGTGAGGCTGACACGGGGGTTTGAATCCCCAGCAGAAGTCTGGCAGTGTGGCAGAGCGGGTTGCCCTTGCAAGTTCCTCACCTCCTAGTGAGCTGGTATTAACTCTTGTGGAGGAAGCAGAGCAAACCTTTCTGTTTCCAGCTTCTAACTAACAAGTGAATGTGAATGTTTTGTGCTTATATAGGTGGGAAGGTTCTTTCCTGTTCCTGGTCTATCTGCTGGAATTCTTGACAGCAGTTGTTTTTGTTTATGCACAGCAAAAGAACTTGCTGAAGTACTTTGTTTAGACAGTGATTTAAGTAAACTAGCAGAGTCAAGGCAACCTGAGGAAAAAATTCCTATGTTTTCTCCAAGTGAGACTGTCACTGTTCACAAGAGTGAAAATGTGTCAAGAGCTTTAAATTACA
This sequence comes from Fringilla coelebs, assembly GCF_963513975.1. Lineage (NCBI taxonomy): Eukaryota > Metazoa > Chordata > Aves > Passeriformes > Fringillidae > Fringilla > Fringilla coelebs. The sequence goes on along the minus strand of NC_140032.1, from coordinate 33,984,375 downwards.
CATTACCTTGAGAGCATCTCTGTGCAAAAATAAATGTCTTCTCATTGTTACTCCAGCTTTTTTTGTGCTGTATTACATTTTTGCAAGAAGTACAAAATTATTTAAAAATTACTTATGTTTTTAGTATTCAGTTGATTTCCTGTACTGTTTCAACAGGAACTAGCTTTGACTAAGTATATCCTATAACATTTCAAAATACATCTTAAGATATATCTATAAATATGTAAAAAATCTATGTTAATTTAAATGCAATTAGTTGCATTTCTGTCTTGAATAGAAGGGCTTTTCCCAATAGGTTTAGTAGAAGCTTTTAACACTCCCTTGTTTAACAGTGTTCAAAATAAATAAACAAATAGTTCTGCAATTCAAGTGTGAGGGCCTTGTAAGAAACACAAGGCTCTAGTCTTGGCAGCCTGAAGCTTCCTTAACTTCTGATGCAGAGTGCCAAATTCACATGCCACCCCCAGCTTTGCTCCTGTCACGGCACAGAAGGAGCCAGAGGCTTCTCACAGGAGATCCATACCTAACCTGCCTGTACATTGACAGTCAACTTGAAAGGGCATGATTGTTTGAGAATTGTTCAACATGCTGTTAATTGCTCTCTCAAATACTGTAAACCCTGTAGAACTTTAAAGACTGCATTACTTGAAATTGTTTACCAAACAGCAGCCTGTGTTCCTTAACATTTCTGACCCAAATATGTCATGATAACAAATATATCATAACAAGACATAGAAAATCACAATCATTAACTGGCGTGTGAGGCTCAAATAATTTTTCCTTTTAACAATTTAAAGACATCTCTACTTTAGTATGGAAAAGAAACAACCTAAAACTGCTGGTTGTCATATTGATGGATGGGTCGTTACACCTTTGTCATTTTTAATTTGTAGATTAACAATTTTCTCAGACAAAAGTTGTGCCCTTAAATTTACCTTTTACTTTCATGTTTTCTCTCTTCTTAGTCACTCTGTTAAGTCCCTCATAAATTACACAAAATTATAGCCTCACAGATGCTTCTATGAAAGCCTCCTCTGAGTTGGCCTTTTTAAATGTGCTCAGAGCTTTACTGCAGCATCCCACTTAAAGCAAAGTCATATAGCTTTTTTATATTCCTCCTTCTCTTTTACATAGTTTCATTTTAGTCAGGGGTTATTACTACGAAAATTTCTTTGGTAAAGCTATCACTCACAGAATATTCATTTCTGGGGTGTAAAACATAAACGTTATAGAAAGCAAATGTAGTCATGAAGCTCTGTCCTTAGGACTCAAAAAATCCTGCATTCACTTTCGTCCTTTTGCAGAAGTAATTTTGAAACCAAACTATAACTTTTATTATGTGGGAGGCCAGTGTCCCCAGATGTATCTGTTAGCCTCCATTGTTCATGTGTTTGTTTAATTTCTGCCTTAACTCTTTTTCAGTTTCTTTGGTGTTTTTTAGGCATATAAATAGGACAAAGTTATTGTCCTACAGCCTATTGAACATGGGAGAAATGAAGACCATGAAAAATGCTATATCTCATTTACTTGAACTATCTATGCATATCTATGCATATCTATGCATATCTAAGCATATCTATGCAGCTAGATCTTCAGTGTTGTTTCCTAAATGTTAGATTGGAATGCAAATACCTCTTTCTAAATTAAAAACATAAACCACAAATTTTTTCCTCAAAATTTCAGCAAGTTAACTTCTGCACATTTAACTGGGCTGTTTACCTCAGGAAACCCTCCATGAGGCTATGCATGCTGAGTCAGCTGAAACCCATATTTTGTGCCTAAATAATCACTTAAGTAGGCAAATCTTTGCATTCTTTCTAGAGAAGCATAATTATATTCCTTTTAGGAGGAAGATTAGAAATGCTAATTCTATAAGTAGGTAGTCATTATTTTATCATTTAGTATTAGCTATAATAATGTTAGTCATGATGAACTAATGTGGTATTAATATGGATTTCATATGTACTCTCTTAGGAATGCAATTGCAATTTACCTTTTCATTCATGTTCAGTCATTTTGAAGTGTTGCTGAATTAACAGATCACTACTCACCTCATCTTATATCAATGACAACTTTTGCTTATGAAAACATTGGGCCACTAATTAAATTGGAGTGGAACCAAGAGATTGCAAGCATTTAAACAAAACCAGAAAGCAAAGTAATAGCTGGGAAAAAGCATGGTTGATTTTTCTGGCCCTTTTGCTAGGATGAAGTGAAAAAGTGCTTTGCAAAGATCAGCTGAACTTATAATGCTCATTAGCCTAAGAAGAATCTAGCAGACTCTGGAGGCAGCTGGAGTCAGGAAGCAATGACTGAAATGAAGAGCAGCTAGAGTGCAGGTGAAACACAAACCAAGTTTCTTTGTGTTCCTCCAGGGGAACCCCCTGTTCTTTCTATTGTTCACGGACCTGTTGGAACACCAAGGTGTGAAAGACCTGATGAAGGACTCTAAAACATTAATTTTTATTGCTATTCTGTGATTTAGACATTGTGCTTCTGTATTTAGGAGGTCTTCCTTCAGTTTAATTCAAAAGTTTTTCTGTAGTAAAAATTAAATATATTTCTTTCTGGTTTTATGAACAAAAAAAACCCAAACCAACAAACAAAAAAATAATTCAAACTAACAAAAACAACCCCCTCCCAAGCATAGTTTATTTTTACCTTTTTGTCCCACTTGGGATTCTCATAATCTGCTAAGAGATTATTTAAGTAATGCTCAAGATATATTGTTATGAGAGCACAAATAAAATGCTCAAGATTGCTACAGTAGGATTCAAGGAGATGACAGCACAGGATTTGTGAGTTATATATTTATTTACTTGATTGAAATAAAGAGTAATGTTTATAATTTTTGTTGTCATTCAACCCATCCAGAAATGCCATTCTGTCTTTCATGTAGATATAAAATTCAGTTTATTCCGTTAATCTTTGAGTGTAAATGGGTGTTGTTTTTTTATTACAGGTTTATAAAACCCAGTAGAACCAACTCCAAATGCCATTGAGCTGTAGGAAATTTTGTGCTAGAAGTATTTGGCTCATATTCTCTGCAACAGTAAAAATTTTTTGAGGAGATGTCAAATGCTGATATATTAAGGACAGCAGCAGCTGTTGCTTGACAAGCCTAAGTCACGGTTCAGAGCTCATTAGAGGAGCAAAATTTCCCTCTATCTTTGTCTTTATTAAAAATTTTTTTAAAATATGTTTATTATTAAGAAGGAGGTATAACTAGGGTAAAAAGATACACTTAGGATAGAAGGACAATATGTTGAAGTCATTGCATAGGAAAACCCCAGTGTCAGCAAGAACTAATGGTCTGAAGATCAATTTTTGATGTAATGCTTTTGGTTCAGGGGGTAATAGAATATTTGGCTGCATGAACAAAATATATTAATTTAACCAGTCATGTTGAGAAATGTAATGTTGTTTTAAAGATAGATCTACTCTAGGAGATGATCAAGAAATATGGTAAAACCAACATGGAGTCCTGATACCAATGTTCTCATTTTGATTTTCCTACAAGGCATGGCATTAAGGGGAGGAAGCTCTGAGTAAATTCCATAGTTTGTGCTTAAAGTCTGATGAAATCCTTAACACTTTTAGATTCATAAGCTAACATTAGGGGTCTTTTTTTTACCTTTGATAACTATAATCAATTTCAAATTCTGGATGTTTTTGTAGCTTAAATTTTTAAAAAGCTTTGCAATATGCGGGCATAAAGAATATTGGAGTTTTTTAAAAGCACTGAAGGACACATCCAATAAATATTCAAGTAGGTCCTGCAATAGCTGAGATTAAACACTTTGTACTATCCAAAGGCAGGTTTAAGAATGCAGATTCTTTCTATAAAAAATTAGAAATTAAGAGGATGTAAACTTCTCCAGGTTAAGTAAAGAGCCTTTAAGAGCTAGTGAGTAAGAAGTGCTTTGACTTGGAGACTGTATTATAGGTTCAAAGTTACTTTTGACATGAATGCATCCTGGGTTCATATTCCTCTCCTTCCCTTTGCCACTTTTTTGTTGTCCAGATAATGTTCATAATCAACACCTAACACAGCCTTGTAACTATATGTTCTAATAATGACAAAAATTAAAATTTCTCCCTAACAACATACACTAATGAGAATTAGGATGTATTAAGTTCTTTCTGGATCATATTAGGTTTTGTTCCACAATGGTGCCTTTAAAGTAACTTGATGTGAATAGCAGACTTATCTTTGTCTGAAAAACTTAGGTCAGCGCACCTGAAAGCGCTTAAAAACTTTTCTTTGCCAAGATACTGTTCAGAATCAAACTCCTTTAAATATTTGCAAACAAGGTTTTAGATTACTTATATGGAGAAAAAACTACATTGTGAAGCAAGATTTATAGTCTCTTTTAGCTCTACAGCTGCTTTGAACTACTATTTGAGTTCAAATATTTTAAAAAGAAACATAGCATTTCTTTCTGATGCACAGATACTGATGGACCTGCTCTAGCAGGCTCTTGCTACAAAATTATTGCAGGTGTACCATGCTCAACTTTGTACTATGAAACTTTTTTATTTTACTTCGAAATGTAGTTGCTGCTACTTGTAAATGCCTGCCAGAGTGGCAGCTTTTTATCTCTCTTGGTTTTTTGTTGTGGGGGATTTTCTTGATTTGTTTTGGTTTTGGGGTTTGTTTGGGTTTTTGTTTCTTTGTTTATTTTTTGGGTTTTCTTGATTTTTTTGGTGTTTTTTTTTTTTTATTGTTGGTTGGTTTTGGGGTTTTTTGGGTTTTTTTTTTTTGGTCTTTGGTTGTTTTTGGAGGGGGCTGTGCTTTGCTTTGCTTTTGGGTTTCTTTTGGCTGGTTTTTTTTTTTTTTTTAAAGCGAACCATTGAATTCAGCAGTAATTGTCATGTGATTTTATTCTAAATGCTACCAGTAATAAGATTTTGAACTAATGATTTAGACCACTGAAAAGGAGACAAGATTGTAAGGGAGCTCAGCCTTAGCTCTGGTCCATAATTCCAAGTCCTACTGTGTCTCACCTGACCTCAATGCAGTACAGTAGTGTATGTGACATTACTGGAGTGGGGCACACCAGATACACTATAGCTTATTAGCAAAATGAGAAATATAAAAATTAGCAAAGGCAAGTTTACACTGTATTTACTTTGACATGTCAAGCCAGTTTCAAGAGGTTTGTAAAATGTTAGTGGGTATTTCTGCTGTTTTCTTACGTGTTTATCTTAAAAGAAAACCCCCCAAAAAACACAATAAAGCCATCAAACTAAATAAAATCAGGCCTATGACACATCTGCTAATATTTTAGAATGTTTATCCTTTTAAATTTGGGTGGAAATTTGGTTTTAGACTTCCTGTTCAAAAATACCTCTATGAAATAACCTATCAATATTTTTTTTAGACAAGTTAGGTTTTCATCAGTGAATTTTTCTACCTTGAGCTTCAATGGGAACATCTGGCTCTTTTCCAATAATCAATATTATCTCTTGAGTTCAATTGCAAAAATCAGCTGCAGAGAGCAACAATTAGAGGTTACTAGACTTGATAGATTTTATAAGAAGCAATTATGTCATTAACAAATTATCGAGTTATCAAGCCATCTTATAGAGATAATACAGAAAAAAAGCTGAAAGCTGCTGATTGTACAGAAAAAGAGATGTGTCTATGATAGGAAGAACATGTTATTAATTAAAGTGAGCTATACTGACTTAACCTTTAGAGCTTTAGTGGTGCTGGGAGTCAAATACTTAATTTAATAATAAACTTTAAAAGCAAGGAAAAAAAGATCCTATTTTTTGACCTAAAAAAGAGTTTAGGTCGACTTCAGGAATCCAAATCTAGCATGGATGTATTGTAGATCCCTGGGTTGCTATTGCCTTACAATTACTCTTATAGGAACTGATGCACAGAAAGTTCCATCTGAACATGGAATTTCTTTGATTGCCCAGAGAGGTTGTGGAGTCTCCCTCACTGGAGACATTCAAGAGCTCTCTGGACACAATCCTGTGCCATGTATGTGACCCTGCTTGAGCAGGAAAGTAGGGCCAGATGACTCACTGTGGTCCCTTCCAGCCTTACACATTCCATGATTCCGATATTATTTTTTGCAATCAAGTGCCTTCTGTGGAGTTGGAGATTCTGAGCTGTGGGCTGCTTATCTGTCTTAAAATAAACAGTGTTCAGACTCCATGCTGGGACTTTGTAGGGCCATTGGATCATCAGATGGGGGTTTTCATTTGTGCTGGTATAATGGCTCTTGAAGGCTGGTTGTCTTGGGACAAGAGAGTCACCAATGGCTCATTTTGACTGAGATTTCCGTAGGTATTTTCATCTTTTTGCTCAATTATCCATAAATCAGTCCCTAACCATCTGAAAACCTGGATTGGGTGCTCTCCAAGGAGATAGAATCTGGATTTAAGTCTTTGAGGTATAGCAAAGGTTTCCTCTTTGAGTAATGTTCCAGCTGCTCTTCTAAAGGTCAACTCTTCAACTGAAAGTACCCACACAGTAAATTAGGAAAATAAGGCCTGTTCAGCTCTATAAAAGAGGAGAGTACAGGTATACTAACGTTGGAAAGATTAGTTCCCAAGTGCTTAAATATGTCTCCCTAAATTCCTGAATTACACTGTTGAGTTTAAGGAGTCCCAGATGGTCTCTGTCCCTAAACCATCCTCTGGACTGTCCTCGATAGCCCTTCAAGTAGTTTTCCCCCTCTTTGCTGTGCATGCTGTTCTCTTGCATTCTGTCCAAAAGTGTTCATCTTTCCTGCTCTCAAGTGAAGAGAAAAACCTTTCTAAATTTTGGATTACACCTCTAATTTTACTGTTGGATCTGTTTCCTAATGTAGCTATTAAATGGTGGTAAGTTTTTCAAGGAGAGTGAAGAAATGTAATCACCACTGTATTTACCATGCTAGCAATAACCCAGAAGAGTCAAGCTGACTTTATTTCATTCATTTTTGCCTTCTCTTCCACATTTTCCTGTTTTTTTAAAATCCACCAACAAAACTTTGTCTCATTTTATGCATGAGATGCCGTTGTGATGTTGATAACTGTTTAGATGCAGGAGACTCTCTCTGCAAGAAACAGGAAATTTGGTATTTGGTTTTCTAACTAGTTTGCTCATTTTTTCAGAAATTTGAAAAGTACTATTTTCTTTGGCCAGCAGACTGTTTACTAATAAACAGAGAAAGTACTACTGTTTTGATCCTGACTGAAACAGGCAGCCTATCTTTATATAAGAAAATGCACTTTTTCTTTACCTTCTAGGATATAAACTGCAAAGGAATGCAAAATGGTCAAACAAGTCATGCAAAAAAATTGGGGGAAAAAAAAAAAGGTAAATATGAACTTATTCTATGTACAAAATGAGAGATATGAAGCAACATCAGATGCTTGGAATTAATTTTTGAATATTTTCCCACTACTCTAAAGTGTGTATAGGACTAGTGTGAGTCCAAATAACTCTCTACATGAAAATCAAATTGGTCCAAAAATTACAAATTGTTGCATTGTATATAGCAAAAGTCATAGGGGAACATAACACAAAAGTACAACATAGAGACTGTTTTAACTTCCCTGTTTTAGAGCAAGATTTATTGGTTTGACGGCAGAATTGACTAAAGCTGTGTATTTGCTGTACAAATTCATGCACTTTAATGAGTATGGTAGATCTTTCAGTCTCTATCAGCAGCAGAAATTAAATCGGTTTCAGATACAGTATGGAAAAATAAATCATATATGTGTCATATTTCTTTATATCCCAGGATAGGTATGTCATGTCATTAAAAAAAGAAAAGCAGGCATCCGTAATCAGAGCTGTGTTAAGCTATGTAATAAAATTCATGTGTAGCTTTAAAGGCAACAGGAGAAGGAAATGACACAGATATCATTTATACCATGGGAAATGCCAGTTTCTAGCCCAGGACTGTACAGAAGGAAGGGGAAGGGAAAATAGGGAAATCCATTTAAGGTATGAAAAGAAGAAGATGGTGAAAATATTTGGTCTAAATGGCTAAAATCACTTAATCAAACAAAGCAGGAAAATTGTGTCTTTAAAAAATCTTCAGGCTATGTCAAAAGTTGGGTAAATTACAGGGGCAAGCTGAAGAATGGCTGAGCTGCTACTTCTTACAACTAAGAAATACATTTGTTCATTTTCGTACTTTTGAAAATTTATTTTATTATCTAAGATTATGTAATCCAGGGACGTAAGAGAAAAATTGATTATATAAGTGTTCCTATGGATTAGGCAATACTTGTAATTCAGGTTCTGAGTAGCTGAAGCAGATGGCTGAGCCTTGGAGAACCAAAGATATCCACAGCACAACTCAGCTCTTCAGTTGAACTTCATGAATCTTTATTCTAAAAGCTTGTGGTGAGACTCACTAAAGGTAGAAGAGATGGCCTAGGATGAGATTATCACAGGATGATTTTTCAGTGTACTCAAGAACAGGGTAATTCTTTTCCAGAGCCCAGATTCCATATAAGGAAACCCTGCTTTGTAGTTCATTTTTACTGTCTTTCTGATTTCTAATTCAGCTAAATTTCATAGCACTACACACAAGATCTTACAGATGTTTTCACTTGTCACTGCAATTTTTTTTTTGTTTGTACTTAATTGGGTTTTTTCCTTAATTTTAGAAACATTATTTTTCTAATTTTAATGCATTAAAACTTCCAACATTTTCCAGTAATACCAAGTGTGTGTTCCTGTAGGTATTGTAAATGATTCATTCAAGGCAAATATATGTTACAGCTAATGTGCAGTAAAATTACAAGTATTTATCTAACTTCAAAAAGTATTAGGGCTACTTGATCTTTGAGTGACATCAATATGGACCCAATTAGCACAGTTTTCAGCCACTTCATAATTCAAGAGAATGTGATCATTCAGCTGTAAGCATATTTGACAGAAACTCCATAGTCATGAAGGTAAAAGCTTGCAAGATCACCCAGTAGGATGGAGAAGCTGTCATTCTCTCATCAGTGCTGTTGAATACTAATGTCAAGGTCAGAAGAGTGTAATTTTAGGCTGCCAAAATATTGTTGAATTTGATCAGCTAGCAATGTTTAAAAAGAAAGTAACAGCATAAAAATTTATATACAACTTTGATACGATAGCTGCAAAGTTTCAGGTGCGCCCCCACTGCAAATGTTCTCAGTTATTTACTGCTTTGATTGGCACCTTCATATGCATTTTTCCTAATTGTAAAATTTTCTTTAAATATTGTCTTCCTTGTCTAACATAAAAATTACAACTGATATATATTTTGCAAATTCTGCATCTAATTTTAAATGCTGATGTGGGAGACTTTGTGTTCAAAATACACCACAATTAGAGCAAAGATTTGGACATAAAAATATCTGAATGCTTATTTTAGACAACAAATTGTCATATATAATAAACTGATAGATTTGCCTTGACTCACAGTTTTTATTTACATAGCATGGTCTTGCTACGTGGAGATTCATACTGCTGGCTCCATCTAATAAACACATAGACTCGATGGACCCATGTTGTTCTCAAAGTATCTTCTGAATCATAAAAGGATGAGGGGCAACGACTGAAGATTTCAAGAGGGCATATTTCTAGTAAAAATTAGGAGAAAACAGTTTCACAGTGAGGACGGTTTAAAATTGCAGTAGGCTGTTCAGAGGCACTATTCATTTTTTGTCCCTGGAGATGCTCAGAACCCTGTTCACAAAATGTCTTAAGCAAAGAAGTCCTAAACTGTCTCTGCTCTGTGTAGGTTCAAATTGATGGCATCAAGGCTTTGGTACTTCTTTGCAACCTCCAGTATTTCATCACTCTCCCATTTCCATTTTGATTAAACAGTTGTTTATGTGATTTATATAAGATTTCTAAAGGTATGAAATAAGGCAATAATTTTGAAAAGACTTGGAGGCCTCTGTAATCCTTAAGTTTTGAAAGATATTTAGAGACTTGAAAGTTATCCCTTTTGTGATAACTTCCATGTCATACCTCAGCATCTGAGCTGGAATCCCCACGTTGGCACTACATCCTTGCTCCTACCAACACCTACTTGGTAATGGCTTCACTTGTTCCTCTATCCACATAGAGTCCCCAAATTAATGAGTTAAATCTATACATTGATGCTGTAGTAGTAATTTTTTTTTCCATGATTATACCATAAATTTGATTAACTTTATTAACAGAGAAGATGCAGGAAAACAAAATAAAGCAACCTTATATTTTCATATCAAGTAGGTAGGTTTTGGGGTTTTTTTTAGTTCAGTTTTGGGTTTTTATTTAAGGGTTTTTTGGCTGTGATTGATTTTACATTACATGAATATGTCAATGAGCACTGGCAAAAAATGCCTCAGTAGGATTGCTTTTCAGATCCAGATACATCTTTGAAAGATGTCTAAAATGACATGTTTGCAGTAAAATATACATGGCCGGGTGAACTTTTCTGGTCTTATCTTGCGCCTCAGTAATTTTAAAACAGAAACCAAAGCCTTTGTTCTGATAAACTAGACATCTTTCTAAAATATATTTATTAAAATGAAATATTCAAAGAATTCAGAGAGCAAGTATACATACAGTAAATGTGTTCTTTTTCTCCTGTGCATGGTTAACTTTCATTCATATTAATGGGGTTAGGAACATGCTTCAAGCAGAGAAGACTGTAATTTTTAAAACCTGTCTATTGAATATTTGGTTTAGTTAAATTTATGTTGTCTTTTTACTACAGGAGGGAAAATTATTTTTTGGAAGGTAATGTTTCTTTTGAGTTTAACTCTTTTATAAAAATCCTTATCTTTGAATTCACTTGTGAATATTTTGAGAAATACTTCAGAGCCTTGAGAGTGTTTGAGAAAAGATAACTATATAGCATTTTCATAATTAAAGTATTTTTTTAGTGGTATTCTGAATATTGGCTAGGAATCAAGGTAATTGTCGCTGACAACCACTCTGTCAGAAACAAAAATTCTCCCGTGATTTGTGAGACAGTCTCAGCAGTGTTTGTAACAGCCAATGAATGTGTGATACTGCTTTCAAATGCACTTAGATGTTTAGATGAGTTGAGGGATAAGGAAACTATGACGCGAAGGACCTTGTTTTGGTGAAAATGTAATAGAATTGCTATATCTGCATACTTTCAATTCACAGTATCTTAATTGGATTCTATAATTACTCTAAATTCCTTATTTTCTGCATTAAAGCTCTTTTGTACAAAGAAATGACTTCATAAAAGCCTGGCACCATGCAGTGGTCTTTTTTTAAGTTCAAGAATCCTAGCTGATCTCAGAAATGATGATACTCCAGAGTAAGGAATTTATTATAATAACTTAGAAATGTACCTTATTTGTATGAATTCAATGCTTTCATTCTTAAAGTTTTATTAATAAAATCATCTCTGTACTGAATAAAAAAACCAAAATATATAGAATCACTGCAGTGTTAATTCTGAAATTTTCCTGTTTTCATGCTGCTTTCACACTCTTTGAATGAAATACTTTGTTAAAGAGTGCTTGATAGCAAACTGCTCGTACATTTTAATGGTTAAAAACATGCCCTTCAACTCTATAGTGCGTGTCTTAAATCTATGGCCTACATGCATTTCCTTTATGAACCTAGTTAGGGTTGCACATGTATCTATCTTAAACATTTGTGTAAATGCTCATAGTTTTCACTGTTCAAATATGTTTTCATATATTTAGTTCATTTCTTCATTCCAGTGGAAAGAAGTGTGATTTAAGTTTTTATTCTGTTTCTCAAGATTAACATGTATCAAAAAGATTTCATTGATTTCAGTTTGTTTTCAGTAATTTAAGTTTGCTGTTACCTTTCTGAAAAGCTGAGGTGGTTAAACATAAAGCATGGATGATGCATACCATGACCCTTTGGCACAGAACAACTGGTAGTGGCTGTTTATATGTGCAATAAAATCGTGATCAATCTCTGACACTTACTACAGACTTCCTGCTGCTTAGAAATGTGTACAGTAATAGCATTTGTATGTTTTCTGTTCCCTTAAGAGTTCAGTATGCTGCTTCACAGGAGCAAAGAAAATTAGAAATAACATCACCAACACTGTGATAGGAATAAATAAAATAGCAATTTGTATACTCTTCCAGACAGATCTTTACAAATAAATGCAGGAGTCTCTGTTTATAGGTATAATGTAAATATAACTTCAGTAGGGATTATGTTTATCTGTTGTGTGTAGAAACACAGGTATTTCATTTTATACATTACTGTTTAAATTGTAAGAACCTGTCCTTTTTCTTTCTTTCCAATAACTAGACCACAAGAGACACCACTTAGCACAGTAGATGAAGCTGAAATTAATATCTTTAAATTTTAGAAAGGTGGGGTGGGGGGAGTTCCTATTTTAAGTTTTTGAGTAGGAAGACTAAAATTCATTAATCATTTTGTGAAAGATAAGTTCATGAATTTTAATAAGACAATAATGGGTAAAAATGGCCATATTGTAATTGATTTTACCTTTCCACTGTGGCAGACAGTTAATAGTTTTCTGGGATATGTGAAAAAACAAACAAACAAAACAAACAAAACCAAACAAATTTTAAAAAACAAATCACAGATGTAGGGACCATACAACTGCTTTATCAGCTTAGAAGAACAGAGAAAAACCCAAATCACCATATTCTAGAATCAGTACAAATTAATCGAAAGGAACCATGTGTGAGGTTCCCATAATCCATCACCTACTTTTCCTGACATCTCACAGAGATGCAAAGCTGATTATATGCGCTGTAGAAAAGCATGTAATTCTTTACTTAAGTATTTTAAATAGAGTGATCAATTTCTGTCCTTACTCTTAGGTTATGTCTGAAATCTTGATAAAATTTGAGTTACTGAAAGCTTCAATTTATTTTTAATGGGTAGAGGATTTACTTATGTGAAATCAAACATGGGATTCTGATGAATATCTAATTATTATATCTATTTTCATATCCACTCTGAAATCTGAGGATGTCTGTGGGGAAGAATTTTGTATGCATAGTGCAGGTGAAGGGTCACTACAATGCTATACACACTATTTATTCTTACCTTTTGGTTCCATAATTGCCCTTTTTTTTTTCTTTAGCTAACACAGTGTTTGAAATTTACATCTGTTTAAATCAGTAGAAAATTTAAAGTATGTGCACAAAATACCATTCCAAAGTATAATGCCAGTATTTTAATTGTAAATAGGTCTTGCACCAAAAGTGTTAGCTGCTGTAATTAATTATGATGAATAGGCGTACAATTTGAAACTGAATAAGCTTTTTAAGTACAGACAGTGTTCCAGTAGTAATTCCTTCATGCAGTTTATTTTAGTCAGTATGCACTGTGTTACAGTGCAGTACACAAAAAGAGCCATTTAGGGAAAATATTTGATACTTTCTCCATCCTAATAGTGCAATTTCCATGCAATTGAAATGTAAGAAAGGGCTTAGTGTTGGGTCATATTGCTAAAAAGGGTAGTTTGTACTGGGGGGGGTCTCCTCTTTGGTTTCTCCTTCATTTCTTCTCCCTTTGAATGCCATGCTTCATAAAACTGCATAATTATCATGTTCTTGAACCTAAAAATTGCAATCATCTTAATAGGAAATAATAACTAAACTCTACTAGCAAAATTTAACTACATGAATCCAGTACACATAGAATCATGGAACAGAATCATTAAAGTTGAAGACCTCCAAGATCACCATGCCAACCAAACCATATCACAAAGTACCTCTTCCAGTCTTTTTTGGTCACTTCCAGGCATGGTGACTTTACCACTTTCCTGGGGAGTGCATTCCAATGCTTTAACACTCTTTCAGTGAAGAATTTGATTCTTAGAGCCAACCTGAACCTTGTCTGGTACCACTAGAGGCCATTTCCCCTTGTCCTGTCACTGGCTGCCACGAGAAGAGGCTGATCCAACTCACTAAAATCTTCTTTCAGGAGTTGCTAGAGACCAATAAGGCCTCCCTTGAGCTCCCTTTTCTCCAGGCTAAATAACCACTCTTCCTTATGTTCCAGACCCTAATCCTTGCTTTACTGAAGGCAGCAAAGGTGTACACCTTCACTATTAGATGCATACAGCCCACGGACACTCAATTATTCTTATGAAGGTCATATTTATTCCTATTTTCTATGCATTTGGAGTACTTCCTGATTCTATTGTTTGCCATTCATGCTTTATGAGGAAGAGGAAGTTGCCTTTTTCTGATACAAGCCTAATTATTGTCATCCCTGATTGATCCTATCCTACTCTAGCCAAAGTCTAATGCACCCTGGAGAGGCTCCTATAGTGAAACGGCCGTATATTCCCATGTTGCCTTTGTTTTATTTATTAAGTAACACTTTACCAAGTGCCCTCTACCACTGCCCGTTAGCACTGCTTTCTGGGCTTTTAGGGAGTAAGATGTTGCTCATGGTAGCAAATATTTCTTGATGTAGAATGAATGTAAAGTGACTCTGAGTGGAGGCAGAACTCGAAGTTCTGGACCTGCTAATATACAGTTATCAAATTACAATGTGGATATTCCATAACAGCTTTTACCTACAATTGTTTTCAGAAACACAGTGAAATTCTTCCAAACTGTATTTTTTGCACTTGCAGCAAGTGTGTCTGCTTGAATACATTAACCATAAATAAGTGACTACAGTTAATTTAAAAGCAGCAACGTTAGATGAAAGTAACAAAATGGGTAAATCCAGAATTAACTTATGAACTGAATTAAAGAAGCTAATTGGGCCCATTTCATTCAATGAAAAAGCTTGGAAAAAAAAAATAATCAGTTCACATGTTGAAGGGGAAGGAAAATCTCACTTGAAACTGCATCTTCTTTACTTTCCTGCAAGTACCTTAATTGTAACACCTTCAGACATTGCCTTTGTTGGTTTATTTCCATTTTCTATGCAATATATAAATATTCATTAGCATAGTAATTAGAAACTTGTGTTTCCCATGTAAATTGGTTCAACAAACAGGGAATAGAATAATTTTTAGTGTCTCTGTCTCATTGAGTCTATGAATATTTATTGAAAGTAATGAGTTTCATCAGGAGAGAAAGAAACATACTTATCAACAAACTGCCTATAATAATAAAGATAAAAAAGTTCCTGGAAAATAGGGGTTAAATAGCTTTCAGGTAAAGCTGAAATGCAAAGGTAAGATTACCATATAATTGTTAAAAAACACTGTTATCAAGCAAAAAGTGAGGAACATGTTACTGGAATCTTTTTTTCTCCCTGTTTTCTGTGTTTAGTATCAGTGTTAAAGTTTACCATGTCAACAAAAAAAAAAAGTTAATTTGATTTTCCTTCAGATGTCATTCACAGAATTTAAAAAATCATTTGCACAGATCCCTTGTCTCATTTATTCTAATATATATTGGCTTCCCCAGTTCTTTGTAGGGAATATTCCTCTACTGAGTGAAAAACACAGCATACATTAAGTTGGAAAATTTAAGGTAACAGGTAACAGAATGCATCCTTAATACTGCCACAGCATCAGAAATTAGTATCAAAAGCTTTTAAACAAAATGATCTTCACACTATGTAGGGCTTTTAAAAGTAGAGACTGTTGTCAGATCATTTTTATGGTACAGTATTCTTATCCCATGTTATTGAACATAGTTTAGGCCAGTTGCATTGGCAGAAAACTGCATAAAGCAGTTTCATTTTTCTATAGCTTTTTAGACCAAGGTAAGATCAGGTGTATGGTAGTGGTTTACTTTATTCTGCACCCTAACAATCTTTGGGTTGAATTATAGATGGAACTTGGTGTAGCCCTTTGAAGATAGAAAAAATCCACATGATTATGTTCTTGATCATCAAGCAATAGATAGAGAAAACTCAAAGAATGAAAAAGAATAGAGGGCAAAGAGGATTTTGTATTTTTTAAGATATGTATTGTACATTTTTCCTTTACACATGTACAGCAATTGGAAAGGTGATTTCTGATAGCTCGTGGGTCGTATACCTGAAAGCAATGGTTGCAATTAAGTCAAAAATATGTCAAGGTCTTTACTTTGACAGGAATAGACATTTTTCCTTAAAAAATAAAATAAAACAAAATTAAAAGTATGAGTACTTACAGAGGAACATTCAAAAGTATTTTTAAAGTCCTAAGGGAGAAAAAGATCTGTAAAGATGATTAATGATTATCAGGCATAAAATAAGTGTTTTTAAGCTCTGTCAACTTTGCTTTTCTAATGAGGACTTAACTGCTCCCCACCTAAAGCCTTTATCCAAGATGTGTTTTGTATTTCATTTAATCAATGCTTTGTATAGAGATAGTTACCATCATCATAACCTTTCAGTTCTTGTGTTTTGGCATCTTGCAGATTTCGTATGCAAGTTGGGGGCTCAAGGGAAGCACATTTAACTGAAATGTCCAAATACAATTTAGTGTGTGGTGTAGGGTTATAGAACTCCTCTCAGACTTGCTTATTGTTGCAAAGAGAGCCTTTGTAATTACTGGGGGATTATGGCAGAATATGTAAGATTTTGAAAGCGGCTTTCGTGAAGATCAGGAATGTGTTCTGCACAACCTCTGAAACAATCAGCTGGGGTATTGAAGCAGAAGTATATTAAAATGTGAAGAGTTCACTGAAAAGGTCTTGATAGAAACACCCAATTAAAGAAATAAAAACTGATAGATTGTGAAAGATTCTCACTTTGGTAGGAAACAGAGAATTAGGAGGATGGGAAATGAGATGACAATACAAATACAGTCCCTTCTTCCCCTTTTTTCTCAGCAACAAAAGTAACAAAATTTGAATTTAATGTTATAAAAATAAGAAGAATGGAATTGAACGTACACTGCTCAAATTACTGTGTGAGATTGAGACCAATAATTCAGGAATAATTGAGTTTCTTTTTTTTATACATTCTTTTTTAAATTAGTGAAAAAATTTTGCGTAAGAGTATGGTGCAGCAGACTGACCGTCTTATTATATTTCACTTCCTTAATAGGTTTCTTTACCTAATTATGTTTTTAGTCACGAAGCATCACTGTATGGTTTTTGAACTAATTTCTTACCAAAAAAGTCTGCATATTTTTATACCAAGCTGTATATTTTTACTTTGTCCTTCTCTATCTCAGAGTTAAAAAACAACAAAAGCAATACAATGCAAAAAATAGTCTGCCTGAGTGTTGTTGGTGAGATTTTTGTTTGATGGTTTTTATGGCAGATAAAATCTTGTGCTCAGTCATGATTATGGAGAATTCACCCATAAATTTTCTTTTCCTTGCCTGGTACTGAGTTTTCCATTAATACTTTTTTTTTTTTTCAGTGATGCTGGACTTGAAGCAAGTTTAGGTGAAATATTATTCAGTAGTGAGCAGGTAGAAAAGTCATACAGTGCTTTTGGAAAATTGCATCTGTGAATTTAATGAATACAGTTGTGAAATGAGTTTTTTTAATAGAAGTAATTAGCAAAACCTGAATCCTTTCCAGTTTGCTTACTTACTGAATGCATTAAGATATTTTCACTTTGTGAGTATTTCTGAATAACATGATGAGAAACACTTTTTGTTATGATTTGTTTGGGTTTTTTGCTACAGTTTGATCCATAACATATTAAAAAATATTTGAAGCCCACTTGGCAATATTTTGCTTATCTAAAATACTCTTTATGTAGTTGAAACAAAATTCTACAAGTGTATCAGGTTATCATTTATATGAAAGTACCTTTACATCACTGTATATTTATAAGCAGCCTGGTAAAATAGCCAATAAAATCCAAATAACAATTCCCACTATTACCAACACTGACACCTGCTCCAACTGCCAGTCATGAGAGGATGATTTTCCCCATAATACCTCCTGTTTACATATCTGAGCTAAAACCAACATTAATGTTATTAGCACACAGCATTTTCAGTAATTCTTCATTTTACATTATGCGTCTAAAATACTCTCATAAAGCAAATTTATCTTAACATTATTTTCTTTTTGAGTCAGTTGAAAATAAGGAATTTCCAACAAAAAAATTTATTCCTCCTCCCCCAAGACATTTAATTAAAAAATGTATGAACTTCTTAACTGGAAAAGATGTTTCACTTTTTTAAAAGTGCTGAGGGGAGAATCTAACATGGGAATCATAAAAAGTTAGACTTCTCACAAGAAACAAAATTTATGCAAATGAACATGTTCGTTGGCAAAAAGCTAGATTAAAAAATATATGTATAATTTAATCATGTTGTTAGCTGGAAAATTTGAAAATATTTTATTATTTTGCCTGCACTCATGTTGTGGAAAGTGCTGTGTGAAAGCAGCAGCATATTCTTATGTTCTCATTAAGAATTAAATAGCAACTGTGTGTGCTTTTAAAGGACAGCAGGCAATAATACTGTGTAGGAGCAGCCTAAGAATGCGTATTTCTGAATATGGAACATTTATATATTAGGCAATATAAATTATTTGAGTAATTGTATTAAGCTGTTTAAAATTTACCTTTTTAACTTCACCAACCTTTTCCTGTTGAAACCCACTTTGTGTTTGAAAGATTTTCATCCAGTTATTGTTATCCCTGGAACTTCTGAATGCTGTCAGAAAAAGGTTTTAGAAGAGAAATATTGATAATGAAAGAAAAATAGGATTTAAATAATGTTCGGGTAAGCAAAGGAATTCTTAGATCAGTGTTGATGGCAAGTACTCAGGAATTCAGGTTTCGTTTTCTGTTTTTCAATAAAATTATTAAGTTTCTCACAAAATAGACTCAAATGTGTGTTTGGAGGCCCTATATAATAAATGAAATGTAGAATTTAAATAAGGGGTTGACAACAACAATATAAGAAATAGGAAAATGCTAGTTCCAGATGAACTGTACTGAATTCTTTTGTGTCAAGATATGATCTCCAAAAAAAAAAAAAAAGGCATGATCATTCCTTTCTTATAAAAAGTATGATGGATATACTTTGAACAACTTGAAATGTTAAGTGATCTCCTTCTATAATATTTCTGTCTCATCCCATAGAATTTTAGAATGTAATTCATAGAATAGTTCTTAAATGGCAATTAATCTTAACTCCACAAGGATTACTCTGTATATGTATACTGTATGTACAGGGCAGCTTCATACATGCAAAAAAATTTAATCCAGTCTTTAATTGGGAGTCTAATCTGAGCCTGCAAGGAAGACAATTTTTTGCATTAACTGTCTGAATATATCTCTAGTGAATAAATTGATTGCTAGCAATTTAAAAAGCTGTCAAAATTCAGACTGAATTTGTGATGGCTTTATTTTTTGGTTTTAGAACAGGAATAGATTCACAAAACTAGTAGTGTAGAGATAACAACTGTTTCTCTTCATCTTCTCATCTCCACCCACTCACCTCTACCCCCGCAAAGTTGAAAATCTCACCATATGTTTTTTAATGCTATAACTCCTATATATAGGAGGCTAGGTTTCAAGCCCTTCCCCCAGACTGAGATTTAAGCCTTTATTTTCTACCTTCCAGGGGAATCACCTAACCAATGGATATTCTGCAGGGGCGTGCTCTCACCTGAACTATCTGAACTGCTACTTTGACTGAGCTCTGTGCCTCCCAAGTGAATTCTTTAACCACCAGACCAAAGAGTCATTCTCTCTCTTTGACTCAGTATTTAAATAATCCATGCAGAACAGCTTTTTCCATGGGGATCGAGAG
This sequence comes from Fringilla coelebs, assembly GCF_963513975.1. Classification (NCBI taxonomy): domain Eukaryota; kingdom Metazoa; phylum Chordata; class Aves; order Passeriformes; family Fringillidae; genus Fringilla; species Fringilla coelebs. The sequence goes on along the minus strand of NC_140032.1, from coordinate 33,964,765 downwards.
AAGCCAATTATAGATTTCTCACTGGTTTAAGAACTCTTTTGGGAAAGTGAAAATGTGGGTTCAAGAATGTGCAGACAAGGTCTTGAACCTGATTGTCCCACATTGTATATCAGATGAGGCCCTAACCGCAGAGCTATTGAATAAGTGAAGAGAGGGGGGATTCTCTTTACTTCCATGAATGATTTACAAAGAGCGTGTAAGCCTAATCTTTCATTTCCAGTTCTTTAGTTTTGTGTTTAAATAGCTTCTGCAGAGTAGCCTATGTCTCTGGCAAGTATACAAATTAATGACTGGAGAAAAATGCTACTTTTGGGAATGTAGAAGGATAATTCTTCCCCAAATTTTTTGTTTCTAAATATTTCCTGACTATTTCTGTGAGTTCCAAATGAAATCAAAGAATTACTTTCTTTGTCCCTGAATGCATAATTTTAGTTGAAGTGTAGGGTCATTGTAGAGGAGGGGGAAGATGACTGGTTTTTTTTTTTCAATGTCCTTTTTGTAAAAACACCTAACTGATAACTATTTATATCATACTTAAAGCCCTCTCTCATATACTTCCATGTGTCCTAACACTTCCCAATTCAAGAACCTGTACTGAGCTGAACTAGCATGCCTCTATTAAGAAGGAGTAGTAGAACTTGCTGGCCACAAATGCTTTTTTCAATTCAGACACAAGGATCAATAGAAAAGAAACACTGATCATTTATGAAATGAGTCATTTTTCTCTACCTTTTACAGTGCCAATGGATGTGAGGAAAAGCCAGAACAAAGTATAGGGCTTTTTTTTTGGGGGGGGGGGGGTTTGGTTTTTTTTTTTTAATGGGGAAAAGTCAAACTAGAAAAATCTTACCTGCAAAGGTCAGCTGTTGATCTCTTGCAGGAAAATGTCTCAGTAGTAGTGTAAAGATACAGAATAGGTTGTCAAGTATTGCAAATCTTTTCAGAGTCACACAGAAGGTTTGTTGGTACCAGTTGTGAAACCCAGAATTCCCAAGTCTTAATTTAGTGAATGATTTTCCCTTGCTTTAGAACTGTAATGAGGGACAAGAATGGTAACATACAGCTCCTTACCTAGAAGAAACGCTTGGTGTTAATCTTGATTTCCCAAGCTTTTATTTTACATCAGTGGAGTAATGGTCAAGAGCGCAGCATCCTCCCTTCTCAAAGAGATATGCACTAGAATGACCAAGACACAAGCTGAATAACCAAGCCTAGTTCCCTAAACCTTTGTGCCTAGTTTTCTTCAGCTCTCCCTTTCAGAAGTTTACCCAGGAAAACAAAATCCAATCCTCTTTTGATTACACATATTCACAGAGATCCACTGTGCGTCATCCATCAATCATGGGGGAAAGGAATATTCTCAGGACATTAAGAAGGTGGTTACACCATAGTAGGTGTTTAGGCAGCCCTGATGCCCTCACTTTAAATCAGGAGACAGTTTTGAAATATCTGATAGATTTGTGTTGCTTGTGTTTTTTTATTAAATGCTGATAGGAAATGTACTTGAACTCAGAGCTGTTCATATGTGTCGTTTCTCCCAAAATAACACTTTTTTCTGGAAGCCTTCTAACCAGAACATCCAAAGATATCAACATTCTTTCTGGAAGAGTCTGGTGTACTTGCTAATTCTTGCTTTGTTGCTTGTTGACCTCTTTGCTAAAAGATATAGTGCATTGTTCAAGCAAAAGCTATTGCTAATAGAACATTCTGAATTCTATTTTTAATTAATTATCTTTCTTGATAATGCTAGACTTTCTTAGTCCATAAAACTAAAACTAGTTTTCATTATGGAGAAGTTGGGATATTTCAGCCAATGTTTTATTTTTAAGATTGAAAATTATTTCTGAACTACAGAAGTAAAAACAGTCATAAAATATAAATAATCAGTCTTTATTTCCTCTAACCTTCACATTTTTAGATTTAAACTGTTTATTAAAAATTATAAGAAGAATAGAAGAATTTTGATAATAATTCTTATGTGTACTCTGTTTCATGTCTAAGAATCTCTTACTTTGAGGATTTTGCAAAATAAGAAAAAATGTATTTAGCAGTATTCAAAACAAGCATCCAAGACACAAATCTTTAAAGTGATTCTCCATTCATATAAAGCATATAAAGATGCAAGTATGAAGCTTTAGTACATGAACAACTTCATGCTGTTGCACTTTGTGCAGGGTTTGATGAAACCTGTAACCTGAGTGTGAGATCAGCAGGGCAGGCAAACCTGGGTGTGTTTCTTCTGTCCTGCCCACTCAGCACAGTAAATGAGCTAACTGGCATCAGCAACCAGATGCAAAGGTAACAGAAACAAAGGAGGAGAAGGTGCTGGAGGGATCATAAAGTGAATCTTTAAATTTTTTCAGTGGTTTTATTTCTTTTTTTTTTCCTGTGTTTTTTCACCCCCATCAAATTTCTTTCAGGGCATCCCTCAGTCTTAGCTTATCTCTCTCAAGATTTCCTGCAGTTAACTCCCACCTGGTACACAGTTTGTATTCTGTATCAAATCTGTCTCTTCCAACTTAAGTCATGCACTGGCATTGTTCAGGTAAAATTTTCTTAAATGTCAATTGCCACCTGAAATTGTTTTCTTACTTCATGTCATATTAGAAGACTAAAATTGATACTCAGGAAAATATTAAAAAAAAAAAAAAAATCAAACCCAATTCAAAACCCTAAACAACCCTCTAAAGTGAAACTCTTGCAAAAATGGCTTATTTTTCTCAAAACCAAGTAAAATCTCAAGAATGAAAAATGAAAATATGAAATAACAAATTAAATAGCTTAATTATGCATTTTTCACAAAAATACGTGAAGCACATATGAAATTATAATTTTGTTCTTCATAAGTAAGAAATTTTAAAAAATGTATTATTTGTTTTAGCATTAGTTGATAAGGTGCCTTTACTTTTCTGCTTCAGGGCCCATGTTGTGGATGTGATGGAGCCTTATGTATTTCTCTGGTTTTGTGGCGTTTAATAGAGAAGTTATTCTCCAATTAAATGAATTATATTTTCCAAAATGAGTTTCCAATCCCATAAATATGAAACACTTGGAATAATAATACTGAGTGCTTGAGTTAGCTTTTCATTTATGGCATACTGAAGTATGTTGAAGTATATAGATCTTTATTTTATGTGAATTTATGCTTAGATTCAACAGGAGTGCATGTTCACTTAAAAAAGTCTTGCTCAAACAGTAAATTATTTCAGTCTCAAACCAGAAAGTGGGACTGTATGACAAATGCAACTTTAATAAAATATTTCTAACTAGGCCTTTTAAAGTGGTTTTTATAAAGTAGACAAATATTCACCCTTTCTAGAACTGATATACTGCTGTTAAAATCATGAATATTTTTCTTTTGTACTTGTACTTTTTTCTTATTCCTATAAAAGTGGGGCAGAATCCACATTCACCTTGAGTGTAGAACTGAGACTTCCTATTACGTATTCCCTGCCTGGATGTCACACAAGGGCCACTTAAGTCACTTCAGCACCAGTCAGAGATGTTCAGAAACACTTCTGAGTGCTTTAATTGTTCATCAAGACCTAACCCTTTGAACATTGCTTTAAGGCATATTGGCTCTGCTCTTGAGTCACTGAAGCAAAATTGGAGCATCTGGATGCAGTGTCAAAATAGCCCAGGGAGCTCCAGTGCAGCACCCAAGTGGATAATCTCAACACAGAAGACAAACACTGCATTAGCGATTGCCGGAAGGCTACAGTTCATCTTCCTCTGAAATACAATACAAGAAAAGTTAAAGGATGATACTTTTTTCTTTGTATCTTCTGTTGTGTGAACAAAGAATCAAGCTGTGTTTTGATGTTTTGTCAAGTGTTTGGCAGCATTTTCAATCCTTGTTTGCCCTACTAATCCACTGATTTTTCTTTTCTTTGGACAAAGCAATGAATGTTTTTTACAGTTTATGCTATATTGGATATGTTAGTGCAAAAGAATGAATCCAGTCGATGATGTTGCCTTTGAATCAAAGTATTGAATCAAAGTAGAGGAGGAATAAGTATGGTAATATTTTAGTTGCCTATTAGTACTATAACATCTAATTATACTCTCTTTACTTGTACTTAAAATTTTTATAATTCTGTGACCTATGTGAAATAATATTTTTTTATTTGTTTGCTTTCACAGATGGCAGCAAAACTGCTTTTCATTGATTGAAAAGAGCATTGTAAGTAACTCTTTTTGTTTCCCCTGTTGAATTAAGCATCGCATTTTATTTTTCTAAATCTACTAAAATTTTATCTTATGGATAAAACTGACTTCTTCCTTGAAAACTGGTGAACAATTAATAGTCTGTGAGAGCTTGTGAGACATCTGGCATGTGGCTACAGATACAATTCCCAAGCCAGATTTCTTTTGCCATCGGCAAGAATAGTTTATGTAAGGCTTAGGCCAACAGTTCAAGAAATATAAATGCAGAACCATGCTAAACATACCACCTGACATCAGGCTTTTCCTGGAACATGGTTGATCTGTGGAGTGAAGACCAGAATGAATACTGGAATGCAAAACTGGGGCACAGCAGTATATACAGTCTGTTTCCTGACTTCCTGATTTTCTGACCATGCATCTAGAATTTTGCTCATATATGTGCAGAAGTGAAACTAAACACAATCAGAAGCATAAGCCTGATTTGATGATTTACTATTTTTTTTCTGATTCAGATAATGCATTCAGATTGCTCTATATATTTGTGCATAGAAGCCTTACATGCAGTAAAATAATTTGTTCAATGATACCAAAAAAAATCTCTGCTAAGCACTCTGTTTCACACTACTATTCAAACTATTCACACTACTCTTCTAAATACATTAACAAAATATATTCCATTTGGAACATGTCAGGTAAATGGGTAACACTTTTTCAGCATGTCTAGCTGCCATTAATTTAGTTAGTATTCATTGTAATTACACTCATCATAATGAATTCATTTAGTATTAATGTGAATATTATACAACTTTTTAGACAATCCATTATAATTCAGCAATAATTAATGTGCATATTAAATGAAGTGTTACTACTTAGTGCTACAATAAAGCCATGTTGTTTCATTTGAAAAGCTTTAGAGGAAGTTACGTTTAATCTCATTGGTATTCCGATTGTTGCCAGGAGATATTTTTCAATGGCAAAGGGCAATTCTCCTTGGGAGACTTGTTAACTTTTCAGTGAGATTCCATGTTTGCACTTGTCTACTGATTCACTTATAAGGTACTGGCATTTGAAGCAAAATACTTCATGGACATGATAATGCAAAAAACTCATTGAACTGTCCTAAAAGCATGAGAAATTTCTGACATTTCAGACAGTATCCAATAAAAGATGCCAGAGTTTATAAGTGAAGTCCTGTAGCATTTATGTTTTAGGATACTTCTTCCCTCTGCCCTCCAAGAGTAATCCAAAACTGAGAAGAAAGTATTTTAAATGTATCACACATCAACAGGATTAGGTGCCTCAAAGGCATACATGCCCATTTCAGCCAGCTGCCTAAAAGTAATGACATGAGGAAACATAGCAAAAGAAGAATGCCCATATTGGATTAGGGTAAGAATTGTCTGGACAGCATCCTGTCTCTAGGCAGTGATTATAAATATATGCCCAGGGAAGGGTAAGAATTAGAAGTAGGTTCCCCAGCCTTCAGCAGTTTTAGCTGATGAAACTTTATCAGATGTATGTGGTTTCTAAAGATGGAAATTTTGTTGTATTTTGGTTCCCTGAATCTATTCCCACAAAACTATTCGCATCTTAGAAAAAGTATGAGTTGCATGGGTTTACTACCCTGGTCATTTTGTTCATAAAGAACTTTCTGTTGTTGTTGTTTTGAATGTGATTTCTTCTATCTTAATTTGAATCTACATTGTATTGGATTTGATTGACCTGTAATCAATCCATTCCCTTTATGCTGCCAGTGATTTGTCAGCCTCATATATATCCTTCTTTAGAGATCATCTTTTCAAGAGAAGTATCCTACTCTGTGTAGAAGCTGTTCATCGTTCTTGCCCTGTTTTTGGTTTTGCATGCTACTCATTGCTTTCAAAGTGTGAGAAGTTCTTAGGTTTATACTATTTCAAAATCATTCTTTCAGCTTTTCCTTCTTAGTTTCTTACTAAGAATACCCATATTGAATGGTTATGCAAGTGTAGGGTCATTTCTCTATGGTGACTGTCAACTCCAGGCCCACTATGTTTAAATTCCCACCTTCCCTCACCCTCTCTTGTGTATCACTTTACATTTATTTGCAGGGCATTTATTCTGCCATTGTTTTGCCTTGTCACTCAGGCTTGTGACTACAGAATTTCTGGAATTCTACACTGTCTGTCCTTGTCCAGGCATAACTCCAATCAGGAACCTTTTTCAACACCCCTCATCCGTCTTCCTGGATTATTTATGAATGTTGAACAGCACAGGCCCTAGAAAAACTCTTTGAAAAAGTCCAGCAGCAATGTCTCACAATTTCATATCTTTTCTCTCTACTGCTTTGCTTTTAAAGTCTCAGTTATACATGCCTGCCTTCTTACCTGCTTACTTTTTATAATAGCCTTTGTTGAGAAACTCTAAGAAAAACCTTCTGCAAATCCAAGGTAGACTCCTACTGAGCAACTCCAGGCAACCAAATCACTCACATTCATGTGTCTGTTGAATGAGAAAAAGTGCTTCAGTAGGTCTACAGAGGAATATTTTCCTTTGCAAAAGCCATCTTCACTTGTTGAAAATGTAGCATATTTATCAAATGTCCAACTTGAGTTTTCTATTATAATTTATACTGACTTGGCCAATATGGACTTCAGTATAGTTAGGTCTGACAAAACCCACTTTTTTTAATATCTGCTTTTTTAACTTCGCATTAAATTTTATTTTCACTGCAGTTACATCTTACAGTTCTCAGTACCTTTGCAATTCTAGCATTGCGTTAGATGTGAGAGATAAATGCACCCTCACTTGTCAATAAGATGTATCATTTATGAATTTCTTAGAACTGTTTAGTTAATACTATCTTTCTAATAATTTGTTACTATTCCCTTTCTCATTACTTCCTTTCTGCAAGCTGATGTTCCCACTGAGAGTTGTTAGGATACATTACTACACAGCAAGCAATCTTCACCTGTAGTTTTACAAAGTATGTCAATGTCATGCTGATTAATAAGAGTTCACCTTATCTATGAACTTCTGACTTTGTTTCTGCTGATATGTTGACCTTGGGCTTAACCTGTGCACGTCTTTATTGTTCTCCTTTCTGTTGAATTTTACAGATCACACATAGGCTGGGCATTCTTATTTATTATTTCACACTTAGGAAAGGAATTAAATTTTGCAATAAAGTAGCGCATTAGTAAAACAAATGCTAATAGTTATAAAATAGCTATTATTATGAGAGAGAGAGAATTAGAAACTATTTGGAACCACCCCAGATCTTTAAAAAAAGTTTTTATTATGTAAGAATATTAAAAATATTAAAACAAATTGTTTTGTAATAATTACAAATTGTTTTGTAAACTACCTTTTTTCAATTGATGTATTAATAAGGAATTCAATCTCTTTAGTTAAAGTAGACCAGCACAGTCACTGCAAGTACTGCCCCTTGTTGAACTCAACAGTTGTCACTTGAGAAGTGTTAATGAAACTTTTGTCCTCTTTTTGTGTGGCAATCTTTTCCATCTTTCCAGTGTCAAAGTATCCTTCTTCCTTTCTCAGGCAAAATCCATTCACCCAGTAGCTAGCTTCCTGCTTCTGTACAAAGGAGACTGCATCATTAAACTTCAAGTAGTTCAAATCAGGTCTAATTATGCTCAGATACATAATGTTTAAGTTAACATGTTCAAGGCTTGGTTTACTCAAGTAAACCAGATAAGCCTTCTCTCAGTACTGCTTTTGCTATTGTTGTATACCTTCCAGGTTTCAGTGTTATCAAGCCTGTTTCTGCTTAGATATGACCTTAGACCTCCTCTGTGGAAGTCTACTAATACTTTCTTACAGGCTAATGATACTTAGTTAAAAGTAGTCTTGTCTACCTTATCATTATGGAATAACATGCCATTACAATTTATTTTTGTTCATTAATTAATAATCCAAAGTATTTAGCTCCAGTTACTGTTAGGGACTTATGACCCTATGTCTGTTTGCAGACATACTGACTCCAATGGTTCAAATGAAAGGGAGGTGTTGACTCAAAATTGATGTAGAGATACCATTACTAACACATAGAACTGGGCAATCTTTTCTAAAATGTTTATACCTTTCATTCTGGTTTTCCTAAATAGATGGTACACTATTTAAAACACTATTTTTTCTATTCTTGCAGGGATGAATTCTGTTTCTGACTATCTTGAAAAGTGGCAAAAAAAAAATTAAAGTTTTAATGACAAGATTAACAGCATTCAAATTTTTTTGTTGAAAAAATGCCAATTTTTAGGAACAATTTAATGTATTGTATTTCACACATACTTTGGGGGCACTCTCTATGTGTTTTATACCAATGCTTATTTGGTGGTACAAATGGATGTTCAATCTAGGCTCACTCCTACGTTTCTGGTATGGACTAGCTGAGACAGATAATGAGAAGGTTTTTATTTTATATCTGATATGTTAATTTGTATTTCTGGTGTTGTCTAGCTGAGATAGATAATGAGAAGGCTTTTCTTTTTTCAGGCAATAATTCTCTTTTTTCTTTAAGAGATACATGGTATTTGCTCATCTTGTTTCTGCACACTTGCAGATTTGTTGTCACTTTAGCATTTGTTCGATTAGTGCATTATTCAACTTTTGTGACCTTTTAAGGTCTTTGTTCATATTCACAGGTTTTCTTTTCATGACTAATACTGGTGTTTCCCTAAGTACTTCATGGTGGCTGTTCTGGAGCTGTCCTTGGGGGAAATGGGATTAATTCAGTGGAAATTGGTCTCTCAGTGGTACATCTGGTTCTTCTTTTACAATAGAAAGATGGAGAAATGCCTATGCGTGAATGCTCATGAGGAGTTTTCTCATGGAAATATATGAATTCAGCTCCTAATCCAAATAAAATATCTTTAAACTGTGGTAATCTTGAATCAATTTAATTTAAAGAAATTCTAAGTAACCAGGCTCTGACTGAGATCCCAGCAAGGAGGATCAGATTGCAAGTTGCATGTTGTGTGCCCAGTGCTTGAGCATTCTTAGGGATTGTGTCCTATTGCTTTCACTTAAGCTTTGCTTTTCAAGATTAGGACCTATCTCAGTAAAGGAATTAAAAAATAAGTGTGCCTAAAGACACACATTCTAAGAGATATGCAATATTCCACACTTCAGCCCAGAGCCCTTTTCTGTAGTATTGTTTAAGCTCTCAGAAAAATAGTATTTACAATGAGAACCTTTAACAGCCTTTTACCATGTTTGCTGGCAGGCACTGATTTAATGCTAATGTGACAGCTAAGATTTTAGTGAGAGACCCTTTTATTTCTCTAAGAGAAATGTTACACATTCTGAAAACCAGACAGATTTTTCTGGCCAGTGTCTCCTCACATTTGTGCCAGTAGGGATTTGCTGGCTACCCAAATTATCTTTCACAGGATAGCACATGTCTATCTTATACAGAAATGTTTATCATCCTCTTTGACATTTTTCTAAATAGTCATACTTTTTTAAAGAAATAAAACAGACTTTGTTGTTGTTAATAAATGGCTATGTAATGTTCCCCCAAAAAACTGCCAGACATATAATGCAAGACATCAATTTAGGATGAGCTTGCATTCTAGAAAATCAAATTATATTTCTGACAAAATACATTCACAATTGTCAGTAGAAACTTCTTGGGAAAAAAAATATTACAATATTATAATCCGAATAACATTTATAATGTTAGAAGTGTTGAGAGTCAAAGTAACCTCTGTTGATTTTCAACAACTGATTGAAGTGTGTTAGGTTGTTCTTTGGTTTTTGTTTGGTTTTTTTTCAAGTAAGGCCTATTTCTGTATCTATACATATAAACTATATTGTTCAACCATACCTGTGGTCAGACAAAATAGACCTCTACTTCTTACATAGTTCACCCTAATAAAGATTTTCAGTTTTGTATTTTTGAAATGCATAACTGCACTTCTTTTGTGCATTTACCATTTCTTTAACCTACATTGTAGTAGTTTCATGTGGCTATAATTGTATTAAAGGAAATGTTGATGCAGAATATGAGTGGAAAAAAGTAGAAAAAGAAGAAATATAGTAAAACTATATTCCTGACTTTATTGAACAAGAAATGTAGCTTTGCTTTTTGGTTTGTACATTCCAAAGGTCATCACTTTGGGTCAAAGCAGAAATTTCTGGGGTTTGGGGGCAAAATTCTAAAATCTTCTCTAATTTCCACGCTAGACTTTAAAGTGAACATCTGAACCTCTTTTTTTTTATTCCACCAATTATATTTATTTGTTTCTATTGAAAGTGATCAGTTCGTTCTCATATTTAGTTAGTTATAGGTCCACAGAAGTATATGGAGCACTGTAGTTAAATAACCCTATATATTTACAGGTAGAGAAATTTATTATTATGAATTAGAACCATTTCTATTATTTCTATTTCCAAAGTTCTTGCACCTATAAGAAATGCAGAATAAATTTCATATTTGGATGAAAGCTGATATTTAGAAGTCCTGTTTGATTTCATCTTAAAATGACATTTCAGTTAGGCAGTGATTTGTGCATGACTCTTTTATAATTCTGCTGTGCTACGTTTTTTCAGAAACAGTAAATAACTTTCTGGTTTACTATTGGAGTCAGAATAGACAAAATATTCCTGCTATTTTCACCAATATCTTCAATATTATATCTTTTAATTCCTCAGTGCTGTGTCTGTAGACAGGTATCTCAAAAAGTAAGATAAAGTACTCTTATCTGTGATAATTGTTAATCAAAACCACCATGTTTCCTGTGTATAGCAACTCTGCCGATTTTTCTGGTTTGGATTTTTAAGAATTGTTCATTGAGCTAAACATTTTTGATAGAGATGATGGTGGAAGTTATCCATTGATCTGGTAATGGCTGTGGTTCTTTCCTTTTTTTTTTCAGTTATGTTTCTCAACAGGAGAGACTGTGAGAGAAAAACATTTTATTTGGTATTAAATTCCACCATTATTAAACTCTAACAACACTACTCACCAAATTCCCCCATTATGAAGTTATTACAACGCTACTAATTCAAGCCCCAGGTCATTATGAAACTGTTATTTTTACCTTGCTGAGATAATATATCCTGAGCTATGAGTACAGTAAAATTCCTATTACACCTTTCTTCCATTATCTGAAAGGCATTTTTTTTACACTTATGTTTAGCTTATCTAGTATTGTGATTTGGAAATTAAAAGATCTACCAGAATTTTTAACCTATGAAAAAAATTCATTGACTACAAATATAACCCAGAAAATACCTCTGCTTACTCAGGTTAGCAGTATTCATACTTGCTTACTGGTTTTTTTTTCAAGTGATGCATCTGCATATGAATCTATTAGGATTCAGCTAAAACAGAGACTTCAGAGGTGTCAAATACATGAGGTGCTACTCTGCCACTCCTTGCTTAATGTGTAGTTGTGTGTTCAAGCCTAGCCCTCGTTCAGAAGTTCTGTGGAGTGGAGCCTACCCTGTGGAAACACTTGAAAATGTATAACTACCCAGAGCTTGCAGCAGTTATCAGTCTTCAAAGCAGCCTCTGCATCAGACTAGGGTACAAAACAAGTGGCTGGCAGTGCAGTATTGTTTTGATTTGAATCCTCCAGCTTTAGTTCATATTTTTTTCTTCTTTCATATGTTAAGTAGAGGTATGTATGGCATTTTTGCAGTAGAAAGAAAATAGCATCGAAAAACCTTCTTGCAGTCAGCTTTGCAAACCTCTCAGAAAACACAATTCTGATGGAGGCCATCCTTTCATGCTTCCCTTTTTGAGACTGCTTTAAACAACGGTTTTATTTATATCCTGCAAACTTTCACACTAATTCAAAACCTAATTAAATTAGACCCAGAAGTTCACTAGCAAAGCTAAGTCTGTTTTCAGAACTATCAAAGAAAAAATAACATATTTCAAAGAAAGATTACTGGCTTTATAACAATTTTTTTTCTAGAGACAAAAACCCAAAAACCTCTTTCCAATTAGCTTTGTATTTACAATGCTTCAAATAGGTTCTTTTACTGAAACATATATGCCGAGGACAAACTGAACATTTCTTAAGAAACATGTACATATTTATGAAGTTTAAAAAATTGAAATAGCTTCTTCCATTTCCTGTATTGCCTTCGAAGCCAGCTCTAAGAAGATAAAAAGAAAATGGATGAAATTTCATGGTCATCACTGAAATAATTCCTTTTCTTCTGAGAGGCAGGAAGTAAACAACTAGGATTAACAGATGAGGGAAGTTTCTGTTATATGTTATTAATACTATTCTATTGAATCACTAAAATGGGAGAGTAGTAAAGCAATAACTGACCACATAATCAAAGTAAAATTCCCTGCTTTCTAAAATTTGACAAATTCAGTGTAATTTCTTTTATAATACAGTTACATTAAAACTTATGCAAAATATTTGGAGAATAAGTTTGATAGAGAAAGAACTGTTTTCTGCATGCTTCTCCCCTTTTTTAATGGTTCTAGGTTCTGTTCACACATCTGCTTAGTAATGGTAATAGAAAATACAAATACAATGGGAAACTTGTTTCTTACAAAGTTAAATACACATATAGTGGACTTCAGGTTTAGGTTACTTTAGCCTGAAGGAGCAATTAGCCTGCTTCATCTTCTACTTAATGAATAAAGATACTACTGATGAAATGATATTAAAAAAAAAAAAGAGTTTGAATTATGACTTTCTATCCAGTGTTCTTTTTTTTTTTTCAGAAAATATTAAACTATTGTCTGAAATTTTTTCCCCACATATTTCTAAAGATAAATTACTATACCACAAATTGCTGTAAACTATTCCCAGAGATAACTAATTTGTAAAAATTCCTTAAATGTTGCCAGTTCCAAAAAATAACTTCTAATTGAATATTCTTCACAGTGACGTAAACCTGGTTCAAATGTTCCTGCTCTGCTATAGTAACTGAGATATAATAATGCACATCACTGAGTATACACTTACACAGAGTTCATTTTTAATTTTTATTAAGCCTATTCTCATTTGCCTGCAAGGGTTTACTTATATACTCAATATATATCAGACCATATTTTTATTTAATGCCTAGTTAATTGTGAAGACACCTTGACTTTAATATTATGCTTTAAAACTAACTCAAGGGACCTATGACTAAGCATGACATTATAGGTTATTAGGTATAATCTGGAAAAATAAGCAGTTAATCTATATTATGAATCTATATTATTATATTTGCTTTTACCACAATGGATTTTTTGGGAATGAGTGCCGGTGTTATTACATTTGTTTACAATCTACAGGCACAAACCATGTAGGTAAAAGGGAAAACACCAATACCTCTTATCATCTCAAATATGCATTTAAGTTTCAATAAAAAGACTGTAGGGAGATAATTAATATTTTGCATAAAACTTGAATTGCATGTAAATCTACTTGAGCATCTGCTTTAAGAAATTTGCAGGCTACATGCTAGAACAATTACTTGGCCCATCTAATCCTATAGATTCATGTGGTTATAGAGTGATCTCTACAAAGCCTATGACTGCCTAACAGTGACTTGAAAGTGTGATGCTCAGCAGGTTTTATTTCACCTTGGTTTTTGATTCCCATATTTTTATTTCTTGTCCTTTCTTTGTCTTCATCTTCAGCAGTAAAGGTCATTTGCAACAAATTGTTCATGAGAACAGTCGCAAATTAATTTATAAAGCACTGTCAGCACCAGTGCAAATCTCTGCCACTGCCAAACTTTGTAGAGATGCTAGTAGTTCATAATTTCTGATCTAGATAACATCCAAATCTCTACAAAATACATTCCCTGGTTTACACTCTTCTTCATGCTTCACTCTTTTGCCTAATAACATCAACAGTACAATTTTTTTAGTTTTGATCAATTAATTTACACTCCAAAGCAAAACTTAGTAATCTGTATAAATCTAGATGCTTGTAAATTGATCACTATCAGTTCCTGATTCAGATGTGTTAGAGCATACCGAAAGAACAACAAAATTTGTGAAGGGTATAAAGGACAAATGTAAGGAGGAGTGGCTGAGGGAGTTGGGATTGTTTAGTTCAGTGGGGATCTTATCACTCTCTACAACCACCTGAAAAAATGTTATAGTGAGGTAGGAGCTGGTCTCTTCTCCCAAGTAACAAGGGATTGGACAGGAAATGGCCTCAAGCTGTCCCCTGAAAAGTTTAGATTGGTACTAGAAAAAGCTTTTTCACCAAAACAGTTTTCTGCCACTGGAACAGGCCACCCAGTGACATGGCAGAGTGACCATTCCTTGAAGTATGTAAAAGATGTGTAGATGGGCTGCTTAGGGACACGGTTTAGTTCTGAGCTTGGAAGTGCTAGGTTAATGCTTAGATTTGGTGATTTTTGAGGTCTTTTCCAACCTAAATATTCTATGAATTGCTCATCATAAGTATTATCATAGTACACATGTTTTTGGGTTTTTTTTTTTTAATACAGTGGAAACCAGCTACACAGAGACGTTTTCAGTAAAATGTAAGACAAACTGAAAACATAATTAATAGGTCTGATGGAAAAGGGAGATATTTTAAATATACTCAGTTGCTTCAAGAAAAAATGCTCAGTCAAGAAAAAATACTTCAAGTAAACAATTGTTACAAATAGTAAAAACATATATTCTAGTTAGGGGTTGGAACTTTTAAGGCTTAGTACTTATATTCCCTTCTACTTCAAACCTATGAGCCTAGTTCTGCTAACAGTGTGTCTTTCTAGGGCACTCTTTAATGACCTCCTGTCCAAATGCTCTTGCTTCTAGGTTTGGATGCAGCTGAGGTAGAAATTAATCATTTTCTTCCACCAGTGATTCTCAGCCAGCAGAAGAGCCATATGTCTATAGGACATTAGAGGACTCCTTTTCAGAGGGAAGCCATGTTAAAAAATCGTTGTCTCTGCTCCACCACCATATGATTATGTGGCACTGGTGTGTTAACTGCAAGTGCAGTCCAGAGCACGAGTGTGGTTATCCCAATTCATGCTACTACATGCTGCTGTTGTAAGTACTGTGCTACTTAAAGAAAATTGATAAGTGAATGCAAGTAGCAATTTAGAAAACAACTACTATGAAAAAGGAGTAAAATCATAGCTCCATTAAAGTAAACAGTGTAACTCCCACTAATTTTATCCCAAAGACTGAGCTGCTTGTGAACAGCACTGGTTTATACTGTCTCAGAATACAGTTTCTTTATAGCTCCTTGTGCTGCTGCCATTATTAGAAGAGGGGAACCTTTTCTGTAATGCTATTTCTTTTCATATATATTGTACTATTTTTGCTCAAATATACTGAATATTAAGTATTTTATTTTTTTCATTTTTAGATATTTGCAAATAGTCTGAAGGAAAAGTATTACCACAACAATTACATTAAGTTCACTTATTCTTTAAGAATTCAGCTGGAATTAATTGAGTCTCAGGGTATTGTTTTTATTTTATCCCCTTACTAAATAGAATTATAACAAGACCGATTTCTAAAAGTTTTCTCCCAATATTTAGCTTTATCAGTATTAAGTGTTTTAAAAGTAGGGCCACTTTTGACTTAGTATACACTAAACACAGTTACGGATTTTCAGATAAAATGCTGCGGATAGAACTCTTCCTTCATAGGGGAACAGTTGTAATGTTAGGAACAGTTGTAATTTCCAAAATCCAGCGGGAGATTGACCAAAAAATTTCTGTCTTTAAAAATGTCATTGCAGTATAGATGTGTCTGTGCATGTGTACATGTGTGACAATCAGTGCTGCTGACTCATCTGAATGCATTTAGAACTGTCAATTTTGCTTTGTTACAAAAGCTCTTCTCTTTAGCCTCCTGTGCTTTGCCTAGCATAGTTATTTATCTGCCTAGTTATTTATTCCTATCCCCAAATTCCAAATCAGCCTAGTCTGCTCCACCTCCACATGACTTCTGCCCTTACCCAGCTCAACTACTCAGCCTACCGTCAGTCTTCATGTCTTCTCAAGAATGTCTAAATTCCCCCTCCCTTCTGTCACTGCCAGCTTTTTTTGTGGCCAGAGTGCTGCACCAGCCTGTCAGCTGAGTTGTCACCCTTCCTTTTCCATTTGTTGTCTCTTCATGTGCTAAATGTCTGGGAGGAAGCTGAGATACTGGTCCAGTAAAAAAGATAAAGAGAATGGCCTATATTAAACCAACAGGTTTCACAGCTTAAAATGGAATATGAGAAGTCTGACCAAGGATAGCGCTTCCTGCACTGGCTAAGATGGCAGCTGAGTAGCTGGACACAAAATGTATTCTCAAGCAAGTCTAAAATACATTAGTTTACCTTAGCTTCCTTTCTGACACACTAAAATATTGTAATTTGTTTTAAAAAAAATTGGGGTGTCTTCATGGAAGATTTTTTTTCTACTGACGTGAATTAGGTCAGCTGTGAAGAGCAGAGATTTTGCCAAGAAATACTCAAAAATTTCCAGCTTCCATTTTAATTGAAATATTTACTGCCTAAAGCCACTTTTAATTAATACACGTGTTCAAAACATCCTTAATTATTTCTTCCTGCTTCCCAGTGTGTAGCTTCTGATTTAAATCTATCAAAATATGTTCTTTATGTTTTTGATACACTTAAATTCTTAAAGTGCATGATCAACAATATCAGAAATGCACCATGTTGTGGTAAAAAGGCTGAGTATGTAATAAAAATCACAACTCTTTCACAGGAGCTGCAGGAAAAAGAGAGGGCTGTCTGCAACTCTACTTTATAATTTCCAAGCAGGACATAAATTTAAGTCCTGCAGAGTTGTTAAACCTCACTTACCTTGGTTATTATAGGGTATTAGAATAGTAGATGGCTCTACTTTCAGACATCCCCTGCAGGAAAATTCTTCTATTTCCTCTAAAAACTAAATACTTTGAAATTATAGGAAAATAATTCATATTAGATAGAACTTTTTTTATTGTACCCTAATGTAATATGTGGTTTATGTTGCTAGAGAATTTTCTGTCCTTTGCAGACGCTGCTGGTTTGTGGTTGTTGTCATAGGTGGACTGTTTTTTTGCTGCCCTTGTATAAAAACGGTGAACATACAGAAAAGTCTGTAGGGAATACAGACAAATTCTGACTTGGTAACCAATCCTTGCCTTTTTTTGCCTCTTGGAGTAAAGCATTGCATGATAAAGTTTATTTTAGACTTTTGCCTTTTAGTATAAGTGACAACAGGAAAAAAACAGGAGGAATCCTTTAAGGGATGTAAAACAAAATCTAAAAATGAACTAGCATCACTAATTAAAAAAAAAAAGTCAACAAATCGAACACAACACACATCTATCTAACTGTATAACTGTGATAACCAAAACATAGTTATCTCAGACTCTGGTGTGTCTGTTGGGACTGCTTCAATACATCTGTTTTATTGTGTTTAAAATATTGTGTACAGAAATGTCTGAGCCTGCAGAGTTTACTTTTTTCTCAGAAGAAAGACTCTGCAGGAGAGAGTTTCCATCCTGTGGAGCTTACAGACTCTGCAGGATCTTTTGCTCAATGACCCTAGTTTATCAACAATTCATTTGTGTGACTGAATCTTATGTCTCCCAGAAAAATGAGCTTCAGGTCATTAAGGCTGTACTGTCCTTGTTAGCAAGAATATATGATTGGTCAGAGGAATGCCAAAAATGTCCTTTTCCAAAACACAGGAAAATAATGTTAATAGAATTTAGTTTCTTGTCCAATGTCAAGAATAATTTATTGGTGAGGGTTCCCAATTTTGAATAGATTTATATAATTTTTTAATTCTCTTTGATAAAGAATTTGGTTTTATGCAATATGGGTTGAATTTGGATGTCAACTAGACCTTAATTTAAAAAAATAAGGAGAAAAATAGTGTCTATATAGGTCATTGTAATATTAGAAATTACGCAATTGTAATGATTTAGAATTTTTTTAAAAATATACAAAAAGAAGTGTCTAATTAAATTAAGAGATTAATTAAACTAAGAGATTTCTAACTAAATAAATCAAATCTAATGTATTGTGTGTTTAATGTCTAAAAACTAGAGTCTAGAAAAAAATCAGGAAACTAAAAAGGAAGGCTTTGTGGAAGAGGAAAAATCCCACCTTTTTCTTCTTTTCTTTTTTTTTTTCACTTTTGCATTCAATGGCATTTTTGGCAAATATCATATGTATTTTATTTAAAATTTCTAAGATTTAAAATTTTTCTTTGCCCATCTTATATTAAAAAGCCGTAAATTCTAGAAAAAAATAAGCTGGATAGAAAACTGTTGTGTCAAATATGTATTAGAGCCATATATCTCAGAAGAAATAAATGATAAATAGACGTCATATAAACATCCAACTGCAACAATATTTGAAAATACTGTTTTCAATGAATGAATGATCTGATGAGTGTTCCAGTGTAATACTCAACGTGTATAGTCATAATAGTTCTGCAGTCAGTGTTATGTATTCATTAATACATAAATGAATTTTTTTCACATTAAGTAACTTTGTGCAGAAATCATGAAACAGGCTTTGTTTGATTACAAATATATGAATGTAAATTCTGCTATCATCATTTTGTCATCCTAGGACTAAAGCTAAAAGAGAAACTGATTCTATTTTAAAACTTGTTTAATTATTGGTACAATGAACACAAGGACAGTGAGCTGGATAAATAATCAGGTTTTTAAATTCACTCATTCTGATAAAATATTTGGAAGTAGAACAATCATATCGCTATAGAAGCAGCACAAGTACTCTCCAAAAAGATCTCACTGATACTGATGCACTTTCAGCTTGATTATGCATATTCTCTGCATTTCCCTGCTTTAGAAGATTGGCTTCAGCTTAGGTTCCCAGTTTAAATGTTTTAAGAAATATTCATATTTAAAATTGAATGCATGAGAATTAAATTACTGTAAATAAATAACCCTTTGCTTCTATTTGTAATAGTCCTGTGCATATCTAGCGCAACCAACTTAAACCAAAATGCAAACCTTCCAAAAATACGGTATTCTGAGATTAAGAAGAGCAAAGTATAGAAGTCTGTAGTGTAAAATTTCTTGTATCATCTTGTGTTTGGAATGATACAGAGAAGCAAATTTTCAGAGATGCAATTTATTGCCCTTAACTGAACGATCATTGCATTTTTTATTCACTGTTATGTTTTCTTGACTTGCCCTACTTCATGTCATTTACTCCTAATTTGAACAATATAATAGAAATTAGAACATATGTGCTACTGTATTTCTGAACTTCTTTTAAAAAATTCTCATTTCTGACTTTTGCTCACTTTTTCCTTCTCCATTTCTTGGCATACACTATTGCAAATACAGTTTAAATGTCAGTCAGCCTTTGCCCTTACATTCTTTTCTTCCTGTCTTTCACGAAAAAAATCCGGACACAGACTTTAGACTTGCTAGGAATAGCTCCTCAGTGTTTCTGTGACACAAAACAAGAGTTAGGGGAGGGTCATAACAGAATTATATTTTCTAATGGAAAAATAATAGTCAGAAAGTAGATTCTCCTGACTTTATGACCTCAATTTTATTTTTTTTATTAAAAAAAATAATAATTGTTCCAAATTAGTTCTAAGTTTATGTGTTTCATATGCATATTGCTGCCCAGCAGATGCCCCTCTGTTTCCATATGACATTTTACAGTTCAAGGAAGTCAGCTTTCAGTGAAGTGTCACCCTTTGGTATGCGTGTGCTCGTTCATCAGAAATGAAGCACTTGGAGGAGGCATGTCAGTTCCTATACATTTCTGCTGAAAGGTAGGAAGCTTCAAGTGGCAGCCTGTCTTCTCTCCTGGCAGCTTACACGGCAGCGCTCCCTGGCCGGCCGAGGGCCCGGCCACCTGACTGCTCGCGGCTTCCTGACAGGGACCGTCCTGTACTCTAAGGCCTCTGGCTTTCTCATGGCTTTTTTTCAGCTAAACAATTGACTTGTGGTCCACTAAGCCTCCAGATGAAACTCTTCCAGCCTGGGGTAAGAGCAAGGCTGTGAGGTACGCTGCAGATTTAAGATGTCGGCTCTCCCGCCCCGGCCCTCAGCACTCAGTGGCCTCGGGAGGGCCCCAGGGTTACCAGCCAGGGAGGCCATACCGGCCTCTGCCTCACTGGAGCTCCCCTGGCTGCAGGCCTCTGCTCTGGCCTCTCTGCCTGCCCTTCTAGAAAGTTCTCTGTGCCCAGTGACAGCCCTTTGCAGGGTGGTAATAAGGGGAAAATAATGTTAGCATAGAGTCTCACCCCTATGCCAGAGTGCCACCCCGTCCATCCTGTATCGTGTACACAATCCTGTGACTGTTCATACAGGCTGACTGATCTTCACGTTCCAAAACTTAGTGTATGCTCAGTATAAACTCTGCACTTCCTTCCAATGGCCAGATAATTAGAAATTAATCATAAAATGATAGAATTATCAGGGTCAGGAAAAACCTCTAAGATCATCAGGCCCAATAGTTAGCCCTGCCCTGCCATCTTCACCACTAAATTATGTTTCTAAGCACCGCATTCAGATGCTTTCTGAACACTTCCAGGGACAGTGACTCCACCTGGACATCCTGTTCCAATGTTTGACCACCCTTTTACTGAGCAAACTTTTCCTAGTAGGCAATCTAAACCTCCCCTGGTGCACCTTGAAGCTATTTCCTTGTATTCTGATGGTTGTTACCTGTTGACACTGACCCCCAGGCTGCTATGGTTTCCTTTGAGGTAGTAGTAGAGAGCACTAAGATCTCCTCTCAGCTTCCTTTTCTCCAGGCTGAACAGCCTCAGCTCCCTCAGCTGCTGCTCATAAGCTTTGTGCTCTAGTAATATCCCCACTATGGCTCACAAATTTCACCCTTTTCCACTGAGAACTAAGTACTGAGGTTTAACATTCTACATAATTAAAGTAATTAAAGCAGAATTCTTACTTACATCAATTTCTATTTTATGGCATGGTGATTCAGGTACCTGAAGTTCTTTCTGCATGTTGTGTTTCATCAGCTATGCTGCCAGTCTGTCAGTCTTGACAAAGATTATAGTAGCAAATAAACAACTTTAGGAGTGATTTTTAGCATAGATTTCATCAAATTCCTAAAAGGTGAAGACTAGGGCTTAGTCTGAAATGGACTAGATTTATTTTTGAAAATAACATGTATTGTAGAAGTCATGTTGTGTCATGCTTTGTGTGGCAATTCCTCTTCTGTCCTGTACAGTCAGTTTTCGTGAGTCTGCACAGCTGTCTGCTCTTTAAAAATTGAAAGAGAATGGACTGCTTAGTTAATGTTGACAAGAAGGCACAGGTGCTACTATATATGTTAAAAAACTTGATAGTGTATGAATTATGAATAAATAGGTATTTAAGTGCATAAATCAGTAAATTGATTATGAGGTTTTATTTTACTTCTAAGGCACCTATAATTTAGTAGTGAAATGTTCTGTCATGATTTATAGACACTTTCAACACAAGGAAAATGAACATTTACTCACAGCTGTGTTGATGAGCTACCATTCTCTTGTAACGCTAATAGAATCCACTTCATAGAATAATCTTATTTCTTTCTCTTTATAGTTTGAGATTATAATTTATTTTTTTAAAATATGTTGTGAAGTTCAGGATAGTCTCTTGACTTGCTTGGGTCTTATATCTTAATATTTCTAGAAACTTAACAGAACAAGATGTATTTTGGATCTCATATGTGTATATGTTTGTGTGAATACAGACGTACAGATACATACCGCATATTCTTTCAGGAAGCCGTGTATCCCTTTCTACAGAGGCGCATGTTTATGACTCACAATTTCAAAGGAAGATTTCTATTTCAGTATCCACAGGGGATCCTCTCTAACCTCTCCTCTGTTTTCCAAGGGTTTGGCATCTAAAATGGAACATCACCACCACTTCAGCTCCTCTCTCAGTTTGCCTACCCTGCTGAGACAGAATCCTTCTACTTCTGTCGCTACCTTTTCTTCCTCCATAGTGTTTGGTGACTTCTCAACAAGGCCTTTTTGGCCTTGTGCTCTCTGGGACAAATCATCCCGCTTCAACCTATTTTGTGGGTCTTTGTGCTGCTTCAGAAACACATGGCCAAAATCCTGCCTGTGGTTCAAGCTTTGGGCAAGGGGATCAGCTCTAGAGCTTGTTTGTTAGCAGCCTCAGATGTCTCATCTGACATCAGAACCAGACAGCTGCTCTAGTGCAGCCAAATTTCATTGATCTCTCAGGCCTTGATGCCTCAAAAGGGTATCAGAACTGTGGGAAAAGGATCAGTTCTGAGTGGATACCTGCTTTCTTTTTCCCTTCTCTTTCTTCTTCCCTTCCCTTCTCTATCTTCATCATGATATAAGAATGGAGCTTTCCATTCTTATATCATGGCCATGAAGTCACTCTGAGGAATGAAGCAGTCCTCTTAATACAATTTCATCTGACTAAGCTGAAGATAATGAGATGCAAAATTGCATCATCCTGCTCTCCACTGGCACTGGATGATCATGCAAAGACTGATTTGACAGTCTCCTTTACCAGTAGTTGAGCTGCTTCTTCTGTTCTTCATCATACAATAGCATTTATTATTCCATTATACAATTATAGAATGATATTATACAATAGCATTTATTATGTGGGCCTGTGCTCCAAGGTACTGTTTCATCAATTGTTCATGCTGTGTACAGGGAATGAGGATTTCAATGTCAAGCTAAATGTCTTTTCCTCTGTCTTATATACCATGATACTGCCTCCTGGAGATGACCTGATCTGCAGATCATGAGCATGTGCATTTATTCTTAGATCAGATGACAGAGAAAGGTATTCTCTGTTTGACCCATATCCTTGTAGGACCAGGAAGGAACAAGAACCAAGTTGCACAGATGATGATAAAAGCTTCTAAGACCCTACTAGAAGTGTGAGTCAGGACATAGAATCACAGAAATGTTGGAAGGGGACTTTGAAGATCATCCAATTCCAACCTCCCTGCTGAGGGCAGGGATGCCTTCAACTAAAGCAGGTTGCTCAGAGCCCCCTGCAACCTAGCCTTGGACACCTCCAGGGATGGTATATCCACAACCTCCCTGGGAAACCTATTCCAGTGCCTCACCACCCTCATTGCTGTATTCCTTATGTCATAAGGCAGAGTCAAATGTAAGGGGTGGAAATTGAAATTTCATTGCCAAATGAGTGACCCATATGAAGTTCTTTTGTATTCTAAAAATAGTGCATTCCTTATGTTTTTAAATCCACCAGTGGAATAGGTGCTGTTGATACAGCTGTTTTTGTATAGGCTGTTTTCTAAACTAATTCAGCACTATTAAGGTCTCTTCAGAAGCACAGGTTTGCATGCAGTCTCTCTTTACATATAAAGTTCATATATAGCTTAATACATCTTCACAGTCTTACCATGGAGTATTTTTTTGAAGTAAGGCACTGTAAATTGAAATTAAACTGTCAGTTCTGAAATATTTACTTCAGTCAAAAGACATCAGGATGGGGTATAACACTGTTAAAATGTAGAGAGGTCAAAACTTGGATTAAAAAAAATATTTTGAGTGAATAGAATTGGAGTTGCCATAAACTCCTCAATTTGATTTGCTATTATAGTTGGAGAGAAGAAATTTGGATATCATAGTGGCACATGGAATAATGAGAAGCCATATTCAGTCCTTGTTGCCTGTCATAAGGAATAGTGATTCTTCCCTCTTTTACCACTTTTTTCTAAACCTACAACCTATGGGAAACAGAGAGCAAAGCCTCTGCTTTGTTAGAATTCTCTCTTTAGAGGAATCCAAAACCCAGCAGTTTTCTTTCTTAGTCCTTTGCATCTGATGTGGTCTTTGCACCTCAGGCAGAAGCATTCCTGTTCCTATTTCTCCTTCATAAATTCTAATTCAGTGTTTTAAGTTTCTTTGCTTTTAAACATTTGGGGGCTCTTTTAAAGCTGAAAAATATTTTAAGACTTTGAAAAAAGTTAGTGCTTTTTCTGGTTAGTTTAGTTACTGTTCCTTTTCTGTGAGGCAAGCCTAGAATTCTTTTCCATAATTGCACTGGGGATCATTTATTCTTGTAGTGTGGAAAGATTAAGTGAAATGATTCTTATAAATATATAGATTACATCAGTAAATATTATATTCCTTATTTTTAGACTAAAATAAATTCCTCTATAAAGTATGTTACAAATGTGTCTGACTACCTCTCATGGTTTCACAATAGATTCAAAAATAGAATATGTAATTCTAAAAGTAAATAGAATTACATGTAATTCTAGAATTACATATACAAATAATTTCAACCTCCATTTTATTGATGTTATAAGCAATAAATATTCACTAAGTTGTGTTTCTGAGGTGAAATGAAGGCAGCAGGTCTAATACAGGAAAATTTTCAGTAATTACAGCAATTAGATATATTTTGTGGTCGCTTTTACTTCTTTGTTTTTATTTTGTTTTTTTTTTTATTTTTTTCCCCCAGCAGAAGTGATATTGAAATTGAAGTAAAACAACTTTCTGGAAGTTAAATAACATTATAAAGTTGCCATTTGGAAGGAGGCTCAGCAATAAAACTGGGTTTCTTTTCAATTTCTGGCATACACTTGATTGTGCTGGTCACAATTAAGGATTAGATTTGCAATTTCCAGGTTGTCTTTAATTGTAAGGACTACATCAGATATATATTGAAGAATTATCTTAAGAGGCAATTCATGAGTAAAAAAACTGCTAATTTCCCACACAGCTAGACCTGTAATAGGGATGCAAAAATGTGATGCAAAATATACTTATGACCATTCAACCATTCTTCAGGAAAG
Organism: Fringilla coelebs; assembly: GCF_963513975.1. Lineage (NCBI taxonomy): Eukaryota > Metazoa > Chordata > Aves > Passeriformes > Fringillidae > Fringilla > Fringilla coelebs. The sequence continues at coordinate 33,939,890 of NC_140032.1, read as the reverse complement.
AATTATATTTTATCAGTAACTAATTGGAAGAGTGCTTTAATTACACATTGAGATGGGCTTGATGGATTGACTTATTACTTTAAGATCATTGAGTATAAATGAAGTGTTATATATTAAAAATTATAGATACCTTGATTAAAGTTAAATTAATAACTTTCCCCCTTGAAAATAACTGTGTTACACGTAGGTTAATTGTATTAGTAACATAAAATTGAAATTATTTTTTTGGTAGTCAGACTAATGTCCTAATGTTTTTTCCTGTATATCTAAAGTGCCTATTTAAAGTAATACATCTTTCAAGAAAAAATCCTATCTGAATTCATCTTTATTGCCCTAGTACCTATGAGAAGTCTCATGGATAGTTCTGCAAAACATACCCAAAGTACTTTGTGGGTTATGATCTCATACAACACAGACGTGTTAATCTACCTGCAATTCCAAGCAGTCATTATCCTATTTTAATTTAAATATTTAACTTTTTATCTTCCAAAATTGTCATTGCTTTTAAGACAGGTAAATAAGCAGTAAAATATAAGTGATATCAGAAAACTGATGGATCCTCCATTTCTGAAAGTTTTGAAGCTGAATTTTAATCAGAATTGTTATATCCCTCTTGATATTTTGCATGAATACTTCCAGTATTATATTCCTGTGTCCTGCCCTCTGCTGTAACCCTCATTACTACAGAATACAAATAATTGTCTTCCTCAAAAAAACACAGGCTGCACACAAAACAACATAGAACAGTGTTCACCTGTGTTGGAGGGTTTTTCCTCTGAAACAGTAAAATATCTAGTGAGACCTGAACTTAGAGAGACAGGAAATTAATAACCAGAAAGCCAGAATTCTCACAATGGAGAAAAATAAGCTGAATTGAGTTAAATTTTCTCTTTTGTATTAATTTATAATTAATTTCTTCAGTTTTCTTTCACTTTGTCTTTTTACTAGAGCCCTGGTAATGCAAAAGAAAAAAAATAGTAGTATCATCTTTCCAATTATGATGGGAGGAGTATTTTTCAGTTTTTTCTGAAATTTGACAGTTTTTATGGTGAGAAGGAGGCAGTTAGAACATGCTTGTTTATGCACTCTTTTTACATTATTCATGTACAAACACACACATACACACCCAGGTTGTGCTGTGAAAAATCTTGTACAAAGCAATACAACCACATTGTAAAGTAAAGGAAATATATTAAGTCAGATAAAAGTCCCAAGAGAACTCATAGAATTATTTTCAGTGCTTCCCAACTATTTGTTAGAACTGGAATTTAATACTGATAAACCATGGTAATTATGTCTTCGATTTCTTCTTAAATTTAGCAATTTTCTTCTCTTACCACGAAAGATGACTACTTAAATATGTTGTACTGGTGTCCCAAACAATTCATTGGTGTTATGTGTGAGAGAAGGAGCCCTATAAAAAATTGTAAGTTTTAAAATGAGCAAATAATCACAATGTAGTGTTTGAGTTAGAAATTGGACTGGGAGGAGATATGATGCAGATGCAAAATTGGTGTGTTTAAAGTCTCAGAATTCAGGATTTATTTGATTGGCTTATTTTGGCCTGAATCAAATCTTCTTATTTCTATGACTTTCCCCAATAAAGAGTTAATTCTCTGTTAGATTTTGTGCTAGTGGTAAAATTGTTATTGGGAGCTATCATAAAAGATAGATCTATGAATAAAGAATTCAATGTCAGAGTAAAACTTTCATGCAATTTAATTGTATAGAATTTAATTGTATAGAATCAATAAATCCTTCAAAGAAAAAGTCATCTAAAAATCTAATAAAACACTTGGTAGAAATGTTATTTTTGATGGTTTTAAGAGGCAAAAACTGATTGTTAAAGGATCAGATGAAATGTAAATATGTAAAAAAATGCCACAAAAAACAAAGGCTCTTAATGCCGAACAAATAGTATTTTACATGACCTGAGGAAAGCAATTAATTATATATAGCTCTTATTACCTATGTGTCATTTTTCCTCAGTTAAAATAGTTTGTTTTCCTTATTTTGTTCAAAGACCCTTTGTGTGATCTACTTTGAAAGAAAAACCAGAGGAGGAGAATTACAGCAAGTATACTGCAGAGATGACAAATGCTGTTGGATCAGTTACGGGCTTTGGTAAAGCTGTGCTGTAGGGAACCTGCAGAGGTATCGCAGCTTTTTTCTAATCAGAGGACAGAGAACATTTTGTCATAGAGTGAAAGAAGGAAGAAAGGAGGGGAAAGGACATGTCTTAATTTCTGTACAGAATCTGCTCTTTAAAAAAAAACGAAGTTTTGGATAGACCTCAAAGCTTTTGCAGGGCATTCCTTTCATTGTATGCTTTCAGATTGATGTACACAATGCAAGTCCTGTTATTCTCCATTTTGGGATATTTTAATCAGATTTTTTGAGGGTTTTTTTAGAGTGTTTTACTGTTACTCCACAGCTGTAATGATAATTTCAGAAAGCATTGTCTTTCTAAAAGTGTGAAAAGTAATCCTTTTGTTTTTATTAAAAGTTGCACAGGAAATTACTATGCCTGGATGAAAGTTGGTAAAATACCCTTATTTAAAATAGTTAAAGGAATAATGAATAATTTACCTTCTGATTTAAATTACTGATATGCGTACCAAATTTTTTTACATGTGTTTCTATTTCGTATATCAAATCCTGATAACTACAGAACCAAGAATTCCCCAAAAAACAACTACACATAAAGGTAAATAAAGCATATGAAAAAATCCCAAAGAACAAAAAGACTGACATTATTATTTTTCTAGTAATTTCATTTTAATTGCATAATGTGATTAAGCAGTTGTTTATTATTAAATTACATTTAAGGTAACAGATATAGCAACAGCTTTCAGGGACATTTGCTAAAATGCCATCATGAGAAGTAAATGAAAGTTTACAAGGAGTGGTTTCAATCTCAAGCATCTTATAAGGCAATGTATAATAGGAATCAGAAAATCAGAATTAGGAACAGGTAGAGCACAGTTTGTCCACAAATGTGGAAAGATTTTTCTAAACAATCAGAAATTTGAAAGTGTAATAGAAATCTCCAAGTTGTCAAAATGATCACACACATTTTCTTGAAAGAAAGCTCAGAGAACATCAGTTATTTTGGTTTGAGAGCTGAAGTTTTGAGTGTATTAGGCTTAATTTTCTGTTCGACAGTTATAGGCAGATTTCATCTGCCAGCACATCTCTTAACTCAGAGTACCGAGTTCTTTACTAATGTAGAATTACATACTCAATGAAGAATAATTTAAAATTGTTATAAACAGAGATACTACTTATGTTAGTGATCCCAAGTAATAACAAAAGAAAGTGAAAGATGGTAAAGAAAGCTTAATAAGATATTAGTGATTTTGTCATAAGAAAGCCTGAGATTCTGTTACCTTGCAGTTTCAGCAAATCAGATTTCTGAAAGAAAATGGGCATTGCTTTTGTAGTGTCTGTAAGACAATGAAACACTTAAAATCCTCAGCATCAGCAGAGTTTGAGCAGAGTTATTTAAATATTCCATCTCCAGAATAGGTCTGCAATTCTTGAGTCAAAAGAGATAACCCAAAATTAAAGTCTTTGCATAGTCACAGAGTTGGTTGCAATGGTCAGTGCACCTTATAGTTCTGTTGTGGTTTCATTATTTTTGTGGTTGAAAGTTATGTTCAATGAATATAGCAATATGAAAATGAGTTTACTCAAATGTGCTGAAAAGTAATGAGTGCGAACTCTGAGGGGAACTAAGGAAAATTATTACAGAATGGCCACTGGCAGTGCCCCTCACTGTTTTCATAATTATGAACAGAAAATACTAGATTTCTACTAGCTATTGGAGATAGTAGTTTCTTACACATACCATTGCTGCTGTCAGTGAGGAAGATTCAGGTTATTTTTCTACCCTTTGGAAGATATTTGGGTCCCAGCACTTCTGAAGTCTTTGTTTCTTTATTTGTATGCAGACAAAGGTGTTGCTGTGTACTCACTGATGCTCCTATGCCAAAGGCAGTGCAGAACAGAATATAAAAAACCCTGAAGGGCAAAACTTTTTTATTTTTAAATCGGCTTATGATATTGAAATGTCTTATGATGGCTGTTCACAACTGTAGTATCTAACAGGATATGTCTAAAAGGAGTTTCCCAAAAAATTAGCTGGTACAAAAATTAATCTTCACAATTCAGCAAATGTCATTGTTCCATCTGGGTCAATATTAAACTAGTTCTTTTCCCGTGACTTTGGGTCACAGTGTTGTTGAAGATAGATCTGAGATAAGATATAAAGTTGAAGACTTTATATTGATTATTTGATTTTCAACCTTGAGGTAAAGGCATGTAGGGAACCAATGTAATCTTTACAGAAAATTTCACAGTTCCTGTTTTGTCTACAGTCGCCTGATGTCTGGCCACATTGCCCAGAAATTTTGAGTTACTGAAAAATAAAGATGAAACAGAAACATTACTTCAAGAATGAAACAAAAATAGTTGCATTTTACCATTAATAATATCAATTAAAATATATGAAGAATTTAGCTATAAGCCAATAATTCAAGCTTAAATTTCTTTCTATATTTTTTAATTAATCCAAATCAAAACATCGAAATAAGTAATGTCTTCAGCAAAAGAGAGAAGCTTATTCTAAATTTAGGTTGAATAGTACATTCTGTCATGTATTCGTGCAAACACAGGAATGTGCTGTTTCACATTTTTAATAATTATAAGTTTCATAGCTAAACCTTACAGGAACAGCATTTTTTCTATTTGGCTAAACTTTTTTTATTTTAAGCAGTTGTAAGGATTTTTAAAATAGAGCATGTCTTAAAAAGGAATAAACTATGAAATTTTGTCAAGTAGGTAGAGCACGTAGCAAAATATTTTGCAGACATTTAGACACTGAATATTTCTATAAGTAATATCATTAGACTCCTCAGGTTTCTTGCACTAAATCTTTTAGAAATCTAAATCCACTGAGGTAAAATCTATTTTGTTTATTCTTCTAATCCAGCCCCTAGAGGCACTGTTTTATGGACAGCTTACCCGCTAGCTTAAGACCATTCTTACTTTTTCACGTGTACTGTATTTAGGCCATCAACAGCAAACATGGAAATTGTATTTTGTAGCCCTCCAGGGAAGTAGAGACTTGATAAGCATCCACCAAGTGCACTTACTTCAAGTGATAAATTAAAACAGAAGTAGGAAAACACAGGAGCCACAAAATTATATCGTCAGTCAGAAAATCTACACCAAGTTGAAAATACTAGTCGACAAGAAACTTGATTAACAGACTGATCTTGGGCCTCTTGGGCTCAATTTGGAAATGGAAAAGAGCAGCAGAGATGATAAATTCTATTAAAACAATATCTGCTCGCAGTACTACATACAGTGTTGGCATTTCCATTAAAAATCAGTATCTTCAGGGAGGTCTCAGTTTGACCCAGAATGGTGGGATGTTTTTATATTTATTTTTGGGGGGTTTATTGGTTCGTTGGTTTTTTTCTTTATATATTTTCAAGAGAGGAAAAATATTGCTTGTATTTTTAAGCTGTAAAGAAACTTTTAGCGTATGAAGTTGCTCAATTAAGGTGTTTTCCTGGTTCACCACTGAAATGAAGGACTGGTTTTGCAGACATTTACTCTTTTGTGTAAAGGATCTGGCTTAAATATCTATTGCTAAAGAAAATTAGGATAATTTTTTTCATATCTTTAGCACTTGATTTCTTTGTTTCACTGAATAATGTAGTGTAGTGATTTGTAAAATGCAATTTGTTTGCTGTTTGAGAGCAGTAACAGATATCTGAACAGCAGATAGCTGTCCAAATATTTAAGCTGACCCTCTGATTCCATATTCAGGCAAATAACCTATGTTTTTATTGTTATTTTAAATTAGGTAAGAGAAGTGGCTGCTGATGTTTTGTGCTTTCAATTTCTTCCATGTCTCATCTTAAAAAGACCCATATGTCTACGTTTACAGGTTCACTGTTTGATTTTGAAATTAAAATTTAGATAAGATTACAAAATATGGAAAGAAAAAAGCAAAACCTGAAATTAAAAAAAATTAATTAGCTTAATTTTTTTATTGTATGAAAATATAATTTCCTATCCTGACATAGTAGTTGTTATTTAGCAAAATAAATTTAAACTTGTCAGTGCAGGAGAACAATATACAGCTCTCTTTATTTTTCCATATATATTTGTGTACGTACAAATATCTATATAAACAAGGGAAGACCCTGAGATTCCAATGTCTGAAAAGAGAATAAAATGCTGTTTGAGCACCATCTCAATATAAAGGAGTCTCCAAAACTCACAGCATAACTGCCTGTGGAGTCTGTCATAGAACCACATGCTGCTACTGGAAAATACCTTCTACCTTGCTGAAGAGTGGTGAGATGAAGTAGCAATTAAGAATAGCAGGATAGTTTTGCTTTGTTCACCTTCATGGCTGAGCATATTCTTTTTAATTTTTTTCCCTATGTGAATGCATAGAAAATGCTCATAGCATGGTTTTTACAGTGTTGATTCTGGTTAGTTCTCCTTGCCCTTTGATAACATTAAGTATATTTCAAATCCTATTTTTGGGGACTATTTTTAGTGTCTGTGTCTTATATTTTTTGGATTTTATACCAGTTTTGAAAGACTGGAATAATTTATATGTAAACCTTTTTAAAGAAAACCTGGAGTTTGACAAATGCTCATAGAAGCCAAGCAAAGAATTACCAAGAGCACTGTGCAACAAATGCAGGCACCTCATCAGCAGAATGCAAACTCTGCTGTCTTTTTGTGGTGCTTTTAATGCTACAAAATACAATTAAAAATAGTAGACTATTTCTCTGAGTATTAAATCTAAAAATCTTTTGTCTGGCTCAGAGAAAATTCCTAATATGTGGGTTACCATTTCCCATGGAGGGTATGGCTATGAAGTTTTGCTTTTTGTGCTGTGTTTTTATGCTATTCTACTCCAGGCGCATCACCGGCCACTGCCGCAGGCAACACAGTGACTATATAAACCTTTATGAAATATAAATCCCCCTTTATATTTCATAGCATTTTGAAATTTAAATTCACTTTATTGCCAGATTTCAGATCTAAATAATCTGGACAGCTCCTTAGACATGTGAAACTTGTCCTTTGGGTGCCTCTGTAACCTGAAATACCACTCAATGTTCACTTTTACATGCTATGTCTTGGTGTTTAAAACAAACTTGTTGGGAACTCTTTCATTCTAGATACTGTTTTGCAATTCATCTTTCCAAAGTACTTGGTTGAATTGGAATGTTCTTTTCAAAAAAGGTATTGTTAAGGAGTTAACACTGCTGGCTGATAGATGCCTAGCTGATTACAGGGCTTTTTTTTACTACCATACATAGTTAGAGAAGTGTTTCCCTTCATTTGTCACAGATCCTATTGATTCCACATGTCACAGCTCTCTAAATGGCTCTTTCAATGGCCAGTCTCTCTTTCATATGTCCACAGAGCATAGGCCCTTTTTTTGCATATTGCTATATTTTGACTTAGGTCTTCGCATAAAATACATCCTATTTACATAGCACTATTCCATACCATGTGATAGTTACTGGATGCTCTGTTATCTAAGTTTAACCTGGCATTCAAATATAGTTCCTAAATTATGGTAGAAAACGTATTGGAATTTTTTAAAGTCGCAATAAGAAAAAAAATTTATAGAAATTATTGATTTCATTTTATACGTGTGCATCTTCCATTACTAAAATTCTGTGGTTACACTTGTGCATCAAAGAGTAATTATGGACTAGGAAAAATACAGAAAGGACTAAATATATTTCAGCACATAATTTTCAAAGGTGTATTTTCTACTCTGACACCATGTGAGAATTTCTCTTTTTTTATCTTTCATATTTTTGTCACTGGTACAACCGATCACAGAGATGGGGTAATTGAGCTTTTTACTAATACATCCCTTGGGGTGAATTAGAGTAAAACAACAGTGACTATGAATATAAGGTTGTGACAAGAATAGGTTACTCAGCTGTTCAAAAGTTTTCTTATTTCCTGCATCAGCATATTATTGGCCTGTTTAGAGTCACAGAATGGGGCAGACTGGAAGGGATCACAGTGAATCACCTGGTCCAATCTCCCTGCTCAAGCAGAGTCATTCCAGAGCACATGGCACACAATTGTGTCCATACAGTTCTTGAAAATCTCCAGTGATGATGACTCCCCAGCCTCTCTGGGCAATCTGTTCCAGCGCTTGATCACCTGCACAGTGAAGTTCAGGTGGAATTTCCTGTATGTCAGTTTCTGCCCATTGCCTCTTGTTTCGCTGTCCAGCACCATCAAACTGAGCTTGGTCTATCCTCTTGACACTTTCCCTTCAGATACTTGTGAGGTCTATAATTGTTTTCTTTATATTCAGTGTTTTTAAACTCTTTCTTTACAGTATTCTTTCCTGTATTAAATAGAGAAGGTGGCTTTAGCTTTTTTTCATCCTTTTTGAATTAGGTCTTGTGAGCTTTACCCTAGAACTTTTTTTTCCCCCAAAAGTCTGGAACAAACACACTCTATTACATATTTATAAAAACATTTGTTTGGAAAATTATATTTTAGTATTTATTTGTTTACACACAGTACTAAAACATTTATTAATGAAAATAAAATTCAGTAATTCCTGTTAATATTCAGGTTTGATTTTAGAATTAGTTTTCTTGTGTATATGGAAGAAACCTACCTATTAGTGTGCATATTAGCCTGCTTCATAATCTTCTTTCTTCCTTCAGAAAACCAAAGTTTTTGAAAACTGTTTTTGAACTTGTATTTTTCCTTTTTTATTTGCAAAGTGCAGGTGTAATATTTCATCTTTTTTATTCTTATGCAGTGGAATAGGTATTTGGCATTGCTAGCAGAATAAGAGAGTTGAGTAAGTGCAGAGCTTCTTCAACTAAACAAAATTAAAAGAAGATGTCTTGAAGATGCAAAATAACATATTTCCTGTGTCTTAACAACCTGTTCACCCTTCTCAGTTGATAAGTTACAGATAAAAGAAATTCCATATTGTGGGTGTCTGTGTGCACATGTGTTTGTGTCAAATATAGACAATACACTGTAATTCACATGACCTAGAAAAGAAGATATTCATTGTAGAACTGGAAAAGGGCTTTTGGTTATTACTTGATTTCTCTATTTACTTCAAGTAAGTGAACTCCAAAACAACAGCAGAAAATTAAGTAGCGGCTTACATTTGACTTCACAAAAAGTGTCATAGGATTTAGAGATTGTAAAAACTTATAAGGTCATTTTGCCAATCCTTCAGTCTGTCGGAGATTTTCCCTGTGGTATATTAAGAGTTTTATAACTTTCCACAAGATTTTATGAGTTCCCCAGGAGAGGATTTTGGTCTGTTGAGAGAGCTAGATGAGAAGCTCTTTTACTGTATTTTACAGCTGGCAAACCTATCTTTTATTGACAGCTTGCATTGACGCTGGGCTGAGGAACGCAGTGAGGCTGTATGTCTCCATAGATGTGAGAGTTTGGCAGAAGCATTTAATGGGGTGACAGAAGTTTGATTGCAAAAGTAGGGAAGCTGAAGTTAGAGATTTTTCTCTGCAGTTCCAGTTAGCTATATTAAGAGATGATCTTATTGATGCAGAGGGATACTTTTTACAGCACTCAGGTTTAGCAAGAGGCACTTCAATTGGTCCCCACTGCCATGTAGCACAAAAAATGGAAAGCATTAAGTATTTCTGTAGTCATAATTCCTGAAGCTGAATTGACAAATATTTATATTACACAAACTGTTGCTCATTTGAAAAAGTTTATTTCTATCATTGTGAAAATGCACAACCAAGATGAATATGCATGTACCTTTTGAGAAGGCTTAGTGTCACTGAATGTAACTGACTGCTTTCTTGAATCATACATCTTACTTGATGTCTTGAGGATGAGTGCCAAACGCATTAATCTATTTCAGATCTTTGAACAATTTTGTATTATGAACTTACATGTTTCACTCAATTTCAGAAAAAGGACCATTATATAGTGAAGAATTTTCTCATTGTTTAAATACTTTTGGTCTGTAATTATTTTATTAAGATTATGTATTTTAAAAAATGGAGGAACCTAAAAGTTTTAATGTATAAAGTCATTACCCAAACCCTTACAGTTTTTTACACAAGGCATCCTTCTTTTGTGCTCTTTTGACAGCTCCTTAATAACACAATTCCAATGTAACAATGCAGCCAGAAACTTTCCTAGCCTAAAGCTGCCCTTCGAATTGCAGTTGGAAGTTTTGTTGGCTAACTAACAGGGAAAGATATTGCTATGGAGCTGATGAGTGCATCTGCTGATTGCTTGTCTTAATCAGTTTTCACTTTTCTAAAAGGGTGCCTAGATCTCCCAGGGATACTCTACTCCCCCTTTGCATCTGGAAGTAGAGTTGATGCTACAGAGGTTTCTCTTCATGTATGGAGTTAGAGAAGTTGATCAGGGCCAATAAATTTCATGGAGAACATGTAATGAGTGCTTAGAAACTTCAGCTTGGGCTGTTTGGCCTGGAGTATGAAATTTTAACCTTATATATAACAGGAATACTCTGCTTTAAATTCAGTGATAGCAAATTTTGCAGTTTCCTCTGAATGGCTAAGACTCTTATCTTGCCTTCACCAGAGGAAAAAAGAAAGGAATAGAAGAGAATAATCTACATCTCACACCCAGATGAAACAGCAGCAGGAATTTCTTGAGTATTCTCTCCTTTGATTGTGGTGCATTTGGCTCTTACCTCTAAGGTAGCTAATAGAACTAATCCAAACTTAGTATAGTGTTGGTCAAGAACAGAGTTGTGTTATTCATCTTTGTGAGGTGACTCCTTACTAAATGTCTTGCTCTCTAAGGTCTCAAAATTCAAATCAATTGAATATTCCAGCAGTTTTTTCAGCTATGCTATAAATAACAGAAGTATATGAGAATTGAGAAGACATGAAGACATTCATTGTATTCTATTTGCAAAAAGTATGCTGTTTATTTCTGCCTATCTTCTTAGGGTTATCCTGTGCACAATAGTTTTTTCTTTAAGGAGCTTTCAAAGTTTACTCATTTTATCTTTAATAGAAATGACTGTCCTTATATTTTCATTCTTAATTAGTAGAAAGCAATGTGAGTTCTCTTTTTGCCTCATGAAACACTCCTATCAGCATAACTATGCCAAACACCCACAGTAAGCTAATATCTTTGTTCATGAAACACTGATAGTTTCATCTGTGTCAGTATTTTTCATCACGGACTTCCCTACCATTAAATGTTCCATAAATATTCCACATTAAGATTCTTTTAGCTTTTTATATGTTAAAAGTGAAATTGAATGTCACATTTTCAGAGAAATCATTAACTGTGTATGTGCATTGCTAAGCAGGATTTTTTGTATTAGGAGTTGTATTTTTAGTGATATCTGGCCTGTTATGTTTTTCTTGATAGAAAAAAATCTAGATTATCTGTGTCAATGGAATGGTGAACCATCTAATAAAATTAGCAATATTAAACTTTCAGACTTCCAACCAGAACACAGATTTTGTCTCTTTTATGCATGAATGAGTCCATAAGTAGTTCTGTAATGAACTGATTAGGAAATAAACTGGCTGAAAGTAATTGTCAGCCCATCAGAGCTATTGATGTGGACTGAATTTGCCATTGTACGGTACACTGTTGATAGAATCTGCATATTTTGGGGGTGATTCTGCTTTTTCTTTTTGAGAGAAAATAATATAATTGAATAAAATGTTTAAATAGGATAATCTAATTTCTAGATGGAATAGGTTTGGAGATGTTACATTCGTTTCACTAAAAGCGCATGTCCTGAGAAAAAGTGAATTCAGTCCTCTGGCAAATTAATGGTTTCTCTTTAGGATTAAGGATATTTCTTTCTGTTATTCCCCTTTTCTAGCTTCTTATGTTGCTATTGGGTTTTTTTTACATATGGGATCAGTTTATAACACGGTATGAGCAAAAGATTAATTTTACACCATTTTCGTAATGCTAAAATTTTACATGTCCTACCTTGCTACAGTTCTCATAGTAGTGAGTTCTCATCAGTGCCTCCTTGGTTACTCTGTCCATCAGAATAGTCTCAGAAGTGGAATTATTCTGGATAATCTTGTTCCAGAGACAGGTGGTGGAAGTTTTTAGCATGGTGTGGGCGTGACCACAGTGCTTATTCTGCAATACTCACATCCTCACTGAGGGTGCAGTTTCAGCAAGAAATGTGAGGCAACAGTAAAACCCCTCTTTTGTGTACTTTTGCTGTTAACACTGCTGTTGTTATTGTTCTTTTAGTAACTTGTTATTTCAGTTCACAATCACTCACTTATTTTCCTTTCCTTACCCTAAGGGATGGAGGAAAGGGAGTGGCTTATTTGTAGCTCAGTTTCCTTGTTGGGTTTAAAACCAGCGCCCTGGAATGAATTCAAAGGCCTGGGTATAGCAGGAAGCTTATTGAGTTTGTCCCCAGATATGACATGCTTGTTTAGACCATTAGATTTTGTACACTCTTTCAAAGCTAGATTGTGTAGCATCTAGAATGGTTTGCTTGTACAAGTGTACATTTCTGGATAGCATGTCTGAGTGATTGGTATTTGAATTTTATCAGTTGGAAAGAGATTTGATTAAAGATTGCAAGTGTCTGCAGATGTTGGAAAGAATCACCTGAGGCAATTTTTTAAATAAACTTAAAAACTATGTAGAGATCATGTTGAAACAACTGCAGTGGTATGCTACCTTCTTTGATGTTTGCCACCAAATGATCTCTAAAGTCACATTGGTATTGCATGAACTCTTACTCTGTACTTCACAGAAAGAAAGATTTCTAGAAAGAGTGTGTAATCTTCCAGTCCAATGAAAATCAGATTTTCAGTATTTAAATTAAAACTATCAGAGTCACAAATGACTTGATGGCATTGAATTAATGCTCTCCTCTCTGTAACACTAGTCCACAAACCATTCCTTTACATTAGAAGTCAAGAATGCTCATTGGCACCTTCAGACTGTGTTCACTTTCTGGATGTACTCAGATAGCATTCACTTTGAAAAGATATTTAATTTCCCAAAAATTATAGAATTAAAATTCGTAAGATATGCAGGTGTGCAGTACATGTAATACCTATCTTGCTTGTAAATCTTAGAGCCACTGTTTATTGGCAAAATCATATGAGTAGTGGGGTAAAGACTTACAGGCTTCTCAATTTCTTTGAATGAATCTTTCTTTGAAAGATTGTAATTACTTGGTAACATTTGAGAGAGATACTTAAGAAAAAGAAAATTCATTTGAACTACTGAGATGGTGTCTCTAATTACATACCATTTGCAAAATAACTCTGAAGTTTTTGCTTTTTTACTTACAAGCAAAACCTATTTTGTATGGTTACTTTCAGTTTTAACACTGCACTACTTTAGCACATATTGCTAGAAATATAGTTTTAAGTGAGCAGGATTTGGTTGCTAGGTTCCTGGTGTTCTTGAGGTTTTTGGGGTTTTTTTTCAACTGCCAATCTGATTGACAGTGCTTCATTTCTTTACTTTGTTTCTATTTTAAGGCTAATTAGTGATCTTTTAATTTTTTTTTTTTTAAGAGTTCAGTCCAAGGGCTGTCTTTGCTTATTATAGTTGTTAGGATTTTGGGGTTTTTCCCCCAAGAATAATGTAAAACCAGTTCAATTCACAAACACTTATCTCTAAATTGGAATTTACATTGAAGAAATTAAAGATTTGAAAGTGCAAAATGTTTGGATATGAGCAGTCTTATGAATTCCAATATATGCCTTGAATGTATGTTGAATGTTTATTTAAGGGTTTTCAAGATTGTGAGCCTTATGATATTCCTTTCATTTTAAAGCAGATAAATCTATTGATAGTATGCTACCTAATGCAAAGCACTGACTGTCTTAAAAAAGACATTTGATTTTTTTTAGAAATTATATAATAATTTCTAAAACAAACAGTAGGTTAAAACCACAAGAGTTCAGTTTTTTGAGATCTTTAAACTCCTCTGGCTGCAGTGATGTTTGTTAGCCACTAGTCATCATTAATTAGAGTTTTAGTAGTTTATTTTCCAGAGCAGCCACAAGGGGGAATAGAAGTAGAATGATTGTGAAGCAAGTGAATGAGGCTAGTTGGCCGATGATGATGAATGGGTGTTCTACTGGTTGGCTTCCCACTCAGGTTAGGATTAAACCCAAATTTTAAGAAAATTGGAAAAGCATTGAATTTTGATTTGAACAGTTTTCTCACCCTCTGAAATATCTTAGATCATCTTAGCAGAAAGCTGGTTTATAAAAGCAAATAATGTCCAAATACACACTAAGTAAGATATTATTATTTTTTAATAATTTACAATTTCTTAAAGATTTTTATATTTTCCATTGAGTTAATCTTTTTTCCTTATAGGGTATATTTGTTTGATTTATTTTTTTCCTTTTTACTCCTTTTTTTTAACCAATCTTTCTGTGGAATGCAAGAATTGATTCAAATCTTTTCATATCAGAACCCATTAAGAAATCAATTGTTAATCTTTTTCTAAGTTAAAAGAGGCATTCAGTTCCATAAACTGATACTTAAGTAAGTCTCTCTCTGAGAAAGACTTTTAAAACATTCATGTAATTCTAGATTGAATTTTAGGGAGAATACTTTTTATTGGTACAATGGAAGTAAGTTCCTGTAGAAACTGGAATTTTAAGGACAATTATTTGGAGCAACAGATACATAGATATGTTCATTGTAGAAATGACAGGAGTCTAGCACACAGTATAAAATTTGCCTTTAAGCATCATGATTGTTTCAACAAATCACATGGATATGTGCTCCATTCTTAATTTTTTTAACATAATTCCTGTAAGTAACCCAGTGGAACTTAGCTGGCCTCCTCACATATCAAAATTCAAGCATGTAGCAGTGTGTTGCTGTATAGCAGACACAAGTCACTAACAATACTGTATGTATAAAATGCTTAGTGGGCTGAATATTTGCAAGTGGTTAAAAGTATAGTTGCACATCCAAATTATGCAAATTTAACTATATTCACTTCTTGTCAGCCAGCCCTGGCCAGTAGCACAGGGATCTAATGTATTGTCAGATCTCTGCACATTCACTGTGCTGCTCCTCTGAGTTTTTGCTGGTAGTTTTACACATGCAAAGCACATTGTACTTTGAATGTAAGTATTCACCACCACTGCAGCACGTATGCAAGCCTGACACATACTATGCTGGGAGATACCAGCACTTCCCAGTATGCTGCCAAGTTTATTTTTCTAGTACTGTAATATTGATACAAATGAAAATTACAGGGTTTTCTGCACTTTGTCGTACCTAATGATGCAAAAATACTTATTTTTACAAGATCTTTTTCTTTATAATTATGTAATTGTATTTTTGTAGCACAGCATTTCTTACACATAATGACTGTCATTGTACCAAGGTAGTATTAGGCATTATAAAACAGAGCAAACCAATTCTGTTCAACATTAGTATTATAAGGCATAGAGTTCTTGCGGTTTTTTTCACGTTACCTGGTAGCTCTGAACTTTCGTTGTTAAATATTATTGCCATCTTGAGACCAATAATGATATTCTCACCTACCTTTATTTTATCATTATTTAAATGTTCTCATTTTATGCTTTTCAAATGTTACAATTCCAAACACTTGATTTATATTTCTGTCTACCTTATCTTTCTATGGTGTCACACTCATTCTATCTGTATGTCAACACTTGCTTTTCTTTATGATAATACTAGATGCATTTTTTGAGGCCTGTTTTTATGATTTCTGTCATGCCACATGATCAGCAGTAATTCTTTAAGCCTTTATATTATAAATAGCTTTAATATTGAAAAACAATGTGAAGAAAATGCTGAACAGGTATGACTTTCAGAATTGGGCATCTTTGTTTAAAAGGAAAGACAGTACTTAAAATATTTTTAACAAATGGAAAACCTGGGTCTTTCTCCTTTGTTGTTTTTATTTTGCTGCCAAAAAGCAAGCTGAAGACGCTCTTGCTGGGAATAAATTTATAGCTACATTTTACTTCATTGGAAGATTTGTGTTAGCAAGGCTTCAAAAACAGAATTATTAGATTTCCAGGTAAAGGTATGGGCATGAGAGGGCTGAAATTTTAAAAATTGCAGCAACAAGCTAAGACTGTTTTGCAGTTTTAATTGATGCCATGGTTTTATTAACCCTTTGTTAACTTGTTAAGAAAGCAGACATTGCATTGCAGTCCCATCTTGAAGCTTAATAAAAGGATTCTTTGTTACTATTAGAGGTCTCCTTTGTCCTAATTTCTTGTGTGGATATTCAGAATTCAAGTATTGCCCTTGGTAGGTGACCTAATGGAAACTTCATTGCTGGTTTTTGAAGAAGGATTTACGTAATTTCTTAGGATGTTAACTGCTTCAGTTTGGGTTTCTTGTCCATTAAATGCAGCTGCACTACTGGTGGTAGTGAAACAAACTAACTTACCAAACAGGTATTTGGAATAGTTTCATAAAAACAGTTCTCACAAAGCAAGCTATATAGCCAATATTGCTGAAATAGTACCAGGAAATTCTTCCGGCATGACTATATTTGGTTCAGAATCACAAGGGGTGTGTGATGCATACCAACTTTTCTTCTGGGACAGTGAGGGAATGGACTATTCTGAACCTCTTGTGCCAGTGGGAGCAAGGAAGAACTCCACAGATGGGTCATGCTGAAATGTGTCCTTCTTGAATGCAGCCTGTTGTTTTCCCATATTTGACAATGCTAAATCAGTAGGATTAAGTAGCACAACTGCTCAGAGTTCTTAAAGTGATGTGAAAGTGGCCAGCCTGAGAAAATTGCTAATTGTAGGAGAGCAGCTGGGGGGTTTTAAAGGCTGCTTTGTTTTTCAGTATGCTCTCTGTGCTTCCAGCCCTCTATGTGCCCCCTTCCCAAAACCAAAATTATTAACTATTTGTATGCCTTATAAGCAACTATGAAGAAAAGGAAAAGCATCCTCTTTCTCAGATATTGCTAACATTTACAGCTTAACTGAAAAGAAGTCATTGGTTTATTTTTAAAATACTTCCTGACTGGAAGATTAGTCAGTAGATGTTTCAAAAGAAAGAAATTGATGCTTTCCCTGGCAGCTAAGCTAGCTTATACTCAGATTTTTAAAGTCACTTAAAAATGGCAAGAAAGGACAAAAATGTCTATATTTTTGTTTCCTCTTTCCATCCATTAACACATCAGATATGCTAGTAACAGACTTGAAACCAGCAAACTGATCTGAAAGTCAGTCTAGATATCCTGTGTTTTTTCACTATGACATGTCATTAGATTTGAGGCAATGCTTTAAAAATTGAGAATGGGAGTTGAAAGGTACCAAATAAATAAAACTGTAATGCAGTGAATGTTGTTTTCCAATTGAGGGATGACAACTGCATTTGATTGTTTTTCTCAGTCAGTATAGATTTTAGAATATACACATATTACATTTCTTTTCAAGTGAACCATTTCACAACTTGAAACTGCACATTAAATGCTAGAAAATTTGTTAGAAATGAACACTGTCCTTACAAATATATCTGCCTGGGGAGAGGTAGAAGGGAGTAAGGGGAGTTAGCAGTGAAGTGATACCTCCCTAAAATACACTTCCATCCATCTGATGCTTCATAAACCAAAGGGCTAAGTATGTGTCAGCAAGAAAAAGTTAGACTTTTAAGGCACTAATTATATTAATTCTGATAGTAAGTCTTGAAAAGCTTTGTTTGCCTAGCTGATTTTTGAAGTGCAATTTATCATCAGTTATAGTAAGGCAATACTGTTTGCTTTTGGATTTACTCCTAGTGGCAAAATATCAGTGGTCTCTTGTTAGGATTTCACTGGTACCCCCTACTCCTGACCCCTGTAATAGATGAGATTTCTGTTGACATCACAGGAAATGGAACAATAAGCCTCACAGTTAAATACTGCTGTTTACTGAAACAAAGGTTAGTAGAAAATTAGGGTATTAGTCATTGTAAATGTAAATTGATGGGATTTTAAATATATGCAAAATTAGGATTTTTTTTTTTTAATCTTAATCTTCTCAAAATATTTTTTTACACAAGAGAAAAGAATGGCTGTTTTCAGTTTGATCAAAGCACCTCCTAGTCTGATACACTGTCTCTAATAGTGGCCAGTCAAAAATGCCTAGGAAAAATAAGAACAGATCAAGCATAAAATGAAACTTTCTGGCATGTGGCAGTCCACAGCTCAGGGATTTCCCAAGCTGAAGGTTGTATTTTGAAGGCTTTTTTCCATGAATTTCTGATAAGTTTTCAAACCTATCAGTATCAAACCTATCAGATCTTTTGATGATACTGTATTTTTTCTACTTTTTTTCCCTTAAGGGATGTTTGTTAATCTTAAGAGAGAAGTAGTTTTAAATTGTACTTTCTATCTGGTCTTCATTACAAGGGTAATTTTCAACAGACTTTAGAATCGGTAGTCCTAGCATAAAATATTTTAGTGAAACAAATAAAGTGCTTTTAAAAGGACACAATTATTTGACACACCAAGTGGTATTTCCAAAAGCCTTGGAACAATGTATTCATACACAGCATGATATGATGATTATTCTTGTTACTTTTGGTAGGATGGGCAGAGATTTTGGCTGAAGATCCTGGAAGTAGTGGAACTTAGAGGAATTTAGTTTTTACTTTCAAAAACAGAAAGATTTTGTAGATGAAAAAACAAATAAACAACTACATTTTCACACTATGCAGATAAAAAGGAAATAACGCAAGACAGGATGTTAGGAAAAATTTGTAATCATCCTACGATTTTTGGAATTGAAAGTATTTCAATAAATTAATTTGTAAAATTTTTCTCCAAGGAACAGAATCACTTGCTATATATTACTCAACATATGTGAATTTAGTATAACAAGTCTAGAAACTTAAGTCAAAATTCTTTTGCAAAACCCAAGAAAGATTTTTTATATTTTAATAATGAAAATAATAATTGTAAATGTTGATTGGAATGTATAGAAATAATCTGGGGGTTTTTTTGGTTGGGTGGTTTTTTTTTTTTTCTTTTTGAGATTAGAAGAGACAGGCTAGAACCTTTCTGTTCAAATTCTGAAGTGAATTAAAAGTTTTATGTATTCCCTAACAAAATGAAAACCTGGTGTTAAGGTAACAGCTCCAATAGAATTATGAAATCAGGGCATTTTTTAGGTTGGAAAAGAAGTTAATAAGCATTGAATCCAACCATCAACCCAGCAAATTCACCTCTAAACTATATCCTCAAGCACCACCTCTAAATGTACCCATGATCATTACCCATTACATTAATATTTCTGGAATGTCTGAATGCATGTTAAGTGATAAAAGAAAAAAGACGCGCGTAACAAATATTGTCTGTTTCTGCAGATCTTCTTTTGTGAAACAGAGATAATTTAAATATTTTAAATATTTTAAAAGACTGTCATCTGCCTTTCTCATCTACCTTAGATTCAGAACACTGAGCACACATAAGAGCACATGTAACACAAAGCATAAATTATATGTCTTGGGTGAGGTTTGAAATAACCCCTAGGAGAGAATTAAAGATGAGGTGTGTTTGAATGGAAAAAGTATGTGTCTAATCATTGACAAATCTGTCCCAAACACACAATTTATAATAAACAGAACCACAGCACTGTTACTGGGTCTGAGAAACTGCCTTTTTTATACTCTTGTTTGAAAACAGTGTTCCTGAAACCAGTATTCCTGATAAAAATAAGCAGGTAAAAGAATATATTTTTTCTCAAATTGACACTTAAGAATAAGTGTAATAAAATTATGCACAGCTTTATTGTTTTCCATTTTTCTGCTGTTTGTAATGCTAGGTAAAAATTGAAATTTTTTCTGTCACTTCAATTAAAAAAAAATCCTCTTTATTCTTTTTCAGAAAGTAGTACCTACAATGTCAACATTATAACAAAGGCTATTGTGATCCTAAGGTTAATAGTATTAAATATGTTTTCTTCATGTTTTGATTGTTTACAGTAAATTATTTTAAAAGTAGAAGGCAAAAGCAGTGAAAATATATATAAACCTTCATGCTAATTTATTCTAAAATGCAATTTCCCATGCTAAAAGATATGAAAATTGGTAGATGTGTAACCTGCATGTGTTGTTTTCTGTTGTTGTTTTAAATTACTTTTAAAAATATTAATATCAGAACAGCAATGGAATGCAGGCTGAATAATTTAGCTTGAGATTTGAGATTACCTAAACTGAAACAAATGTGTTTCTTTTTTGATGCACATTTGCATAAGCATTCTTCCTTTAGCTTGAATATTTGGAAGAGAAGAAATGTTGGAAAAAAATCTGTGCTCTAAAAAAAAACCAAACCACCAGAAAATCTGGTGGTACTGGTAACACTTACTACCACCTCAAACTAGAAATACTATGCTATTGTACAAGGTGCATTTGTTCTGAAATTTTTACTAAAGATTTGTGAGAAAGGAGTCAGTTCATAATTTTCACTTCCTGTTTTTTGTGGGTTTCTAGAGATTCACTCATTTTAGTTGGAGGAACTGTTACTGAATTGAGAGGGAGAGAACTTTGCCAAATCTGGTGAGATGAGAGAGGAGATGATATGAGACAGCATAAAGGGAATTAGAAGGTCAAGAAGAAGAAAAGCTAAGTCATTGACAATTTATGAAGTGATGAAATATGTCTGACTTTAATATTCTGAGTGGGAACATAAAGAAGTTGCAGCTGTTCTTCCTGGGCTGCTCTTTTTCAGAGGTGATTAAGCAAACATTCTATGTAAAGAAAGTGATGATACAGGAAGATTTTTGCCTCTGATTTGCAGTTATTTTTGCTTCTTGGAAGGATCTCCAAAGGGACAGTTTTAAAGTAGGGCTTCCTAGAAATACCATCTACATCTTAATGCTGCATTTCATGCAAAATTTTAAAATATCAGTGTTGTCAGCTTTAGGCTCAGGGAATCATATTTATTTCAAAAGAAGTGAAAAAGGTGGTTTCAGACATTTCATGGATTCCATAAGGCAGGTGATGAGCTTTGAGGAGATAACCCCATTGGGAAGTGAGGTTGAAGCAGCCAGCTTTTCTAAGTTTGGTAAAAAGAATGCTGGTGGAGCTAGATAATTCCCTGTAGTGGCAGACTATGATGAACAGTGATCACTGAGTGCTCCTTGTGAGAATCAGAAGAGAGAACTAGGGAACACTTCTCTCTTAGAAGGATGCTGGCCCATTTCTCTACTTATTATGCATCAAGTACTAAAATGAAAGCAAAAGATAGAAAATTAAATGAGAAATGACTTTGTGAGACATGAGGTATATTAGAGTCTGCCTTCTCAGTGGAGATTCTGTAGACTACTACGGACAACTGTAAATAGATAGGATTTGTTATCTGTGCTCGTTTTAATTAAGTTTCTCCAAAAGTGCAGGGATGCTCTTTCCTCGAGAGGGTTCTATCCAAATTTCTTTGGCTACTCAGTTTAATTCTAAGCTTCTTTTCAGTACAGAGAGAGTGATTTTATACCAGTTTGTTGTGGTTAGCAAGTCAGCATTTGAAGTTTTCATTTTCTTTGCATGGTGCTTCACACAACAAGTAAACGTTCTCATACTCGTGTGCACTATGTGGTGTTACTTATTCTATGACTCTTTCAGGAGCCAGTGTACTCATTATTTCTCTGTATGTTAAAGAACAGTTACAAAGATTATATTGAAGAAATGAAGATTGGTTCTTTAGCCATGTTCACTGTCAGAGCCAGCATAGATGCAGAAATAAGCTTGTATTGGTCATTGGGGTATCATGTTAGTGCCTTTACCCCTTTTCAAGAGCACACACACTCAGTCCTATTCAGAGAAAGCCTCAGGGTGGTGGCAGTGCTGTTCAGCTCCAGCACAGACATGGCTGATTCACTTCCTCATCTGTGTTCCTTCTGATTTCTAGTACAGTTGTTAGACCACTTCTAATGATTTCTGATTCTGTTTAATTTTTTTGTTTTAAATTTCCGTTCCATAGGTCATCCATGACAGTAGCCAAACGAGGGTAAGGTTAGAAGAGGAAAAGGACATGCATGAGGTTAGTGTAATTGTGCCACGCACAACATGAGTGTACCTTCTTAGTAAACAAGTCCACACTCTGAAATTCTTTGTATGAATTTTTTCAAAGGGGGCTGGCAGGTAATGAAACAAATTAAATTTTAAGCCAAAGAAATAACAACTCTGGTTAAAATGTTATGACATAATTAAATTGTCACACATTGCCTGATGAGGTCATGGAAGCCAGAACCATAGATGACTTTAGAAAGGGATTTGTCTAATTTCTTTTTAGGAGTGAATGTGCTAGGGATTGGCAGAAGCTTGAAAGGCATACCAGGGAAGAAAGATGCTACAAATACTTCCATATGCATTAACTAATATCAACTGCCTGATGTAGAAATCTGGATAAACTGAGCCTCAATTCAGACTCTTCTGTTTTCATGTGAGAATTATGTGTTAAAAATAGAATAAAATTTGAGTTCTATTGTACAAAGAAAATTTTCAGATGCCACTGTGACAGCTGACCGACCATTCAGATAGTGAAGAAGAAAATTTTCATTTCTTAAATATTCATCACAGTAATGATAATGCTATGATGGTAAAGTGTTAAAAGCCATTGTTAGTCATGGCACAGCCTGCATTTCAAAATTAGATTCTGTCATATCCAAAGAACAAAATTGAAAAACTGTCCAGTAGCTGTTATACAGATATTTTCCCAATATTAAACAACAGCAAAAACATGCAAATTTTCATGATACATAAATCAGTACTAAAATGCTGGATATATGTGCCATTTGGAAAAGAAGAATTAGAGACAAACTAAATAGATTTTGGGCAGATATTAGAGATGAAGGTAGAAAAGCATAAAGGTTAAGACCAAGAAGTAGTCAGATTAAAACTTAGAAAACCTTTTGTGTTTGGGGGCATTGCCTTTCCCATGAAAGATCCTGACTGTAGATAAAAACTAGTTAATGCAAAACATATTTAACTTTTAAATATTTAACTTTAAATATTTACCATATTTAACTTTAGCTTCTTTGTTGAGTCATAGAAAAAACATTGCTATTCTGCCCACAAAGCTAGAGTTTGACTGTTTTCTATATCCTAAAAAAGGATGAGAACCTTAGCTACAGATTTTCAGGCACACAGTGGTTTTCTCTTTTAATTTGATGAGCTAACAATAATCACATTGATTCATTTTCTTCAGTAAGAATCTGGTTTAGATTTTTGGAATTTTAAGGTGTTTAGAAGGGTTACCGTAGTTTTGGTGTGCTTCAACTGTGTCTGTAAAGCATGTTAATAGGAATAACTTCAAATGTTCAGAACAGTTGCTGTTTGAAAACTGTCAGAAATAAAGGTTACAGTATTAATTTTTTTTCTCCTCAACTTTCTGACGCTCTTTAACCTTCCTGTCTGTTCAACCAAGAAATATAGTGACCTATTAAGCAATTAGCAAATGGAGCTGTAAATGTAATAGGACTGTGGTCAATATTTCAAAGACACATGCCTAAACTTTCAGTCTCTGAGGAATGTCAATGGGCTGGAATCATGAATATTTTTTTTAAACAAATTTCTTTATTTTAAGAGTGAAATGTCAGATCAAAATAGTATGAAATATTCTCCTGACAGCTACATAGAATCATAAATTGTTTAGGTTGAACAAAACCTTTAATGTCATCAAGGCCAAAATTAACTCAGCACTGCCATCTTCACCATTAAACTGGCTTTCCAAGTCTACAATATTTTGAAGACTTGCAGGAACGGTGATTCTGTCACTTGCCTAGACATCCTGTTCCAATGCTTACTCACCCTTCCAGTGAAGAAATTTTTCCTTTTCTCTGTTCTAATCCTCCCCTGATGCAAATTGAGATCATTTCTTCTCATCCTGTTTTCTTGTTATCTGGTAGAAAAGACTGACACCCACATCACTACAACTCCTTTCAGGTAATTGTAGAGAGTGTAGGGTCTCCTGCAAGCCTTTTCTACAGGCTAAACACCCCAGCTCCCTCACCCACTTCTGATAAGCATTGTGCTCCAGACTGTTAAACAGCCATATTTCCCTTCTCTAGAGCTTCTCCATCACCTCAATGTCCTTCCTGAATTCGGGGCCCAGAACTGGACACAGCAGTTGAGGTGTGGCCTCAGCAGTGCTGAATACAGGAGAAGAATCACTTCCCTGGTCCTGCTGGCCACACTTTTTCTGATACAAGCCAGGATGCCATTGGCCCTCTTGGCTGCTTGGACACACTGCTGGCTCATGTTCAGCTCTGTTACGCAGCAGCACCAGGTCTTTCTCCGCTGGATCATTTCCAGCCACTCTCCCCACTTCTCTAGGGCTGCATGGGGCTGGTCTTACCCAAGTGCAGGACTTGGCATAGTAATAGCAGCATAGGAAGAAACCCACCTCTATGCAGATTGAGGTTATCTTGTCAAATATTCTGGTCTTGGAAACAGAACAGAGAAATATTTGGTTCTCAGAAACAGAACACAGAAATATTCTTTTCTCAGTGTTATACTTAGATAAGGATCAAATGAGCATTTTCATTAATAACATCTTCCTTTCTTCACCAAACAAAATATAGTTTTGATTTCTGTCATGAGAAGTTTCTGCAAGCCACATTTATGGGTTTGTCCAGCATTAAGGAATGTTGAGCTTATAGCTGGAATAGTAAACCTGAGTATTTATTTGGAATCAGTGTCCTGTAAAATCTAGTTTAAATTTGTACTTACAGCAAATGCTTGGGAAACTTCATTGTTGCAGCCTGATACAAAATCCAAAATTTATAACTCTGGTATCTCCTATTTTTTTTTTTTTCATTTATTTGCTCTACAGCCTGTATTTTTCAATGGATCCTCAATTTTCTGTATTTCTCTGTCCCTCTGGAATTCATTAGTTCTAGAGTATAAAGGGGGTAGTTTGATGTAAGAATGTTTGTGCTATTTCCATTTTAAACTGAGATGACCAATCAACACCTGGAGACTGTGCATGCATTAGTTTACTCTGCATGCTGCCCAGGAAGAGTAGTCTAATGATGGTTTTGATTGAGTAAACATTTTCAAGTAAGGTTTCATTGTATATATTCCCAGTGCTAAATGAACAAAACAAGTTAATCACCCTGGCACCTCTTTTCTTGTGAAACTAACTTGTTTTGAATTTTATTGAATTCTTTTTCACTCTTTGCATCCCTGCTATTCAGACTGTTCATAACCACATACACATTTATAGGTAAAGCAGATTATTTTTTGTTATTTTAGCTATAAAGCACTTTCAGCTAAAAAAATAAGTTTCACCTAAACATATTGTGATGACATTGTCGCTATAAATGTGAGCATTGATATTTATGAATCTTGTACATAGCAAAGATTATAAGAGTTCTCACCAGGAATGTGTTATAGACTTTTTCATAAAATGTTACAAAAAAGTACCTATTCTGTTAGATGAAACAATTTCAAACTTCTTTCATTACTTGAAGACATAACATTGTCTTTACAGATCTTTTGAAGGCAGGATTTTTTTAGATAGTTGAAAAAATTCTTCCAATATTTGAAAAGATCAACTAAAAGAGATGGCTGGTAATAGAACTTCAGGGCAAACCCCAAGAGGGTTTTGATCCACAATCCCTTAAGGTGCTGTACATTTGTGTTTTCATTCATACCAGTGCCTTCAAATACTTGGCAAGTTTGAAAAATATGTTTTTTTATTTCACACTAAAGGTCTCATTCAGAGAGGCACTGTACAACAGCATATCCTCTTTATGTCACTCTTCTTGGGAGTCAAGAAATGGTGTGGCCTAATGAGGTGCTACACGGGTTATCAACAGGATTGTAGGATGCACATCAATAGCTTTACATCAGAGGCAAACTTAAAAGACTTAAAAGAAAAAAAATTAGGTGAAGAGTTAGTGCCGTATGATTCCATTTTCCAGGAAGAGAAAGTTCAATAATATCACCAAATAAAAAATAACAAATAACAAAAGTAAATTCTTAATGAGGTATTGTGCTCTTTCTGATTACTTTATGATTACTAAAGAAATTATTTCATCAAATAGTTAGATATTTCTGTAGTCTTCAGAGTTAACAAGTATTTTTAAGAAATTTAAAGTAATTCATTTGAAGTAGTGTATGTAACTATTTTCAAAAGACCTAAGGAAAACAGTAACATTTATGAACAGAATAAACATATGTTAATGTTTTAAATCTTTTGAAATGTGACTATGATCGAGCCAAAAATTATTACATGTGATATATATTGTTTATTGTCACTGTGCAAATTCTTCCAAATTATTTCCTTTTTTCCTATGGAACATACATGTCAGTATTTTTTGCTTATTTGTCATGAACACTTTTGAATTAATTGCATTTGGTCTAACTACTTTGGAATATAATTTGCTGCTGCTTTTAATTAGTCTTTAGTACTGCGTATCCTTAGGTGACATATCAATTCCAAACTGAGCTTAGTCTGGTAGTTTAAAGTCAAATGTGTCCTTTTCTTTTATAATTAATGTATCTTTAGGTAGAGGAAAAGTAACAAGTGTTAATAAATCATAAGGTTCCTCTTAACGTTAAACAAATCTAATCATTCAGCTTTTAGACCTAATACTTGATGAAGTCTTACATTGTAAAATATATACTGAGGCAGATTGGTTTGCAATTAACTGCCTGAGATGATATAATGAGATATGACATGTTAATGTTTAATTTTCACCATATCCCTGTCCTCTCTTTCAATTGGAAACTTTTCACTGAATTATTTGATTTTTGAAGTCATGGAAAAATTGAATTCTGAGTGAGCAGTTTTGGACAAATCTGATGTTTGAAATGCTACATCTGAAAATACAACTACGATAAAAATACAGAGTGATTTGGTAAAAAATGTATTCTGTCAGGATAGCAGTAGGACTGTATCTCCCCTAATATGTCTTTGCAGTTCAGCTATAGGAAAAACTGAGGTGCACAGCATAAACACGTGAAAAACTTCCAGTACTGAGACCAGATCAAAGCTCTGTCTTGCACAATATTGTGTTTGATCAATTATGTATACCTATAGAATAGTATGGAAACAGGCAAGTATGTGTTGATAGCTTCATGCCTCCTTCCACTAGGTGTCTGAATCCACTTCCAAATTCAGTGCTAACTGCTTTTCTATCAATTGGTCTAATTCATTCACGGTCTAATTATTTGTGGATAGATTTTGGTTGTTTTGCATACGTGACCCCCTAACTTGATCTAAAATTCCTTAATACTTGTGCTAGAAAAGGCAATTAATTAAGTTTTGCTAAATTACTTTCCCCATGACATATCACACATGAATTTCTAGATAGCCATCAAGCAGATTCCAAACCTAGAATTTCCAGGCTTATGAGTCGTGGCAGACATAGTCTTTCTGATGCATTTATGTTAAAGGGAGTATATGGCATCTGGATTGGAAATAGCCTATGGTAGTGCCTGAAGCCATGAAAATGAACTTGAAAATCTTGATTGAATCATAGAATCACAGAAATAGTTTGGGTTGGAAGAGAGTTTTAAAGGTCATTTAGTCTAACCCCTCCAAAACAAGCAGGGACATTTCAGCTAGATTTGGTTGCTCAAAGCCCATCAACCTGGCCTTAAGCAATTCTAGGGATGAGCATATAGTACCTCTCTGGGTATCTTGTTCCAGTGCCTCACCACTCTCACAGGAAAGAGTTTCTTTCTAGTATTGAATCTTAATCTGCCATTTTACAGTTTAAAGCCATTTCCTCCTTTTCCCTCTCATTACAAGCCATTGTAAAAAGGGCTCTCTCTCTAGCTCTCCTAAAAGCCTAATTTGCATACTGGAAGGTTCCCATGAGGTCTCCTGGGAGGCTTCTCTTCTCCAGGAGAACTAAGCCTGGAGCGATTACCTAAGCCTGTTCTCTTAGGTGAAGAGCTCCTTCCCTTGGATCATTTTTGTGGTCTTCCTCTGGATGTACTTTTGGTACTGAGGAGTTCAGAGGTGGATGCAGCATTCCATGTGGTGTCGCATGAGGGCAGAATAGAGGGGCTCAGTTACTTCCCTTAACCAGCGGGTCACGATCCTTTCCATGTGGCCCAGGATATGACTGGCTTTCTGAAAGTGCAGGTGCACTCTGCTGGCTCATGCACAGCTTTCTTCCACCAGCACCCTCAAATCCTTCTCAGCAGGGCTGCTCTCCACCCCACTACAGATAGCTGTGCTACTTTTCCAGGAGATGTTGAGGTGGTTGAAGTCCCCCAGCAGGAAGAGAGCCTTCGAGCATGATGCCTCCATGACGTAGCTGGAGCAGGAAGGTTTCATCAATAATCATCCTTATCTGGTGGCCTGTAATAGACATCAACCACAAAGTTCCCTTTCCTGCCAGTCTCAATTCTTGCCCAATGAGACATATACTGTTATGGTTCAGTTACTTTGCAAAGTATTTCACCTTGGTTGTGTTCACATCTAATCAAGATTAAAATAAATCATTCTAAATAATGACTTCCTGAGGAAGATTTTGTTTTATAAACCCTACTCTGGTAAAAAAAAAAGGCTTCAAAGGGAAACTTTTGGAGAACCAGAATAGATTCAGAAGTTTCCAAGTGGATTTAGCTCTAAAGCAAAAAGACACATCTCTGTCCCTCAACTGTCCATCAGGACTACTATACAGACGTACAGGCCCTATAGTATTTTTGGCAGACTATGAAAGGAACACTCAAAGTTTGTGCAGAAAATTGAATACACAGTGATATTCAAAAGAATTATTGACATTTTACTTGCATACATATGCATGCATTTTTTGGTATTTGTATCCATATATAAATATGTAAGTTGGATGCTTAATCTTTTTTGTGATTACCCTTAGAAATTAAAATTTAACTTACAAAGGACCATTTCTCACCTACTTGTAAAAAAGCCATCCTTGTATTTTTTTAATAGTGCTGGCTTTGAGACTTGATATCATCTTAGAAGAACACATCTAATACCGTGCTTTATCAGTTGAAGTTAACTTCATCCCTGGGTCTTGGAAAGCTTTTAAGAACAATGTTTCACATTTCCTTCTACCTGATTATAGTTTTAAATCTAATCCTTTATTTAGTGATAATATAATTTGCTGTTAGAAACATACTTGTATTTCCAATTTGAAATATTAATAGCTTAGAGTTGATGATCTCAAAGGTCTTTTCCAACCTAGTTCATTCTGTAGTTCTGTAATATTTAGGAATGCATATAATAAATTGCAGAGTAAATGAGAGTACTAGTAATAATATATATATATTTATATTAAAAAATTGAGGTAAAATTTATTAGAGCTGTTTCATTTCTGTGTTTATCTTAGTAAGCAAGGTAGCTTAAGAGTACATGTGTTTTGGTTCCATTTCAGTGCAGCTGTAAAGTTCAGAAGAAACTGCTTCAGAGTTACTGTTCATGGGTTATGATGCTAATCTCACAGCTTTCTTTCTAGCTGTGAGTACTTGTAAACCTCACAGGCTGTAGTAAGAAGAGTAAAGTTAGTTGGAGGATTTAGAAATCCAGAGAAAAATGGCAGATGTGATATATTATATGGAGTTACAGTAGTCAGAAAATTATGTATGAAGGAGAATGTAATGCATTTGAGATATATGTTGGTGTGTGTTGCTCTTAGGAGGTCTGTACCACATGCTAAATACACAGTGTATTTTTTAATATTTGCCTGATAATTTGGATAACCATTTAATAGAAAATTATTAGGCACAAGTTTGCCTAGATCTTAAATAAGTTCCTATTTATAGGAAAAAAATTGATTTTTTCAATCTGAATTCATCAACAAGAGGGAAGGACTGATACCCTGTGTCGTAAGACATGGTTATGAATGGTTTTGCACTTTTCTAGAAGAAATGACAACTGATCTCATTGAATAAACTGTGAGTTCTATTCATTGAGCACCCTATGAAGCCATAAAAAGTGTTTCTGTGTAAATCTATTGTGCATTAAAGGCATGTGATCCACCACCATATTTACAAATTAAACCCCAAGAAATAGCCTGAAAGTTCTCATTTTCTGAATGCACTAGAAAATACAGTTTGGTGTTCTTTTCCATACAAGAAATAGGGATCAAGCTGTACTTCTAGCTCGCTGAAGAATCTAGTGATCTTTCTTAATTTCATCTTCAATATTTACAGATGTTGTAAAGGATCTGAATTATTGTGGGTGCACTAATTATTCAACAGAATTATTTAAACAGTTTCTGCAAATAATTCTTGGTCTGTATCCCATTATATTGTCTTCAAAACCCAGAGATTTCATTTTGTGTTGTATTGTAATTGTCCTGATTCAACACATGTAAGCAACTTTCACTGAATTTAGGAAGAGAGAATACTAACAAGCTTCTATGCATATATTATTTTATTAAAATGAAGAATCAATTTTCATGGCTTTTATGTAAAATATAAAAAGAAAAAGTTGTTCAAGAAACTGTATAAAATTTATACATAAATTTTATGTATACATTAATATAAACACATTAATATAAATCTTGCAGTATTTTTCTGAGTATAGAGATGTACATATGAATTAGTCACAGGGAAATTCGGCTGCATGTATGGTGTGGAATTGAATGCAATGATCTCTGTCTTATAAATCATAGGGACCTTCTAGTATTTCCAGCATTTTGTTCTGTAATCTGTTCTTAACACTACCTTGCTCGTGTATAACCAAGGCATTAAGTTGAAATAGTACACTGTGACAATTTCTTCTTTGGTTGAGGACTGTGATGTATAGCCAAGCTGAGAGGAAAAGTAAAAATTAAAACAAAATATAAAAACGATGGAAACACTGCAATCTTTTGGGCTTTAACTGTCTAAGTACAGAAACAGTATACAATTCTGTGAAACAGTCTTAAAAATTCAAGTTTTCATTAAGGTTGGATTCAGCTCTGAATTCTCTGACTTAATGCACATACTTCATAAAGGGTTTTTGGGGGTTTTTTTTGAAAGTACATTCTAAAACTTTAGCAAAAGGAAACACTGATAACATTGATGTATGCCTCAGTTTGTAGATGGAACTTTTCTATTTTCAAAATCAGAACTGTGGTGGTTAGATATATTTTGCTGACATATGTGACTATCTGGCAGTCTCTTTCTGTTATTTTTCCGAATTTCTTTTTTTCACCATAAAACCCAAACAGTTTTTACTGCTTTGAGGAGAACTTTCTTGCTGTAGCACTGCACAGAAAGACATTTCAACATCAGCTGTGAAAAAGGAGACAGGAATATCAGATAAATTTAGTGGCTAGAAAGCAAGAACCAAAGAAAAAAACACCATTAGAATGTTAGAGTTCTAGCACAAAATGGTCTACATAAGTTTTTATTTCCTGTATTGTGACATTCAAGGGATGTAATACTTGAACAAGGTTCTCTGATACTTCTATTGGTTAAATAAATAAATGCATAATATCTTGGTAGAGCTCATGCAAAACTACCACGGTTCTCTGACCTCTGTGTGCAAGCAGCACCCAGGGTGCTTCAAATATATAACATTCTGTGTTGAAATAAAATTCTTTTAATAATCCCCAGTGTGCCATCTTGATGCCATCTTTCGGCTCTCTCTAATTCATGAAAGACAATTTCAACCAGCACAGACTGCTTTAAAATACTCTTTATCCTTAGTGTAATAACGAAATATTAATTTTCAAATTTGTGCTAGTCAAATGAAAAGCAGATGTTGAAAATTAGTAACTTGGGGTTTTGTTCAAAACTTGTCATTTTACAGTAGTTTGTATCACATGAATTGACCTCTTCCATGGGTATTTCTGTGCTGAA
Organism: Fringilla coelebs; assembly: GCF_963513975.1. Lineage (NCBI taxonomy): Eukaryota > Metazoa > Chordata > Aves > Passeriformes > Fringillidae > Fringilla > Fringilla coelebs. Next base: position 33,908,111 of record NC_140032.1, on the reverse strand, counting down.
TGAGAATCTTTGACTAAGAGGGTAGCAGGCATTCTTCTTCACTGACAGCACTAAGTTGGTTGGGAATGTTAATCTGCTGGATGGTAGAAGCACTCTACAGAAGGATCTGGACAGGCTGGATTAATGGGCCAAAGTCAGTTGCATACAATTCAACAAGGCCAGGTGCCCTAAATTGTGTTATACCTGGAGAAAAGTTGGCTCAGGGAAGACCTTGTCACTCTCTACAACCAGCTATGAGGTTTTAGTGGGGTTGGGGTCCATGTCCTCTCCCAGATAAAAAGTGATAGGATGAGAAAAAAAGTCCTTGAGTTGCACCATGGAAGATGATTGGGTGTTAGGATAAGTATTTCACAGGAAGGGTTGTAAAGCATTGGGACAGACAGCCCAGGGAAGTGGTGGAGTCCTCATCCCTGGAAGTGTTCAAAGAAACTGGGGATACAGCACATGAGTACCTGGTTTGATGGTGAGGGTGGTGGCAGTGTTTCTAGGCTGATGGCTGGAATTAAAGATCATAAAGGTCTTTTCCAGCCTTAAAGGTTCTATGCTTCTAATGCTGTGAATGCAGGTGATGAGGTGACTTTGGCAGTTAGACCCACTATTGCCTTCTGTTTTCATAAGATTTTCTGGCACATCTGGACATGTTTTTATATTCCTTATTTTTTATTAGTTTGGTAAAATACAGCTGAGCACAGTTTCCTTTTGACAAGCAGCAAAGTAATATTGTAAAGTGAAACACAGGGAAATAGACACTAAATCACAGATACATTTCTGTATCCTGGAATACACAAAGGCCAAGTCCTGAGTCTAAAATAATTTTGTGAAGTGGGATAATAAGTTGTGGAAAAGTGCTACTTTCCCAACTACTGCACTCAGCTAGAATGTAAACTGGAGAGAGAATTCATTCCTGCTGAAAAAGACCCAGCAATCTATTGAGATTGTAAATTTGTTTTTAAATTACTACTCCTAAGAAAACTTGGAATTTCAATTCCAGATCCTATAATAAGTACTGGACTGGGGAACAGGGCAGAATAGTACAGATCTATAATCATAAGATCTGATTCCCATAGTTAAGAATAAGGAAGAATTTTTCCAACTTCATGTGGATTTAAAGGTTTAGTATAATAAGATGAAGAGGGAAAATGAGCAAACAGTAGTTTGTCAATAGTTTAATACTGTCATTTTGGAATAAGTAAAATATTCCCGATTTTTCTAGTTCATAGAGATTAATTACTATCAAATTTTGTTTACCTTTGTGGTCTGCAAAATCTAAGGCTGCCATATTTGCTTGGGTAAATGAAAATCAGAAAATATGGACAATCTATAGTAGGTTTCTTAGGGTGCTAGCCTCTCCTCTTTGATACCATTTTATCCTAATACACCTGAAATTATTTATGAACCTGAAAAAAGGAGAATGTAACCTGCTAGTGCAAAGTGTTTGCTCCCTAGAACAAAGAAACTGTAAAATTACATTGTCTTTCTTCTGCTCTTGGCATACTATGTGCTACACCATCCCTTACACAAAAACTTCATGAAAAGTAAAAAAAAAAATAGAATCCAGGTATACTTCAGGAAGTTTTAAGAAAAATAAGGGAAACAAGTGAAGAAATCAAATGTTGAAAGAAACATGCAGTTAGCTATAAAGAGCACAGTGTAATACTCAGAAAAATAATAGTTGATATCTCAGTCTAAATCAACCTCTTGAAGGGATTAAAACCTGATGTAAAAGCATCAATGATGCCTAATACTGTAAATAGAAATGATGCCTAAAAATATATGTCTGGTGCCTTTGAAAATTTTAGAGTCTTTTTAGAGTGTCTTTAACGTATTTTTTTCTAATGTCATCTTCTTTCTTTAGAAATCTTCTTCTGTCTCAGGAAATGACGTTCTATAAATGGATCTCACTGGTCAGGATTAGTTTCCAGTATTGAATAATGCATTAATGATGCAGAACAACTCAGTTTGGGTGGTTTGAACGTTTTCTCTGAGTCTTCACCTGTGCTATTTATTGTCAGTTATATAAATTTATTCTCACATCTTGGACTTAGTTTCTTCCACAGCTTTTGTGTACCATTATGGATAGTGATTATATTCCTTCTCAGTTGTTATATTTGGGAAGGCTAAACAGAATAAATATTTTCAGCCTTTTCAGTTCATAAACACAGTACTTAATGCACACATTCTGGATGTTTTGTTCATATCTGCATGACTCTGAATTTTACATTTTTACATTTGATTTCATTTAGTTATGTTCTGTTAATGTGTTGAATAACTCGTAAAGCAGTTCCTGAAAGAACTTTCATGGTTTATATCTGTTGAAAACATAGAAATTGTGTAAGCAGCCTACACTGATACACTCCATTTTACCTGATTCATTAAGGTTTTACAGAAGGTCCACCTTATTTAAGGAGCTCCACTACAAATCTTGCTTCAGACTCTAGCCAGATACTTCTCTATATCATAATTCTTCTCTGCACTCCCATCTTCGACTTAACTTTCTCTGAAGCCAGTATCAAATCTATCACATTTCTGGTTTAAAAATAAAACTATTTTGCTCACTTAGAATCTGTCAGATTGCCATCAGAGAAAATGGCAAATGGCAAATATGAAAATCTCCTTCTGGTATGTTTTTTTTTTCCTATGTCCTTAAATCTTTTTTACTTCACTATTTGCTGAAGCCTTGTTTCTTTCATAGTTTCATCCCAAAACCTTAAATAAAATTATAGTAGATTTCTTAATATATTACAGTTATGGAGGTAATACTACCAAATTACTCTTTAAACAAGGAGCTTATCAATAGTTCTGTTTCATGATCCCTACTACATCTGATGATGTTAGAAAAAGAAAAATAAGCAAAAATACCTACTCTAGTCTATAACAATATAGTACTTAGATTTAATATGCTTTATTTAGAAAATTATTTCAGGTTTTGTACAATTTCTAGAATGAAAAATTATTTGAAGGAGTGGAGTTTGATAAAGAGCTGGATGCCAACCACATGATGTGTGACAAATAGGTGAACTGAGACTCAAGGCTAATCCCACGTGCAATAAGTCCTATAGAACATCCACTCTGCATCCATTTATCATGGATCACAGAACTCTTTCCAATCCATACAAAGAAAGTTTTGACTAAAACCTCACTCTGTATGTTGCTTGTTTCCAATTATCACATACAACATAACATGAAGTTATGACAAGCACATTACAGTTATAATGTGTCAATAAATTATATGCTGCCATATAATTGAAGATATGTGTACCTAAAACAAAGTTGCAAACTGATATGAAAACAAAATAAAGGCAAAAATAATTCCAGTGAACATCTTTACCATATGTAAACCTGAGCAAGTTTTTTTTGAGGAAATACTCTAAAAAGAAAATGTGTTTGCCATGATCTGTGATTGATTTCAACTTGTGTTTATAACTAATCCACTCATACTGCAGCCAGTCTTATGTACTTAGTGACTAAGCAGTGACTAAGAAGTTTATTTACATTAAAATCTGTTCTGTCACCTTAGCCCCTAAACAAAATAATGAGCTTACAGCATTTTAAAGAGCAGATACATAGTTCTGTTTTATGTTTATTCCCTGGATAAAATTTAAAATTTATTTAAAAACCCAGAAATTCTCTTTCACTTAAATATGAACATGTTTCATTTAGAATAAAATAAATAGCCTAAGCAATACAATAAATGACTATTAAGAAGCCTAAGTTTACAGAAGATATGCATCTAGCTGGTGAGTTTAAAACATCTAATGTATTCAACATCCAGTCCTTAAAGCAAAGCATATGTATAAATGCATTATACAGCAAATTCAAGATTAGAACCTATGAATTTTATTCTTTGTTGATTCTCTGGAACTTACATTTTTTTATGAGAGAGTTTCTAAACATCTGTTATTTGCTAACTTTATGATGGTTGGATTTCAAGAAATTGGAATAGTTATAGCATAGCACCTCCAGGTAATATCTTGAAAATGCTGGGGTTTAAGAACTGAGGTCGAACTTCTGTAAAATTAGAATTTACAACTGCTTTTAAAAAAATCACTGAAAGCGCTGTATGGGCTATCCATTTTATTTATTAATCGCAACTCAAGAAATTCACATATTTCTGAATTCAAATGAAAAATATTATGTGCTTTAACTTAACACATTTGGTAATTCTTTATGCTAGCATATTTTCAATAAAAATATTAGAATTGCAGTAGAAAATGTGATAATTTTAAAAGGTGTTCCATTTTCTCCATCATTTTCTCCAGTCATAATTCAGCCTGCAAAGGTATTTCAGAATTCCCAGTTTTTATTGCCTTCCTATTTACATGAGTATGTAACAAGAACTATGCAATAATCAACATAATCTAAGAGTATGCAATAATCAACATAAAGTTCTTGCTAATAGAAAGTGTTTGCCTGTCATAACTGTGTCAGTTTCCTGTTCTGTTTTAAAGCACTGAGTTTGACAGATATACACTCTGTGCCATCAGTGGCTTGCTCTGAACTGCATAAAGGTGAAGCTGCCACAGTAATTTGTTTCAAAGAACTTCCAAACTTGACTATAACAATGGAATATATCCAGAGAAAAAGATACTGCAATTGTGAATACACTTTAAGAACAGCACTGCTTATATATTTTAAAGAGGAAAAAATACAAAACTTATTTTTTCTGTTTGTATATTCCTTCTGTAAGTTCTTTTCCCATTTTGCATTATTGTAAATATGAGAACAAACAGCAGTGTAGACATTCAATGTGCAGGAATCTTTTACAATTGATTTTCAACATTTAAAGAACATTTATATAAATGGGGTAGATTTCAGCTACTATGACACAGACTTATAACTGTATTAATCTGGCCTTTTTTGAAAGACTTTAAGTTTCTGCAAGTAAAATGAAATGAGTCCATTCTTACGCCATTCTCAGGCTCTTAGGTAGAGTACAGCAGCAGGAATTATGGGTCACATGGCTCCTCTACGACTGATAGGGAAGGATTATTCCCAAGAGAATGTCAACCCAAAGAAAGCATTTAATACATCGAGATACGGCAGGAGTGAGTTACATTGACACAGACTTAAGTTTTTCTGCAAAGTGTTACCAGTTTTGTCTTTGCTCTTGCAGCAGCAAGACCCCCGGACTTTCTGTACTCTATAATTTGCACCTCCTTCTGAAGAAATGCTTGCTTAATAGGTCCTCTATAAAGTCATCAGAAAGATTTCACTCAGAGTTTTCCTTCATATGATTAATAGTTACTTTCAATACTGCAATTTTATATACAAACAGAATTGTCAGAAGATAACTTTTTTTCTTTCCTACTCTTAAACTTATTTGTAAGACCTGGAACCTAGTAGCTGAATTAGGTGCAAAGTAATTAATTTAGGGTCTGTTTAATTGATTATCTGTTCTCATTATCATCTACTCACACATTATGCAAATAAATGCTAATTTCAATTTTCAAGTACTTAGATAATTTCTAATGTTTAAGATTTTTGTGGAGGCCATCATATTGCCCATATCCAAGAGGGATAGAAAAAACAAATACTTCTTGATTTTTTTTTCTGGGATTACTGCCTCATATAGAACACTAAAATCAGTATTGATGAGGGAGGTTGAACATGCTTATAAGGTTCTGCTTTTATTTTTAGCATTTTTATTTTAATCTATACAGCTTGTCATTCGATAGCAAATTTCACTGAGGAATTTCTTGCTGTTCTGTATTAATCTCTGCTTTATATTTATCATGTAATGGTGTTTTGTTGTAATTACAGAATATATGATTGAACAGGGCAGTGAAGAAACCACATATCTCTATTAATATACAGAATCAAGACACAGGAATAAAGCAGAGGAGTATTTCAGTCTCCAAAAACTTTAAATTCTGATGCATGATAAGTTTTTGCAGAATTTGGAAAATTGTCTTAGGATATGGAAATTAGGCTGTTTTGCAGAAGAGAGAGAACAGCTGAAATATTGCGTCTTGCTCTTCTTGTTGAAGTCTTAATTGGGTTTACATTCACTTACTCCCTCTTCTGAAGTAGCCACTACCTCATACCACATTATCAGGGCATCTGCCAGCAGTTTTGTCTACACAGCACTGAGCTTCTGCATCAAAACTCTGTCTTGGAGAGCTTTACTATAGGTATCCTAATTTTCTGCCCAAGTTAGCTGTTAGTTTTATAACATATAAGAGGTAGGTGTTCATAAGCAACAAGTGTCATTTAAAGAAATAAATTACTTGCATTAACCTCTTATTTGGCAATGATGTAAAAAGCAATTTTTTTTCTTCACTGAAAAAGGTGTCTGAAACCTTCAAAACACATAAGAATGTAAGCTATGTCTGTATAACATCCCTGTCATAGTAGCAGTATATTACTGGGAACAAAGTTTGAATAATTTTTAATTTATCACCGCTTTTTAAATAATTTTAGCTTAACTTGGAGGAGAAAGAGGAATTAATGTGACTGTATTTAGTATTTTAAATTTACTGTATTGTAAATATTGTAAACGTTTGTGTTCCCAAGTATTATAAAAATTATTTCAGCTTCTGTTTAGGAAAAAGAAATCAATAAAGGAAGTCAGACATAACAAATGACAATTTCAGGCACAGTGGCAGTAGATAGACCTGGGTGCCTTATATTCACACACCTTTCAATCAAGCAATATGTGTACTGCAGTGGAATAAGCTGAAGACACTCGAGCAGCCAAGTGGACTTTGATCACTTTTGTTCATAAATATGACTCATATTTCAGTGGCCACTTTTTTCTAAGCTACTGTTCTTCCCTAAACCTCACAGTGAGTGCTCAGTGAACTTAAAGGAGCCTTTACTCATTCTGAAAACAGACATTAAATACTCATGCTGGATCACACTGGGTTTTTTTCTTATATATAGGATACTGTCTCTTTGTTGCGGTTTTTGTTTCTTTTGTTGTTTTGTCGAATGTCCTTTGGGTTCTACAGAAAAAATTGTGATGGAAAATGAGTTCCTTTTTGTAATCACAGTGCTTTCATTAATTCAGTTTTACAGCAGAAATGAAGTTTGAAAATACTAATTTGCCTACATTTTTTTTATTTTATGGTTTTTATTCATTCATCTTTCCTGATGATTACTCCTATGCTTTCTGTTGATTGCATGGCAATTAAGATAATCTGTAAAATTAAACATGATAAATACACTGTCATAAATCTCCCTAGTTTTCTGAAGGGAAAGCTAAGAAGAGTTAAGTTTTTTGTAATAAGGATACAAGGCATAGTAGGGACTTCCTTTTTCTTTTGATTGTTTGTAATTATGAGACTGCAGCCATGTAAACAATGCACTGGTAGAAATTAATAAATAGCCTTTGGTCATGCTGCTCTTGTGCCAGTATGATCTTACTGGATCTAAGGTGTGACCATTCTTTGTTATTAATTTTTTCCAGATTGGAGTATAATGGGTGGGCTCTGTGCTATCTGTGAAAATTGTATGTTACATGTTCTGGGTGTGAAATAATATCTGACTTGAAGAGGTATTACTTGAAGGTGTAGTCATACCCCTAGTTTGCTCCTGCTAGATCTGCTTTGTCATTGCCTTTTCTAGTTGAGCTGACTGGGTCCTTTTTCTACCTCTCTACTAGTCAGAGCAGCTGTTGACCCATGCAGAACACATACTGTGCTTCCCCCTCCAAGGATGAAAAGCAGCTTTGTTTGCTGTGTTGTCTCAGGTCTCCCAGAGGCATCATAACTATCAGAGGCAGAGTACTACCCAGAAGTTGTGGGAGTAGTGCTTCCTTGCTACACCTTTTTTGGCTTTTTTTTTAATGCTACAAGAACTGTAAATAACATTCCTTAAAACATCTCCATCTCTAGTTTCTCTAGGGAAAACTCTAAAAAAATACAATTCATACGGTCATTTATAGCCAGAAGTACCAGTTTTAAAAACACAGCATGGAGGAAACAGGTAAAAACCAAATCTTTTTGCTTGCAACGGAGAGGGGTACTGAAAATCACTCTAAAAGAGATATTAAAAAAATAAAATTGGTTTAGATTTTAAGCTCTCTAGGAAGTCACCTTAGAAATTACTTTCTGAAACACTGTCTTGTCTCCTGCCTCCTTTAAGTTAATTTTGTATGATAATCCCTGGGATTCAAATCCAGGGAGAAAATTTTTTGTTCCTTTTGTATTCATTTGAAATCATTAATTGTATCAGCACTTGCTCTTTTCTTGGCAACATCAAACACGTGTATTGTAACCAGTCTGTTTTACAGCAATAGTCATCACAGAGAATTACCCTTCTATGCATTTTCAGATTTCTAAAAATTTGAAAGGATTTCTAAATATTTGAAATATTTACCTAATAAAAGAGGGTTGCCAAGAAAATACAAATACTTCAATAAGTATATTATTTCATTTTTAGGGGATGTATAAATAATGATTTTGAGAAACCAAGAATATTTTCTGCTTTATTAATATTTTTATAGTGTACTTCTCTTTGCTTTTTCAGTAATTAAGTCCTATGACATTCCAGAAAGCATAAATCCTGCTGAGATGTTTAGGTTGTTTAGGTTTGGTGCAAATTATTGATGTACAAACAAAATTTAAAAAAAAATACACCCAGAATCATAACAAGCTGTTTTGCTTTTACCTTTGAAAGAAAATTGAATGGTAAAGTAGTATGGCCTACTGAAACTGTTCTAGCCTTGTTGTTAACTAGAACCTTCTTTTGAAATTCATTGCCTTCAATTACATTTTTAAAAGAATTTTAATTATGTGCCTGAAAAGAATAAAGATGCTTCAGGCTCCATTTGTTTACCGTGGAAGGCCTGAAAAAAATGAGGACAGAGCTTCCCAGCTCATGCAGGGGTTACAGAGAGAGAGAGATGACTTTTAATTCGACAAGTTCAGAGAGATTTCTTAGTTTGACGCGCACAGCAGGGGGTCTTTGAGTGCCTGGCAATACTTCAGCATTCTGAGCTTTGAAAGTCTTTCCCTGCAGCAGAAATTGTATCAAAAGCCAGTGATAATATTCCCTGCAAGGTAAAGGACCCTATTGAAGATTTCTAGAGCTGTTTATTTATTCATCACAGTTTTTTCTTTTAGGACGTATAAGACGTATAGGTAAAAATTCACACAGATGCTAAGAAAATGAAATAAATAAAAAAATTAATGAGGACCTCTCATTAATCCTTCAATTTTCCCTTAAGTTTTCCGTAGGCCACGTTCACCTATAAAATTTCCTGTCATTCCCTGACATGTATTCTGCATGCAATCTTCACTTCAAATCTCAGCTTTTCCTCATTTTTATCAGAATTATAATTTTTGTCTGCCTTCTACCACCAGCTGAGCACATAAGATGTTTATGGCCATTTCTTCCCACTAAAGCCTTAAAGTGATTGATTAATTTTATGGAAGAACATTTTATTCCATAGGGGTCTTTTTAAATCTTATTTTTAAAGTAGATTTGAGATAGCTATTTCAAAGCCAAGGTTAAAGTGTCATTTATATTCCAGAGATCAGACTTTTAATGTTTTGACATTACGCTTATTTGAAAAGTATACACTGGTTTTGTTTTGTTTTGTTTCTGCAGCAGAGCTGGGACTGTGAGACTAAGCCAACCTTTCCCTTGTGTAATGTCAATGTCGGCTATCACTTTGGCAGAATCACCCAGCTCAGTGAAGACAGAGAACCCCTCCTTTCCTCCTGTTTTTCATCTGCTGGTGGCATTCCAAGTGACCTTCCCTCATAAATATTGGTGAGTGACCACATGGGGAAAGCAGCTCCTTCGTGCAAAGAAACTTGTTTCAAAAAGCTGTATTGACCTGAGGGGTTTCCATTTTCTCAAAGTTTCAAAAAAACCCACATATGCAGGTGTTGCTTGGGGAGGGGGGATTTTTCCCTTCTTTAAATAATAACTTGAATGATTTAACATCACTAGACTTATAGGCATTTATAGAATACTATCATGTACTAACTAGTCCAATTATAAGGACCAGCCTTTCAAAATACTGCTTTTCTGAGAGAAGTATTTCCTGAGCGCACAAAAGATTTTTCCTCTCTTGCTGTTACTTTCTCATGGCTAAGAGGTCTGGAATGCTATAAACCTATCGTAGTACCCCAAATATGTCAAGATGAAAGTTTCCCAAGTGTAGGAATTAAGGAAGATGATTAGAGGCCTTTTAATTTTAGGACCTTTCTGGTTTGGAAAGTATGCCTAGAGTGAAAGCACAGCATTGCAGAAATTCTGATACCTTCAGGGCAGTCCAGGGATGATGCTGCAATTTTAGTAGTTCCATAAGGCTAAGTTCCATAGTTAGTACTGAAAAAACTTTTCAGGTCATCTGAGGTTATCACAGCAGATTTACCCCTCTTGAGATTAAGAGATTTTCAGTCTTAAAACCAGATGTGTAGATAGTGAGATGGTCACCCATGGCTCAGGAATATTTACAGTGTCATAAAACATGACAATATAAAGTAAAGGAACAGATACAGAAAAATATTTAACCTTGTTTGGAACAGTTTGGAAGCTGTAAATAAGTACAGAATCTAAGACTGCAAATTATTTAAGTGTTTGTTACATGTATTAAAACTAAGACATGGACAAGAAAATCACTTTGCTGTCATTCAGTATTAACTATGTATTGCAATCATCTCCTATTCAGACAAAAGTGATGTATCATTTATGGCTATATGATATGTAATGTTAATTCTTTTCTTTTTTTTTTTCCTTAACCATATGGGCACTTGAAGTATGTCAGTTGAAAAGACTATCTTCAAAAGAAATATTAATAGTAGCATTATGGCATCAGCCTAATAAAATAATGCCTTTTGATTAATTGAACATTTTCAGGAAAAGGAAAGGCTGGTGTACCTGCTATACCTGTGTCTCAGCTTAAAGAGTGAACAGTGGTGCTATTTATAAGTTCCTCAAGTATGTGTTAGAATTGTCAATAATTTCTGTGACTACTTGTAATCAGGGGAGAGAATGAAGAGAAAGAGGGGAAGAAATTAGTAGAATTCCATAAATGTGTATGCTCTATCAATGTTCTTTCTTTGTTTTTGTATCAATTTATGTGATGGAGTTGTGGCTACTTAGTAATTTGAGGGTTTGCATTTGGGTACGGGTACACAGGTAAATCAGTATCAGGAGTTATTTTGAGGATTTGCGTGAATCTCTTAGGACTGAAGTAGGTCTTCAGTGTTGGATAGGATCATTGTAATACCAGCTTCAAAAAAAAAAAAAGAAATGTATGAATATGCTTGCTACAGCTTTTATTCTAGTAACATTGTAGTACTCAAACCCATGCACTGTAACATTTAGTTCGTCCACATATGATGGTAAGGCTGCGTGCTGTGTACCGTTTAAAATATGAAGCAATAGGAGAAAGCCTTCATCTTTTGAGAAAGACCTTCTTTAACTATGTTTCCATTTTAAACTTCTCTGTCAATTCATTTTTTATATCTTTAGAGGATGTTTTATCGATTTACACTAGCTTTATGAAATAATTTGCTATTTGATCAGACTATGATATTTTGCATATGTAGCTGCTTGCTTTTAAAATGGCAAGGCCAGAACTATACACAGTCCAACAATCAAGGACCCCGATTTTGTTCTTCTTTCCGTGCCAGATTCCAAGTAAGGGCATACAGTTCACAACTCTAAGTTTTGATGACATTTTTTGGAATCTTGCAAGAGCAACTGGTACACTAATATCAAGTAATTGGGTGATTAAAAGGTCTTTTGGTACCACAGCAACTAACTGCTTTGTCCTCACAAGGAGAGTGAAGAATCTTTGTGGAAGTTAGGGTGTTACCTGAAAGGATCAAATATAATGATAACCATTTATCAGTATACAACATATCTATTAGATCAAAAAAAAAGGGTGGCTTTTTTACTTTTGACTACACTTAGAAGAGCGCAAGTATAAAAAAAATTTGTAATACTATATTTCCCTGTTTTAATTTCTTTTTTATACATCCATGTGCTTCAGTGTAATCCACCAGATGGTTCTAGATTCAATAATTTGCTGTCTCTATTGCATTTTGCACATATTTGATATTTTCTTCAAATTTGATATTTTACAAAGGGTAAAGGGCCTTAATTAAAAAAAGGAGAGCCATACATTGATAAATAGATTAAATATTGTATAAATGTAAATATTCCCTCTATGTGAAGAAAGTGGGATTAAACACATTTTGGTTTTAACTTTTTTTGTCATAGTGGGCATAATCCACCTCTGATTATTTTATTGGTTTTCCTTAAAACCTCACCTATTTATCAGGAGTTTGGTAATAAAAAAAAAAAAGAACTTTTAAAGGCAAGTTTACCCCAGGAAGCCTGTAGCTCTGAAGCTTTATGAAGACATTTCCATGCAACTAGGTTCAAATATCCACTGAACGTGCGCAGTGCATTAACTTCTAGAAATATAAACTCTCATTAGTCTTAGAGAGTGTTGCTCTCCTGTAAGTAAATGACTTTGCTGTAAAATAATGCACATTCTTCTTTCAATCTTTATGAGTTTTCTTAGTTTTGGTTTGTTTGAGTTTTTTTGTATCTAAACTCTTTAGAGTATGATGAAACTGGGATCATAGAGAAGTGGCATAGTCAGCCAACTAGTAAAAACATGATGTTTGAGGAGGTAGAACTAATAAAGGCAGCACTGTTTTCTTTGTACTCTAAGGTCACCAATTTCAGCTTCAACCCTGATCTCCCTATTCCCCTTATTACCTACCCTCTTTGCCTGGGAAACAATAGAGCTGTGCTTAGTCTGCAGCTCCCTGAATGTTGAGTAGCCCGGCCATCTCCTATCTGCATTCCTGTCCCTGGGGATATTAATTTAGATCTCCATCCTTGAAACTTGGAAGGGTCTTAATTATCTTTAAGACTTGCTGATTTTTTCAATTTGTTTAACCCTTGACAATCACCCAGCTAAATAATTGCTAGGTGAATGGCGATAGGACAGACTGCATGTCCAAGGCTAAAATATGCAGGCATTAAAAAAGATACAAGAAATAGCTGGGATCCCCATGCTGAGATTGGGATTAAGAGATAGCTCAATAAAAAAAAAGTTTCCACAATTTGTTGGGTTTTTTAAATTAAACAGTAAGTTTCTGTGAATGATACTATAATTCTTAATTCCTTTTTAGGTATTTTGTTTGTTCAAACAGCAGATAAAGCAAAATGATCCTCCAGTCCAAGGTTTTTTAATTGAAATGTATGTTAAAGGGAATTACTGATGTTTACTTGAGATTTCACAGTGATTTTTAACTATTTTGTCCCAAATGCTCCTGTGCAAGTCTAATTAACCAATAAGAATTCAGAAGACTTGTTAGTGATTCTTTACATGAAATGTTCAGAGATGAAAGAAATTAATAAATTATTTTAAGTCATAAAATATAAATATAAAATCACAAAAATGGTGGTAAATAGTTGAATAACATCTGCAATTCCTCAGACCAGTCCTAAAAATTAATTTTAGCAAATTGCTAACAAAATATAAGAAATTTTATGCGCATATGAAAATAATGAACATAAGTTATTTTTCTAAGGTAAATATAATTTTGACTATACGATTTGTTTGAGTACAAGGAAAACTTTAAAATGCGAATGGTGGTGTTATTTTCTCTATGAAAATATGAGGCAATCTAAGTTTACTCCTGTGTAAAGGAAGTAAATGAGAGAGCTCTGAAGAGATGCCAAGAGCCTTTTGAGTGACAGCATTTAGGAAGCACAAGCTCTTCATATGGTAATACTTTCAGGTAATTCGGTAGCTGTCTGATCTGCTATTCAAACATCCAGGTCAAAGTTATTATGCATATATTCTTGTTACTTGGTTACAATTACACAGCAAAGTTAAAATAAAGTCATCGTTATTCAAATGTCTTTTTCAAGAGGAGGGAAGAAAATATTTCATAAATATGTTTTCTGTTGTTTGTTTCTCTTTGCTTTTTATTTTATGTCAAAAGAAATTTATTCTTATTTTAATTTTAGTTCAGACTAGATGCACTATTAACTAAAGATTAGTACTTATGAAAGTGTGAATTTTATTATTTTCTGGTGACTTTAATAAGAGATTTGTGTGTGACTACCACAGAGAATGATGACATCACCTAGGTTTTAAGCATCAGCTACTTGGACTGTCACCCAACGCTGTGTTACATGCTTTGGAATAAGTGACAAGTTTCAGCATAAAATGCTAAAAGGACTTGTGCCCTAAGTGTAAGGATAAGAGATAGGCCACAAATCTCATAGTATTGAGCTACCAACAGGCATCTTTGTCAGAGCAGGAGTTGCAGCTGACTAAAAGTAGAGTAAATGTGAGAACATTCACAAGGTCAAGGGTGCCCATATTAATCAGCTTTAGCTCAGTTGCCATTCATAGCCTTAGAATTCTGTCCATGCTATGTCAGTCTGTGCATCTCTGGTGGCAGGCGTTGGCTGTCCCACCATGGGATCATAAGGGAACAAGGCTTCTGAACAAGTTCCATTTAGACACACAGTCTAGACACCATTCTTAAAGAAGTTTCCTCTGTTCATCGCTAATGTTGAGAAACTTTAGGAAATGAAAGGGAATAGAAGGATCAGAGGGAGCACAACTGCAGTCTTGTGGTTAGTACAGTCTCCATAGAGAAGAAGGGAGAGGTCCCAGTCTCAGTTTTAAGGACTGCTCATGCATTTTTTTACTAAATAGTCATTGGAAAAAGACTTTTCAACTTAAGAGATTGACTTTTTGTAACAGAGAAAATGTTGACTTAATGAAGGTTACCTAAAACTCACATAAAATAGAATTAAAATTTTGATAGGTTTTGTATGTTATAGATACAAGCCTTTGGAAGCTTTTTTAAATTCCTTTTTTTTCCTTTTTTTAGCTTTACTGGTAAGGAAAAAAGTTACCTTCTATATCCTACAGTGCACTTTTCTTCACGTGAATCCAGGGATTCATGTCAGGAACATGAATCATTCAATTAGGGCTTTTTTTTGCTTCAGTACTCAATCTCTTTCTCAGGTATACAGCTTTTCTATTCATGCTTTTCTGTTTGCTTCAAAAAATTATGATTAAAAGACATACTGGTCCCTTGACTGTGTAAAAAGACATACTGGACCCTTGACTGTGTAAAATGTACTTAAAGAAATTTTACCTGTACATAATCAAAGTGGTCTGGCAATAGTCAGATTTGCTGTGAAGTAATTCCTTTGACTCTTTGGTGTAAATGATATTCTGGTTTTGAATACATGCTAGTTGTCCATCCCAAAACAGCAAAAAATATGTAAATAAATAGAATGCAATTAATAGGCAAAATGAGGAATTAAGGCCAAGGAGTTGTGGCTTTTTCAGTACCAGTTGTTGCTTTTATTCCTGGGAACTTCTGATTGACATAGCCATTGCATTACTGTTAAAGCGAAATGAATGGAGGAGCATCAGTTTGCACTTGGACTTTTGAATCATCAGCGAGCTGTGACCAACTGACAGCAGCCCAACTGAAGGTTTGCCAGCCAGCTGCATCTACATTAATGAGTTTCTTGCATGGCTAAGTATTCAAGCAGTCTTAAGCAGATCTCAGAGATGAAGACGCTTTAAAAGAATTATACTCTTTTACTGTCCCACCTCAGCCACTTGCAAGGTTTTCATGGTTTACAGTTTTATCCATCTCTGTCTCTGTTAGGCTATACAAAATTGTGTTACCACATTTTCAACTCCTAGCTCGGGAACTGAATATAAGATGTGCTAAGGTAACACTAGCACTTGCAGACATAAAGGAGTAGATCATAAATGTCTTCCTCTCTTATGTGTCCACAGCAATCTATGCGAACAAATTTTGACCCCAGTAATTTAAAGCATGAATTTTAGCATATCTAGAAATCGCATTAGCCCTCAGTCAAATTCTCTATTCTGCTAGTGCTAGATTTCTCTTATCTCCAATGCAATCCAGTCTGTGTGTGCTTGCACAGACTCTGTGGGCCAGTATAAAAGGAAAATTCAGACAGACACAACAGGAGCCAGATTCTGTCTTCATAGCCAAGTGATAGGACAACAAGGGCTCATGGCTTTAAATGTAAAGAGGATAGGTTTAGATTTAGATATTTAGATATTAGGAAGAAATTCTTCACTGTGAGGGTGATGAGACAGTGAAACAGATTGCCCAGGGAGGTTATGGAATCCACATCCCTGAGGGTATTCAAGGCCAGGCTGGATTGGGCTCTGAGTAACCTGGTCTAGTGGGAAGTGTCACTGTTCATGGCAGGAGGGTTTGAACAGGATGATTTTTAAGATCCCTTCCAATCCAAACCTATTTCTCTACCTTAGGAAAAGAAAGAAAAAGGTGCTGTTTCCATCTCAGTTAAATTTTAAATATACTCACATGCCAGGTAAATAAAAATTCAAAATTCATTCATACTAAAGATCTTTATCATACTAGCAAAGAAAACACATGCTTTGGCTGATGGGGTCTAATCAGAACCATATAAGGTTATAGACATACTTAATGCTTTACTATTTTCTGATGCCAATATTAATAGTGATTTTATAATACATAATTGATTTCTATGTCGGCATGAAATTCTGAAATTAAGTGTACATATCAATCAATTAAAAAGACAATAATAGAGAAATGAAATAGATAATTTTATGTCTTCAGGGCTAAATGAGCTATCACACTCGTTTAAAATTTTAAAAACTCTAGATAGCAAATTTGAACATGATTTTGAACACTGAGGAACCTGGTTTATTTCAGATTTGAAGATTTACTTAGCTCCATAAAAAGTCTCAAAACCATTGTCAAGTTTTTGCCTCAGCTGATACATTAGTGAATGTTACATTCATAGCAAACTAAGGTCCCAGTCTAGAAGCTATCCTAATTCCTTAAACACTTCCATGCAGACAAAGTAGTTTTCAACTTGTGGGTGGTTATAAAGGCAATATATGCTCTTCTGAGAAGTGCCCTTACTGTGTTAGGGCAGAGCTGCACCAGGGGAATACTGAGGTCAAGGTAGCTTCAGGCATTGGTAAATGCTAAGTTACCAGCAGCTGAACTCCTGGAGGATGTATTTTCCCATCCAAGTGTTTCTTCACTTTCTATCAAGAGAGGAATGGGATTCAAATAAATGCATTTAATATTTTTTTTTAATAAATTAAAGAATAGGAAGACTCACCAAAAAAAAATTCCTTCTCTGAAAAACTCCATGAATGTTTTATTTAACTGACCAGTTCTTACTGTTTCCTTTAAAAAAGGAATTAGCTGATAATATCATGGGAAATATTTGTGTTAAAGGTCATATTAAACAAAAGTCAAATCTAGACTATCTGAGAAGTCTGGAGAAGATGTTTAATGCAAATTTTTGGTGGAAAAAAGATGTGTGTCACTGCAGGTCATCTCTGAATATTCTTGTTGGGGTTTCTCTGTTGGATATGCAATCTCAGCTAAATGTTTTGAAGAGGAGGAATCAAATAAATTGCCCTATTTTGGGTCTTTCTCATCTGTATACAGTTGTGCAGCTCTAGTAGACCTGAAAATTGCCCAGAGACAAACTTAAAAAATAGAATGCTTTTGAGGCAGAAAATTGCTTTTCTGCAGCATGGTCTAAGGGACAGGATGTGACAGGAGGACAAGGAGTTGTCACTATGTAGTGATATTGTAAGGCATATCTTACATAACAAAAAGGATCATTTGTCTCTTTTTTCTTTCATTTTAAACTACAAGAGATTTAATTGAAACAGTTGGAGGTATCACCCCTAAACGAAGAACAAGCCATTATAATTTACAATTAAAACTGAAAGTTCCCCCATTAACCTACTTGTGATAGCTGCTCATTGTGGAGTGCATGTGGGATAGATGCCTGTCCACAATTTCAGAAGCCTTATTCTCAAAAGGAAGAAGGAAAAAAACCCACCTCATTGTACATGCATGTCAAATATTAACGTGATTCTTGTAGTATAATAAGAAAAGAAAGTGGTTTGTGCTTTTGATTAGCCTCTTGATGTTTCAGAGTGGTTTTGTATGGCTTAATTTTCCTTTTATGGCAGTTTGTACATATAAAACAAAATGAGGAAAGGAGGGGAGGGGGAAAGAAATGTGCCATTTATATACCTAGGATATGAGGCCTCCTTTGGGCCCATTATACATTAATGGGTCAGCTGAGATTTATTAGGATATGTATATTAATCTTTATACACATTCACATACTATAATTGTTCCTTTGGTGCTATAATGTGATTAGCTGTGAATTTGTGCAATATTAACAATAATATGGATTTCCATATTACAGAACAGTAATAACAAATGGTTATTAAAAATGCATGTAAAGTATGGGATGTGAAAGCACTTCTAAATTCTCAGTAATCCGATTATGTTCTGTTGTTTTTAAATACCAAAATAGTTAAGTCTTTATTATAAAGTAAAACCTAGTATTAAAGAAATCAAAAATTTTATGTTATACAGAAGTGAACAAATGAATCTAAAGCTGTCTTAATGAAAGATTAGTGTCTGTTTCTCATAGGCAGCTGAAATGTGGATTTTTGCATTATTATTATTTGAATATGTAGCAAAAATAGAATATAGAAGGTAACAGAAATTTCAGCACTGATACCTTTCTACATTGAAACTGAAGGGATCTTTCCTCCTCACATCTGTAATCATATGATAATAATTCCACATGTAAGGTAATAATTTTTTTCTGTAAAGACATAGCACAGTAGGTATATAGAAAGGAGAAATTAATAATTTTAATTTTTTGTAGCTAATTTTTTTTTTGGTTTCTCTTAAGCTAATTTTTTTTTTATAATTCTTAAATGGTAAAGAGCAGCCACTTTTTTTTCAGATAGTTTGTGACAATAGTACCCCTGTGGGGCACAGGTTTGTACACGCTCACCGGTTTCTCTCCTTTGTTTTGTGATTGGATGTGACAGCTGCTTACAGCATGATACCACCATGGGAGTGGGCTCAATCCCTGCATGAGCCAGTCACTTAAATGTTGGACTCCATGACTCTTGTGTGTCAACTCAGAATGTTTTGTGATCTGTGGTCTAGCATTTCCTGGACTTGGCTTTGAGAGAGACAGAGAATGAACACTGAGTGCCTTTATATATGCTCTCATAGAATACATACTCCTTTCTCAAAAAGTTTCAAGCTTCACTCTCAAGTTATTTTCACCAGGTAGTGATACTTTTTTAGCAAAGATTTCTTTACCCTCCCTTCATGACCCCATAGTGGGAAGGTGTCTTCTTTGACCCCTTTTTCCTGAATCATATATTCCTACCATTACCTTGAGTATATCAGTGGGAATACAAGAAATTTCTGTAATATACCTTCTACCATTTGCCATGTAGACTTAAGATTCAGTTTTTGATGATTTCTAGAAGTCTTGGTATAATCACAGTTCCCATTATTCTTTCATCTGATTTGCATTTAAAGATTTATTAATAGATTGCATTCTGTAAAATATTGCCATAATGGCTCATTTTTATCTTCATCTTTTAGAATTGCTCCTTTCCCAACTTCAATGTTTCTGGTCCTACAGACCCCCCATTTCCTGATAGGATGTGCCCCTGATAAACACAAGGTAAAAGGGATTTTTTTGTTATGCACTTCAAAGGTATTCTTTAGACTTTATTTTTGTCAATTTATTTTATTTGGAAATACAATTTCCCCACATTTCCATTTCATCCTTGAATATTCAAAAATCCTACCAAACAAACCATGTTAATTAAGTTAGGTGTAGGATTTCTAGCTGGTTTATTTTTATACAAGCTGTAGAAAAAAGGCACCTTCCATATTTCTGCTCATGGTATTATGCAATTTAAGTAGAGGGACTTTTGTCATGCATTTTACATGAAGATGATGAGTATTCCATTGTATTCAAATGCTTGTGGAATTGCTGTAAAATGACATACAGCAGGTGGGCCAGTGTCATTTGTGAAAGTCTCTCTGAGCTGCAACTTGAGATGCTGCTATTTCTCACTGGCATACCATACAGCTTCAAGGCAACTACTCTTCTGCTTAGCTATTGCATTTTATTTTGCTGTAAATCAATCCCTTATTTTCTGTTCTTGTTTGTTCTGTTATTTGCTTCTGCTTACCAATTTGTGACTGCAAAAGGAAACAAGTACGAGGTACTTGTAAGAAGTATAGTTCTCTGCAGTGTAGTTTCAGCAACAAGGGCAGGGGTAGTCCATGGCTTCTGCTCAAAGTGCCTTCTCTCATGTTTGATTGGACTTGAAATATTTTCTTCTATCTTTGTGGTAACCTAATTAAATGTTTTTTGTATTTTAGCTATGTGGCAGCTAAAGCTGTTGTAGCTTAGCTATAGCTGTCACAAAGTCCCCCTCAATATTTTACAGTGCTCTCTCATAATTTTAATGGCAGCTTTGGGAATGTGTATAGCCAGGTACTAAATCAATATTGTCACTTACTTACCATTATGGATTAAAAACTAATATTATAAATTAATTTAAACTATGAGAATAATTATGTATATCCATTAAAAAATATATTGGAGGAATAGCTTAAGAGCATTTCAGGCTGTTTATATTACTGACATAATTAGTGTTGAAAAAAACCCAAACATTTTATGTATTGCAATTACACAACCTGCTTTTTTGATTTTCAACAAATTTTCAGTATCTGTTTTATTTAAATTTCCAGCTATATAATCTGGAGAAGACCATTTTATAATTATGAACATAGTGTTTTAAATAAAATTAAGTGGAAGATTAGAGCACCTTATGTTGGAACATTGATTACCCAATAATATTTGTGTCATGCTCTTCTCTTCAACTGTGAAATTTTAAAGATATTCTTTCTGAAACTTTGGGACTTACATTTCCAGAGGTTAGAAAAGGATATTTTCAACTGTCTCAGGTAGCTTTGTTGCTTCAACTGAATGAACACCATTAGTTTTGATCCTCTTGATTGCCATCTATAAATATCTCATAATCTTTACAGAAATATAAAACTGGTCATAATACCTCTGAAATTAAGCCATTTTCTTCTCCCTAGATGGGAACACACTGAAGCCTTTGCAAGCAGTGCAGGATGCATTGGCTTAACTGTCCAGTGAAAATCCACTGCTTCATATTTACCCTTATACAGTGATTTCAGTAGGAATCTTTTTACAAGACTGATCTTTGATTTTGAAGAGTTTATTAATCTTAACTCCTTGAAGAGTTTATTAATCTTAACTTCTGTTACAGTACAAAGGCATTTTATAGTCATAGTAACTATAATATTAGCACTATCAGCTTTTGAAGGTACCTCCTTGTCTCCTGACAAATTTTCCCAGTGTTGCAGCAGGCTTTTTGTCTGTTGAGTTGCCATTTCCCAGAAAATGGAAGCGACATTTTTGAATTATCTGGAGAAATTTGCTTGGAAATGTTCATTCTCTCTTAGAGACCACACTGAGCTAGTTCTCCTTAAAGTAAACTTCACTGTCTTACAGTGTGGTCAGTAAGTCACATCTCTCATGAACATTAATGATTTTCAAGGTAGTGGAGTATGCATTGTGGTGCGTCCTTCTTCAACATGCGCTACAGATTTCTGCTGATTATCTAACATGAGTTTGAGTATTGCCTGATGTGCTGCATGCTGGTGCAGCTGCTTAGGATATGTCAGTCCAGAAGATTAGGGCTTAAGGCCAGAAGGAAGCATCGTGTACTGGTAGCTGGGCTTAAAGTTATTCCGTTTCCTCTGATCTCAGAACACCCTGGCGCATCACTTACACTTGGCAAACAGAACGGATGTGTTGATGGTAGTCGCTGGGTGTGAGGACTTAGACCCTTTGGAATAGCAGAGCCATGTTCAATCACTAGGGAAATTCACAGCAGTCCCTTACTGATGCTTGTGACATATAATTTATACAGCTATCACCTTTTAAAATGTGTGAGCTTTCCTTAATGAAGATTACAGTTTCTTAATATTCTTAACAATGCTGTAAAAGAGGCAAAGTTGTCTAAAACACAGCTGGAAAATTCCTATGCATTATTTGTATAGTAATTTAATTTGAAAAAGTGACTTCTCTGTATTTCAAAATAATGACAATTTTAAAATTTTCAGAACTCACTGCAGATGTTGAAGTGTCTGAGTTCAAAACAGGTTATAACTAAGGAATACATTGAAAATTAATGTTTATCTCTGATTTTTAGATGTGCAGTTGTAACTGCATGCAGCAAATGAATCAAACTGCAACAGTTCTGCTACAGAACTTAGGTCTGATACTTGTACAGCTTAGGCAGAAAGGAGAGGAAAAATGATAAAAAAATTCTGAGAATATAAGTACATAAATATTTTCATTAAGCAGATCTAATGCAGTTCAACTTATAATTCAGAAGGTTCCTTGTCATGCTGTGTAGAAGAATACTTTTTGTTTTCTCCATCTTCCCTGCTTCTTCTTTCCACACTTCTCTTTTTCCTTTGTCTTAAATTACTTTGTTTTAAAACCACTGACAGTTGCTGACTACTACAATAATAGGAAGAACTCATTTCTGTGCTTCTAATGGACCAGATTTTCTGAAGCAGTGATCTGTCCCAGTTCACAATACAGATTTAGGAAATTACCTTTCAGGAGACACGCACATTCAAAGTAACGGTAAAATAATCAGTGCCTTTCATGTGACCACATGCATTAATTTATTTTCAACAGAAATAATTTCAGATGTCTATCCAGATTGTCTAATAATGGTATTTTTTTAATATGTTTGGTCATTTGTCCTACTTTTACCTAGTTACTAGGTAATATCTCCTACTTTCCACTAAAACAACTTCATGACTGGAAACAAAATTATGCATCTTTCCATATTTACACCTATAAATTACTTCCTTGGCAAGAGGAATGTAAGCACAGATACATTTAATTTTGCGAGTTACTTTCAAAATTTTCCAAATACTGTAATTTACTCTTTTTCTTCTATCCTCTTGTAGTCTTCTAGCCTAATTTAATTTTTTTAAAGCATTCATTTTATTTATAGCGAAGAACAGAGTGCAATGTATTTAGCAGAGAACTGTAGGCTCTCAGGGTGAACAAAAGAAAGATAAAATACCTCTTGGTTTTTCAACTCTTTTCTGTCAGAATAAAATTTGACTCAGTGTGGAGACAACCTACATGTAGCCTTTCTCCACCCGCCTACCAGCCCAATAGAGTTTTCTTTTGACTCAGCTGGATATTGCTGCTGCTTTCAGATACAGAATGATTTTCTTTGATTTTGTACTGTATTACTGGATAAAGAGCAGGGAGGGAGAGATGAGGCACACAGTAACTACATTATTGTCACTTTCACGGTTTGACCATAATCTTGCGGACACAATTACCATTTTTGTTTATAATTAAGAAGAAAAGGCACTTAATATATCTTAATAATATTGTGTGATGTTAAAGATTCAAGAGTATGAAACCTAAAGAAACTATATAGAAAATATGGTTTCAAACTAATAAAAATCCAAATTGACCTTCAATTCAGAAAGGAAGGAAAAGATTGTCCTCTGCCCTTATGAATGAAGTAGTTCCAGCTTTCGCTGTCACTTTGGAAATGATATAACTTTGCATGACTCAGTTTCCTTTATGATGTGTTTAAGATTCCTTGAGTGTTTTTAGGAATACTGTGCGATAAGCCCTAGTACCTAAGTACCTAAATTATTTTATACCACTGTTTATTGGTTTTGTTGCCTGGGCAGCAGAAATGTGAAGAGAAAAGCTACATAAGGCCTCTCCAATGTTTGGGCATCAGAACATCCATGGACAAATACAGTGAATTCATGTAGTAGAACAAAGATAATAACAATAATTGACTAGTTTCTCTAGGGGGGCATTGACTCTTTCAATGCATATATCCTAAAAAGGGTTGGACTACAAGAAAGTACCTCATTTTCTTGAGGTTGATTTACCAGAAGTATCAAAGATAGACTGTGTCAAATAAGTCTGTTCTCACATACCACTATTGTGTCTAATTTGTGAGCCTTTCCAATACTTTTTTTTTTTACTATGGGCATGTAATACCTTCAAATACCAGCTGAAGTACTGATAATATGTGTGTTATAGACAGGAGTTCTTTTAGCCCTTGAAAAAGCACTCAGTGAAAATGAAATTCACCCTCTGTGCCTTGTGTTAAAGACAATACAACCACCTAATTAGAAATAAATGGGTTGTTGTTTTTGTAGTTCCATCCTGATGAGTATTTGAATTTTAAAGGAAATAACAAATAAAACAAAAATCTCCAGAGGAGAAATTGCTTGTTTCAGTTATTGTCCACCATTACATGTTTTTGAATTATTTAATTTCTTTCATTTACCCAATCCACCTGCAAAAGTGAACAAAAGAATGAAGTGTTCCTTTTTTCCCTCTCTGTGGAAGGACCAAGCTTCCTGTAATTTCAGTGATTAAAAAGAGAGAAAAGAATGTAATTTTTCACTTAAATATTTCTGTAGTGTTATAGAGAGAAAATAGTCCTTCTGATATCAGCCTTTTCTGCGAGCAAAAAAAAAAAACTACATTAACATTGAGAAACTGTTTCTGTAGTTTATATGTTGCCTTTTACGGTTCAGTCTGTCTTTCCTTGGAAAAAAAAAGACCAAAAAAGAAAACAAAATGTTTATGTGGATACAACAAAAAATATTAACCATCATTTAGTAAAGGGTTGCAGCTACTCCTTTAGTTAAGCTGCTGCAGAATTAGAACATCATATTGAGAACCAAACAAACAGGGATTGCTTTGGTAATTTTAAGTGCTGTAAAAATTCATTTATATGCACCAAAATGAACTCTGTTAAATAAAGGCTGGTGAGTACACATACCTAATTGCTGTACTTTTACCCTGCAGTACAAGAGGTGTTAACTAGCAAATGCATCATAAATTGAGTGATTTTGCCTGTACTGCAATTCAGATAGTTGATAAAAAACAGAACCTGAAATGTTTAACAATAAAGAAACTTGAACCTCCTTGCTAAAAGCATTGTGCCTCTTAATAATAATGTCTGAACAAGTGTTGAATCGAAATATCATAAGATACTTTCATGGCATTTTAACATTCATCAGACAAAAAATACTAGTTTTTCACACAGCTGTGGGCAAAATTTGTACATAACACATGTTTTCATGTGTTTCTTGCCTAACACAGTCATTCCATAACTTGTAGTACCAGTTGTAATGTATCTCTCTTTTCTTTTCCAATTTTCCCTGATACTATATGCATAACTCTTCTCTGAACAAACAGCAGCTCTGAATTTATATCTTTGAAGTTACTTAAATCTCTTTAAACATGTGACTTTCATGCAATTTCAAATAAAAGCTACCTACCTGTATTAATCCCTTTTTATATAAATTCATAATTTAGTGGTAATAATTTAAAATTCCTTGACACTAAAAAGTGGGCTCTGCAGTGTCTGTATCATGGAGTTTACAATTTCTTTAGAAGTCATTCTGTCTTAGTTGAGTTTTTCCTGCTAAGTTGCTTGGAAATTTAAAGAGATCTCTTTATTTCACTCTCTTTTTATTATGTAGTAGCAAGGATAATTTTTATTATAGCATCCCATATTATTAATGAAAAAATATTTTAAAAATTACATGTATTCCCTTTGTTTACTGTCATATGCACGGGTTGATGTTCCATGTTGCTATCAGTGCTTTCAGAATTCAGCCTGAGGCAAAAGAAAGGATGTCATGAATTCCTTGTCACACCATTGTCACTGGTCCTGGTTTATGTCAACTCAATCGTACTTTTCACAAGTCAGCTGATCAGCTTGCTCTCCAAAATTCCAGATGTGCATTACAGCACAAATCTGGTTCAACCCAGTCACCTGTGTGTTTTCCATTTAAAATAAGCTCCCATTGATTTCTCTCAATGAACTGTATTTGTATTTCTGAATGTAATATAGACATTGCTTTTATAGAACTTTAAAAAATAATTTTTAAAAAATTTAATTAAGGATGTGCAAACACTTGCCTTCTTACAGTGTTTGTGCAAACACCATAACCTGACTACGGCATTTTGACTTCTGTAGTTTAAATTCTTCATATAGTCTTTACTTTTGGGTTTTTTGTTGGTTTTGTCTTTTTTTTACCAGCTGCGCAAGGAGAGCATTGGTTTTGCTTCCTTTGAAGAGGTTAGCTAATTTCTCAGCAGGATTAATTTGTTTTGGAATGTGATCTTAAAGCCTGATGCTTTCAGAATCACACAGGCATAATTTTATGAAGAAAATATTTTTGTTTATTATAATTTGACTTACAATTGTGTTTTGCTTAGTGTTATTATGACAAATTGTTGATGCGATACATGTAAGAAAGAAAGGAAGGGGACTCCTGAACAAAACCAGACACATGGAAGGGTGTTTTTATGCACATGATTAGTTAAGAGAAAACATGGGAATACCTCTCTTGCAGGAAACTGTAACCACTTGCCTTAATTTTACATTACTTTTGTTTGCTGATACTGGATACAGGGTAGCGCTATCCCAGTCATGTCATGGAGCTTTTGTGTAAGCTGTATCCATGAGGGAACATTTCCAAGCCATGTGCTTTTGCACACTGTCCACATACTGACCAGAGCTTCCATTTCAACTTAATTCCTCTCAGTGCATGGCCAGATCAGAGCTTTTCTTCTTGTGATTCTTGAAGTCTGCTCTAGTCCACTGCTTCTTTGTAGCATCTTGATGATTCTGCATTAGCTACCTGCTTTTCTATCAATCTTGGACATTGCTTTTCCTACCTTGGCTTTTAAACCAAACTAAATTCCTAGCATCATGCATGTGTCTTTAATACTGTGTGAGCCTTTGAAGCCCTCCTCCTCAAAAACCTGCTCGTTTCTTTCAAGAAATCAGGGAAAATGGTGCTGTCTCTTGACCCATTCTCTTAACTCTGTCATGCCATCTTTAGAACAGGACACGAAGAGATATTGGCATCTGAGCCACTTCAAAGCCATGTGAAGCACGTCAGCTAAGTTATAGGCATGTGGAAAGAAGAAACGGCATCATTTGTTAAACTCAGCTTCCTTTAGTAACAGTAAACCCTTGTAATTCTTCTGAGACCACAAAAGTCCTCCAAAGAAATCTAAGAACATCCCAAGGCATATAAGTTATATTGCCCCTGCAGGCATACGCACATTTAACATTTTTTTGCCAGTGAGCATGGCCTAAAAATTTAGCAGTGCTGATGAAGATTCTATTTGTTCATCAGCTGCTAAATTATCTGCCCACAACTGATGTAGAAAGGAATTTGAGGGAGTCAATCCTAAAGCTTTTCCTCCTTCTCTATTTCTACATCTTGAAGAGCAGACTGTCAGTGCTGAGAACCCTTGGAACTCAGGTCTTAAACACTAGAAATGCGCAAGCTTACAAGAACAGAGGAGTTAATTCTTCCTTAAGCTTTGCTTGGAATCATGTCAATTGATAGTGGATACTTCTTACCACTTGTTTTTTCCTTTATAAATAAAACCATTTGTCTGAAGGCAGAAATATCAATTTTCTACTGGATCCTGCATTGACCATTTTGTAAAGCCCAGCTTCACATGGTGCCATATCTAAACAAAAATATAGACTAAGCCAGGAGAACATGCTGAGATTTTTTTTCTTTGTTCTCTACAGTAAGCTCCCACTCTAGGAAGAAGTAAGTTAACCTATTTCTTCCAGGGGATATAAAAAAGTAGATGTTTTTCTAATGTAATTTTGCTTTTCTTTTTGATTCGTTTCAATTCTGTATTGACAATGGGTCTGTTAATGACAAAAGTAAAAGTTACTGTTTTAAATAGGTTCTTTTCAGATCTTGTCCTACCAGTTTTTAGGAGACACCTTGATTTTGTTCTACTTAAAAGTAAATTTGTCTCTACACCAGTCAATGCCTTTGACACCGCTGTGTGATCTATAGTGGCAACGCTTGCCCTGAAAAGACGCTTCCCCAGAACATGTTACTCTGTGTAAAGTCTTCATGTAATACCCAACAGATCTCTGCTCAGCCACACTCTCTACCTCAAGATGATCTGTTATGTTCCCAACAAGAACTCTAATTTCTTTTAGATTACATCTATGTGGGCTATAGCTCTTCTGAAATTATTTTTGCCCAGATAAAGCAATCAGAATCCCAATGTTCAATAACTGAGGTTAATGTCAAGTGTACCCTGGCCCCTATGCTATCAGCACTACAAAGTCTGTCTTCAATTTAAAAAATGTATAATGTATAAATACATGAGAGAACTCTATGTTCTCCCCTCTTATAGAAGCAAGCATTATGTTTTCTTTTAAAAGTGTTCTTCAGGTTTTCAGTTTGCCAGTCAAAATTGCAGTGCCTGTGGAAGCCTAGTATATCTGTCAAACAGGCTTTGTATAGTGTAGCCCAGAGCTACACAGTCCAGCCTCTGGACATGCCATCTTCTCAGAGACTTTTCACAATACACACTTCAGACCAGATATAATCTCACCTGTATTTAGAGAATGTACAACCAAGTCCCTTAAGAGGTAATAGGAGTTTTATGACAACAACCTTATATATACTTGCAAAAAAAAAGTGATTCATGCTGAATTCTTATTTCAAATATAAGAATCTAAATGCTTAAACTGAAGTTCAGGAACCCCCTTGCTTCCACAAGGGAGATTGCTTTGCAACTCACGCTCTGCAGGGTGTTCCATCACTCAGTTTTCACATCAGAAATCCCTGCAAATCATGCTAGGCTACTAATAGTTGGCCTATTGTCAAAGACGAACAATTCATGTCCTTTATCTTCTGATGTGACAGCCTTTTGAATCTTTTGAATGCTGTCTTCTGCATTTATCTCTGAAAACAGTCTTTATGATCTCTCCTCTGCAACAAGGACAGCTGAGATTCAAACTCTTATAGTTAATTCCTTTGCACTGTTTTCCATAAGGACGAGTGGTAGGATCCATCTGAAGCTTTTACCTAGAGAGAATTCTGACTTTCATGTACTGAAGGAAGTTAACTTACCTCTATTCTTTCTTAAACTTCACACTTTGTCTCTGGAAAGAAATCTCCAAAAATTAATGTTGTAATGAGGACATGACCTCACAAGAACAGTCTTTTTTCATCAGAAGCTGCAAGATTCAAGGAGCTGCCAGTCCCCTCTCAAAAGCGTCTAGTGTGTAAGGGAACATCATTATTCACTCTCTTTCCTATGAAAGGTCCACTCAGCTGCAATTCAAGAAGAAACAGAGGCTTTCCCCTGCATTTTCTCATATTTGACATTTGCCATACAGCCACCTGGAGCTCCTTTCACACTTTTGCTAGATATTATGCACTTCCTGAAGTGTCTAGAAATTTTACAGTCTTTGAGAAGTTCATACCAAAGTCTTTACTTAACTGAGTCCATAAAGAACTCTTCCAGTTCATTGCAAGGGGTTCTACTTGGAATTGTTATTTTAAATTTAAAAATAATAATTTATCTACTGAACTGTTATTCTTTAAGATGTTCATATATATACTCAAAACTCTCTCACATCACTGTCCATTTCAAAATCTTTTATAATTTCTTAGATTCATCCTTTCAGAGAAACTGAGAATTGGGAATATGGTCTGCTCTTTTATTACTATGTGGGTAGAGGAGGGCATGGGCAAGTGTCTTAATGAAAACTGCAAAAATTTAAAGCAGTTGGAGTACCAATGCTAGTAACTGCCTTGGCAGCCAACTGGTAATTGTAGTGTGAACTAATGTGTCTTAAGTAAAGATTGCAGCATTATCTTTCATATCCTATTGATTATATCTGTGTGCCAGTGCTATACAGTGTTGATATGACTATGTACCTTCTTTAACAAAAGAAGATAAGATATTCCTAATCCACTTCTAATTAAGGTATTGATCAAGTCTTGTCACCTCTTTTGTAGCCAGACCAAGTACCAAGCATAGGTACTTCCTTTTCAATAGCAGAATTTGCTTAGACCTGCTTCTTTCCATAACATAGATCAGTTTTCAGTCTCCAAAGTTCCAGAGCAGAGTTTTTTTCCCCTAGTAACAGTTCTCAAAGCAGGTAAATATATTTTACATATTGTTTTTTAACGTTTAAACAAGTCTCTGTGCTTGTTTATGTAGGCTTCATTGATGTGGATTCCCAAATACTAAATGGAAATCTTGAGACTTGTATTTATTTGTAATGATTGTGTTCTTTTTGTTTGTGGTCTTTTGTGTGTGTGTGTGTGTGTGTTATTTTGTCTGTTTGTTTACAGGCATACATATTTTTCTGTAATTTCTCTACACTACGTGTATTAGAAGCTACATGATAAATCTGGAAAATGGTATTATGTTATTGTTTATTATGCTGTTCTTCTCACATATACTAAAACTCACAAATACAAACTCCCCTCTGAATTGCCAAAAGTGATGACCTTGCTTCTATATGTTCATTGCTAAATATCCCTACAAATTCTTGTTTGCTTCTGACTCAAGTCTGGTCAAGAATAACACCTGTGCTGTCAGAAGTCATGCACGGATTATCAAAAATATAATGGAAGTGCTAAAATTATTTTTCCTCACCGTGTTACTGTTTTGATTCAAAAATTGTGAAACACTTTTTTGTCATGGTTTACATGCAAAGAGCAAAAATTCCTTTAATATTTAAGCTTTTGACATTACTGTGCTTTCACTGGGAAAATATATAAAGCCTTTTGCATATATCTATCTGTTTATTTTCTTGGTGATCATAAATAGCTTCTGTATGACTTGACAGCTTGGATGTTCCCTCCTGAATTAAGTTCAGACCATTTGTTAGGTAGCAAGGGGAAACTCATATGACAGATGCCCACACTGGTAAGCCTAGAAAAGTTCTAACAGTACAGTAGTTGCTCTTCGGGAATTATTTCTCTGTTAACAAAAGTCCATTTCCCCAGATAATTTAAAGAGTATTATTAGTCTAGTTCTCAAGTTATTTTAAGATAGAGTGTAATACAAAGGCTGTCCAAACAGACCTGCATTTTAAAATATTTTTGTATGAGTACTTTGAACTTTCTATGGATTTATGTGTTTGCAAAAGTAATACTGTACTTTTATGACATCCATTCAAAAATGCAATTTAGGAAAGCCTAAGCCTGGGCTACATGACTTACAAATACAAAACTGTGCACACTTCTGTTATTTGCCATAACTTCAGAAGTTTATTTAAAAAAAAAATGTAAAGCCCTCATCTAAAATAATCTATAAGAATACTCTTTTTCTGAACTGTCTCCAAAAAATGAATATATATGCTACCCAACATTAAAGGTTTTCAGTAGAAAATAAAAGTGTTCTTGACCTCTAAGGTGGCCTTCAAAAGTTTGACAGTGTTGTCCGTATCAAATATTGCTTCCCAATTAAAATGAAAATGTAAGCATTAAAAAATGTGTAGGAAAAATGCTCCAAATCCTTACATGTTTTTTTCCACAGGAATAAAAAATCATTTACATCATGCTTTCCATTTCTATTCTCACACAACTGAATGGCAAAGCTAATAAATGCCCTTTCCCTGTGTGGACTCATAATTACTCCTGAATTGGGTGAAATTGTGTTCCTGCATTTAAAGCTGTGGCACTCCCTGACTACTTTATTGACATGCTGGAGTCTAGATTGCGTTTTTGTACTAGAAGCTGCCTGGTAAAAGAACAGGCTGTGAAAGTGGCTACCCTGCTAAGGAAAACTAAAGCTTTAAAATGAGAGGAGGGTAGCCAAGGTCAGATGAGTACTTTGTGAAATACCAGAGAGTAAAATGTTCAGCAAGAGAAGGAACAAAGCCATGAGCAAATGAAGTTTGCTCATATAAATGCGCAACACCTACATCTAAGTAAAACTTTAGGTCAAGGACATCAATGTGTATATTAAGCAGTCTAACTGTATTTCTATTTTATATATCTATAGCTCTTTATTATTTTTTATTTTACACACACACACTCTATGTGTGTATACATATATATGCTATATGTGTGTATATATAGATATATAAAATGTATTTTGAGCTAGAGGAACTGCTACTGGTGCATCATATATATTATAGCCTGCTCACTTCAGTGGTACCTAGAAGCTCATCTGTTCTGTGCTTATGTGCGCAGTTTCCGACAGTGTTCATCTAGCGCAAATGAAAAAGCTACTGTATAATTTTTTCCCCTATGAATTGATGACATCTTCCTCAGCAGCAGGAAATCTCTATCCCTAAGTTTTCAGTGAACAGAGAGATTGCATGTACAGTTTTCCTTTCCATAGGACCAGCCTGTCTCCTCATGTTTCACTCTGAATCTTGTTCGGGGCACAAAGAAAACAGAAGGAAGAAGAGTTCATATTTTCCATGCCACATACTGCTCAGGAAAATATAAAGAAATAATTCTTTCATCTTAAATTTTCTCTGTTCTACAGGGATCTATTAGTTCATCCCATCTATTCTATTTGGTTCTATCATTGTTTGGTGTTGAGAGGGGAGGAGGGATTGGTATAAGATCTTTCTTCAGTAGCTTCTGATAACTTATTAAGGCCCTGGCATTTTGTCCTGTTTCCTGGCTCATTCACTATCCCTCTTCTGTGCCACTTTCTTTTTTTTTTTTTTCATTCTGTTTACCTTGCACAAGAAGAGAAGGGAAGACTCAAAAAAGCAGAAATATGTAGAATTTTTATCAGCATGCTTTAAGAACAATTTTGACAAACTTCAGAACTCAGGAGGTTGAAGTTTGCTGTCCTGAAATACAACGCCTTTATGTCCATACAGCAGAAACCTGTTCCAAAGACTGAGTTGTACAGAAAGTGTCTAAAAGAGTAAAGAACTAAAATGCAGACATATGTGTTCTTTTCTTACTATTTTACCTAAAGGTATTTCCTTCAAATAACATAGAGTTTCTGCTGTTTCTGGTTTCAGACATAAACATTCAGATAAAAGGCAACATGGGATCATTTTGAGGCAGTCAAGTTGAAATCAGAGAGAATTTTTAACAAGTTGGCAATCCTTATATCTGACTAAAGCCAAAAGCCTTGGTCTGAAGCATTTTGGATAAAGGAGAGTTTAAGGCTTTTCTTGAAATGAATGTGAAACTAAAGGTTTGCTTGAAATTTGTATGAGAAGGTTTCTGTAGCTCGGTAAATCATTTGGTAATACTTCTTCCATTTCACCCCAATTCCCTGCCTCCCCAGTCACATAGGTGAAAACTGAATTTAAGAATTTTAGAATTTCAGTGATCCTATGGGTGGTATTGTACACTGGATATAAAAAGAGAGAAAACCAGTGATTTTTCAACATGGATTTCTGCCCTAGTAGCAAGAGTTTTAGACAAATAATCATATTTCATTTAACACAATTTGGCAGAATTGTCCCTTCCTGCTGTGGAGAGACCTAGATCTGAGTTGGTGAAAGGTCTGAACTGGTTCTCCAAATTATGGAGAATCTTCCCCTCCAGATGATTATTAGTGACAAGTGACATAACTTGCACTGCATTATGAGGAAGCTCCTTTGTAGTGTTTTCTATAAGACCTAACTTGCCAATTAATGGAATATTGGTTTTCCAGACTTTACATAGTTTAGCTAAGTTGAAAAAATATGTGCAATTGTTATACATCAGCATTTGGCATTTAATAGCAGAAATAGTGTATCTGGTTTTTTGCCTGCTAGATGTTATCTCAGCATTCCCATGAGTTTTCTGTATTCCCTTCATGTGGGAAAAAATGCAGGTCTTCAATAGGTGTGGCTTTTTCCACTTGGATTTGTACTAAAATCTATTAAACATTCGTTCATATTTTAGAGACAAGACTGAGGGACATTTGTATGTGTATTTTTTTTTAATTTCTCCAAATTTCAGTCCTTATTAAAATGGAAATATGACTACATATTATTATGTTATTTAATGTCTGAATATCAATAAGCCAGATATCTAGTAAAAAAAAACTTTTAATTTTATTTATCATATCCTAATATAGTTGTACACTAAGTATTGAGAAGAGTCCACAAAAGAATACAATTTCTTATTTGGACTGTGAACTAACACTTCAGATAATCAACATCCACAATTAATGCAGTCGAAACAATGATCAAATTTATGACAGGTTGGTTTTTTTTTAATATTAAAAGAAATTTTCCAGTTTACTGATAAAATAGAAAAAAAAGGCAGAAAAGAACAGTGTGTTCAATTTTTTTTTTCCCCACAATTTTGTACAGTTTCCATCTTCTGAATTATCTTGAGAAAGAACACTTCAGAGATGCAGGCCAGCTGCAATTCAGTTCATTGTAGAAGCACATAAAAATCATCACTTTTTTTCAGCTGATTGCTTACCCCAGGCTGAGGCTTTTTCTTCATTATAAGTCAATGGACTTAGCTTTACATCATATGTTCTAATAGAAGTTTTTTTGGGGTTTTTCTCCTGGCCTGTTTCATGCATATGCTTTTTTGAAAAATCGAAGTCATTTGCTCTGATATTGAGCTTGAAAGATGGGAAAACAAAAACCCTCTGACTCCAAACTAAAAGGAAATCCAGGCTATATCAAATAGAGCAAAATGCCTGTTGGACCTTATTTTTATTTCAGTATTCCTTCCAAAGAAAAAAATTAAAGAGATGCCTCACTGAGGACACTTGCACAGCTCCTAGACTTTTCAGGTACTAGGAGTTTATTTCAGAAAATCAAATTACCAGGTCCCTGATTTTAGAAGTGAAAGCTGAAAAGAATGTATTTCTTCTCAATGTTAGTATTCTTCCTATATGTGGAAGCCAGCTGAATAACTTTGCTTTCTCATTTACAAGTTTCCCCTTCAATGTTACGTGGTGCAGTAACTTCCTACAGGAGTATGGATCTTTGTGTGTGTGTGTACATGGTGTGCATCTCCACACACTTTCACACCTGGATCTTCACAGTGAGGGAAATGCACTCTGCATAGGCAAATTCTGGGAAACCACATCTTCTGTCTTCAGGCTAAGGAAGTGTTTTTGCACAGGGCAGTAGTTGTGATGTGGAGGTTCTTCAGAAAGGGTAACTTTAATTGTCCTTCAAATCACTATTACCATGAATTAATAGGACATCAAATGCAGTGAAGTCTTGATAGAAGGGAAAGCCACCTCATATGTAAGCTCAGAGCTAACGTGGATCCCCAGCCTTTTACAAAATATCATACCCATGAGCCTTTTATATCTCAGAGACTTCACAGAAAAAGATTGAGTGCTCATGGTGTATTTTGAACCACCAAAAATTAAACAGTAGAAATACTTCTTTCACTTTTTCTATGAGTCATTCACTAGTTCTGACCTGGTTTAGTTTTGATAGCTTAGCTTCTCATAGGCAGTCATGCTTCTTCCCTGGAGTTTAATTTTACTTGACAAGTTGGTATCTTAATATTTGTTAATTAACTGTTCATTCTCTCATCAAAACTGCTGAGCTCACAGATGAGTGGCTAGTATGTCCCTCAAGTTGTGCCATACATAATTGTTGCACCTGTTACAGTGCCTCGGGGCCTGCAAGTCCATGGAATTTTGTTCATTCTGAAGCTCAATATATTACTGCTTTATTCTTTTCTCTGCTTCATGGATCCTTAGCACCAGTGTTCCATAAGTCATTCCTCTGCATCTCAGTTGCCATAGGTCGGTATCAATTTTCTGGTAGAACTGAATTTTCATAAGGGTAAAGAAGTATATTGTCAATTAATTAATTAGAGTCATATTGTTATCTTGTTAGTCAGCTCTTTGATGACTTCGAAGCTGTCATTTATTAGTGCCATGTTCCTCAAT
Source organism: Fringilla coelebs (assembly GCF_963513975.1). Lineage (NCBI taxonomy): Eukaryota > Metazoa > Chordata > Aves > Passeriformes > Fringillidae > Fringilla > Fringilla coelebs. Next base: position 33,872,513 of record NC_140032.1, on the reverse strand, counting down.
CTAATAGATATTTTTTCATAGATACTGAAAAAAATATTTATTCTTTTTGCATGATTGTGTGTGCAAGATTTCTGAATATTTTTAGTGCAAAAATGTAGCTACAGGAATGTAGTTATAACATTTTTAGTTATGCAGTAACAGTTTTTTCCTCACCATGCAAAGTAAACCTTAGAAATGAATGAAGCCCTAGTTGAATTGGCAAAGGAGACATTAATTAGGATATGTAGAAGGAATAAATGAATACTCTTAAATCAGTTTCAATGGCAGTTTATAATGCAATTAACTATCAAGCAGTACAGTATAGAATCTGCCTGTTTTAGTTGCCAGGTTTTTAAGTAACTCCATTTAGGAGCACCTAGAGATAGCAAAAAAAAAAGGCAAGTTCTTGGGAGAAAGGAGTTAACTTTGTTTGAGTCATGCTGATTTATGCCACCGATGTGGGGTTTGCCTATGTTACACTTTTTTCACTTGAAGAATGATGCCTCCATCTTTGATCTGACACACTTTGTAGATGGGTTTACCTATAGGAGCTCCCCTTGCTCATTATTCTGGAAGAAACACATTCTACGGTTCAGTTGCCTGACATGGCTGAGGAAAGGGTGGGAACAAATTTGTACTCATTAGCAGAAAGACCAAATAGACTCAAAAAATGAAGGAAAAGAGTATTTATTTATAAGGTTAGAAGTTACTTTAAATGCTTATGGCTGCAATCCCTATTCACTGCAATCACTGTTATCAGAGTGAGATGCATATAATTAAATTTGAGAAGTGTGTGATTCAGAATGTGTAAGTCACAAAGTGTTTCTTACAAATAAACCACAGTAAAAGTAAGAAGATCTGGTATACCAGCATCTCTGAGATTCACAAATGGTACATGATGTACTGAGCCAGCTGTCCATTAAAAAATAAAAATTTCTTGAGGTTTTTTTTTAATAGATTTTTTTGTTGAAAACTGAATTGTTGAAACTGCAGGCAATAGGATGCCTTAGGCAGCCAAGCATATCAAAATATGGTGCATGGAGTGATTTTTACTACTCCCGCTATTTAAAGTCCTATTTTCATGAGCTTATTAGCTACTAGTGATCCCTAAGGAAAAATACAATTAAAACTTAATCATACCAAAAGCTGAGGTTCTTCTGATTCAGCGAACTTGTAATCTTGTATGTTTAGTAGTTTACTTGTAAATGTCTTAGTACTGAGAATGTAAGATGTATCAATTAGCTTCAGTTTGCAATAATGCTGCTCCTCCAAATTCAGATGAGAGATCCTGTGTGTGTCAGAAGATGCTAAAGAATTCTGACTGGCAGCATTATTTATTTATATTTTTACATTTGAGCAGAACCTTTATTCTCTTTAACAATCCTATTGTATAACCTTGCCATACCAAGTCCTGTCCTCCACAGAAGATTCAGACAGTTAAGAAAAACTAAGTGTGAAGAATACAAACAGCTTTAGAGAACAATCTGTGCATACCATTGTGAAAATAAATTTTGTGACATTTTTTTCCCCAACTGAGAACTAAGTGGAAATAATTTGAAACACATCTTTCCAAAGTTTTAATATATGGGTGGAATCCGATGGCATAAAGTTTCTTTTGAGGAAAATAGGGCTTTCATTTGAAAATATGAAACTCAAATATTTCTAATGACAAAAGATCATAGTTCAGTCAGTTCAATACGATTACTTTTGTTAATGTTTTTTATAATGTTTTACTTAGAAGGTTTCTGCAGAAAGGTGTTTCACATGTCTCTTCCATGATATGACTGAACTGGAGAATGGATGCCAATGTACAAAAATAACTTTGGAATGTTATTGCACTGTGACACAGGACACAAATCCCCTTTTCATTACTTGCCTTGTTTTCAACCAAACTCTAAAGAGAACCTGTTGCAAAGCCTATTTCTGCTATTGCTTTGATAGCACTGTAGATTAAAATATAAAAAACACATGGAGTGTGTAACATACAGTAAATAATCCTGTGTTTCAGTTCCCAAATAAAATCCAGAAAAGTAATGGAACCAGTCAAACTATCCTAATCTGAATCTTTGACCTTCTGAATACCTGTGTTAGTTTATCTACTTTCTATTTATGACTGCTTAAATTAAGAAATGAAGACATTTACAAATTAAGGTATTTCACTTTCTGTGCAGAATTCTTGTTTCAAACAGACCCTTTTTTTACGTAATTGACAACTTTTTGACTAACTAAAATAGGAATATATTTGAGGTCTCAATTTACTTTCTTTATGACTTTTCATTAAATTTTGGGCAGTTGAAACCCACCACTTCTGTGCTCAGGCTCAAGCACAAACAATCATATTCTGTTATGATTGTTTGTGCTGTTTTACACAATTAGCTGTTTTACAAGGATGTTTTCCAATAAATATTTCTGACAGGCCCTGTTTTCAAGCTACAAAAGATCTGTGCTTGTTAACAAGACCAAAATTCCAGGAGTAGAGTTTGATTTTGTTCAAGGGAGCTGTTGGCTTTTCAAAAAGTAAAATTTTCAAAATAGTTAGGGAAAAGAGTAGTTCAAAGAAAAAGAACACTTTTTTTCTTAGTGGGAGTTAAGAATAGCATCCTTACCAGCCACTCTCTAGGAAAAAATACAATTAAAAGACTCAGAGAGAGTCTTTTACCTTTGGTAATTTTAATCAGTGATACATTTCCATAAACACATTTTTTTCTGTAAACAATTTGCAAGGGAATGTATTTCATGCTGTTTTAACATGCTGAGACCAACTTTATTCTGATACATGCAGGTCTTTTAAAACAACTGAAATAGGACCCATTCTGTGCTTGCTGGAGGGCACCATGTCACAAAGATTATAAAACTATAAACTGCATTCTCCCTATGACTGGCCTTGAGACATCTAAAATTACTTATTATTAGACAGTTTGCAAATAACCCTTTCAAATCTTTCATCTCATTAAATCCGTACATTGTTGGTTACCATACAAGATGTACCAGGCAGTTTATCCATTCTTAAGTAACTTTCTGAATTTTTCCGCTGGTATGACAGCACAGTTCTTGCAACCTGCTTGAAATTTAAATTTAAAACAGTTTTGCCACCAAGCTGTGTGTGGTTTATTTTCAAACTTCATGCATATGATCTCAGAGGTCAGAGTTGTTCTGATATGCATGAAAATTTGGGTTTCCCAACCTAATCATTAGGCACATTCTTCCCACAAAAGAGAATGGTAGGAATGTTCTTATCTACAGAAAGATGTTCTGTCAAGGTTTATCTGGTCTTCATCAGAGATATTCATAGCTGTTCATCAAGGTGATTAGTAACACCCTTTTCTTGCAAAGCCTTTTGATAGATAGGAAAACCGGAGGAATTTTAAAAATCCAGGGGATATGTGTTATTCAAGAAAGTGTATTTGTATTGAGAATTTCAGCTCTAATGATGGCAGAAAGTTCTTTTGTGCAGGAATGAAATTGCCAGTTCCTTTCAGCTCTTAGACTTTCAACTCTGTGTCCAAAATAATGGTTCTGCAATTTCTGTTAAGTGATACACCTCCTAAAATAGTATCTACAAAACAGATGCCCTTTTTAAACAGTTAATTTTATATTGTTGTTCTAGCAACTGAGCCTGCTTGTCTATAATATTTATTCAAATCCTAAAGCATTGCTTTATTATAACAAGTCTCATGTAGGTTGTGCATGGGCACCTAGAAAAAATCTGCATCTTCCTGACTTACAGGGAAATAAAGAGAGCAAGAAGTAAGAATAAGTTGCTAAATTAATCAGGTGATTAAAGATTTCCAAGACTTTTTTTAGATGCAAAGAACAATTTAGTTTTGTAATGGTATGAGCATTTTTCTTCTCTGTGTAGCACACAGGCATCAGAAAAGAGAGAAACACAGACCCCACTGCTAATAACAGGTAAAAGAATTGATAGCCCAAGAATTGATAGCCCAAGTGCCCAGGGCAGTAGTGTCCCTTCCAGAAAGAAAACCCCCAGCCCTCCGTTTGAGGAGTATCATTTCCCGGGCCACACTAACTTCCAGTGTGAGTGAAATGTGCTAATGATTTCCACTGATTGCTCATCTACCAAGAAGTTTCAACTGCTCTTCTTACTTAAAGGCAGTTTAACAGCATTATATCTTCTTTCCTGTCTCCTATTTTTATTGGATTTAAGTATCCCATGACTTCTAATTACAAGAATTTACATACCCTAATGTTCTTGCACTTTGTTTTTAGCATGAATGTTTTTTTAGATTGTGGTGATATTCTGTTGGAGATAATGTCTTGGCTGTTGTCCTGGCTACCACTAAATGGAACTAAACTATGAACACAATATCTTATCTGTCTTATTCAGTGCCCTAAAGGATCATAGACTGGTCAATATAATTCCTGCTTTTTCCATCAAATCCACCAGTTTGAACAGCTGCATCTCCTTCATTGTTCCACAGGCTATGACAAATCACATACCCATATACATGCCCTTACATTAGATATATGTAGAAAATATATTCAAGAGAATTCCTGGTTTTGTACCAAGTGGAATCCAGGAATATTAACAAATAAAGAATAGAGACAAAAATAAAGGAACTTAAAAATTATTTACTCCTTTAACATTTCTGTAACAAAATATACACCAAATATTTAAAAAATTAATTTTTTTCTGTTGTTACCCTTAATGTTCTGTGCGTCATATTTATAGAAATTCTTTATTTCACAAACTTGCCTTGTTCCAAAATGTCACTCTACATAATTTGTGCTACAAGAAGGGGGGGTTTATTCACTTTAGTACTTTGTTCTTACAAGACTGCAGTTATATTTTGCATCAAATTTGACTTCTTGCCTTGCATTTTGTCTTTCTGTGACTACATGGAAAATGTATGTTTATCAATACAATAGTATTATATAATTTTTAAAGCAATGCAGGAATAAATGATGGAAGAATATTTAAGATAAATGAAAATCAAGAAATAGAATGTAATAGATCCTTCCAGTACCATGTTAATGTATACAAATGTTTAATATATATGAGGACAGCAGTGAGTGGTATTTACATTTATTTTGGTCCATTGCCATGTTTGTTCAATAGCAGAGAATAATCACTGAGTAGCAGCAGTGAGGAAGAAAAAACAATTTGGAAATAAAATTTTTCATTACTTTTTATTGAATTAGTGACTTAACCACTGTTTTGAAGAAACTGACCAGGCACCACTAAGGCACAAGCTATTTAATTTCAAAAGAACCTGATTGGAATGATTTTTTTTGTTTTATTTTGGGTTTTTTTGTTACACCACTTGATGTGACCTTGTGTCCCAATGGATTGTTATGTTTTGTGTGACTGACTTCCTCCTCTCCCTTTGTGCACGTGTGCATAGTTAGTGATTCTGTCTATTAGACCAACCAAGTAAACATTGTTTGCCTTTTGGGAGCAGAAGTGTGACACTGGCAGTGGTCTGCAGTTGCTCCCTGTCACATTTTGGGGTCATTTTTTTCCTGTTTTGCTTCCTAATGTTTCTTTTGTTTGAGGAAGGAAAACATTTTGTGCCTGAAACAAGGTGTAATAAAGCAACAGCTTTACAGCTTCTTTTAATAATCTATTTTAATTAGGAACATAGTTACAAAAACTAGGGTGTGGGTTTTTTTAGTAATGTTTTAGCTTATTGGTTAATTTGTTGCATTTTCACTTTCAAGTAAAGATGCTGGAAACTTTGAATATATTTTTCTTTATATGAATACTACATGGTCTTGTTAACTATAGGTTTGCCATGAATTTTCTGTGAACCTTAGGAATTTAGGTATGTACTTCCTAACACACAAATTTCCCACATGCCAAGGGTTCTTGGCTTCCTGTAAAACGCTTACTCTGGTCCACATCCTTGTGATCTTAACTCTGCAGGAGCCCATGAGGCTGCTTTGGTTACTTCTGAATTTCACAGAAGTGTATCTTAGATTCAGACATTTGTGAAGTCTGTTACTGTTCTGCAGTCTGGTGGGTGACAGACACAAAAAAATTAAAATTATTCATGGCAATGTGCCATTGTTCTTTAACCTTAATTAACCTCAAATGTCATATTAACTTAAGCTTGGATGCTTTGCCCAAGATATTTCTTCATCCTACTTCTCTATGTCTACTTGTTTACCACCCCACTTCTCTAATGGAAAGATAAGCATAAAAATTACTAAGGAGCTTCTTTAATGCAGCGGTTTTGTTTATTCTTCTAAGGAAAAAGTGTTTTCCCATTGTCCATTTTTTTCACACTTGGCACCAGTTTTGTGGAGGTGAATGAAATTATTTTACTCTCTTCTACATTCTCCTTCATATCTGGTAATCAATATTTCATTTGAATTTCCTCTCCTTTCTCCTTATTGTCAGGCTGCTTTTCCTCTGGAGGCTGCTGAATCTAGTCTTTCTGCTAGATTCATAACAAATTTGATTATAAAGCATCATTTAAAGATAATATTTACAAATGGGTAAGGTAGAAATGCTGTGTTTAATGAGAGCTTTCTTTCCCCTTCACTCTTGATTTTCCTGTTCTCTATTCAGATGCTATATCCCAGCACTGTCATAAATCTTCTCCCTGAATTCTAAACCACTCACTCTGCCTTTATTTTCTGTCATTTGATTCAAGGTGATTTCTTGTGGTCATTATCTGTCCAACTTGTCTTCTGTCATCCAATATTCCTTTTAAAAAGCTTCTCTTTTCCTCAGTAGCTCTCATGTGTGTTTGTTAATGTATTACATTTCTGTAAATCAGTTCAATTCATTAATAATTGCATCATTGTTCATGAAGTGAAAGCTTCTTTATTGCTGTCCTACTGTTTGTATATTTCAGAAGGCTGTCAATGATTAAAACATAATTACTCTACATTGCAATGCAATCCTATTTAAAATGGTAGCTTTCAAAAAAACACAGAATAGTCATAAAAGCATAGATCTTTTTTTAAAAGGTAAGCATTATACTTCTTTTTTTCATGTGAACTCCAAATAATGTTATAAGAAAAAAATGAACAAGGAAAAGAAGGGAAAATTTTCAATAGCACTGTCTGTTCTTGTGGACAGAATTTCTGTCAAGCAATAGTTGATTAGTTATTTAAACAAAGATAGAAATTTTCAAAAAAAACTTTCCAAAATAGAGATGCTACCATTGGAAAGCATAAGCATACCACTTAAAAAAGAAATTTATTTCCTTGTATTCGCTTTGTATTCCTTTGTATTGCTTTTAATTAAAATTCTGAATTGTCTTTTCTAGTTACTTTGGGGCTTTTTTCCCCAAAATTATATACTCAGAAAAAATATATTGTTTTTGACCAATACCAGAATCATTACTAAGAATGCACAAATAATGACCACATCATTAGAATTAGAATGCATTCAATAATTTTTCTAACTGACCTGTGGTACTGAAAAGAAGAAAAAATCATTAAATTAAATATCTGAGGAAATTTTTAGTGCTAAGCATGTTGTAATAGGCTTCTGCCCTCATCTATGAGTTAAAAAGCAGAAGTAGTATAGCAAGAATCAAATATAAATATTTATATTTGTGTAAGATTTGTTTTTAAAAAAGTTATAGGAAATATATTGATAATTTTGCTTCAGGATATGAAATAATTGCCTCTGGAGACTGCTCCATTATCATGGTGCAGCAGTATAGGTACATGTTAGGCTTTTCTCTTAGGAGATACCAGTTAAAGGTCACTGCCTGAAGCAAGGTGACAACTGAAATTGATGGGCCATCATAATTTTCAGTAATGTGCTCTGATTTAGCACAGAAGTGTTATCTGAAGTGAAGAAAGATCACAGTAATCCATTAATCAGTTATTTTTTATTTATATCATTTGAGTTCTTTAACCTTACTGAAATAATTCTGGTCCTCAAGACAGTTTGTGGACTGAAAGAAAGGAAATGGAGCAATGCAAAAAAAAACCTGCTAAATGTAAATCTCTCCAATCTCCTGCAGATATATCAGCACTTTTATTTGGAAATTCAATAGTGGTAAAGTCAAGGGATTGGCTTAAAAGAAAACACATTATCCTCTGCTTTGCATATATTCCCACTGTCCCCTTAAGAGAAGAACTGCTTTTTGTCTGCTGAGACAGTTGTAAGGCAGCTCTACATGTGATCCCTAGCTGGAGAGGAAATAATCTGTCTTTTCTCTCTGCCCAAGGAGTAGACTTTGATTTTGTTTCTCAGAAATGGGCTTGCACTGTACCTGCGCTGAAATTCCCAACACCCAGGCAGAGTAGTTTCTGTCTTCTGCATAAGTTCCATATTAATTCGTAGTTCTCATAATAATGGCACAAAGATGACCCAGTACAAAAAGTAATGGTTAAAGATGATGAAATACAAATCACAGCAATTGCAGTTTATGAATTTTCGTTATTTTCATTACCAAGAGTTGTATGATTCATTTTGTTAAGATGAAACCTGTAAGAAATGTAAGGAATGGCCTTGAAGGAAGTATGTACTGCCTCGTGCAATGCCTAGGTGGTACTTTTTAAACAACTGTGCTATTATCATTACTTTACCTTTCTTCTTCTATATCTTAACCACCAGCACTCATGTTCACTGGGTGACATAGAGATGAAGAGTGGAATTGTTAGGTTGATTAGGTTTAATAGAAAGAAAGAAAATTAAATTGGACTTTTTTTTATAACCTACATTTGGTGTGGTTGTAGCAGTAGCGGTACTCCATTGAGTTTATTTCATATCTGGTAATCAGTCATCCCTTTCAAATTTTGCATGCATAAATATATATTAGTGGCATTAAACTAAATAACTAAATATAGGAACTAACTCCTAAAAATTCAGCATGCTATCTTACTATATGTACATACATCTTATATGTGCATACTTATATGTACATACATCTGTAAATAAACTTTGGTTCTTTACATCATTAATTCCCCATGAGTTATCAGTAGGCCTATTAATTCTGTAAAGAGAATGTCAATGTCATTTGCTCAAAAAAGTGTGCAGATTTAGCAACAGTGGATGTATTTTAGAATTCTGTACTTCTATTGATTCAGTTTTTGAGAAGAAGAGGCTTCTTTATAGACCATTTATAGAGCCACCAGAAAACATGTACTTTGTTCTTTTGGTATTACATCTTAGAAAATTTTAGCACTACTACTGCATTATTATTTCTGCAAGCTAATTAGTGCTTAAACAACTGAAAAGGGCTGCAGTGCACTTCTGAACCAAAGAATAAGTTTTCTATTGCTAAAAGTAGTGGGTTTTTTTCTTACTTATGATTTATTTTAGTTTGGTTTTTATGTCCCTGCTCTCTACAGTTTTCTGGAACAGTTGTGCATGGTTTCTAAACTGTTCTCCTATATTCTTGTGCCTGCTTGTATATGACTTTAATTTCCATCCACTCAAAACATAAATAAACTTATTGGCTACTTTAAATTTACTTAGCAGAAAACATTTTGATTATCTAAATTATTTTTGCAGAAGCATTGTTGAATCCACTTTCTGCAGTATTCTTTTTCACTTAGGAATCAGGAAATGCTATGCACTGGATTTTTCTAAACATACTAAATGACATTATGATTTCATTATTGAAGCAAATTATGAAGTTAGTTAATTGTCAAGTTAATGTTTTTAAAAATATGGGGGTTGAGGGAGTCACACCATTTTAGATTCTTACTAAAATACTCAAGTATGCATGAATTCTTTTGAAGAATTTGCTTAAACTTTTTAGTGTTACCAGTGAAGATAATTTTGAGTAGTATTAGAGGAATAAATGAGGTCAGTCTCTAAAAACTATGTGGAAATTTTTTTTTTTTTTGCAGTCAGTTAGAGACAAAGATTAAGAAAATGTAAATGAATGATTTCTTTCCATCTGATTTGATACTTATGAAAGAATGCAAGTATCGACCATAAGTGAATCAAAAATCAGACATGCAACAACACGTCAGTTAGAGTCATAGCTTTCTCTGGAAACATAGATTTTTTTTTTTTTTTTTTTTAGATTCATAGCTTTTTAAGTATGAGCAGAGGTTATTGTTTTGCTGGATTTTCTCTAGAAGTCTGAAAAGTTAGCAGAAAAAAAACAGTTGTGCTGCAAATCTAGAGTGAGTTTATACTTTCCAACAAATGCTGCATTTTTGTCTCAAGCATTTTTGAATACTCATTCCCTTTTAATTAATTAAGTAAATTTTAATTTCCTTACCTTTTCAAATAAGAAACCCCAGGGAGTATTCGCAAGAAGTTTCATTTACTACATATTGTCTGTTATCAACCTCATTCAGACAGAATAAAAGGCACAGAGAGTTTTGATTTCATTAAGTATTTAACCTCAATTGTCATTCAGCGGAAGCTGTTCTTTTAAGAATCTCTGCTAAAACACTATTTCAGTACTATTTATGAACCACATTCTCTTTCATGCATCCCTCTTCTCAAATCACAGTTTATTATGAGTTTATTTGAATGATGTCTGTGGTCTTTGTGTGCACAGGGCTGTCATGCCTTGTCTTGAGCTAGGGGCTAGGCCAAGGTGACCTTCAGACATCTCTTCCAACTCCAGCCATTCTGCGATCTTGATGGCAGAAGGCAGCAAGGGAGAGGTTAGAACCTTTTGTTGGAGTTCCCACATTTATAGACATTTACTTCATTTATATGAATGAATACTCTTTGCTCAGTACTCTTTATCTGGTATTTTTGAGTTAAATTGTGGGTACATCCTTCCTTGCACACATATTGCAAACAGCTTTGTGCTGCTTCCATGTCATCTGATAAGTTTGGGATGAATATTTGGGATCCAGGCCATTGCAAAAGAGTACTGTAACTTTGGGGTGTAAGTTTATGATAACCTTGGATAAGTGCCATTACTCTCAAATCAAAATTCAAAGTGTATGGTACATAAATTTACAGTGATCCAAATAAACAATGCAATTGAAGTGGTTTTGCAAAACAGATAGATAAGATAGATAAAACTGCAATTTACCAAGTTGTCTGAATAGTAGTTTGGAGAGTCGTCTGTGGAGACACTTGCTGGATATGCCCTCCTGATTCAGTTGCCAGGAATTTAGTCTTTGTGCACATTTTTTATCTCAGGTTACAGACTGAGAGTAAGGGTTCTCTGGTCTGGAATATAGCCACTTAAGGAATCCTTCAGCTTGAATCTATTTTGCTCATTTCCCTCTCTTAGTAAAAGTGCATGTTCACTTCTAATTCATTCAAAAAATAGGCTCGTAGTCTGCTTTGAAGATACAAAACTTAGTTTGCCAAACTTCTTTTACATTTTGTAGTTAATGTATCAATTTGACTTAACAACAGGTTAAGCTTCACGCTAAACTAAACGCTTCCAGCTTTTAAGTGTCTCCGTCTACTGACCCATATATTTCTTACCTATCTCTACTTCAGCAAGTATGCCTGACAAAGTATCTAATTTTGATTAATACCTGCAATTCATTATGACTGAAACTGGGTATGATGGCCTCCAGGGGAAAATGGTTAGCATATTATGAGGTATTATATTCCAAAACTTCATCATTTAAAGGAATTATCTTCACCATTTAGCAAGGCAGTGAATTCAGATTGTTTGACTAGATGGCCATTTGCAACAGTAGATATACATTGGTTTTTAAAAGGCTTTGTGACCTCTGTAAAAAAAAATGAGGCAGCCTAAAAAAACATGAATTGCAAGTAATAATGTCAGAGTTAGAAAAACCATAAACAATTGCATTAAGAATCAAGAAAAGGAGTGAAAAGAAAAATGAACAAACAAAAAAAAAATCTAACCAGAAACAGCTGGATTATTTGCAAAAATATTTATTTTGCCATATTCTGAGGCTAGGTAATTCCTAGGCACGGCAGATGCAATATCTGAATCATTTGAAATGCAGCATGCTTTATTTGAAAAGACAAAACTCATCAAGCAAACCAATGGCACACTGAAAATTCATTGAAATAGAAGTACCAGTTTATGAACACTAGCATTCACATGCACACTGAAGAACAAAACTCACCAGGAAATCAAATGGACTACAGAAGTCCACAAACTGTGACCATTCTTAGGGCACTTCTGGGTAAGGGATATTCCTGTCTGATTACAGGAATTCATTGTTTTACCCTCTGGATTTCATGTACTAGTTTTTGAAAGTCACCTAGCAATTTGGTTCCTTTGGCCTTCATTTTTACTAACCTTTAATTTTGGAGGCATTTTTGAACCTCATCATGCTCATACAATAATGCAGTATCTGACAAACATAGACGTGCAGACCAGTACAATGGCAGTAAGGTACTAGTTAAAAATATTTAAATTTAATTGCATTTTAAAAAGTCTTAAAATTCAGCAATAATCCTGAAGCAGGCTGGAATCATCAGGAAATAGCAGTGCTGGTAGACTTACAGATGCTTCAGCCTACAACAGAACCAATTCTGTAGATTTTTACTGCCGTGTGTGTGTGATGTGTGTGTATGTAATGGCGTTTTTCCTTTCAGTAGTCCCCTCTGTGGCAATCCCTGTACCACTGGCTTCTCAGGTTTCTTTCATAAGTCTACTTGAATATATTCGCACTCAAAGGAAAAAATTTTGTGTGCCTGCATGTTTTTCTATTCTTAAAGCAGCATTACTTTCAAGTGTTTTGCAAAACCAGCAACCACTGAGAACACCCACCCTTTTCTTTATGCTCATTCAGGTTTTGAACAAAGGCAGGATAGTCTATTCTATTCAAACAAACCTGTTGTTCTTATTGCACCCAGCCACAGATATTTAGAAAAGGAGGAAAAGAGCAGAATGACTTTCCTCAGCTTCCAGAAATCTACAGCTCAGGGAAAATTTAGAGCTAGAAGTTTGAATTTACTAGTCCTTCATCAATTTTTCTTCTATTACATTGCCCATGTGTGATTATATGTCCCTAGTATTTTCCATGCTGTGTCGTGCACATTTAGAGGGTAGCAGTAGAGGTTGCTTCCAATCTCATTGTTTTTATTGGCCTACTTTTTGATATTTATGTTGTAGTTACAGTTTCAGTTCCTGGTTTAGTGCGCATTTATAAGATACTATACTTTCTATTTTGAAGTAAAAGAGGAGCAAGAAAAACTGTTAGCATCCAGCAACCACACCTTGATGCCCCCAGAGTCTTGGTATGGTGCATTAATTTTTCAGTTTGTAATTTGCCAGATGCATTTAATGGAACCAATTTTCATTACATCTGTTCTATGGTTCAAAGAGCTCTTTTACTTGCCAAAGGGAGCCAGCTTCACACAGATTCAGAGAGGGTGCTAATGCACTGTATCTTGAAGTATTAGATAACTAGGGATGGTTTTATAGCAAACAGATTACTTTTTAGACAGGCAAATTCTATATTCATGACTTGCCACTATTAGAATTCAAATTTAAACTGCTTAAGTCTCTTCCTCAAGAAACCATATATTGATTTTAATGCAATTTTCTTCATAATACTCTCAGATTACTTATCTTTTTAAGCAATTATATATTTCTGTTTGTTGGTAAAAGAAGATATAGTTATACATAAGTAAATACTGATTTTAAACTAAGAATAGCTTAGTAAAGCTTTCTCACGAAATACTAAAAGATGTGAGGAGTAATATTTTGTAATTTTCAGCTCTAAGACAAGACAGTTTATTAGACCAAAACAAATTCACATTACCAAGGTAACTGTACACGTTGTGCATAATTTTAATCTTCATAAAATGTGTAACAGTTGTATGGTATTAAATTCAAGATTTCACTTGACAGCAGCTTTCAATGAAAAGGTTTTTCCTCATGGGCTGAAGAAAATTTGAAATGTTCTACTACACTTTGAAGTTCTAAAGCATTAGCCATATGAGAATTATAAAGCATTAATCCTGAAGAGTTTCCACCTGACAGTCATGAAATAGCATACCTGTGTGAAAAGTGACTCAGTTTTACTTCCTCAGGCAATACTTTTCTTTTTTTCTGCTGCTTCAGAAATATCATGCATCATGTCGTAGTGAGAAGATGGCCTTGGAACGACTGGATCTTTTTGAAATTACTGAACTCCACACGATCACTATTTATCGAAGACATTTCAATGACATTTTTAAAAGTTGTTTATACTAGGAGTTTTATTTTAGTTTGATAAGCCTTGTGTAAAAGTTCTTCCAGAAGAGTAGTCAAAGCTTATTTTCACTTTGTTCTAAACAAATGTTGTTTGTAAAGAAAAAATTGTAATAGAAGGAGCAAATCTATTAGCAAGAGTTCATATGCAATTTAAGAACATTAAACATCTCAATCAGAGACTGAGATCAATCACAGGCTTGCCATGTGGCCTAAATTTAGGTTTCATACTGGTCATGTTGTAAAGTCCACTTTTTTCTGGGCTTTGGGCACCAAACAGACAATTTCTTTCTCTGCTTAAGAGGGAAAAGATACCCACAACAAGCAGTCCTCCAAGAATTCTAATCTTTTGTTTTTTCTCATTCCATGGAGCACAGGAAAAGGAATCTTAGCTTTATTGTGCGCTCTAGTAAACAGCAGGACAGTGATGCTTCCCCCTTCTGCTGTCTGCCCTGGTTTATATTATATACCAAGCTAATGACCAAATTTACATTTCCTTGAAGTAAAAACAAGTCCTTATAGTGGTGGTATTTTTTGTCACTGAGACTGACTGAAAGGGGAGTTGAATTTGAATTAGCCATTATGTGGTAAAAATGCATGGAAGAAGGAAGGGACTGAGGAGAGGAGTGAAGGAAGATATTCACTCCAGGTCTGTATTTTGAGTTCAAGATTTGGGGTCACGGAATTTACACAACTAAGACCACAGAGCAAGAACTGCCTTAGAAGGGAAATGAAGAGTTCTCAAGTATGTTCGTATTGCATTAATTTTTATAGAGGGATACTTAATACTCACTTAAATTAAATTCACAACAAAAGAAGCAACTGGAGGTGTTTGTTACCCTGCGCATTGTCACAACTGGAGACTTGAAAATGGGAAAGAATTATAAAACATGATTATGTAAAATGAAGCCATTTGGGCTTTTCTGTAAACAAATGCATTCTAATTTCCTTTTCACATTACTGTACCTTCTTTTTTCATTTCCTAGATATTTTTCTTTATATTTAGATGCATTTGAAATTAGGTATTTTTGTGCAATAAGACTCATAGTATTTCCACTGCTAAGACACAGAATAGCTTTAGGTGTAAATTTATGACTGAAACAATAAATTGCTTTTCAAAATAATCCACTTATAGTCAGTAAGATATAGTCATTTGGAATGCTTTTTTTTCTTTTTTCTTTCTTTTTCTTATTTTTTTTTTTTTTTAATTTCTGCTACTTAACAACTTAACAGAACCTGAGTACTTGGTGACATCAAAATTATGACAACTCATTTTTGCCTGAGATCTGGCTTTGCTATGAAAAAGCTCACCATACAAACTTTTTGCCAGCATTCCACTGTGTTTTTTTCTTTAATTTCCTGACTGAGAACTGCTTTTACTTCAGCCGTTGAGAAGATCCCAAGTCAGATTTTCCCTAGAAACCATAGGAGTTCAAGACAAAAATGAATTTCTAACCAGAAATTAAGAGATAGCAACTACAGTGGAACAGCCTAAGTCATCCCAACTTTGAAAATGCAACTAGTGAGATGGAAATCAGATGGACCAGAATTTGCGCTTCAGTACATTAAAACTGTCAGATTTCAGTCCATAGATCCAGCTTCCTCTAATATCACACCCTGAAAAAATAGTATCTTAAGGAATAAAAATCCCTCTATGAATATGTCATTAAATCAAATTTCAGCATAAAACCTTTCTTTCCAAAAAAACGTAGTTAATATTGTCCAAATTGCATTTGGCCATTTTCCTGGACTTTGTGTTAGCAAGGATGACCTTTGAAACACAACAGATTATAAAGTTTACCATTACATTTAGTGATATATGAGTATTTTTGGGAGAAAACATGAAAAAAACAGAAAGTAATGGATGTTTTCTCTAGATAGCACTACTTACTGCTGGGAAAATTTAGGTGTTCCAGATGCAGAAATAAACTGAGACTAAGGACTTAAAATACTCCCAAGAGACTGCTGTGTAAAGCACATGAAATCTCCATGCTTTTGTTTTACTGTTTTGTCTTTTGTTCTCTTCTGAGGTTGCCTCCTATGTATGTAGATCTATTCCTGTTTAATTTATGAGTGAGAAAAAGTAACTTCATCCAGAGAGGACTTCTCTAGTCATGTGGAGAGCACACCTTGCTCACTGTGCATTTCTGATGTTATGTCTCCTTTGTGCTTAGATTATTTTTCCAAAGCACATAACTTCTCAAGGTAGATACTTTTCCAATATACAAAGCTGCTTTCTGTATAATATAGACCTAGCCTTCTGCTGTGCATGGCTTGGTCCACATACTGAATTTTCATGGCCTATATTTTGATTATAATTGAACTCTTGTGATTTAAAATATGGAACAGGGCTGTTGTCAAAATAAGGACACTGAAAGCTGAAATAAGTAAAAATAATTTAAGAGCTTATCTGATGACACTAACAAATCAAACACTTGCAATGGTTTTTTTTTAATAATGGATGTTGTAAATTTGGTACCTTTTTATCACGAACTAGACTCAGGGCTGTAATGAAAGGTACTAGATACAACCAAGTACTTAAAAACCTACAAGTCAGACCGGCATTTTAAGTTCTCTTTCCTCTCTTTTGCAGCAATGCAAACTCCTAAAGTACATCATCATGTTTTTTCCTGTGTCTGCCTTAGCTATCTGGCCCCATCCTTTCTATTCTCCAACATGACGATGGCTTTGATGGTTGTGACAGGACTAGGGAAAGGAAGATTTGAGATTTTTAGGCTTTAAATTAAACATCCAGATTATCAAAAATTGATTATTACACTAGGCTTTTTGTAAATTATGTGAAAAAGGGTGTGGGGGTCAGTAGATGGAAGTATTTTGTGGCATGCCACAAGATTTTCTATATTTTCTGCTTTGACCAGTTAGTTTCAAGTCTTTAACAAGTGACCTAAATTCTGCAGTTGTCAAGATGGGCCACAGATTAGTTGCTGACATTTTCAGGACAGGGAATGCTCTAGGTTTGTGTAAAAAAAAAAATGCACACCACATATTCGCATTCATTTTGGCATTTTTGTGTATTTATGACATCTCAGGATATTTTAACCGGAGTTCTAGAACTAAAATGCATATACTTCAACTCTCATCCAAATTGAAGCGCCTAGATGCCAAAGCTTAATATATTGTCATTGCAGAGATTTAAAAAAATGCTCAGAAGAATATATTATCTAGTAAAAACATTGTACCTATGCTTTACATTAAATAAAATGAGTCAGATCTGATCTAAGTTTGCAGTGGAATCAAACCAATTTTTTGATTCCCCTTCTTTTGGATATGTGTTAGTGATAAAAAATGCACATGCTGATCCACATATCTTTTAGATATGATTGCAACAGGAGGATGCTTACTTATAGAAGGTTCTTTTGTTGCCTTTCAGCCCTATCCTCAGCATTGGACTGTATTTTCTTCTAGGAAGCTGTAATCCCTTTCAGCTTGAAATTGTATAGGAATTTATCTACTGCAGTGTGTATGCCTTTGACTTGGAAAGAGCCAAACAGTCTGCTAGCAAAGACTAAAGTGAGCACTGACCTGTTCAACAGGAGCATCATGAACTTCATAATTTTTAGCTAGAAAACAAATGTTTAATCCAGAATCTGTGTGTATTTTAGCCTGCTATGTTTTAAAATCATCCTTCATTACATTCATATTTCTATGACAGATCTGTAGCATGACAACATTATGCCATGTGATTCTGATTTTGGTCTTATGTAATACCATGAAGCAGATTGTTTTACATGCATCCCCAACATCAAATTTAAGCCTCTCTAAATTTATTTTTCTAAAAATTTTCTTTAGAAAGAAATTTACTTAGTTTTGCATAATCTGTTTTATATAAATCAATATAATTTAATCTTTTGACTTGTGTCTAAGTTAATATTAAAAAGATTTCATTATTCCAGCAATTTTCTAGGCATTGAAAGAAGGTCCACTATTCCAAAAGTTTTTGCTTTTCTTCTCCAACAGTACATACCTTCATGTACCACTTACTCTTTTGATACTTCATGTAACTGCTAAACATTAGGATACTGCTAAAGCTTTTCAGCACAATAGGTTGAATTTATTGGCTCTGCTATTTTTAATATGTTTTAGTGGTACAAAGTCTTTAATTTACTGTCATTTCCAAGGCTTTCTCATTACTCCTTTTCTACAATTAATGGACTCTATTTCCCATCATGATTTTCAGTCGGGACTGAAACAAAAGCTCTTTTTCAGAAATCCTTCTTCCATTTAGTGAGTTACTTTCCCTATTTCTTCTTCGCTTCCATTGTGCTCCCCTTGCTCTTTGTCTGCCCAAATGGAGCCCGGTCCCCCTGCATTTCTTTTGGAATACCCCCTTTTGTACTTTATTTGATACAGTAGTTGGCTTTTGTTAAAGGATGTGGTCTATGTAAATACTCCTTGGTTATCTGTGTTTCTTTTCTAAATTTAATTTCTTTGCCATTTCAAGTCAGTCTGCCAGCACAGAGACCACATTATAAAGTTCTTACAGAGAGATTGTGCCTGAATAATGACTAAAGTTCATCACTGATGCTACCATAACTAGTTGCTGTTTGTGTTTCCTTTGTGCATATGAAATAAAGTATATTTCTTAGCAACGTCCAAGAGACCTGACAAAATTACTACCATGAATTTCTGTTCTGTTAATTTTTTCATAAAAAATTTAAACTTTTATGAGCATATTTAAATGGCAATGAAAGCAGTCATCTTTCTGTATTTTTATTTATTAGTAGTACATTTGCCTGTAAACAGCTGTAATAATTATGACCAAATATGCAACAAATTCACTTCTGCATAGTAATACCCTGAGAATCCCATTGACTATAGGCAGTTAAAATTGTATGACAACCCCGAATCTGACCAATTAAAAATTAATTAGATTACTGTTAATATAGTTGAATAATGTTTCATATTAGGAATGCTGAAATTAAAAAAAAAATTGAACCATTGTTTTGTTTAAAAAAATTAAATTCCCTCCTCCTTCATGGTGCAATATGTAAGTGTTGCTTTGCAATATTTCAGTTCAGTTAAATGTCATCTTAAGAAAAACAAACATGCTGATTTATTATTGCTTTGCAGAGTAAATGTTAATGAGTGAAATTTCACCGATGATTAAGATCCATTTTTTGAAGTATAATTTTTCTTTTATGGAGGCTGAGTGCCTTTGTAATAGGCATGTTTAGGTTTAAAATTATTATTGCTCCGACATCAGTTACTATTTAGTGTGTATCAGAAGAGTGCTTTAATGAAATTTATGGAATTTTTCTTTATTTTTAGTATATTAATTATACTATATATTTGAAGTATTTTTAAAACTGTTGGACCACTTCCTGACAGCAGGAATTAGCTTTCCCATATAGTGCATTTTAGTTACATAATTCAGGTTTGTATATATTTATGTCAGCTGAAAATTACCAAGTTATTTGGACTCGACACAATCCTAAAAAAAAAATAGAACTCACATTTTATGCCATTATGACTCAAGGCATTTGCATATGTGTTTTGAGGTTTATTCTTAATGTGAGCTATCACACATTCTTTTCCCCAGGGGAAGAAAAAGAAATATATGTATATTTTTGTGCATTTGTGTGTCATATATAAATATATAATACATGTTTATCTGTAAATATAGATATCTCTTTATTTTGATAGAACTACATCCCTATCATTGAAGCAGCGCATTCTGCAATTGAGACCAAGGAGGTGTGCAAAGGAAAGCTTTTTACACCATGTAGTAAAAAGGAATATTTAAATCTGCAGCCAAAGCCCATTAATTTCCCATATATTTCTGGTTTCTTGGTGAGAGGTACTGTTTCTAAGAGTCTTCTAAGAGTCATAAGGGAGACAAACATGGTAAGACTCTGTTTCAGATTTGCATCTGTGCTACTGTTAAGACAAGCTTTTATTCATAGGTAGACCAGATAGCATTAAGGTTAAGTGTCTTCAGTTGCTTTAGTTTAGTTTCCTTGTAATTTATGATCATTTTAAATTATTTAGCCACAAGTTTTCTAGTGCAACCTATTTAAGTCAAGAGACAGATAATAAATACTTGAGAAAGATATATTTTATTGCATATTCTCTATATAGAATAGACTGTTCTACACTGTATTCTCTGAATGATGTAGATATCCAAATTGCAAATGATCCTATCATATAGAAGGTATTTGGGTTTTATCCTTAGTTTAAATGCATGACTAATTATTTACATATTTATTAGTCTTAATTTTCTGTCCTTGGCATTTGTGAGTGCTTTGACGTTACTGTGATGAAGTTAGATGAGTCTTGCATTTGGTTTCTATTTTTTTGACATAACGTGTATTATACTGGCATCATAAGACACTATGGGATTGGACAATACAAAGCAAGATAGCAAGATAAATAGATATCTTAATAGCAAGATAAAAAGGAGGGTAGGAATTTCTTTTATGAAGAAAGTCAAAAGCAGGTGATAAGAGAACTGAAAAATATCTTGATAATTCTAGTCTGTTTTTCACTGATATATCTACTTGTATATCCAGCTCCTAATTTTACTTACACAGTGAAGAAACACATGAAATAGATACAATGGCTGAGGTACATTAGTAAGAACAAGAGGAAAAAAAGCAGGGTGAACCTTGAGACACACCTCATGGTGAGAAATATAGGAAGAAGCAGAATATGACATGATATAACAAAGCACCACCATAAAACAAGTGTGAAGGCAAGTGGCATGAGAAAGGAAATAAGGGGAGGACATCTCTGTAACCCCTGCATATTCCTTATCTTGCAGCACCTGTTTTCTGAGATTCATGAGGCAGAAGGATTTGCTCTACTGTACTTAAACAGAAGTTCCTTTTATACAGCACAGTAACAAAATTCAGGAGCTAATGGAAGGGCTGTTCAGGAAGGCACCTATGTAGTCCTGAAAATGCCCAAAACCAGAGTCTCCAAATTTTAAACTCTCAATCAGTAATATTTAGAATTTCCAAATATACTTTTTACTAGATGTGATTTCTGACAGCTGAAAGCTGCTTGTAGTTGTTTAATGTTGATGAAGTCTGTTGCAGTGGAAGGCTCAGGGGTTCTCTTGATTGCCTACTTTAAATCCTGCCTCTCCCATGCCTGCTTGAAGTACACTCTAAGGGGTCTGGAGGGTTTGGTTGCTAAATCTTCTCAGATGACATGGTAGGTGATAGGTAACTGCCTGTCAATATCAGTGCCAGCATCTTATTGATTGAAATCAATCTTTACATGTAGCTCTTTCTCAAATTCAGTATCATAATTCTCAACACTGCCATTTCTCATTATTTTCCCCAAAGATGGTATCATTTTTATCTTTTCTTTGACTCTGTGTTGAACATCATTTAAAGGATATTGCCATTCTGAATGATAACTTTCCATTAAAACTTGGAGAAAAATGAAAACAAATCTTTAAAAATTCCTGGCATTTGGGATGAAAACTAGCATTTTCTCTCTTTTTTTGTTTGGTTTGTTTTGCTGTTGTTGTTTCATTTGAATCTTCAGAAATAGGTTTTCCTGTTTCTACAGACTAGAGCTAATAGTTACTTAAGAAGAACATGTTTATATTACCTAGATTGCAAAATCTGGGATAAAACATGGGGATTTTGTAAAAATCATAGGATTCAAAAGAGAGTCTTATTTTGACTGACACATAAGAGCAATACTTGTATGGAATTTCCTAGTCATTAAGAGAATAATGGCTACTCACATTTCCCAAATGCAGTCATCCAATGTTTAGAGAAATCTTTATGAAGAAAATGACCAGACATAAAAAGTTCTTCTCTTGTAAGTGCAGGCACTTAATTGACTGCTCTGATCATTAAAATAAATTAGGCTTCATTCTCCACAACTCCCCATGGAACTTTTATCTCAAGAGAAAATTGTAAAACAATTCACTGTTGCAATGCAAAACAGAAAACCATGTTTTCTATACAGTAGCTGTGCCAAAGTATGCACATTTCTTTTTTCCATTGTCTTTGCTCTGTCATCCCTTAAACCAGATTATTTTAATTGTGTTATTTCCTCTCTCTCTCTCTCTCCCCCTCTCTCCCCCTCTCTCCCCTCTTTTTGACAAGGCAAGAATTCAATGTCTGCTTCAATCATGCTAGAATATTTTTGATTTATCAAAGCAGTCTTTTTCACGAGGTTAAAGAACCATAGCTGGAGATAGCAATTCTAGTAAAATTTTCTTCCAAGATATCACATCTTTTGTGAGTGATTGATTAATTAATTTTTCATTCCACATGCTAATGTTGTATTTCTTCTGCTCAAAGTCTGTTCTGGTAACATAGCATAACTAATTTTATTATCATAGCATAATCAAACAATTGTTAAGGTAACTCTTATATCTCTATTGGAATTTTTAACTGTGTGGGTTTGTATTTTTGGGGAGTTGTTTTGGTTTGGTTTTGGTTTTTACTTATTATAAAACATTCCATGTCTTTAGTTTCCTTTAATTTACTTTTCTAAGGGGATCTTAAAAACTTTCTATTAATTTTCTACTTGCTATTAAAATCTTAGAAAAGCAGGGCTTGAAGGTATCTCAAGAGGTCATTTAATCTTCTGCCAAAGGCAGAATCTACTCTGCTTAAGTCATTCCTGTCAAACATTTTTTTAACCTGCTTCTAAAGACCTCTAACCTCTTCTGACAAATTTTTATGATGTCTTTCTGTAATCACAGTTTGAAGGTTCTTTGATAGTTCATAATTTGAGTTTTTCTTGTTGCAATTTAAATTCAGTAAATCTTACCCTGTTCAAAAATATAAAGAATATAAAGAATATTTCTTTTCCCCTAATTGATGTATCATTTAGCAGTCTTTTTGTTTTCCTAAATCCATTCTTCCTATAATTTTTGAGTTATATCTTCCTCAAAGCTCCTTTCCTAAAATTGGACCCAGTAAGCACCTGGTGTGTTGCCAGTGACAGAGAATGGAAAACTGATTTCCTATCTATTGCAAGCTACCTTTTATTGCAGTTCCCATTCCAATTGCTGTTTTCATAGCAGTAAAATGTATGTTTACTTATGTGAATATGTGATCCTCTGTAACCCCAAATTCCTTTCTACATAATTATCAACAAAATAATCCCTGCCATGCAGTTGATCATTCTTGCCTAAGTGCTGTATCCTCAGTCAAAGGATTTGATCAGCTGCTTGATCTCATTGCCTCTGCCCTGAGACATATAAATAACTTTAATCATGAACAGACCCATGATCAGCTTAATATTTCATCATAGGACTTCTGCAAATGTATAGTCATACAATTTGAGCCACTGCCATGTTTGTTATTTAAAGATTTCTGGAAGCTGTGTTCTGTAACATTTGTGAATTATTTCTATCAGGTTTTAGACATTCAAGGTTTCATTGAGAGTTGTAAATATATATGTAAATCTTATATATATATTATATTTTATATATATACACACACACTATTATTGTTTATTAGATTCTTGTCATACAGCAGTCACTTTAAAAACAGGCAGAAAAAATTACAGTGTTCCCATTTGTCATATTTCTTAAAAGACTTAAAAGATTATCAAGCATCGATTTCAACTTCTTTTTCTTGTCATAATTTAAATATTTTTCTTTTTGTCTCTAGAGTTTTTGTGGGTTTATTAGTTTACTCTTAAAAATGCATCTACTAATTTTTGTACATTTCATGAAAAGATAATGCTTTGTTGTGTCAAATTAATTGCAAGAGGAATCAAGCATGGAATATGCAAAGACAAAAACCCCACAGATCTATATGATTATGTAGAAATTGTAATCATAGGAATACAAAAGTGTGCCTTTTTGATGGCACAGTGATTTTATTTTATCAGAGTATATTTTAAGACTTGTTATACACTATGGAGATCAATGACTAGCTTTAAGATACTCCTTCACCTTCTCTCTCTCTTCATGAATTTCATCTCCTGACAAAGATCTCAATTAAAGAGCTTTATCATTTTCATTTGGAAAGAGAAAGAATGACTCATCTTGGATTCTTTAAAGATATAATACTGCAACTATAAGTAGACCTCTTAAATAATTATGTCATGGCTTTTGTTATTGGGGATCTAAAGTTGTAATCCAAGAAAATTTGTTACAATTTTGGCTGTGCTCTGTTCTCAATTTAAAATAATTCTTTGATCTCCCAGATTCAAACTCTTCTAACTTGGAATACACCAGTGAAGCTAGGAAAAAAAAAGTTATTTTTAGAAAAATAGGCTAGGGGGCTTATGTTCAACATGTACACAAACAACTGTTAAAGTTCCTCAGGCTGTATTCAGCTACACTAAGGTGTGACTGATTTTGAGCAGTTTACTTTGACCCTATCAACATGAAGTTCTGGATTTAAAATATGACATTTTGGGTGTGGGCCTTGCATATATCTTTTCAAATTCAGCAGATTTTTCTCTGGAGACTTACTTAGTAGCCTGCCACTTAGAAAAATGTGCTTGTTCCAATATTGGAATTATTTGAAAGCATAGTGTTGTTTAAATATAATTGTTTTCATTACATGAGTTCAAAAAAAGGACTTTAGAATGGTGCATGTGATGCAGGTGCCTGTGTTTTTTCCTAGGTACAGGCTCTCTCTCTCAGCAAAAAGAGGAGGCATCATTTGCCTCTCTTCTTCCTTTTCTCCCTCACTGACTTTTTCTTTCCCAGCCTCCATACTGCAATTGCCTGCCCTTTCATTAGCCACAGTATTTCTATGATTCTTCTTTGAGCCACTGAACACTTTTAGAAGGCAGAAAATTACCCAGGTTGAGTTTCGCTGCCATTTTAGTAAGTGCTACTTGCCTGCAGATGGGTTCAACTCTAACACAGTATGGAAGAGGGTGGAATACAGGAACAATTTTTAATGACCAGGAGTTTTTTAGTTGGTTCAGCAGCTTTTTTTGCAGCTGTTGTCTCACTAAGCTGAATAAAAATACTGCTTGTCCCTGCAAGTCTTGTTTTCCTTATCTCCACAAATGATCATGTCTCCAAAATGATGACTGGCAAAAGGCATCTTTTGTCTAACCTGCAAATCATTCATCCCTAATGTATACTAATCAAGATGTATTTTCTTGTTGTCACAAACAAGATAACGTAGTCAAATAATCAAATAGAAGAAGTCATCAGCTACAAATAATGATTTAGCACTAGAAAATGAATGTTACTCCTTTTTATACATCACAGTCTCTTTCTGGAAATTGTAGGAGATGCAGTCCTTGAATTGCACAAACATGCAAGGCACAATCTCAAAACACACATAGCTCAAATTTGCATTTAATTCAAAGGTATTACTAAAATTAACATTAATTAAGACTTTTTTTTATGTAATGGATATTGGCAGTCGTGTTTGTTTATTTGTGTCTTTCGCCTTTTGGTGGAGCTTTTTTCTTTTAGTTTGTTCATTTAGCTTAGTTTTCCTCTTATTTCCTCTGTTCGTCAGGTGTAAGGTATTTCTTGTTTATTTTTGCATTTTTATGTGTGTTTTCAGTTCTTTATGGGGTGGCTGTTCTTGTTTGGCTTTGTGTGTGTTCTACTTTTTTATTATGTTAGTCTAAATTTCAGGTTGCTACTGATGTCTTCTAGGGATTTCTGCAGCTAATAGTTTTTCTTACATTAAGCAGCTGATACATGTAAAATTTGACATACATTTTCAAATTTGAGGCTTTTTTTTTTTAATTTAGTGACTAATGGCTCAATTTCTGTTCTGTGATCTCAGTCTCAAGGAATTGCTAATAATAAGGAATTGTCACATCATACATCTGACACATGTCAAGAATAGTGGTAAAGAAGATAATTGTTCATCATCATAATCATTCAGCTTCCAGCAGAAAAAAAAATGTATTTAAGTGGTATTTGCTATTAAGACTGGTGTACAACACCATGGTGACAAAACAGTCATTTGGGCTGCCACTAAAACACATGTATTTTGTTTGGTGCCCAAAGCAACGACAAATAAAGCACAAAACAAGCCATTTTGTCAGTTTTCAATGCAAAATTAGGTATTATAGACCAGGTGCTCAGTTGCTTCCTTTAGCTACACCAAACTTTTCATGAAGGATATAGACTTTTTTAGAAGAAATGTAAATATGTAGTATGAATCTGTAGGTATTTCTATATAGACCTGATTTGAGAGTTTAATGATGAAAACATGCTTCCTTCAAATGACCATCCTCAATACTTCAGTGACAATTATCAGTCTTTGGTGAGCATCAAAGAAATAAAGTTCAGAGTACAAGCACTCTAGATCAAAGAGGAGAAAACATATCTTTCAAAATAAGCACTTGACAGAAATAATGAATATTTGAACTTAAAGACTGAATTAGAGTATTGAACTAGCTTAATGGCTACTGACTTGCATTGTTATATAAGCTATTTTTGTAGTTGTTCTGAATTCCTGCACTCTTGGCAGACTCTGCTGGAAGTTACCATAAAAATGTTATTCTCTATCTCTAAAAATTAGCTAATATTGCTCACAGATTTTCTTCTCTCATAAAAAGCAACAAGAATTCATGAAGATAGGGGTGAGAAATTACTTTTGCTTTGGGAAAAATTGCAGTTTAAGAGGTAGCGGAAAAGCTCAAGACTTCACTTAAAATAAATCAGCATTCTGAGTTTATGGCTCAGAGCAGTGAAAACTTCCCATGATACATTTCATACCTTAGCAATAGATTTATTTTGCTTTTTGAGCAGATTTTTCAAATCTGTCTGAAAAGTGTGCGGAAGGTAACATATGATCATCTGTGTAAGCTGGATGAATCAGAACAGTCCACAGTTCTACGGAATGTATCTTGTTTGATGTGACCACAAGGGAAAAAAAAATCTGTATTTCTAGACTAGATAGATATAACTATGATATTTAGATTTATGAAACCTGAACCATCACCGCTAATGTTTATGCTTATGAGTTGAATCTGGTGAAGGATGTCAAATGCCATAAGGGCTTCTACAGGTACATAAGCAGCAAAGGAAGACAAGAGAAATCAGGAGCCTGATGATAAGTGGGACAGGGGCACAGGTGATAAAGAGTATGGAGAAGGTTGAAGTACTGACTGCCTTCTTAGCCTCAGTCTTTACTTGTAAAAAAAGCCTTCAGAAATACCTGCTGGGAACCAGGGGGTGAATCTGGAGCAGAAAAGGTGTACCCTTAGTGGAAGAGGATCAGCTCAGGGAATACTTACATAATATGGACATAAGTGTCCATGAGCAGTGATGGGATGCATCCATTAGAGCTGATGGAGGCAGCTGATACCATTGCAAGTCAGCATTAATTCACCAGCGGAAGTCAGACATTAGCAGCCTGATAACCTTCTGTAATGGAGTGTCTGGCGTGGTGGATATGGAGAGAGAGAAGTGGATTTTGTCTATTTTGATTTCAGTAAGCCTTTTGACACTGAATCCCATAATATTTTCGTAAAGAATCTGTGGAAGTGGGCTGGATGAGCAGACAGTGAGGTGAGCCTAAAAATGGGTGACTGGTCAAGGTCAGAGTTGTGACCAGTAGCTGAAGCCTAGTTGAAGGCGAGTAACCCCAGGCGTATCCCATGGGTCAATACTGAATCAAATCCAGTTCAGCATGGTCTGGATGATTGGTTAACTGCAAATGATCAGAGAAATATTTTAATGCTTTTAATAACTTTTTTCATCTTTATAATATTTAGACAAATTCTGGTTTGTGCTTATTTAGCTTTCTGATACAATGGATGCTATAAATTTAAGAAAAGAATGGTTTATTGTCTGTTGATTCAGATGTTTTCTGTCATTTGTATAGGCCAAGACTGGAAAGCAAACATGTCTGACAAACTAGTTCCAGACTAAAAGGAGCAAAGACAACAAAAACTTGACTGCTGCCTAAAATATTGGAGATTATTCTTAGGCTTTAAAGATTCACTTTTCTTTTTAGACATATATGGGTTTTCCTTTTCCTTTTTTCCCTTTCCTTTCTTTTTTTTTCCTTTTTTGTGTGGTTGTACAGTGATTTTGCTTGAGCTCATAATGAAGTGCTTTTGATCAGCACTAAAAAAGGTCTACTGGTTGAGTCCCTAAATGCAAAACTTGTGATGAGAATAAACTTCAAGGTCTCAGAATGCACTTATCAGATCTACTGTATGAATAAGTGTCAGGTCCCAGAGCAGATTGCATAAATCTTTCTGGTTGAGCTTGGTGAGTGCAAAGCTTAATACCCACAGGCTTGCAATCTTTTTGAAGGTGATTATAATTCAGCACCAGCTTTGCATCCTGGATGAAGGTTCCCCTTGAACACAAAGTATGTTACATGCTTGTGTGCTAGTGATCAAAATACCCAAAAGGTTGCCAATCTTGCAATTCTTAAACCTGCAAAATGATGTTAAAATGCTGCATTCACTCAACTAAGCTGTAAATTTGGCCATTATAGATTGAAGGCACAGTTCTACTTCATATGGCAAAAACTAATTTCATTCATAGTATTTTTTTTATCATGCTCTATGGTTTAGTGCAACTCAGAGATTTACTGAAAGTTTATAAGTGGTAACTTTAAGATTTCATGACAATTTTTCTTATTTGCACTTGTACATTCAGGTAAGAATTACTGCCTGAGGAAGCAAATATGTACTTAATTTTTCAAGTAAGTATAAGAGGTAGATGTTCATCCATGATTGCTTTTGCTGTCATACTATACAGAGTTTGGAGATTTAGTTGTTGATAAGGAACAATATATTGTTTTATGATCTGTTTGTTTTGACTCTTCATTTAGGTAATGGTTCCAAGCTTTTCAGTTTCACAATTCTACTAAAAAAATTTTACTGTGTTTTTTTTTTTAATTTACATGAACTATATGTTTTGTAAAAACTGTCTCCAACCTTTTACCAGCAAAATACTGAAGATAACAGATAAAAGAGCTTGTTTTTTTAACAGTCTATCAAAAAGACTCTTAAAACTCTATTAACCTCATGCAAAATATTTTCCTTATTAAACTGAGGAACAGTGTGATCTCAATTGTTAAAGAATATACTGCTGAAAATTTCCTACCTTTAAGAGTGCAGCATAAATCAGAGTATAGCTCAAAAAATTTGTAACATTCTCTTAGTAATTTTTTGTCTTTGTTTTTGGGTGATTACAAAGTAACAAACTTATCTGCAAAATTCACTGATTCACATAAAGTCATTCTTCCAATCCTCGATAAAACATAATTTAAGCCTACTTTACTTGAACAATTTCATCTTCCCTTGCCAGTAAAGTTTTAAGGTAATTTTGTTTCAACCTCAGTACTTTCCTAGAAAAGGAACATAAGCTTTTTTGCTTGGAAAACGATTCCCCTTGTAATTTCTATACCCTCTTGGGAGGTATTACAGAAAGCGTCTTCTCTGGCCTTGTGGTGAAATCCAAAACATTGTCTATAAAGTCAAATGAAGAGCAAAATTTGTTATAAATATATAGACTTAAACTGCTTTATCAGCTCAGTAAGTAGACTCCCTCTTCCACTAAAATGAAACAAACAAAAATATTCTTAAGGTTTGTAAGCTATAGAGATACCTTTGGAGAAGTATACTGATATGACTCGAAGTTTAGCTATGATGTACTGCTATTCCCAGTTTCAATTTTATGTTGATTTCCTTTGCTATTTACAGTGTCCCTGTACTATATCTAATACATCACTGTTACATGGACATTAGGTGCTGTAAGGTAGATAAATAGCCATAGAAGGACCTTACCCATCAGAGTGATGCCATTATAAGCACTTAAGTTGCACTTAAAATGTACCAGGTGGTGAACGAACTCATTTTTTGGGTAAACATCCTAATATGAACTGATGTTTACATTCTTACTATTGCCTGCTTATCTCTCTTTTTTTGACATACAGCTGAACATACATACACAAATATGCACAATGATATGTATAGAGTGTGTGTGTGAGATGATTTGTGCACAAATGTGCTCATGTTTAATTAAATCTTCCCAGGCAGCTATACCTTTTTGGTTGATATATAGAGTTTTACCAGAGCCTCGGAAAAGAATGATCACTGAGTGTCCTGTTCTTCAATCTTTTCATCAAGCTTATGTACACTATAAAGTTGAAGCAGTTAGTTGTAGACATAACAGTATTTACACTGAATTCCATTTGGGATACTGTAAGGACATTCCAGCAAAGTTTATCATAGTTTTCACTCTTGTGTTTGTACTTAAATCAGCATAAATAATAGTTATACTGGGATAACACCAGTCAAACCAGTGGCTGTAGTAAGATCACTGTTTTCATAAAAAACCCTATCTATTACTGAGTCTGCTAGAACAGTAAAGCTTCTTAAGTCCTGACACTACTTTGGAGGTCATGTTGTTCTCATGCTAACAACAAGGCTGTATTTCAACCTAACCAGCAGCATTGAATAAGTCAGTAATAATAAAAATTTTCACTACCTCTGTTTCCCTGAATTTCTAAAGTTATCTGAGGTAATATTCAAAGCCAAAAGGACATTTCCTAGACAGATTCATTTTATTCAACTACAGGAAACTATGATCTGTACAAAGGTAGTTTAAGGTGTTTTTTAACTTTTGGATAGGGAGATATTATCCCCTCCCTTCAAATTAGTTTATACTGTCAAACTTCTACAATAAAGGATTTTTAAAGTTCTTTTGTTTGCTAAAGGTGAAACTCTGTTTCTCCTAAATGTGAGAAAACCGTTTTGCAGTTACCAGGACTGCCAAGACTGTAAAATTATTATTTTGGAAACAAGTGAATGCCATTCTTGTACTCAATATTTTATATTTTGCTGCTTTTTTGAAAATAATTTTATTACATATGCTTATTATCTCAAAGTGAAAAATAAAAATATACCACAGATTTAAAAAAAAAAGGAAAATTTCCCATGATAAGGAAAAATGAAAAAGCTGGACCAGAGAAACACATTTATGTAACAGCCACTTTTAAAACAATTGGATTGAAACACTAGTTGCTTGAGTCCAGTGCTGTGCTGGTTATACCACAGTATTCAGGAATAATTGTGGGAAAAACACTGAAATCATTTTTCAGGTTCCTTTTTTTTTCTTTTTTATTTTATATGCAGAAAGCATAACCATTTTGCCGTGAAGGCTAAGGCAACCAAGGCTCCTTTCCATGGAAATAAGATGCTCATTTGACAGTAGTCTTCTTAGAAGTGTGAACTGAGATGCTCCACTCGGGTGACTTAGCAGCTCCTAAGGTCACACAGGGCAGCAGAACTGTAGGTAGGTGCTTGCTGTTCTGAACAGACTATGGAATGAAACATGATTCTTGCACATAGCTCTCTTGGCTTTGAATACCTAAAATTCTATCTGAACAACACTTCATTTTACCCAATTTTTTTCTCTGTTTCTCATCTAGTCAGTTAATGAGATACGAATCTCATTATTTCCCATTTCTGTATAGCATTGCTACTTCTTCTGTTGTGACTTTAGATTCTATTGTTTATGATAAATCTTATTATCAGTTTTGTCACCAGGTTTTGAAGAGTCTGTCAACATTTTAGGAAAAGAAACATTAGCAATATGATCTGAAACTGCAAATTCCCTTTTGAAACACTTGGCACTTTACATCAGAAAGTTAGTACTATTCTCTGTTTATTTTCATAAATATTTTTAAAACATCTTGTCCTTTGAGAATGGCCATCAGTATATTTTTTCCCCAGCTGGAGATGGTGTCAGTAAAAGCATAGCACATTTACAGCTAGTGACAAGTTCTTGACTGACTGTATCCAGCAAGGGGTGCTTACGAATGCAACAGTCAAACTCTTTTCCTGGGAGACTGTGCTTTTCCTTTACAAGGTCCAGCTTCTACTGACTTAGTGATCAATTTGATATCTTGTTTCAGAATCTGTTTTGAGCAGGTACATTAGACAACATCAAACTAGCCCCCTCCAAGAAAGCTTGTTGTGTATGAATATCCTTGACCTTATGTGAGATGTTATGGATCTGGTTCAGGTAGCATTTTTGTCATGTTGTGAGGGCAAAATTGTAGTTGAACTTAAAATTCCTGCTGATTCTTGGAGCATAGGTAATGTACAGCCACTGAGAAAAACATAGAGGAGAAGGCGAAAGGGAATAAGCTACTTGTAGCTCCTACATCCTTAAAGCAGACAGATTGGTTTGGCTTTGGGTTTTGTGGGGCCTTTTGTTTTGGTTCAGTTTGGTTTTCTTAATAAATAGAGTATTTCTCATGTTTTATAAAAACTTATTCTTCTAGCAAAATTCACTCATCTTTTCCCTAACTGATAAAATTTTGTACTAGTGTTTGTCCTTACAATAGCTGAGTCTGACAGATGAAAGAATAATATCCACAGTGAGCATAATGAAAACCTGTGCTGATTCACCTGTATGTCACCAAATTAGCACCTGTTCACCATAACCCTTCACCACAATTGCTTCTTATCTAACTACATGTGTCCTCTGGTTGCTGTCTCTGAGAATTTGTCTGCCTTCGGTAAGCTACCTTGAATGATAACAGTGATTTCAGCTGGAACGTTTATTTCAAAAGACACTTTTCCAATTGTATTCAGCATTTGAAAAAACCAACTTTATTGATCCTGATTCCTATACTTAGACCGCATTTGTTAAGTAGGAACCAGATTTATTGTATTATTTAACATAAAAATACTGGGAACAGTGTTTCCTTACAGATCACAGAGGATACGCATTTATCTAAATCTTTAAATAAGACAAAACTGTGAGCTTATGTCTGACTTACTGGAATGCACAGGCATACATATTTCTGTGGCAGTCCTTCTGTCCTGATTTTGGTAGAATGAAGATACCATTTTTAGTAAATGAGGTCAGTTGGAACAATCAGGACTGGATTTTGAATATCTAAGTTAATAGAGAGTCTTCAGTGAATATTTTTTCACTCTGTTAGAACAAAGTATTTTTATGTAGCTATTAGTTAAATTCAAATGTGAATGTTGCTAAAAATCACATAACACTTTCTTATGACAATATGGAATAAAATCCATTTAGTAACTTCCTTGTGTTTGGTCCATATCAAAACAACGTAGCTTGTAAAAATAATCACTGTGATTGTAAATACCAGTTGATATCTATACTACTTCCCAACATACTTTAATGAAATTGGATTGGGTTAAAATTAAACCAACCCATTATATTTTCCAAGGTTTGATCGTTAATAATAAGGAAAATTATAAAGCTTTAGGCTTTTAAGACACGAAGATGTACACTGTCAATATGCCTGAAACTTGGATCTTAATTTAAAAGACACGCAGATGAGGGCAGTAAAAGTGTTAAATATTTTTTTGTTTAGTTAGAAGATTAAGATATAATGAATTTTTGAATAAGAGAGAAGTAAATTCTCCTGCTTCTACTTGATGGCTTGAAAATGATGAGTACTAGTAAGGACTTAGAAAAAAGGGATTGGAACCAGTCAGGCAGCAATTCTAAGAATGTGGGTCTAAGGCTTCCTATGAGTAAATTTCTTGTGACAAGTATAAACAGGAATTAACATGGCAGACCTTGATGAATATCAAGAACATAAACTGTGAAGTGTGATTGTTATGAACAGGCTCACATGCTTCTGTAGTAATACTGAAACAGCAGGCAGCGAGGAATGTTCAGTATAATAAACATATCAACCTGAAGGATCCTTCATCTGTATCTCTGCTTCTTATTATCCAAAATAGAGCATACTCACCATATTTTCTGTGATTAAGTGATTCATTTCCTACAGATGCACAGTGAGCTCCACTTCTGAATAATTAGTATATCTATGTATGTGTGTTGTCTCTCCAAAACAATTCTATTGGTCAAAAATTACAGGAGTCCTGAAGTCTTTCTCTAATCTGAAATTAATACCTAGTGGTTTTTTATTCACCCCTACAACCAGATGGGACTAGACAATGACTAATGCAATCTGAAGTTCTCAGTATTTAGGCTTTGGTGAAAGTACAGGCAGCATAAAGTTTAGGGGTAAGAATCCGTAGCTGAGAATTCTGTATCGTCCCAGAATTCAAGTTGTCCTCACTAACCTTGACAAAGTAAACATGATCTCACCACTGCCTGTTCTCCCCTAGTCTGTCCTATTTCTATTTCTGAGGTATGCAAACTTTAATGGCAGTAAAGAACATTTTCCTTTGATTACAGGAGTAGGTGTCTTTCTCTTTCCAGAACACAGTGAGCATCGTTGTGGTTTAGGAATGATGTTCTCCAATCCTGTGCCCCCACTGAGAGTCTCCAAACCATATGCTGCTCTGTTGCTCCCTGCTTTCCCTTTCACTCCTCCCCCTGTGGCAAGCTGGATAGGAGGCTTGGAGGTCCATAAGGTAAAGATCAGGGGTTGAGATAAGAACAAAGTTTTGGGAACAGCAGTGAAACAAGAAAACACACGTAACAGCAGCAATAGTAATGGCAGAGGGAAAAAAGAACAGATTCACATGGGAAGGCCAGGACAATACACAACACCAGACAGCTTCCTCCACCACATGTACTCAACTGCACAAGGACCCCTTCTCCTCAGAGAGTCCCTTTCCCCCTCCCCCAGCAATTTTATGAGGTGGTATAGAATAACCTCTGGGTCCTAGCCATGCCTCTTCAAAGCAATTGTAAAAATTAACCATGTCCTCTCCAAAACCAGGAGGGGGATTCAAGGGGAAATCTAGGGAAAAAAAAGCAGAGGAAAGCATCCTGTATATGGCTGGAGGAACAGCTACCACTTGCCATGCAGATGGTGCTCGGCAGGCTAACATGTCTCCTTCAGATTTTCACATCATTACTTGACCTTTGTCTGTACATCCTGGTCCAAAGCATTTTGTGCTATATGTCTTTGGAATCATAGACCTTAAGTCACTGTTCTCTTTGTGAAAATGTGAGTGTTCTTCTGGAAAAAGATGCATGTAAATATAGTCATCTAATTGGCAAAATGGAATTTCCCTTCTAATTCTTCCTGATTTCTATGCTGTTTCATGTATCAAGCTGAAATATTGAAATAATTATCAACAAGTTTGGAGGTGAATTTTGAAAGCATCATATTATTATTTCAATTTTTAAAAATATATAATAATTTTATTAAGCTCAATTTTCATTTATAAAAGAATGTGCTGGAGGTAAGCATAGGAAACACATGCACTGCAAAGCACAGTGGTTTTCAGCTTTTACTTTGAAATATGTTCACTCAGACATACTGCAAAAAATCAGCTTTCATTGTAGCCAGTGGTATTTTGACACAAACACCTCTAAGTAGGATATAGGACCTCACAAGATCAGTCTCATGAAGAGAAAAAGAAATCTGGAAATAAAATTGGACATAACCTTACAAAAGGCTCCTACAACATTCTTGGTAAGATAAATTAGACAATCAAGTTGTGACAAAAGTTTATATATTTAGCAATTTTTGACCAGCATTGGAGTTTGCAACACAAAGAGAAAGGTCTCCATCTGCACAGGACACTGTCTACATTGAATGTTTCAAAACTCATTACAAGTTTATCTCAAGATAAATACTTTTGCGGTTTGATAAAATACTAATTATATGTAGATCGATGTATTTGTATGTAATTCTATGTATATATGTTTCAGTGCCATGGTTTAACCCAGCTAGCTACCAAGCACCATTCAGCTGCTTGCTCATCCCCCACAACAACAGGATCAGAGAGAGAATTGAAAGATTTGTAGAACTGTGTAGGAATTTCTTTTAAAGTATATTAAAAAGTTTTCAAAGGAGCATTTTTAAATATACATTACAAGATTTCCCTCTGTCTTTTCATATCTCTGTAATACAATATGATTAGGAACAGAAGTAAATGTTAGAAAGTGCAAGGCCATAATTTTACATTGTGCAGCTCAGAGAGTATGTATTGATTGTTTTCACATTAGCTGATCGACCTCCAACACCATTAAAGGATTAATATATATTCATAAAATTTCATTTTCAATTATAGCCAAGCAACAAGCATAGGCTCTCTAGATATAGTACCTAAGAGCAGTACAGCATATTTCAGGAAATAAGCTGCAAATTTTATACCATCATATGATTTTACTCTTCAAAAATCACTCAGACATTCTCAATATAGTTGACTTAGAAGTATGTACATTTCTTAGATTCCCACTATACCATGCTCCCAAGGCAAAGATTTCGTGGGAGTAAGAATTTTCCTTGAAGTGGGCAATTAGCTAAAGAAAAAAGAATCAATTTCTTACCACTTAGCCAGAGTCATAGAAGTTACTGTAATCTCTCATATCTATTTTTCATTTAAGTCTCCAAGTTATTTGCTAAGCTTGAAGAGAAGAAGAAAAAAGGGGGAAAAATTAAATCCACTGAGTATCTTATATCAATGACAAAGTTTCTGCTTGCTGAAGAAACAGGATTAGTACCTCTAAAGAAGAAAAAATTGCACCAAAATCC
The DNA here is from genome assembly GCF_963513975.1 of Fringilla coelebs. NCBI lineage: Eukaryota > Metazoa > Chordata > Aves > Passeriformes > Fringillidae > Fringilla > Fringilla coelebs. Next base: position 33,836,149 of record NC_140032.1, on the reverse strand, counting down.
ACTGTCTACTAAATCGTTGGCCACTGTTATCTAAATAAGAATAATATTTACATTTAACATCTGAACTGCTCACAGAATGGACTGACTTCATTTAAGAAGATAATGGGTGAGAGTTAAATATTTGGGAATGATAAATTTACCATTGTGTGTTACATATTCATGTATGCTTGTCAGTGGAAAAATGCACATCTGTGTAGATATTACATAAATACAAAGCTGCAACTAATTAGAACCATTAGAACTCTGCAGCGACAGAGTTTTGGTGCAATTGGCTTATGAAGCTCTCATTTGAAGGAATACTCAGTCTAATTCAATTTAGGCAATGTCTTAAGCTCTCTTTCTGCTAGTTGCAATAATATGGGGAATCTCTTATCCCTTCAAAGAAATGCATCAAGTCATTTGCCATGTTGCTGTCATGTCATCTAACTATCTGGAGCTATTTCATAAACAGTCTTTCATAGAACCTTAAAAAACAAAATACAAGAGACATAATAAGCCCTTTCCTATTGTGATGTCATCCTGCATTTAGTTCAAAGTAGTTCAATTTGTCTGGCAGATTATTTAGTTCAATTTGTCTAGGAGATTATTAATTGTGGAAACAAATGCATATGCCTTAATCTGTTTATAAACTATCCTAAGCATAGTTATTTTATGCAATAAGGATAAATAATAAATACCTCAGGATATCATTTCAATAATGTAGACTATTCAGAATTGCAAGTTATTAAAGTAGAAGTCAACATCATAATTTGAAATACACCTAAGTACGTTCACAACATTAGGACATGGCAATGAAATATTTTATTTTGGTAAAAAGTTAACAGAGAAAAGGATTATGTACAATAAGTCACAATAGGAGTGAACTGATATATGTAGCAAGCTTTTTGAGGTTTTCTGTTTAAAACAGGAGCTTAAATGGTTTGCCTACCAACCAAGCATTTTATAGTAACGAAGTCTCACATTCTAAATTTTCAGATGTCTCTCAGTAGAGATAAATTGTATGTATATTTCATTGTATTAGCTTTAGATATCTGGATTCAATTTAAACATGAATTATTAATCGCACCAAATGTATTACAGAATTTGTTTGTGTCATTTGAAATATAATCAAAAATGTTAGACGACAAACCTGAGAAATACTCAATAAATAAAACTACATAGCTCTATTCTATTCAATACATATTACCATGCAGAATTGAGTTTGGAGAAGCATTTCATAATTCATTGTTGGAAAAACCCTTGCTAGTTTAGTCAAGCAAGAAAATTACCCCCAAAGCCCACAAGATTCATAATGCTTAGAAAACAAAAAGAAAAAAATGGCAACAAAAGATAAGGGCAATTCAAAACCTAATGAGACATTTTAGGCCTCATTTACATCTCTAACCTGATGCAATTCTTCAAAATGTTTTTCTTACAAATTTGCATACTAAAAGCTTATTCTTCCCTAACCAAAATGATTATGAGATTTCCCACACTATACTAAAGTTAGCATTAGTTTAAAAGCTACTTATAGTCACTTCTAGATGATGACTTGGATATCATTTTTAAATTCACACCTCTATTAGAGCTGATAGTGCAACAAAATACTTTTTTCTTGATATATGATATTTGTAGATTTAAAACAGAAATTTTACAGATCATTACTACAAAGCATGGTAATTTTATCAGTGAGCAGCCTTTTTTGCTAGACAAGTCTATTTTTTTAAATTAAATGTAAATTAAAAAAATCCAAGTATGTGGATAAATGTCTTTTGATTGGGTAAGCATCATCTGGTGAATACTGTATATATGGATTTTCGTAAGGCTTTCAATGAAAATCCCTTTGTCAAAGGCTTTTAGGGAAATCAAGCAGCCGTGACATAAGGAAGGTCCTTGCATGGATAACTAATTGGTAGAAAGAAACACACCAGGCATATGTTCCCTGTAATCAGTAAAGCAAATTGAAAAACTAAGGTTCCCTTTGCCAGAGGATAGCCGCCCTATGGACTCTATATATCCTTGCAAATATGTAGTTAAAGGACCAGTCTTCTGATTCTATTTACTTTGTTTTCAATCACAATTTGAATTTGAATTGAAATTCGGTATTTTCAGAAGTGCAACTGTTGTTAAAATAACAAGAGGAAACAGAATATTTGTTCATTCTTCTTAGTTGTATATGAACTTTTTAATCTGGTTCAAAGTTTAAAATATTTTATATTAGATTAAATATTTGGGGCTAAGGTGAGTAATGGAAATATTTCATGCAAAAGAAAATGAATATAAATATGGAACATTTTATGATATGTTTAAGAAGATACAAACTTTAGGAATAAATAAGAATGATGAGTGGTATCAAATAGAAAATGATGAAGGTTATAAAATGCGAGCATGGTATGAATTTAAAATTCCTTTTAAGGCATAGCCTTTACACAGGAAAGTGCTTTTTAGGATAAATGCTTACCTAAGAATTGTTAAATTTTTCATGCACAGCCCTGAAGCGAGAAATCTGTCACCTGAAATTATCTTTGCTTTGTGTGTTTTCACACTTCTGTTAACAGTGAACTGTTAATTGATACGTGCAAGAGACACATGCATAAAAAAAGTAAGATTGTGGACAACATTCTGCCACTTAATGGATTAAAAAGCTCACAAGGTTTCCTCGAATAACTGATATTAAGTAATTTTTGCTATCAACTTTTTACATCATGCTTTAAATACATCAAAACTGTTGATCAGCTTTAGACAAATAAAGCAGAGTAATTTAGACAAATAAAGCAAAATAATTTTCTTAAAAGTCTCTTGAAAATAGATGTTTGAGTAGCAGTGAGAGATCCAAAATTACATTCCAATTCTGTAGAAGGAGTTAAATGAATTTAACTAAATTATTGTAATTCCTTAGATATTAGACAGTTGGAATGAAACTACATAAATTCTTTCATAAAGGTGCTGTTCATGGAAGTAGCTGTTTCCTAAACAAATGAGATTACAAGTTTTTAGATTCTTGTTGCTTAGTACCCAGTAACATTATGATCTCAGAATCTTATGCAAGCTTAATCTGAGCCCTTTGACAGATGTGATTACTATCTTAGCTGGATGTAATAGAAACAGGTGAATACATAATATTGTCCAACTTCCTGAAACATATTTCTCAAACTATAGTATGCTAAAGTATTAGACCAAGGTCTAGAAAAAGGGACCCAAATCATTCCTTAGGAAAAGATAAGTCTTCTATGTCTAATACCTATTTCAGAAATTCCTCTCTTAGTTACTGCCTGACTCTGGAGGAGCCTTAACTCCAAATACCCTGGGTTTTTTGACATAAAATAACAACAGCCTGTATTTCTTTGCATGAAAAAATGCTTTGATCTTGGCAGCCGAGTAATGTTATGTCTAGTGAATTCCTAGGTATTTTTAGGGATCCTGTGATTTTGTCCAAGGCCAAGAAAGCAATCAGTCCAGCAAAGCTTCTTGGGTTACATCTGCCTTCATAAAGGATACTGTAGCTCCTAGATGCTACATGCCATTTCTGGACTGAGATGCATAATTAGAAATTCTTCATCCCCTCCTAAAATTATGTGCTGTGCAGAATAGAATTCAAGGTTCTTTGGGCCAGCAAAATGACCAAAAAAACCCCACCAGCTTTAAATTTCTGGTCTCAAAACAAAAACAGTACAGATGGAAAAATAAAATAGGCTTGGCATTTACCACTCTTGTTTTTCTGTGAAATAACCATATTAAAGTACTACATGTCAGCACCTTTACAGTCCCTGTTTCCTCCCTGTCCCCAGGGCATTTCCCCTGAATAAACAGACACACTTTTTTCTTAACAGAACATGCATTAAACTGAAGAGAAGTCTGTCCTCCTGAAACGGTACTGTAAAGGGGAAAAAAAAAAAAGTCTGTCCTCTTCCTCAATTTTGGGAAAAAATTAATGGCTTATAGCCTCAAATTTAAAAATGTTATCAGAGATAAGATGCCAAGTTGAAGGAGGAGCCTCATTATATGCTTATGCTCTGAGATTTTAGGCCTCAGAAATTTCAAACAGCATGTCTAAGATATTGCCCACTCTCTATCTCTAAATACCTGTACATAGACCCCTAAGTGACCCCCAGCTCAGTCTGTTGGTCTTGTACTTTAAGGACCAAACTTTGGCATCCTGCATCAGAAGCTTTCTCTTAAGGAGATCTGAATTCCACACTGCAGACCAGTTGTCAAAACATTAACTATACATTATTTCACTTTCAGCTTTGTTAGTCTCTTCTGGCTTTTTTGTTGATCGATGATCGTTGGGAGAATATAAGAAAGATTTTTCATCACTAGTATTAAGAACCCTGTCTGCTGCAGGAAATTTTCCCAGGCCTTGTGGCAGGCAAAATACCTTCCACAGGGATTGCAAAATCTTACTGGCATCACTTACATAACAATGACCTTTTGTTATTCTCATGCTTTATAAACCTCTCTGTCGTAGTTATTTTCAGTAGTTCCTCGTCCTTCTGTTTCTCTTGTCACCCAACTACATTCATGTTGGCATACAGAAATCATGTTATTTTCTGCCCATATGGTCTCAGTGAGTTAATCCATTTCTAGATTGTTGTACGTCAGTACTGAGCACTCCTAAATATTTTCTTGTGAATTTCCATCTGGAAGTCAACATCTCACCTCCTGTCTTTTTAATATCTTTTTGTAGCAATTGCATGTATTCCTCAGAGCACATGGAAAATGTAAATTGCTCCATTTTAAATTCTATTTCTTTTACTTTTCCTCTTTCTGCAGCCCTGGCAGCTTCTGAACTATTGTCCCAGACATCATTTTTCTTGGAATTGCATTGCGTTAATTAATTAACATTAATATTTCAAAGTAATAAAAACCCCCACATCTGCCCCTGTACTTTCCTTTTAAAATTGTTTTTATTATTGCTAGGTATTGGATGATTGAGAGAGGAAAAACCTCTATATAGGAATATATCTATATAATATGTAATTTTACATTATATATATAAAAAAGCATATATTACATATATAGAACAAATATAAATATATGTATGTGTTTGTTTGTTTATTTCACAAATGTAAACATTTATCATTTATAAATAATACTGGGTTTTCACAGTTTAGTCTCCCTTGGTTTTGGTAGTAATATTTTATTAATTATCTTATTTAAACAAAGTGATTATTTTTAGTATTTCAGTATCTTATCATTATCCTTATTTTTGATTCCAAAGAACAAAGCATTTCTACTTACCCCCTTTAAATAAATTTGTCAGAATTCATAATCTCTAAATTGCTATACTGCTCTTTTCAAGGATTCCAAAACATTATAGAACATTTTTTAAAGACCTTTGTGACAATAAGATGCATTAAGCAGGGTCCTTTAAATGTTTTCGTGGTTATTCTCACTTAGTTTTATTAATTATATTTCTCTTTCTTATTTTTAAAATATTAATTTTTAGATACAGACAGGTATTTTTGGCTTTTCCAAATCAAGAAACCATAAGAAAATATCTGTGGGAGTTATTCATAAAAATACAGATTTACTTACAATTTTATTTGGGTTTTGGCATTCAAAAATTAATTAAATGTGTTTACCTAGATATCTATATTTTATTTCTTTTTCATTGTTTGCATTTCCAGCATTCCAACACTTAGAAATAGCATAAGGGCAGAGTTAATGCATCAAGCCTCATCATTTGTCGATTGTGTCTGTGAAACCAGAATAGCTAACCCAGGAGAGTGGCTGCTTTGCTTCTTTTGTCACCAGAGAAGCGGTGTGTTGCGAGCAGCAGCAGTTTCTGTTGTCCTGTGCAGGTGTGCTTTTGTGTGACAGTGTACGCTGCTCACGCTGCAATGGGAAAGCCTCCTTTCCACAAAGTGCCTCCTTGTCCCTCCCCCAGTCCCCACCCCATGCCCCAAATTTATTAGTGGCTAATTAAAACTCTGAATATATTTTAAAGACTTTTCTTAAGCCCAGGAAAAGCTGAAGTTAAACCAAAGATTTCTTATATCCTTCTGATCTATGGATGTAATACCAACCTTTTAAATCTGTTAGCAACCAACCTAAACTGAATTATCTGCAGACTGCCATAAATTATACTATGAGATCCACAGCAGGATGAGTAGGGGAGAAATGCAAAGATCACAAATGCTCATATCCATGTTCCTTAGAGGAAGGTTTTTAGTTTTCAGACCCCTTAGTAAACCCTATAATTTAAAGGATTATTTTAAAATTATTCTGATAACACAAACCAGTTATAAATTGTCAGGACATGATTCCACAAAAGTACACTTTGAAGGGTTTTTCTAGATGTTTCTGTGATTTTCTTTCTTGCATGTCAGATGTCTATTCTATATAATATAACAAAAGCAAGCTAAACTTAAGCTGAAATATGTCAAGGTATTGGGCATTTCATATCAAGTCACAATATAGCTTGCTATTGCTTAGTATTACTATGAAATCCATTTTAGAAATGTATCATTTTCTTATGAAAATAAGCAAAATAAGCTCTTCTAGATATATTTATGGCTTTGCATCAAAGTCCTTAGCAGAAGATAAGGTGAACTGCCTGATAATTTCTAAATGAGCTGAAAAAATAAGCAGCAAACATCAAGAAAGCATTTGTATGTCAGAGAGTTTAATCAATACGATTTAGAATATCATTTTTACACTTATATTCTTGACAGTTCTAACAAGTACCTTCACTGTGGTGAAGCATAAGTCTCTGAAGGTAATACAGAAATTTCAGAAAGTAGGTGCAAAGGAAGATGCACCAAACATTTTTAGAAGAACATTTTCTATCCTCCAGGAGTGTCTATTAAAAAAAGAAGAACATGGCAGCTATGACAAAATCAGTAAATAGGACAACCTAACAGGCAGGGATTCAGGATAAAATTAGCACTTAGAATTCTAAGAGAGGGACCAGGGTATCTGTTGAATGACTGAAAATAACATGTAGATGGCTCAGCCTGTAGTCTTTCCCAGAATATGCATTACTATATCTTTTGCCCCATTTCTCTTTTTAAAATACCACCTTCCCTTCCCTTCCATTCCACCACCACAGTGATGAACTATTTGTAGATGCTGTGGAAGATACTTCTGCTACAGCACTATGGAGTTGCTGAGATCTAAATCACTACAGTGATGAATAGAAATGTTACTAGTATTATTGTAAAATCTTATCATTCTGTCAGGAAAACAAAAAGAAAAGAACAAGAATATGCCTCAATGCCATATTTTCAACTGTGTTTTTCTGGTATTCAATCTAAATTGATGAATCAGTGATAGAGGGGAGCAGAGCCCTTACCTATAGTGCTCAACATTTAATAAAGAACTACCACCAACAAAACTGAAATCAGAAGCAGAAACTGTCAAGTATTTTCCAAAGAATGGGAGGGGGAAAGGGTTTGGTTTCATAGAAGGAAGTGTGAATACTAGAATTCTGGTTATCACCTCAGAAAACCACCTGTACACTGTACTAGCTGCAACTTGGTGTCAAATAGTGCGGGAACATGGACAATAAACATTCCATGTCCCTTTCTACCTATTGGTTTGTGATTTCTCCCACATCCTGATGTAACAACATCCATATGTTGTTACATGTGCCTCTCTTGTTTAAATGTACACACGTTGGATGTTATAAATGTTGCCTTCTCTAGTGCAAAATAAGAGCTTTATGGACAGTTGAAAACCATATGTTCTCAAATAGAAATCTTTTCCAGATGAACTAGTGAAGCCAGTTTGACTTTTTTTTCAAAATTAGGTAGCTGCCAAATTTTGCATGGTGTTTATCACTCATTTTTGTCACCTCTAATTCTATTTCATATGAATCCTAGAAATATTATTTTTGAGTGCAGAAATTAATTCTGACTCCCACTTTCTAAACATATTTCTATTATAGTTAAATGACATTTGTGAAAAGATATCTTTGCCTTTTATATTTTATTACATTTGCACCAAATGAAGATTTAAATATACTTAGTGCACAGTAACTTACAAATGGGGAGATCTAGCTTGCTTGGATTGGTAGAGAAGCATTTTGGAATCAATAATTTCTCATAATTTAAAGAAATCTTATTTAGTGGACAACCATTTATTGCTATGCCTTATTTCATTCAATGACCCGGACTATGTCTTCTGCTTGCTAAGTTTTGCTTATTAGGAGGAGGTTTGTGGTATTTTGATCACTTCACAAGAAATTAGGCTAGAAAATCACTTATTTATTTATCATAATCTGGCAAGTAGCTCTCAGGTGACCCTATATTTTGTTAACTGTTTTTCACTATGAATTTGCTTATTTTATATACATATGGTTACTAGAGTACTACATAGGCTTGCAAAGTTCAAGCACCAAAATAACTTTGCAGAGTTAAGGTCTTGACAATGGAAAATTCCCCTTCCATTGCTCCAACAGAAACTGTGTTGTGTAGCAAATGGTATTATGGTGGGCAGAATCACGTGTGCTCTGGTGGAGTTGTTGTTACTAAGGAAGAGTATCCAACAGCGTGATTTGCATCATGCTGTGTGAGCTGCCTACACTTTTCAGCAGTTGGTTCTGTGTCTGTAATTTATTGCTCTAGAAACCATTAAAATAATATAAGAAATGCTGCAGCAAGTGTGGAGGAAAGAACACATCACAGTCAGACTGTAATGACTATTTAGACTATTTAAACCCAGCTTCTTTTACATCAGAAAAACAAGTCCTTTTCAATGCTTTACCTATTTTAAGCATTTTACTGGGCTTTCTGGTCTCAGAGGGATTGAACTTAAATACACTATTACACGTTTTGAGATAGTTTACGATCGTGCCTGTCCAAAAATGCAAGACTAAATATAAAACTGTAAAATCAAAAAATTCCACTTTGAAGAAAAAGGATAAAAGGTATGCTATTTCCTACATAAGAAATGGTCTCATCCTCACATAAGTCCTCCATAGTGTATGAAAAACATCTGATGGAATCTCTGCATACATCAGCTGTACAATTATTTGTCATTTTGAAAACAAGGACATTTAATGTAGGAACATTATGGACTTCTTCATTGGGTAGGAGGGACATAATCAGGGTGGGGTTTTGTGGCTCAGCTTTTTAATTCATGTAAGTATCATGGGGGAGAGGGCCAGTGTAAGAAAGAAACGCCTGAGGCTGCTAAGGGTCCTTCAGTGGACCAAACTGAGACTGCCAGCTGGTGGTCCAATTTCAACTTTTCAGTCTTGATTTAAGCACAGGACATGGCCCATAATTTTTGTCCTCTGGAATTTTTATCCTATGTCTTTCAGGACACAGCTTGCTTTTGTGTTTCTACTGTCCTGGAAAATGAGAGCAATTTTTGTCAAAATTATTGTCCTTTTATCTTCCGCAGGATAAAACCAATTTTTGTAACTGCATACTCCTTCCTCAGGCATCCAAATTCTTTTTTTGACAAGAGGAAATTACTGTAAACATTGGTGTAATGTTCTGATTTCATTCCATGTCCTTCATTTCTTCTAACTCAATCCTTTTCCCTCTCTATTTTGCTTTTTTCTTAATTTTCTAAAATGCATAATCTAGAGTGTAGGCAACAAAAAGGTTTTGATTCTAGAATCCTTTAAACCTCTTTTGTTGTAGATTTCTAAACTGCCCTTTCCACAAAATTTTGTCTTCTGCCTGTCACTCACTGACTCCACTCCAATGAGCATTCCTTTTCTCTTTTGGCAGAGCTCATTTACAAATCCTAAATGTTCCTCTCTGTCAGTTTACCTCTTTGTCTCTTTTATTACAGTTATTCTTCATTCCCAGAGCTCTTTTCTGTCACATCCTTTGCTTCTAGCCTGTTACTACCTTTCCTTAAGCTATTTCTGCATTTCATTCATATTTAATGTTTCCACAGTTCTAACATCAGTATAGTCACTTCCTTAACCTCCCAGCATAAGTAATTTCTTCTGCCTGAAATACTCTCTTTTTGAAACCACCTATTGCTTTGCTACCATATGCCTACCCTTTTCTTGGATATGTTAAGCAGCCAGTGTACATTTGCTTCCTTTTCCTTTACATGCCATGTGAATTTTTAGAAATCTTTGTGGTTTTTTAGCATTCAGTACAAAAACCTGAATAGGTACACAGAAGCATTCTGTACCACACAAAATGGTACTGTAGAAAAACCCCAGTATAGGGGATAACCACATTCCTTAGGATGCTGCTTTAGGTAATTTTTCCTGCTCTGTTTACAATAAAATGATACATGGCCATGTCAGAGATAGGAAGGAATAATTGCTAGCACCAAACCTAATTTAATTTTCCCTGATACAGTCTGATGGAAAAAAAATTCTTAAATGCTAAAGCATTTTCACCAACTCAGTAAGCATCTCCTCTGAAGAATAGATACAGTCATCAAGGGACTGACCAACTAGAAACATCAAGGGCAAAATTGTATTTTCATCCTCTCTTTTGTTTGGTGCTTTGTTTATTTCAGAGTAGTTGTTGGGCTTTTCCCCCATGGATTTTTTTTTTTTTTTTTTTTTTTTTTTTTGTTGTTCTGGAAAAAAACCTCATTGAATAATCTATTTTCAACCCTTGAGTGCATGTATGGAATTTGAACATACTTTAGCACAACAAGTTTGAAATCTATGTAGATTTATTTTCATAGAAGTATATAGGTATACTAATAGCTTTTAGTTTCCTGATGCAATGTGGGGTATTTGAGTTGTTATTATGTAACTTGAGAGAAAATCCATAAAATTACGCATGGGTGTGTTGTGTTCCTTAACAAAGCCTGATTTCATGAGAAGTATTTTTCTTTTGAACAAATCACAATTAAGCAGCAGTTATGCAATATTTTCCAGAACCACTGGCAAAGTTTGAGAAACTGTAAACAATAAAACAGTAATAAAATTGTTGACATTATCTATAATTAAAGATATTAACAGCCCACATTTTTATATTGGTTTGGTTTGATTTGGCTTGGTTTTTTTTGCCAAAACATTTGCTATTTATTTAGGAAGTTGCAAATAATAGTAATACGATAGTGCTAAGATATTTTTATGACCCTGCAGGTTTGGGGTTTTTTTGTTCTGTATGCAAATTTTTTAAATACTCTCATATTTTATTTTTTGGTGTTTTTTTAAAATGTGTCACTGGAAATATTTTCTTTCCTTCTTTAAATCACTTACATATCCCCCATAAACAGGTGCAAGCCTGTAATTTTTTTCAAACTCTTGTTCAGTCAAATGCATTACTTGAGCAGAGATGGGCTACTGCATTTCTCTGAGTTAAATTATTAAAATCTTATTTTTATGAACTTGTTAAAATTAGAAGACTTGGTTTTCAGCAGTGACACCTAGCTTAGGATTCTTTGGTGTTTTTCTTCTCTTTCCTCGCCAGGGAAAACACTTATTACTTCTGCAGTGTGATCAAGATCCTAGTTGTTTCATATCAGAATTAGCAAGAAGTTCACATTTTGTTGGGGCTGGTTAAAGTGTAAAAACATCTGCATAGATCTAGCCTTCACTAGTCACTTTCTTAAACTGTTCTGAGTCAACCCATGAACTTTTCTTCTACATCAAAGCTTATTTCCAACTGGGCATAAAAATCAGCTTAAGCCATAACTGATCCTGCCTGATGTGGGGCACCATCTGCACTATTTCTAGTACATTATTGAACTTCTTTTAATTTTTTTTTTATCAGTAATTTATGAATTTATGTGATATGAAATACAAGGATTTTAATTCCCCCCCCCCGCCCCCGCCTTTTACTGGCTACAAACGATTAAGTGTGACTATGCAACAATCTAATTGCCTATTAATGCATTGTCTGTTGAAAGTAAAAATATTTTTTTATCATGTAGTCTACAGCATTTTATAAATCTTCTCAATTTATTCTACTATTCTGAATGTTTTCTGCTTTTTGCCTTACTTTTTTATTCCTTACTTTCATGAGTGAATTGCATGAGCTCAGCTGCTCTTCCCTGTCGGACGTTACTCTGCCTCTGTGCTGCAGCCGCAGACACCTTCAGAGCACTGCCAGCACCTTCTCTCCATTGACACAGCCCTTGCTGCTTAACCTTTAGTGCAAAGTGCTGTGTACAGCTTATGAAGATGAGGGACTTATGCCATCAGACATCCCTGGGCCCGAGATCAACAGGTGACTTTAGAGCTGTGGTGTAGATGCAGGAGGCAGAGCCCTGCTGTGCCTGCTGTCACTGGTGAGAAGGGCCTTCCTTCTCTTTTGAAGGAAGCTGAATTGCAGCAGTCGGTGTTCACAGTCCTGCTTGAGATGCTAAATGCTATGTGATCCAGTGCTCTTGTTTAATAGTTTAATCAATGGGTCGGAAACCAAAACAAACCTGTAGTCCCATTCAGAAGTTGCTGGGAGGATGAAAACAGTTTACAAAGGATCAAATGCTGAATATATTTTTAATTTAAAGTGACTCACCGTTTTCACAGGTGGATAATCACCTTAATGACAAAACAATATCATGATACAAGGCTACAGAGGCCACTAAGTCCAACCTAATCAAAATATTTTTATCTCAACCCATAACTTTATTCACATATGTTTATCCTTATTTGCTCGCTGATGCTTTTTCTAATCCATTTAATAACAATCAATAAACACTTCTTAAAAATGACTGGCAATCTCAGAGCAGGTCACCTGGCTTTTGACTGACCCTGAAATGACTGACAAGTGGCAATATATCTTATGTTTCTAGATCTAGCAGGAGGAGTAAGCAAGCATTTAATTTCCATCATGATATGGGCCCAGATTTTTCATTAATTCTTTTGACAAAAAATGTCAAATACATGAGCTTTAAAGAATTTCCTTTAAATTTATTTATGAATGTAATGTAATATGACAGTACCTTTTACAATACACCCCTTTGATGGTGTAAGTTTATCTATGATAAATACTCAGTGAATTAATTTCACTGTGCTGTCACTGTCTTTATTATTTTATTTCTTTTTTTCTTTCAGTAGGATTTTTTTTTAACTGACTTCTTTATAATGACCAGCATGAAATAATTGGAAAATAATAATTACCTGTATCTACAGATGTCATTTTTATCTCCAAGGACTAATAATTGCTGTGTTACTCTGTAGCCTGCCTGTATCTCTCCTCACCTTGTGAACCATGCTATTATTGTTAGTTTTTGCAATGCAGCCATGTTTAGTGATCACTGCAAGTTTCAGAGCTCTTTTGTGGTATGAATTCTCCAAAATTAAAGACAGCCCATATACCAGAAAGCTTAACACACATGCTAACACCACATCTGACAGGCAGAGCAGAGAGAAAACCTAATCAAAACACCCCTTATTTTTATTTTTCGAACAGAATGGGACCAGTTACTACCTTGCTCATTATCTCCTGGTAATTTTCCACTAATATTAAAATGAGTGGGTTTGCAACAGCTCTTTATGTACTATAGAGCAATGACTGCATGGACTTTTTCTCTGCACTTGTTTTATGTAGGGAGTTCAGAAGCAAAGATACAAATTATTAAACTAAAAGGATCAAACAGGTGATTAAATGTGTTAATAAAATAAAAACCAAAAACCAAAACTGAATTTTTAGTGAACACCAGAAATAAGGAATTGTGACTTGGATGTATGATGAAACAGGTCTTAGTAATGGAGTTTTGATTAACTGAAGTTGCTCAGCAAATGGGGGATTGCAGCTGGAGAAGAACTGAGGATTTCGAACAGACAGATGAGAAACATCATATGAAAAATAAGAAAAGAGGAGAAAGAGGAGAAAAATAAATATGAAGACATATTCAAAGTAAGTAGAGTAAAAGGAAGTATTACTCCTATGAAATGTGGACATGTTAACAGTGCAAAAGAAAAGTGACTGCCTGCTTTGGTCTCTACTAGGTTCAGAAGAGGAAAACATGGGGGTTTTAGATTACAGGATAATTTATGTGGAAATGGATGTTGGGAGTCCTTACTCCAGCCTCCAGATCAAAGCAGGGTTAGACATGATTTCAGAGGGTTTTTTAATAATTCATGTAAAAACAATGTATAGAATAGTTTCTAATAATCTGACATCAGAAAATGAGACCTAGTACTATTATTGTCCCAGGTTCTAGAGAATCTATAGCAACATGCATGTGGCATTTCTATGGATGTGTTTGCATGAAACAACTAGCAAACATTACACTGATCGTTTTATTATTACCTTGTCCTGTACAAATGACACAGGGTTGCACAAGCTACTTCTTTGAGTCAGACCTGCATGGTTGTGTATCAATGTAGTCAATGTTCCTGAGCTCCAAAAGGAGGCAAGGCATCAGAGTCTGACTCTCTCCTGCTCAGCAGGTGTAAAGGAACTAGCAAATGGCATGGCATATCCTGTTCTCTGCCTTCCTTCTGGAGCTGCTTCATGTCTAAAAGGTGTTGGATTGACATGAGATGGAGGGAGGGCGCAGGGAATATGGAAAGTTCAAGGAAAAAAATGAAGCAAATCAGAGTCAGATGGCAAAGTTCGAGAGGCAGGATATCGGTCACTGTGATAGGAATTGGCCTCAGACAGATGCAAACTAGCTGTTGCCATGGTTTCCTGTGTATACTGTAGAATGTGGGGGAAAAAAATACTTTAAACAGGATTTTTAAGAACGAAATGATATCTTCATAGTACATTAAGCCTCCTACTGAGACCTAAAGGTTTTTTTGCAATAAATAACTACATTTAAGGGGTAATCCGATAACTTTCAAATGCTGTAACACTAACAATCTTTGGTTGTAGCCCACTTATTAAAGTAATCATCCAGCAGAATCACAAAAAGGTTTGGTTTTTTGGCCTTAGCTCTGTCTTAGAATATCCCATAAACTTGCTTATACTTATCTTCCTCAGGTTCAGAACAGAATGATAGTTCTTTACTGACTGATAAACACTTGCAAGGTTCATTACGGTTTGTCAGGTGGGTTTGATGATAATCGACATAATTAGCAGAATCAAAAATCATGTGAAAATTTAAAATTATGCAGTCTCTGGTTGAAGAGAACACTTGGCTGTGTTCTCTTCATGGAGACTGTCAGTCCTACATGGCCCTAGTGTCCTATTACTAACACACCTAATTAAGTACAAAAATGATAGATTTTAAACAATTTCTAAATGATTGATTAACACTTCTGAAAAGAAAATTAGTTTTTCTTTTAGCTAATGACTAAAAATTTTTTAAAGCCAAGAACAATTCACTTCAAATGTCATGGTATAAAAATTCAAACAATAAATTCAGCTATGAATTATATTTTCAGTTGAAAGTCCACATGCTTTTCAATTGCTGATGAAGACAAACTGCTTTTTGTTGTGAATAGCAGTCAATAACAATGAACTTTTTTGCTTTATTTGCTCTTTGGCAGAGAAACTAGTTTTCTTTTGTGTGTTTCACATCTGGGGTTTGTGCTTTGGTTTTGATTTTCTTTTTTTTTTTTAATAGGAGTAAAGGCATCTTTATTTTATGGTCTGCATATGATAAAACAATACACCAAATTACCACCACTGACTATAAAAAATATATTGTGCTCATGTGATAGTGCAATTTGGGATGGGAGGCAACTGAAATAAAATAACAGCATAAAATCCAAAGAATTCTAAAAGATTAATTTTTCTTGATGCTCAAAGATGTCTATATAGTATTTTGATGCCATTGAGGCATATTTGAGATGTGAGAAACATTAACAATGAGGAGGGCTTTAGGTCAGGATCACTGTGCATCATAGATGGCATTATCTGCTGATTTAGCTGAGCTGAAAACTGCTGAAAAATAATCCTTTTTGTGCCCTTGTCAGTGGCTTTGGCCTAGAGTAATATAAAATCAGCTTTACCTGAGTCAGATAATCATTACAAAATTAATTTTGTTTTTGACTTACAGAACTAATTGGAAGAAAAATACATTTCATAGATTGATGAATATTATTTTAAGTTAAGCTTACTGAGATGTACAAAATACTAAGTGCTGCTGGTAATTGAGCAACTCGATGCAACTGTAAATTAGCTGCTTGAATTGAAAACAGATGATGACTAAAAGCACTTTTTCCCCCTAGAAAACTTGCAGTTCTCTTTTTCCTTAGCATTCACAAGGGGCATCCAGTTAATCATACTGAGGTCTCTCCCTTAGTGCTGCAGTAGCTGATTACCCAGCAGGAGGTGCAGTTCCAGCAGGGTAAGTCAGAATGGTGTTGGTTGTTCCCTAGGGAGGGACATCCTGTAAAAACACCAAGGTTGAGAACTGTCATATTCACAGCAGTAGGTGCATTTTCCTCAGAAATTAATGGAGCAAGCTGGGCAAAAATGTTTTTAAACTACATCTTCCCTAGAGTAAGATGCAAATTCAAAGCTCTTTTGAAGCATTGGAATGAAAGTTGAAGATAAGACTTTTTAGTTTTTGACATTGATGATATAGGCAACACTAGCACTAGGAATATTAAATTGAAATGGAGGATAAGTGGGGCAAATGTTATTCAAGCAGCTCCCAAATGCAGTCCTAGCTGTTTCAGAGCTAGTTTAACTAAGGTGCTTGTAATTATGGTTGTTATTATTGCAGAATACCTGACACACATTTCCTTCCTTCAATATTTTATTAATTGATTAACAGTTTTGTTTTTTTTTCCTGAAACAAGGGGATTGGATGTAATCTTGCCCACTTGACTCCCATCCAACAAAAGAGGGTGAGCAGGAGTGAAGCTTTGAGATGCAGCTTTTTTTTGCCAGCTGCAGTCTGTGCTGTTCAGCAGATGCAGCAGCTCTAGTCTGCTTTCTCAGTTGAAGGCAATGCAGCAAAGTGATTGGGATCTGTTTACAGAAAGATTGTGCAGAAACATTCAGAGCCTTTTTAGCTCTTTCCTCTTGAACAAAGCATAAGAAGGGTCTATTTATAATGCACAGTTTCTACTTGCACTATTTTTTACTAATAGAATAAGATAAATCCTCAAAGATTGTCTCTTATAGATTGTCAGGACTGTACAACCTGGTCACAAACTCTTTCCCACCTGTTTTCAGACTCTATGGTTTTTTCATCTTGTCTTTGCTTCAGCTCAGTGCTGCTTTTTTGTGCTTCTCATGTGATTCCTGTGTAAGCTCTTACACTGCATCTATTAATACTGGGTTATAAGAACATGAATGGCCAGACCTGAAATCCACCTAGCATAGCACACCAGAGACCTAGATAAGAGTTGGGGAAAAAAAAGGGGTAAAACATTAGAAGAAAAAAGAAAAGGGAAAAATAATTTTCTCCCTTAATTTATTTTTAGTCTGCAATAATATCTAGATAAGGACTTCCTGATCCAGAAGTGATATTAAGCTTACAGAGTCAGTCTTTATTTTTTCTTTAACCATCAGGCCCTGCTAACCCTTACCGGAAATCCACTCCCTAAAAGAGAATTAAAGATACCGCTGAAAATGTGCAGAGACACAAAGTTTGCAAGGTTTTATTTCATTTTCATTTATGCAGATTTTTTATTGCATCTCTCCCATAATTACTGTCAAGTAAATACCAGTTCAAAGAGAAATTTATGATCTTTAAAATCATTCCAGAATAGGTCATTAACTTTCATAAAGTACTAACCTCAATTTCACTTTGTCACCATATCTGTAGAAATGTTTCCATGCCTCTTTATTCAATGCATACCTGTCTAATAGACCATAAATAAAACACTCAGTATTAAAAATATTTTTAAGATAGCTTTCATTTAATATTTCTTCATGGTATACCTGGAATATTTTCAATAGCTATATTTAAAATACACCCTGATACTTGTAGAGAAGGGGGACAGCATACAAGATGACAAATGTGAAAGGCAGTGTCAATTAGGAGTTCTAATTTGTTGTGTCACAAAACAGTCTGTAAATACTGTTGTAATATCTCCAAAAGTCAAGTGACAGGGCCTTCATTGTTCCTTAATAGGACCCAGTTGTTCATGAACATATGGGAAGCTGCCTTATTAATAAAATTTTTCTTCCCTAGTCATCTTAATTCTGCGAGATTGTAAATTATGCAGCCTGGGTAAATTAGAGTAATTTACTATTACCAGACGTCCTGAGAGATTGTTTCCATAAAGAACTTAACATTTCTAGCTTCTCTCTGGACATTTTTGCAGGTAAATTCATTGCATTCTTCTAACAATGTGCTGAAGGACAAATATCATTTCAAACCTAGTGTAAATTAACAGGAGATTGATGTGCTGAAGCAAAAATTATCTTATTAGGCAGGAGATTTTAAGTATCTATTTACTCCACTCTCACAGGAAGACATGTTCAAGTCAAAACTCAAGACTGAATATTACCCAGGCTTTCACATGATACGTTTTGCAATGCAGACTTGAGTAAATTTTTTTTTCAGTCTGACATAATCTTTTTAACACCTTCCAATTAATTCGAATTTCATTTATAAAATGTGTATTTTATAAAATCTACACACACAATAAATATGCACATTTACTCTGTTTCATAAAGGTAAAGGAGTATGTCCTCCCTGACAGCAATGCACTTTAATATATTGCAGTGTTTAAATTTAGATATTTGAGGCTCCCACTAGACAACAAGTTATTAAAACATCTGCCTTTCCATAAGCCATTCTGTTCTCTGCCATTCCACATGTCCTTTTCTACTTCACCAGGCAAAATTGCCCAATCTAAATTTCAGCTCAAGTGTTTGATGGCTTTCACGCTGAGCTCAAACTGTTAGTGCTTCCCTGAGAGAATAGAATTGAAACGGGATTTAATCTAAAATAACAAAATAGAATAAAGGTTTTACATATAAATAAGGAATGCCCTGTATATTTTTATGCACACTTTTCATTTCTGGATTTTGCATGCAGTGAAGTTAAATGTTAAAATGCATACATAACCCAAAGCTGACAGGAAAGAACATCAGTGCATGTTGCCAGTGTGCTCAATTAATGCCTATGCTAAAATATATTTTAATTCAAATCCATAATAATTGTTACTAAAAAATACATTGAAAAACTAATATTTTAATTGCTACCTTTGTCCCAGACTCCTGGGTGTTTGTTTACTTTTAAGCAATGGTAATTTCAACTAGCATTCCAAAACCATTCCAAGCATGCTGTCTAGTATTTCCAGTAACAATAGTTGGAGTTTTATATGCTCACTATTCAGGGAAGATTCATACTTGGAGCACAATTTTTTTTCACAGAATGTGAACAATTGACTTTGTAACCATAAAACAGAATTATGAACTACCTGTTACCAGTAGATATTTTAATATTTAATGAGGGGGTACTAAAAACACTCAGATCTTCTGCAGTAAAAATTATGGGATTAATTCCCACCACTAACTAAAATCATGTGCTTGATAAGTGAAGCAGAACAGGGTCAAGTTACTGTCACTTACCTTGCCATTTTTTTCCAGAGCTAGATAAATGGCAATTAATCATAATTGCTCAGATAAAAAAGGTCTAGGTTTTGGTATTGCCTTGTAGTAGTGAAGGCTTATAACATACTGGGGATCAACACAATCAGCAGCTTGAGGGGAGTGATTATTCCTCTGTATTGTGTCCAGTTTTGTCTCCCAAGTGCAAGAGAGAATAACAGAGTGTGATGTAACAAGGGAAGTTGAGGAAAGTAAATTTATTCAGCTTGCAGAAGAGAAGGCTTAGAGAAAGATTTATTTCCGGCTTCCAGCTGTATCATGGTGGAGAATATGGAGCAGCATTTCAGAAGAGAGGGATAGAAGGACAAGAGTTAATGGTCAGCAGCAAAGAAAGTTCCAACTGATGTATTTTTTCACCATGCAGGAGGGGCTAAGCTATGGAAGAGGGTCCTCAGATATTCAAAACTGGGTTGGACAAAGCCCTGAGAAACACATTTTAACTTTGAAGTAGGAGATCAGCCTAGATGCCTTCCAAAGATCCCTTCCAATCTAAATTATTCTGAGATTCTGATCTGTAATTCATCAAACAAAGGAATTGCTAAGTATTTGAAACCTTTTTATTTTGAAATTTTCAATCCAAGATTCATACCATTAAAAATGTTTTCAGTTACTAATTCCTTTTTTTAACTCCATGCTTCTGTTCTGCAATCTAAACGCTATAGACAATTTTGTCTTCATTGTATTTAGGCTGTATGGTTCTAATTATAGGTATTAGAGATGTTATACAGTCATACAATGGCAAACTTCAAATATTCCATAAGGCAGTCATGTTTCCAGGTATTAAATATGGGCATAATTGTAGGAGAGTGTTTGCCTGTACACTGTGTGGCCTGATGATTGTTCATATATAGGTCCAAACCATTGACTGCTAAATTTATTGCAATTACACCTTTCCTAGATCATTCAGACAGACATGAACTGAGTCTTGTATGTGTAATAGCCAACCTTCCATTTAACCAGATGAATGACAGATCTGGACACTGCAGTTTCAAACAGCTCTAACCTTAGGAAGAGCAGGAAAAATATAATTTTCAATTTAATATCATTGCTCCATAAGGCAGAATAAAATCATAAATTCTTCACCATGCAAAGTGGCAAAGATTTTTGCAAGAGGCTGAGACTCGTTAACAAGCTGGTTGTGAACTGTCATTAAACTTTAAACTGTGCAAAAATAAAATTTATATCTTAGTTGTTGTCTGAAAGAAGTCTTCTATTTCATTAGGACACTTTTCAAAATATTTCCTTTAATGTTAAAACGCTGACCCATTGTCAAGCTTCAAGCCTATAGTGTGGCCACTTCATCACATGTTAGGTAGTCCCTAAACTTTTTTCATGGAAAAATAATTCTACAGAACGGGAAGACAAATTATCTCAAACAAAACCAGCTGTACCCCAGAAATTTATGTGACTTCCTAACTTCTTCTAAATTCCAGAACTGGAAAGATTAAATCATTTGCAGTTTAGAGAACAAGATCAAAGTGGTGCCATCCCTTTATTGCTTCCGTTGATTTAAATAGACAGACATTTATTTCAGCCATCGCTAATATTTCCTGCTTACCTTTGCTCCAGCCCAAAGACCTTGGAGAAGAGTTGATTCTCATAGCCTTAGGAGTAAACATGGGAGCCAGAACAGCAGAATCACATCAGGGAATATCTTGTTCTATCCACCAGGGTATGACATAAAGGTGGAAAACTGATAAGCAAAGGACGCCTTATGGACATGAAGGACAACTATAAAAGTATTCTTTCATTCTGCCATATTTCCTATATTTAGCAATATACTATATATGCCATAGGTGATATAAACATACTGTATTTTTTATTCTGGCAAGTGTCACAAATAGTTTTTAATCTACTTCAGGGCTTTTTGCAGCTTGGCCCATTCGTTCCACTTGTGCAAAACTCCAAACTTAAATGAAGCATCATTTCCTTTGCAGTCAGTAATTTAACATTCCAGTGGATTGGTAAGATGAGCACTTCAGAGAATGGTTTGATTTTCCTAATGTGAAAAGCCTACATAGGTCACATGTACTAAATTACTTGCTACCTTTGGCCACCATGCTCAGTTGGTGAAGCTGAGCTCTGAAGTATTATTACTTTTCTTGATGACATGAAGTCATTAAAACATTCTGTGGTTCGAGATGTAATTTTAACACTCACAGGAAATAAGAGTTTCAGAAAGTGTGGTGCTGTCAGATTGTAAATTATCAGACACACGGCGTGTGTCTACAAACTGTATTGGCACTGTGTCACTTTGTGAGGCATGAGCAGATCAAAGACCCCATAAACTGTGCTCTGAAAAAAGAAATAAAATCATAACTGTTCTAAAGAATCAGGTGGCATAATTGTATTTCTGGTAGAAATGAGGATAGTGGATATTGTTCTGGAAGGAGGATTATTATCACCTCTTTGTTATTTTCTAGTTTTGAGTTTATGTTCAGCATCTCTCAAGGACACAATCGTGAAAATTATCATTAATTTCCTTAATCTATGCCCTTTCTGAGCCTTCATGACAATATTAATTTCATGGCTTTTAGTTTTGCAGCCAACTTTTATTATTCTGCTATATAAGTGTATTAATAAAGTGTTAAATGTAAAAAAGCACCAATTGTTTTAATTAACTTTCTAAGGATATCTTAAGGCTATTAATATATTTTTAGTGCATATATTGAAATAACATAAGCAGGGGACTAGAAAGCTCTTAATAATCATACGTATGACCCTCAATATAGGCAGTTTTGATTTTTCATTTTCTGTGTAACCTAGCATATTGCCTATTTTCCCAGATTTATTAATATCCTGTGGATACAGTGCTTGTTTGAAGGTGAACAAAAGTCCAAAAACTCCCAATTATTTTCAATTTTACACTCGTTTGATTAGAGTGCCATTGTCTGTAATTTTTACACTTGTTTTGAGTCTTCAAAGTGCATGATTCATGCCTTGAAAATGGCTTGTTTTGTGTTTCCCAGCACTGCTTTTTTTTATCCCTGCCAGTTATAACCTGATAACCTGATTTCATACTGTGCTTTAGCACAACAATACAGTCATCAAACTAAAGCAACACAGTAAGTGGGCACATTAGCCATCATTTTACTTGATCACTTGGGAGAGATTAAATTTATTCATTTTCAGAACAGATAATGAAATATTTAAAACATTTTAGAGTAAACGGTGGCAGCATTTTGAAGCTCTGGCTTGCTCTTTGCCAAAGCAGTGTACTATAGACTGCACATATAAGTCTCTTGTGCAGATGTTTGGGAAATTTCTGCAGGTTTTTTTTTTCCTTAGGCTCATTTGCATTTAGTTTATCTAAAGTGAAATCCATTCAATTTTATTGAACTGTAATTCTGGTAATTTACAATATTTACATGCTGTGGTTAGATTGAAATCAGTCCTTAATTCAAATTCAATCTAAATTTACAGCATAGTAATTAGGGCTTTGTAACTGACACTAGGGGCCTATTGATTTAATGAAAAACTTAACCTTACAGTAAGTGTTTAATTAGTTGCTGCAGTAGATCCTGCGCTGTCCTAAATCGTGGACTTTAGAGAATTAGGTACTAATTTAAATTACATTACTATATAAAGATCAGAACTATATTTTAAAAGAGCATGTAGCCCTACAGATAAATTAATTTCTCAGTCTTTGAAAAAGTTAAAAGAAAAAGGCAGTAATCAAAGCAAATGCCTACACATCTGAATTCAGGTAAAGCAATGATAGGAATACTGGAAATTACTACCTCCCTTTCCAAAATATTGATTTAAAGAACAATATTTTTTTAAAAGTAAGTAAAAAAGTAAGATTTTCTTTATGGAAATTTTCTTCAGGAGACAAAATTTGAAATTTTGTATGTATGTGTGTATGTGTGTATGTATGTTACTGCTAAATTATCCCAGAGTAGCCGTGACATTGCAGCTTTTTGCCATGCTGCCAATGTGGATTGCCCTGGCCCTGGGAATCGTAGAGTATTTTGTAATAGGTACTCCTAATAGGTAAATTTTGGTGATCCATAAATTTTATATCCCTAGAGGGTCATCATGGATCTCAGTAATTTTACTCTATTTCAGAAAAACATTGGTTTTATAGAATTCAACTAAACTCAATGTGTTATAGTAAAACTTTTCATTATTTTGCTTGATTTCAAATGTACTGGGATTTTTTCCAAAAGTAGCAGGATTTTCTTTTTGGTGTCTTATGTGAAAGGGTTTTAAGGTCTGTTATCCTGTTCATGGATTTTTCTGGTCATTCTATGTTCCTAAGTCTGGATATAGTAATATTCCCATGGGAGGTTTTTGCACAGAATCCAGAGAACTGAGAAATCTGTTGATACACTGTGGAGGTATTATTTCTGTTCTAGTAAGGAAAAAAAAGGAGAAAAAAAATCATTTTATCATTGCCTTTTTTTTGTCTGCTGATAAAGAAGGGAATAAATAAAACACAGATACAAGAGAACAGACTTTTATCTTGCTCAGTATTTATTGTAAAAGTTAATAATTCTTATATTATTCTCTTTATCAGAAGGTAGCTATTCAAATACATGAAAACAATTGTCTTTCCTGTAGTCATAGAGGAAAGGAAGAATAGAAAGTGGATGTTCTGGTCCTGGTCTAGGTCCTTGTAGGCTAAGCTATACTGCTTTTCTTGATCTTTTATCATTTTATGAATAAGTCAGCACAGTGTCACACCAGACACTTTCTATATTCAGAAATTATAAATGGCTTCTGCCTGGATTAGCATTACAAAAAAGTGACACACATCACCATCAAAACCAGTTCTCAGAGCTAGAAGTCAGTGTGCAGTTTAGGGGGCAGGTCAAAATCTCAACTGTAACAAGCAGATTAGTTTCCAATCTTGCTGTTTCAAGGAAAAGGTCATTTTATTTTTTTCTTTTTTTCAGAGAGAGGCAAAGAAATACAGCACCTGGAGAATTTAACCCATCTCAAGTAGAGTATATGTGAAAGAAATAAAGACAGGGAAGGGAAAGCAGATACTTTGTGTGTAACCAAATACACAAGACCACAAAATCAAATAAAGGGGAAGTAGCACAGGAAAAGCACAATTAATGCAGTGAAACTCAGGGAATTATGTAGATGGAGAGTAACATCAGTAAAATTCACAAGTTCCATTTTTAAACATAGCATATACCTCAGTCATGTTTTCCCATGTTTTCCATCTGTGATGTTTTTTTTTCCTAGAAAAGGCAGGCTTAGGCAGGGAATGTTTGAAGGGTCCTAGAATCACCCTCCACCTACAGCACATTTGCCAATGGTTGCAAGTTTTGAAGAATCAGCAGCACAGATCACCAGCAAAAGCAGCTTGATTAGTCAGTATGATAAGCATGATTTCAGCATAGAAATTTGCCATATTTATTAGTCTGGTTTCATACCCTATAGTAGATTAAAACGTGATGAAAACATTGTGTAGGATTGGGATAACCCTATCAGTTTGCAGCAGTAGACTCAGAACATTCAACATTTGTTTGGCTTCCCTGAACTGCCAGATTAGAGGCCCTATCTAGTATTCCCAAGAATAAAAAGTTAGCTGAAGGATTTCTGTGTCCTAATGACCCTTAACTTCTAGGATAAACCTTTTTAGGAAACACTGGAAATTGAAGATCACTTTTTAATAGAAATTGAAAGTTGCTCAGAATTCAGGGAAGAAAAGGAAACCAAAAAAACATCAAAAGACTGAAAACGGCAAGGAAAAGGAAGGCAGTCCAGATTACCCTGGTTTTTCCTCTGTTGTCTGATGATCAAGTGGCCACTGACATTTTGGAGAACCAAATAAATTTCCTTGAATCCTTTCTTCCAGCTCAGAAGAAATCTAAATAGATATTTACTCATTGCAGAGGAATACTCTGACTCCAGATTTTGCTGTTGTCAGTTTCACTTGTCCTTCACTGTTAGTTTTGTTCCTGCTGCCAAGTGAACATAGACTGACTACAGATGAGTGCCCTAGCTACTGCCTTGACTTTGTGCCCCTGAATGTATTCAGCTTTTCTATATAAACTTGAATTTAGGTTAATCTTTTAAGTAAATAGTCAAAACCAAAGAACCTTACCTAAAAACACTAATAAAGTTTCAAGCTAGGTATGAGCAGATACTGAAGCCATACAGAAGTCTAGCAAGTAAGGCAGTGTGATTTATGCCATTCCTACATTATTGGTGTAGATATCATCAGATGATATTCTTGGTATGATCCAGCTTATTTACAAACCCTAGATCCTATAGAAAAAGAACACCATGAAAAAAATAAAGGAAAATGGCTTTTTTATACACCACTATGTTAAAAGTTTCAAAGCTATTAGATCATCAGGAACCTGCTAGTACTATTTACTTCAGCT
Source organism: Fringilla coelebs (assembly GCF_963513975.1). Lineage (NCBI taxonomy): Eukaryota > Metazoa > Chordata > Aves > Passeriformes > Fringillidae > Fringilla > Fringilla coelebs. Next base: position 33,810,474 of record NC_140032.1, on the reverse strand, counting down.
TGGGTTTCAGCTAAATTTTAATAAATTTCAATTCAAATTTACTTGAAATTCTTCATCAGCATGGAAGTATGCAAATTTAAAATTAGCAGTTTATTGTTTTCTTCCCCTAGAAAAATTTGGTTTTGTGTTCTTCCACTTTGTAGTTTGCTAATGGGACACCCTGCAGTAACCTTAATTTTCTAGCTTTCAAATATAAACCAGCTGATTGCACAAAGTTTGGGGAATTTTATTTGTTGTGGTTTAAAATCTGACTACTGTCTGTAAAGTGCCCTTGATATCACAATATTGTTGGTGTTCTCAAGAACAGTGCTCTGTTACTAAGAAAAAAGGATAATTTCCTTTATAGATATAATAAGTTTGTTGTCATGAAAGATCATTAGAGTAACAAACATTATAATAAAAACTAACATTCCCTTCTGCTGCTGCCAGTCTTTCCTACAAATATACAGATCAGTGTGACAGGAGAATGAAAGCAAATGTGATATAATAATTTCAGAGCACATGGATATGTAATTTCTGGCTTGTGATAGTTTTCATCTACAATTAGGCAATTCTCTTGCTTTTCTAAAATAAGAATTTTCCATTTGAATTTGCATGTGGCAAGTCAAAGACAAGGAGAGTGTAACAGTCTCTCTACTTCAGAACATAATAGATGCTTTCTCAACCTTACAATAAGCTAAATAGTGTGAAGCTTTCCACGAGATCATGGGGTCTTACTTCAATCACACCTGAAATAAATGAGATCAAATGATAAGACTGCTTTACCTTCCATTTTTAAATTTGTGCCACTTCTGCCCAAGGCAGAATCAGCAAGCTTAAAAGTTCAATGCACATAGAAGCAAGAAAGGTAGAGATATTGCAGAGCAGCTCTCTGTACAGTTTATGCTAATAGTCATCTGCTTTTGAACATCTTCTGCATTTTCCATAAATTCCCACCAGATATATACATATATATATATATATGTATATTTATGTATACCCATGCTTTTCCAGTTCCTTTGCTCTTATACTGGTATAATGGCTAAAAAGACATTGTAGTGTTTAAAATTTTATGAAGAAGTTTGGTTCACACAGTGAAATTCTATGAACTTATTTTTACAAGAAAGCATTGCTGAAATCATTCCTCCAAGACAGTACTAAAATACATTCTAGATTTGCTTTCAATAAACATGGTGTAAAAACAATTAGTAATTTATTATCTACTGTCTTTATGTCAAATTTACAAGCTCCATGTAAAAATGGTTTTTCTTGTTCTTACATCTGCTTTTCTTCTGTTGTTTAATGCCTTCTTATTAACCTAATGCAGACAGATGGGGTGGAAATAATATGGAATAATTTTTACAAACTCTACAGAGTGTTTACCTGTTTCTTAGCTATCTCTTTCTTGTTTTGCCTAAGGTGAAGCTGATTAAACTTTTGAAAACAATGCTCTCTCTTCAGTAATCATGGCAGATATTTGAATCCCTTGAATTTCTAAAGTCTGCTTTAATCTAACAGTCAGAATAGTAATTTATTGCCTGTTCAAGGTTGCAATCCTCCTATTTTCAAATTTTTTAAAACAGCATGGGATAATAATAAAAAAATTAAAATATTCCTCATGCATCTTAATAAGGTGAAAAAAATATTATCCAACTAAAAAATTGAGGTAATAACAGGTCTAATGCCTTAATGTGTGATCTTTTCTGAACTGATTACTTCATAAAAGAGCCATCTCTAGCAACTTCATCTTTAGAAAGGTAACTGCATTTTGCAGAGCTAAACTAATAGGTCATTAAATGTGGGAAATAGTAAAGGTAAGAAGACTTTCAGAAAGCTGGGAAAGCAGGCCTCAGAAACAGAAAGAGCAGGGAAATTAGAGCTAGCTGCAGCTGCAAAGTTGGAAATTAGAAAAGTTACAATAGTACCACAAGCAAGGACATGAAACAATAGTTTGAGCTTTAGGCTTGGCTAAGATGGACCTTAAGAGTGCAGAAAAATATGCCTGGCAAGATAGTAAAAGGTTTTAAGCCCAATAATGGAGTATTGTATATTGTAAACAGAAAGCACACAAGCAAGCATTATTTGAAGCAAGTGTACATGTGCTTTTAGGGATTGGCTAGAGCAATTATCTGTATGTTTTAGCAATATGCTATTGGCTAAAAAGTTTTTTAAATGCTCTGTAACAAAGAAATATTTGGCTGCTCCTGGCAAGACGTGAGCTGTTGCCATCTTTCAATTGTCTCAACGGTGTAATGAGACTGATGCCACAATAAAGCTCAAGGAACGTATCCCAGCAGTCCCATCCTGTTCGTGAAAAACTACCAACACAATTCAATTACAGCAAATGTGCAGATCCTGAGCTTAGCTGATATATACACCTCACATATTAGTTTCCATAAAGAAAGCTGTTTAGACTTGAGGTCAGCTCCAGTCTGAAAACTAGCTGGGGAGATATCTGGATGCTCTGCTTCTGTGAAGGCCAAACAGCTGTGGGGGTGTCCTGCCTGCCTGGCTGACCACCCACACTGAGCAGGGCTCCTGGCTGCGCCAGCTGAAGGGAATAGGTGCAGCCACCGGCATTGTGCCCACATCTTGCCCACATGTTGTCTGCCAGCCAGGCAGCCAGGGGGGATGCTCACATGTGTAGGTTAGGTGGAGAAACATGTTGCCTCCTACACTCTCACTTGCTGGCTTTCCTCTCTTCATAAACATAATAGGAATACCCATGCACAAGAGAAAAACTTGTATTTTATTCATGTAGAGTATTTGTCCCCATTCCCATTTTCTGCCAAAGCAATCTCTCTGCCTTTTTCTGGTATTTGGGAAGGGAAATTACAATGTGCTCTGAGGTTTGTGGGGAGGACTAGGGAGAAGGAGAAGAAAAAGTTGCTTGGAAGGAGAAAGATAAGAAGAAAGATGTAGAAATCAGGATAATAAGAGAGAGCACAAGGGTATTGCAGTGGCAAGACAGGATCTAGATAATTCAGTGTGAGCAACTGAGAAAGTCTGAGTATTATAAACTAGAGTCAGCTATTTTGTATCCTGTTTGACAATACTGAAAGTCTGTCTTCATGGAAACTTATTTTTAATTAAAGAGGGAATAGACTATTTTGATCATTACTTGGAAAAATGCTGTCTCCAAAAGTTCCCTCCCTGTTCTTACTGTATCTAGTAGTTGTTTTTACTGCCTAGGTACTGCACTGTTCAAAGCAATATAAATCCTTCCATTTCCAACAAGAAGAAACCTTTACACCAGTGTATGCTGTACTTAATTATTGAAAATCTATGTAGTTTTTTTCCTATTTATACTAGTTTTATGCTCTGTCTCTGTCTCTGGAACTTTATAAATACTGAAGCATTGACACACACATACAATGTGACTCCAAGCAAGTAATTTTTATCTAATAAGGCCTTTATGTGTTAAATGGGAACATTTCTAATTGCTTATTCTTGCCATTTTTCCTACCTTTTTTCTTTAATTAGATTTGGATTTTTAGCTCTAGAACAGGAACAGCAGCTAACTTCAAAAAATTCAGTACACATACAGTGGAGCCCTTTGTATTGTTGATATAGCTGGATGGTAGCATGGAGCAAATATCTAATAATTCTTAGTCAATTTTTGGTTATATAAACAGTTTGTTCACGCATCAAAATATTTATTCTTTTCTGGGTTTAGTTATGCAGAGATGAGAAGCAAATAGTGGACCTAATATTGAAAACACTTTGGGGTTTTTTTGCATCTGTGCTGATTTGAATCTCTGCATATTATGCTGTCTTTTTACCTAAATGAATATTTTATGGTTCATGTTAAGGTGCAGCAAAAATTTCATGAGCTAAATCATACTTGAAAAATGTTGTCTATGTGTGGAGGATTCTCCTAACAGCTGAGCTGGGAATATTTCTGCCATTGAAGAATCCAATTTCTTTATCCACCTTTTTCCAACAAAATCAAAGCCAGTATCTTTTTCATGATTTGTGCACTGCTAGAGGTTTGCAATTCTTAAAACCTCAGAGGTTTCTGATAAACATTCAGATAACAATAAGCTTGCTAAATTCATTTTATAATCTCATTAATCTGTGACCATGTTTCCATTTCAGTCTGGAGAATGGCTGAGAGTACCACTGTGCTGCATTGCTTAAATATTATCATGTTTGCTTGTTTGCTTGATGTGAATAACTGTCATTATCTCTGAGGCTTTACATTTGGTACAGATTTTCCGTTTTTGGAAGTTCATGCTTTGATCACTCAACATTCTGAGAAGTCAGGATGTTTTTCTTTCATTCTATATTCTTTCATTCATTAATTAGGAAAGTAGAAAGTTTTGTAGAAATCCTTTCCATAAACATTGTTTACCCATCTTTTGCGCAAAATGAGTCAAAAGTCCTACGTAAATCACATCATAGAAGTATTATCCTGTCAGGATATAACTTAGACAAGACCTTAAGCAAACTCATTAGCGCACTACATTTACATCTGTGCCAACATTTGTCATTAGTTTGCAATGTAGGCAAGTCCAAACCATCTGCACACTGAAACATGGGTGTCCCATCTACCCTGGCAGTGAGATTGCAAAGCCAGTTCCAGGCAAACAAGGAAGGACACCACACAAAGGAAATGTGGATTAATAGCAATGAGGAGGACGCACCAAACAGGTCTCCACATATCCTCTATTCTGGCGTTGTAGAAGTGAGACAGGAGGCAATGTGAAAACACTATTCAGGGTTAGTAATTTTAGTCCACAATCCATCCCCCTTGGCAAAATGTGGTTTATGCAGAGTCCTCCTGATTCCTCTAAATGCCAGATTGTTCCCTCAGCTTTTTCCTTCCTCTCCAAGAACTAATGAGACAAATATCCTTATTCATACCTGGTCCTAGAACAACCCATAGTGGTTAAGAAAGCAAGCAACCATACAGAAGGTACTGTTTGACTCTTTTACAGTGTTGGGTTACAGCATTCTTGGTCAATAGAGTTTTCAGATGATTCAGCTTCTTAATTCTTAGCAAACTTCTAGTTAGCATAAGCAAAGTGAAATTCCCAGAGGCTAGCAACATGTCCAAATGCATGTCAAATACTACAGTTTTTCAAAGGGTCAATGACAAAAATTCACTGTCTCTCCATTTAAGATTTCAGTTGCCTGCTTCTGAGAATGGAAGTTGTCTGAAAAACTGAATTATATATATTGCTGCTCCATGGCAGTGTGAAACAAGGCTGACAATTTTGTGGTTTTGGGGGAAGGATCTTTGACAATGGGAAAGTGCTGGCTTATTGAAATGTTAAGTTCTTTTCTCAAAAGTCATTAAGAAAATGATGACTTAAAGTTTTGAACTAAGGAGGAGCATAACTCAGTCATTGTTCAAATAAAATAATGCCTAATAGAATTAAACATAGTTAGACTTCAAGACATGTTCTTTACTTCCAGGATATTAATGGCAAGACATGTTCTTTACTTCCAGGATATTAATGGCAAGTGATGAAGATTCAGCAATCATGCTTTTCCATTTAGAGTACGTTCATCATTCTGAGTGTGTTACAGAAGGTGAGGGAAGACAAATACGAACTTTAATCAGTACTATGTGGCCAGACACTCTTGATTTGTGGTTCTGATTGATGTGTCTATATTCATTCTTAAAATAGTTTTATTCACTGAGCCTTCCTTGGCAATGAAAGCTCAGAAAGGTCTTGCATGTCAGCAGCAAAAGTCTAGTAGACACTATTCTGACACTACTTCTGTGAAGTAGTTTCAGGATTATTTCCAATTTTTATGATATTCTGCATCCCCTATGTTGCTCAGTATTACAAAAATATGTATACTGCGTTGAATAAGTTTAAATAATGTTCTCTAGCTTTAACATAAAATACAAAATAAAAATTAGAAACATTTTATGGGAATCATTAATTGAAAAAAAACCCAGTGCATTTAAAGTACATTGCCCAGCAGATAGTAGTATTGAAATAAATTAAATCAGTGGGACCTCTTCTGTTTACTTATTTTCTACTTACCCAAGTAGAGATGCTTGAAATGTTTTTTTATGTCACAGTTTGGGGCACCTTTGTTTAAATTATTGGCAATCAAGAAGATCTGGAATTAGAGTAGACATTAACCTCGTACTTTTTGAAAAACAATGCAAGCCCTCTGAGGCAACAAAAAATTAGTGGCACCACAACTTTTTAAGCATTTTTCAGTAAGTGTGGGCTTATTGTATGTTATCAATTTAGTTTACCAGTACTTAAATAAATAAATACTTAAATAAAAGTATTTATATATTGCTATTGATATTATCTTCAAGTGCAATTATATCTGAGGCATTCTGAATCTATACTTTTGTTGGTTTGTGTGCTGATTTTAGGAATGCCTTACAAATTTTCCACAAATGTCATGTCAAACACCATAGTCCCATATTGTGCTAATTTAAAGATCCCTTGATATACTTACGTACAGGTTGAAAGAAGTGTTTCACTTAGGAAATGTCTTGACATCAGAAATTCCTTTGGCACCCCTGAGACTCTCTTAATTTTCTGAGAAACAAGACCATATGAAGATTGTTACTGCTATCTGAGGAAGTAAGTTAGCAACTTTTTGAATTATAACAATAATACTATTTTATTAGCATGAAGGATTTTCCAGTTTGAAGTATTTTGTCTAGGACAAGCTGCTGAGTTGGAATTGTTCTACCACCCCTGTATTAAATCTTTCCAGATTAACTGCTTTCATGTGACATTCAGAGGAATTTTTCAGCACCCCACAGTTCTTGGAAGCAGTGCTTACATATAAGGGAGGGAGATGATTTCGATTGGCACATTTACAGATATTATCCATATGCACGGCTGCTGAGTGCAGGGTGAGAGATGCAGCCAGTTCCTGCTATAAAACTGAACTCCCTAAGATGATAACCACTGGCCGCAGCACTTTTCACATAAGCCAAAGATGTTCACAGGCAATTTGTGGAGAACAGTAAGCTGAAAATATTCACAGGATATGTGGCACTAGGAGGTTACCGAAGTTCAGTGATGTTTAGAGTTTATTGCCTTAGGACAAGTTACTGCAGAGGTTCAGTACCTTACGATCGCTTGGTCATTTTTGTATGCTATATTGACATCCAGTTCGAGCAATTTTTATAAGAGCGTGTGCTTGCACATGCCATGTGTAAATTTTGCAGGAAAACACCCTTGAAAAAATGTGCATAGTAGGCTAAAAATAAGAAGTTAGAGAGAGAGAGAAGCTATTTCAATTCAGGACATCAATTAACACTGATTTGCACTGGAGTGCGTTTGAAAGTACATGCGATATTCACATGCCAAATGAATTCATTAAAGACCAGTGTGATTACAGTGAATGTCAAATGAATTAATAACAATGGGACCTTTAAGTGTTACCATTAATTTCACAGTGTGTTGCTGTTTTATACTTATGGGCTCTGAAGCTAAATGACACTCTGCAGTTGCCCTAGTAGATTAATTGTGCATTAATAATCTATGGGTGGGCCAGCAATCTGGTGGGCACTTACATTTCATTGACACTTGGATACTAAAGATCATAATTTCCAGTTTTCAGTCAGGAAAGCCATTTTAGCTTTAAAATAGGCCCACATCATTTCTTCTGTATGAGATTAGAGTTCTATAAAAGTGTTAAGTTTTTGAATTCTAGGTCTACATTAAAATTTAAATGCGATCAAAGAAGTAAACCTTTGATTGTTTGGTTTTTTTTCTGTACCTAGCTCTCCCCCTGTGAAATATGTTGGTGATTTCTGCCTGCTAGTAGACATTCTGATTTGTTCAGAATCAATTGATTCTTTTGCTGCCTAATATTTGAGACTATTTGAGTTGACCATTGTTCTGGATGATTTTGTTTTTTCCTTACTGTTTCTGTTTATATGGTTGAGGGTTTGGGAGAGTTTTTTTGGTCGGATTTTGTTACGACATTTAGATCAGTTAACTTTATACTGTTAAAAATGTATGCTTCCATTCAGAGCTTAAAAAGCATATACCAGTTATGTATCCTGTATTTTTGTATGTCATGCCCTAAAAGAAAGAAATAGACCATAGCTTAAATGAGAGGTAAAAAAGATAAATGGCTTGTTTGTTTGTTTGTTTTCCCACAGATTTATAACTAGTAAGTTGTATATTTTTATTCAAAAGTATTGCATTTTGTTGTCTTATAGGGAAGTGCAAAAATCTGAAAACAAGATAGCCTGATGTCAGTTGTGTTTTTAGTCTTTTTTTTTTTGTTGTTGTTTACTTGCTTGTTAGTTTTTTAAGCCAACAGTAAAGAAATTGTTGTCACACTTATTTAGGAGTTGAATATGTGCATGTAAAAACTTATACTATTGGCTATAACCCTTGTACAGATGTCTGAAAGCTCTTTTGGACACTCTCTTACAAAGGCAATTTAATCAGTCAATAATTCATCTAGAATGGCACATTCCCACTTCATTTGTACATTTGTGAACAAGCCAGTGTGTGCTACGCAATAGTCGTCTTCGTGAAAATTTGCCATAACTCATTTCTAATAGTAATAAGCCATTCATAAAATATGATTATCATATAAGTCATTAATCTAATTTACTAATCATCTAGGCACTGCTTTTCTTTCTCAGTTTTTTAGAATGAGATATAAACACATAAACTATGAAATGTTCTATTTATGTCTCAATTGGAGTTGATAAATGGGCCATCAATTACATATTTTAATTTCATCCATTAAACACTCTTCACATCAAGCTTTGCATGACACACTCTTAAAAAAAGAGAAAGGAATGCACTTCAAACTACTTTAAGTTTAAAATGAGAGAAAGTGTAGTAATCCTGAAGTTCTTTCTAAATCTAGGAATGTTCCACCTGTTAAACACAGTAGGTTGGACTCAGAAATATTCCTTGTGTGTTAAACGTAGTGGTGAGCAGATATTGCCAGTTTGTGGTGATGTCACACAGAATACATACACACAGATCCACAATGCATAGTTTGGACTTCATGTTCTGAGACTACATATGAAATAAGTGCAGGAAAGAGAAGCCAGATCATCAATCATGCTTTACACCTTTAAGATCTTCAAGATCTCTAGATTGTTTTGAATAATGTTGTATAAATCAAATACTTATCACATAACACTGGTGAATCACAGGAAAAAATGTAATCATATTTTGGACTTTCCTGAAATCAAAATATGCATTCAAAAATTTCCTATACTTTACCTGCTGAGCTCTTATGCTCCTGCATATTTACATTTGTGTTTGAGTTAACAAGTGAAAATTGTCACTTGTCCAAGCTCATTCAAGAAAAAAATAGTAAAAAATACATTGTAATTTCCATGCTTTATTCTGAGTGTATATGTAAATACAGACACACACACACACACATATATATATATTCCTCTTGGTAGAGGTATCTGAAAGTCCAGTCCTTGGGCTATCTGGATAGTATCTGGATAGTATTTCATGTATTTGTTAAATTGGAATGGATTTCCCTTGACACAGAGATGCAGGATAGTGTTTTGATTGGAAGGGGTTGTGTAAATGAGTTTTTCACCCTTTCTACCATTTCATGACACTTTCCTTACATTTGGACACCATCTGCCTCCAGCCTCCTATTCATTAGCAACAGCTTTGTGCCCACTCAGTCCCAGTACCACTGACAGTGTGACAGGCTCTTTAGAAACTAAATATCACTCTATATTTGTTCAGAATATTGGAAGCAGTGGCAACTGTCTCCTCCTCTGCAGCTGATAGCAGAAGGGGTTCAGCCTAGTTTAGCCTAGTGAAGTTTAAGACAAGCAATACAGGAGTACATTCCCAGTTTTGCCCTTAAAACTGAGAACAGTCTTTTCTGTTTGTCTTCTGTTCCTTCTCCTCTGAAGTTCACCTCCCTTGCATCCCTGTCCTCAGTCGTGAAATGAGGACCTACTCAGTAAAGTATCTGCACTACAAGTGATGAGCCAATCTGGTTCCTGGTGGCAGGTTTCCTCTAATTTCCTCTAGCAAGTTTGTAGCTCAGAAGTATCATCTAGGTAGTTAGCGAAGATCTCAGTTTAGGTTCATCTTTTCATGAGGATTTCACTTTTGAAGATCAGCTGCATCCTCTTTTATTTATTTTTTAAATATAAATAATATATTTATGTTGCAGAAGCTAACTTTTCTGGGAATGAGTGGGGAGATGGTTTCCTATTTAAAAATACTGGATCAGAGCCATTCTAATGAGGGAGATCAGAAGCATTCCAAAGTAGAATTCCATTTTAGACAAAGTTTTTTTTTTTATTATTTTAACAGTGGAAGTGTTATAGTGCTGTTGGGTCTTTCAGAGTTCTAGTCATGAGTCACTGTTCCTTCCGCATGCAACATGCTCATTAAAGAGAAATAAAATAAAAGGAAAAAAAAAAAAAAGGAAAAGCTTATCTTCCCTTTAAGCTGTGAATATCACCCCCAGAAAACTGTCAAAAGTTTTCTTTTTTTTTCCTACTTCACCATTTTTCATTTTCTATTTCAAAGTAAATTCTTCAATAAATATTTACTATCTGAAGTTTTCTCCTCACTGCTCTATGACATTGAATAGATAGGACTTCCATTGAGGTAAATCGTTAAAAGGCCATAAATGGAAGCAAATCTTGGCCCAGGATACAGGGAAAATATCGTAGTTGTCTGAAACATAACAAAGTTCAGTATTTTTTTGAGAGTTTCAAGGAGAATTGGGAAAACCCTGTGTTAAACCTTCTATCTTGAGCTGTAAGAGATTTTTCAGCACATTGAACTACTAGATCCTAGCAGAATGGATAAACTCAGTGCCATGTGAATATATTTTTATCATAATTTAAAATAAAACCAGTCCTCATTTACTGGGGGGAGGGAGCATATTAACATAAAAGTATGATACACAGAAGAAAACTGCAGTATTTTTAAGTGACTGAGTGAACTTGAGAAAAAAGAACCCAAACAGGAAAAACTTCCATCTTTTACAGTCATGAGAACAGACATGTGCAGCTCTGTTAGAATCTGGATACTCACCAGGGATCTTACTGGCTCAATGCATCAAGAAGAAATGTCTGTCAAGCTCCTACAAACTTTGGTTTCCCAAACAACTGCCATATGCCAGAACTAACTGCATAAAGGCACTGCATAAAGGCATCAAGCATCAACATTGTGAGATTTAAGGATGTTTGTAGATCTTCTTTACACAAGGTTCCATTAAATCTTTTCATTTCATCAATTTCCTAGGCAGGTCACAACAGGAGCAGAGTGCTCAGTAATGCACGTTTAATCCTTTTTTTGTTTCGGATTGGTGCTATTTTGCTATTAGAGGAACTTCAGATCTGATTCTGATGAATCATGACACTTTATCCTATCCAGGAAGGCATTAACCAGACTGACAGTGAGCTCTGCACTGCTCCAGTACATCCTTTCTGCTACTGTTTCTTCCAATATGAAATATAGTTCCATGCCTGCTGCAAAGCAAGTATTATCATTAAAATGATACTTAAACAAGCTCTCTCTGCACTAAATGTCTTAATGCTATCAGCCTAACACTTCTTTGGGATTGCTGTAAGCTCTAGGGTGGAAGAGTGCTTTATTTCTGCCTTTGACTGCCAGACTTCAATTCTCACAGACAATCAGCTGCACCTTCTTTGTGAGCCTGCGCATCAGGCAGCCCATACAGAAGCACTGTGTCAAATGGTTAAATAAATAAATAATGTGCCTTCGGCCTGGAGCCAAAAATTCTCTCCTCTTGCACCAGTGTGCAAGGTAGGAGGAAAAGAGGCTTCTGTTCTACTACTGATGAAAAAGGGGAAGGCAGTAAGCTCGGCGTGTCTTTTCTCTAATACTACATCAGAGCAGGTCACAATATAGTGTTAAACATGTCTGAAATCTCCTTATTTTTCCAAGCCTGTTTACTGATGCATCCAACACAGATGGAACCTTTCTTCCTGCACATATTAATTCATTTGTTATTTATGCACTTCTGATCTTTGTGACATTTTGTCCTTTGGCCTGCTACCAAGTCATTTTTTATAGATGTTCTGAGAAAAGGTGGCCCTTGCCCTGCAGTGAGCCTCACAAATCCCTGACACACACATATGCATTTTTTATTGTTCTCACATGTTGCTTAACAGTCTGCATTCTTCCTGCTTTACAGCAGAGCAGATGGGTTCCTGCATAGCATGAAAGAGATGAGATGTTCAAATCGATTGTTTTATCAACAATCAGTTGTAGATAAAAATCATTTTAATGAGTGAAATTAATGATGTTTGCAAACATGGTGTTAATTAAAGAACATAGCTTGGTCTCTTTTCCCTCCTTTTTTCCCCCTGCACACAATTTTTGTTACCCATGACATCTTTCATTATTGACTCATGCCCCAAAGAAAAGACGATTAAAATCTGCTTTTGTTTGATGTAGCTCTTATTGAAGAAAGAAATAGATCTTTCTGAAGCTTCCTGGTGAGATGAAAGTCTAATTATCTCCACAAATGAAAGGAAAAGCTTTAATTAGGCCTGTGCTGAATCTGCGCACTGTGAATTTGTGCATTGTGATGGATGGAGCTCACATCTCCTCAGTGACTGCAGCTGAAATAATGAAGAAGGAGAAGAGGTAGCCTGGTCCCATGATTCAGCTGGCAGAGCAGACTTGGAGGTACACCTGTGTTGTGAGAGCGTGCCCAGAGCAGCTGCCACAGGCCATGTTTCTGTGCAGTGCATTCGGCTGTTTTACAGCCTCCTCCTGAGCTTTGATCTCTTTTCAGACAGCAGGGGTCCTAACAAATCAAGCTTTTCATGTTTCCCTCAGTTTCACTCTCTTTTGCTTCACCATTCATACTTGAACTCCAAAGAGGACGGATAAAATATTGTCTTTTTCTGAATCAATTTGATCAGCAGCGGACATGAGTGAAGAGGGCATTTTGTCTTTTGTGAGGTGTTTTAGGGCTGACTGTGGGGTAAAGCCTGCTAAAGAATCGGAAATTGCATTTACTTATTTTGCCATTTAATTCACTATTTATGCTCTTAAAAACCTTTATGCATAACACTTGGTTTGCTACCCCCTTCTTTTTTACAATGCTGTAGTGTCTACCCTGCTAGGAAAGGTGACATTCTGTAGACTGCTAATGGTCCCCAAAGAGAAATCTGAATTATGACAAATAATGCACTATTCCACATTTTATAACTTTTCTGTTCTATTTTTACCATGTTGCATGCAGTTTACTCTGTCTTCATATAGTTCACCTGATATCAGGAAGGTCAAACCACTACTTACTCACTTTACTTGCAGCCAGCATATTCTTCTTTTTGAGTCACAAAGCACCTTTGACATCAAGGGCAGTCAAGGAGTTTATTACCACACCTTTTTGGGCAAGAGAGCAATAAAAACAAGAGGATACAATTGAAGTCAAAGTCAAATCAGCATCAAAAATCTAATATTCTACAATTTCTGTCAGTATATTCTGGGTAGTTTAGCATGTATTGGTTTAATTATGTAGCCTCTGGAACTGAGGAGCATAGCAAACAACTGGAAGCATGCAGAAATAGAAGTATATGGGATAAATGACAATGCATCCCCTGTTGATTTATTTATTTAAGGATAGGAGATATCTGAAAAAGACAGTAGTGCTGTCTTTCAAAGCAAACATTTTGGAAAGTCTTTTTGTAAATAGCTATATATCATCTATAAAGCCTGAAATTGTCAAAAGCAAAAGGTGCTGATTCTGAGTAATTCAGCAAAGCAGTAATATGGATTTTAATTTATACTGCGTGAAACAAATCTCTGGCTTTATCTACTGGTATTCTAAAATTTTAGACATTAAATTAAGTTACAAGCTGAAATCTTACTTTGTAAATTTTATTTGTTTAGAGACCTGTAAGTTAGCTGGCATTTTTCTTAGTCTAAAATACCTTGGTTTGTTCTTTCTTCCCTCCTCCTGCCAGATCCTTTCCACAGTTTCTTTGTGTAGATTTGTCTCTTTTGTTTATGCCTTTGTAAGGATCTCCCTAGTGTTAGCACTGAGTTCACAGAGCTGAAGTCAGAAACCTGCCTTATACAATATTTTAATCCTTAGGCCATCAGTGCCGACATCCAAGTCTGGTGCCCTAGAATTACAGGGATGATGGTGAATGTGTAAAGGTCCCAAAGCTCAGTATAGGAGAAAAAAGCTGGGGGGAATTCTGTAACACTGAGCACAGGTCTGAAATAGGGGCACAGCCAGGGGGGAAATGAGGAGGTAGTGGAAGTCTTGTTAGACTGCTGTGCCGAGATGAGGAGCAGATAGTAAATTAAGAACTAGCACTGCAAGAACACATCTGAATCAGACCCTCCAATTAGCTGTTCTCTTTCCTTCTTTCAAGTTTCATTTCCTTTTAACCTTTTATTTTATTCTTTTGATCTCAGCATCTTTTTCTTTTTGTTCAAATGAAAAGCAGTGGTGCAATAATTTTGGTTGAGAAGGTACTTTCATTGTCAGCTTCTGTTTCCAAGAACAGCAAATTATGAACAAGAGCTGGAAATACTCATGCACACTATCAGAATATGAGTTTGAACAAAATTTGAGACCTGGGACAATTTAAAATGAAAACTGTGCTTCCTCAGTTTGTGACAGTGTTGCCCCAAATCTCAGCACATTTGGTGTGGAATTTTGTGTGTGCATGTGAGCACAAATACACATTTAGACCAATGAAAGTTTATGAAAGAAAATATTGTGCAAAGTAGGAGTAGCAGTGTTTAGCTATTATATGCTGGAAAACAGAAAACGTGGTCATTGCCTGGTAAAGAACTTTGCAACATTCTCATACACAACCTCTGTTTGGGCTAAGTCCAAACTGCTCCATGAAGATCTTTGATTAGGGACAGCAGAGTGCCCGTGGAGCACTGTCATGCAGCATATGGTGAGAACTCTGTCATACACTTCTGTTTTAGTAATGTTATTATAGTTTTGCATATTGCCTACCAGAACTTGCAGTAGTTTGCTCCTTCTTCAAGGGGAGAGTCATTCCAGCTTTGTGAAGCACCTTGAGGAGCTAAATCACTGCCTGTCTTGTCACCAGGAAGAGAACTATTGTCTGTTTGAACCATCCCATACACTTCCAGGGGCTGTAGAAAGAAAATTACATTATAGAGGTATACTTCTATTAACCTGTCATCAACAAAGTGTTGAAAGAGTTGTAAATTCCTGTGATAAGGCCTGCAGAGCACATGAGGTCTGGGCTTGTGGTTGTTTGCTGGGTTTTTTCTGAGCACATTACTGGCTGGCTGGTGCATGCTGAGACGCACAAATGGTGCTCTCAATTGATTCTATGTTTATGGTTTTAAAGTTTCCAAAGTTAGACAAACACAGATATGCTCACTTCATTGTGAACTTCTGCTGATTTTTAGTTCTGGAATATCTAAATGGCCATGTATTTTACAGAATCACAGAATGGTTGAGGTTTAAAGGGACTTCTGGAAAACATCTTGTCTGAACCTCTGTTCAAGCAGGACCATCTTGAGCAAGTTGCCCAGGACTATGACCAGCTGACTTTTGAATATCTCGAAGGATGGAGAGTCCACAGCCTTTCTGGGTACCCTGTTCTAGTATTCAGCAGCTTTCACAGCAAAATGAGTGTTTCCTTATGTTTAGACAGAGCATCCTATATTTTTCTGTGCCCACTGCCCCTTTTTCTGTCACTGTACATCACTGGAAAGAGCCTGACTTCATCTTTGTATCTTCCCATCAGACATTTATATGCTTTGATGAGATCCCCATCTGAGCCTTAGGGCAGCTCTATCAGGTGCTCCTCATATGAGAGTTTTTATAGTCCCTTGATCTTTGCAGCCTTCCATTCCACTCTGTCCTGTGTATCCATGTCTCTCTCATGCCAAGGAGCCCAGAAATGGACACAGTGCTCTGTAGATGGCCCCAACAAGGCCAATTCACTGTCGACTCATGCCCACAATTCAACAAACTTTCCAAGAGGATCTTATAGGAGAAAGTGTTGAAAGCCTCGCTGAAGTCTAGGAAGACAATGTCCACTGCTGTCCCCTTACCTACCAGACAAGTCATTTTGTCATAGAAAGTTATCAAGTTGGTCAAGCATGACTTCCCCTTTGGGAAAACCATGCTGAGTAATCCTGAAGATGTTCTTGTTGTTCTTGTGCCTGGAAGTGGTTTCCATTGTTACGTGCTCCATCACTTCCTCGGGGAATGAGGTGAAGACGACTGACCTGTAGTTCCTTGGGTTCTCCTCCTCGCACTCCTTGAAGACAGGAGTGACATTTACTTCTCCTAATCTCTATGATTAATCAAAGATTATTAAGAATGGTCTCATAATGATATCTGCCAGCTCTCTCAGCATTCATGTGTGCATACCATCAGGGCCCCCTGTCCATTTTCCTTAAGTACTGCCTGAAGTGATCCTCTTCCACCAAGGCTATACCTATCATGCTCCATATTTACCCGCTGGGTTTCCTGAAAGACAGACTCCCTTGTAAGACAGAAGCAGAGAAGGAATGCCATACCTCAGCCTCTTCCATGTGTTGTTGAACCTTAAGCAGCAGGCCTTCATTTTCATTTTTCCATCTCATTTATAGCAGCCCTTCCTCCTGTCTTTGACATCTCTGGCCAGATTAAATTCTGTTCCAAACTCCTATATGCTACTGCGCCCATATATGCTAGGAGATCTTATAGAATAACTTATGTGGAGTAATTTTATTTACTGAAGAGGGAAAAATGAAACATAAAACAAGGTTGTAAAACACATGTTTGTCCTTTTAAAAGAGATGGGGAAGACAGCTATCATCCTAGGGACTTGACATCAACCTGAAGTGTTTATGATGGTCACAATTTCCTTGAAAAAAAGTGGATATTTTAGAAACTGTGGAGTTTTGAAGTGTCCCTGGTCTGATAACTATAAACTTAAAAGACCTGCAAAGGAATAGAGCAGATTTTCTTTACTTCTCCAGCAAATTATGAGTTTACTTTCCCATTCTCTGAATATTACTATATTACAGACAAGTCAATATTATTCCAGAGTTTATAAGTATATTAAGATATTCTATAAATAATTTAAAAACCTATTCCGTTATAAGACTTTCAGTAAAAGATGGAATGCTACAAAGCTGTTCCTTTCATACAGAAAGTAAAAAGAATTAAATCAAAACTTCAGAGAAAAAGCTATATTTTCTTTATATTATTCTATCAGGTTATGCACTGGCATTCTTGAGATTACCATACAGGTAGGCATATAAAATATGCTTCCAGAACCACTAAGATTTAAAGATGTTGTTGAGCTAAATCTAAGCAGCAGGAAACACAACATATTGAAGTTCCTAGAGATTTTATATTTCTGATAGTCACACTTCAAATCGCTCCTAGTTCAGGGTTTTCTAAAGAAGCAGAAGGTACCCAATCTGGAATGAAAATGACATTTACTGAATTTCAAATAAATTCTGTAGATCTTCACCTCACATTACCCTGGTATTTTGGTTCTATTGTCAACAGTGTAACATGCTGTTGTACTTGATCTCCTACTTGGTGTGAAATTAGGAAAACAATTTCTTTTTTTTGCTCACATTGTCATTACACAAGTAAGTTTTATTTTTCTCAATAAAAACTGAGATAAATCTGTATTGGAGAGCCATAAAATTTTGTAAGTAACTAATTTATGATCTTTATTAAAAAGACAAGGAAGGAAGCAGTTCTTTTTCACTCATGCAATTAAATTCTTTTTCACTTATACAATTCACACAATTAAAGAAAAACTTTAATCAGATACTGTTCTGACAAGACAAACAGGTTCCATAGACCTTGAAACTTGGTATTCTGAAATTCCCTTAAATCCCAAGATACGAATGATTCAAAACTAAATTTTGAATTCAGTGGAAAATTCCATTCTCTTGGGAACCATCATTGGCTCTCAAATCCAAAAAAAACATGCCTCAAGATCTTCCATTTGTTATTAATACTTTTTCATTCAACTATGCATTTTACCACAATTATAATAACATATATCTTTTTTCTAATTTTTTTTTTAATTGGAAGGAATACCAAGATACATGCTCCTGTCAGTTTCTGCAGTCTTTAGCGTGGAACCGATACAGCCCACATGATTCCTTATGGCACTGTGATATTGCAGGGAACCGTTTTCTTTCTCAAAACCAACAGCTGCTGTACGAGAGCTGAAGGGTTGCTCAGAATCCCTTAGCCTTATGTTTCCTTATCTGCAGTTCATTTTCATGCCTGATTTCCCAGAATTTACTTAACATTTTCAGAAGGACGTCATTCACCCACTAGCTGTAGCTGGATTTGGATTCATAACTCTTTTGAAAAGACATAGGGATTTGATTCTCCATACCACCAACACATGATATTTTCAGAAGATAAATCCTCTTCTCATCAAAATATGATGGAAGAACTGACTTGTCCCATCCACCAGAAAACTCTGAACCAAATTAAGGCTGAACATACTGGATGCTCTTTTACAAAGATAGGAAAAGGGACTAGCCATCTGGCACCTCTTGAGGTTCTTTAAACACAGGGAATTTCTGCTGGAGAAGGCATTGCTGTCTTCTGAGTTCTTCTAAGGGGTTTTGCTGTTGGAGGGGGGACTAGGGATGCATGTTTTAGTCAGGGGATTTTTTACTGGTTTTATACGATATCTTTGCACTTTATATGAGCAGCTTTATTCTGACTCAATGCCAGCAGAAACTTGCTGGAGTTTTCTGCTGTAGTAGATCCTTGATGGCTTGTTAAGGAACCTGCTCCGTACTGCAGGGAGGCATTCAGCAAGGTCTGGGTTGCACTTATTGTAGTCTCCCCAGCTGTAGCTGTCCAGACCAGGAGTATGCTGGGTTTCCTTAACATTGGCCCTGTTCTGGAAATGGTTGTTGTGTCTTTATATGAGGTGCCAGCTATTACCTCTTGTATCTAGCAAGAAATGATTTGTGGTAATCTCTGGGTTCGTGTTCTGTTGTTAGTTAAAAATGCAATGGGGCCCAGTGCTTCATTCAGGAAAAATGTCTTATGAAGCTGAAATCCTCTGATGTCTTCAGGATTTGAAATCATGCCCCCATCACTTTTGGAGCATGGTTGCAAAGATAACAGTCATAATTGCTAAATAAGCCAAGCTGACTATAACAATTTTTTTTTTAATGTAGCTGAAGAACAGACCCTTTTTTATTTCATGTTTCCTTGCAAATAAAAAAACTATATTACTCTTTCTAAGGTTGGTCCTACAGTGGTTGGACCATACTGTAGTTATGGACAGTACTAAGTAGAATAAACTACTTAGTAATAAATGTAAGCATATGACTAAGTATATTCTGTATAAATACAAAAATTAAACTTGCCATAGCAGGAGGCTCATGCTAATCAGGAGCTGCTGGAGGTCATATTTCAGATATTATGTAAATTCAAAACTCAGAAAATACAGACTATGAAATAATAATTAATTACATTTGCAATTTGATTAAAGATTAAATCTCAGTATAATAAAAAAAAAATGTGTCTTTGTATTGCCTGATATAATTAGGCACTCTCCTAAATGACCAAACTTAGAACTGCCTATTATGTCCTAGCAAACCTGTGGGAGAGCCTGACATGTGTTTAGCAATCATGGGGTTTTTTGTGTTCATCAGAAAAAATCATTTTAAAACAATGTGGGAGGGGTAGTCCTTATCTTTAAGGCAACTGTTGGATAATTGACCTCCTTTAGCATTTAATTTCTCAAGCCTCTAGGAAGCTTAATTTTGAACATCAAAGGGGTACCTGTGGAAGAAACTGTTCCAGACTGGTGAGTAAACAAATTAGAGTTAATAGGGTCATTAGCTTCTGTGGTAAAATTTCAAACTGGGTATTCCTCACTAAGGAATGTAAATGTCAATGTTTTTAAGTCTTCTAAAATATAATTAGACATGGAACTTGAATACAAATGCTATTTGTATTCAAGTATTTTGCTACATATCCTATTAACAAACAATGTTTGCCATACTCTTGGCATTTTTTTATTAAACATTAGGGAATCTGTTGTTCTGCTCCTATGCATTGCTTGCCAGACAATTAGAATAGAAAGAAAAAATGTACAGTGCTGCTTAGTCATTACTATGCTGTAAATATCAAGGGTACTGTGTGTCCTGTTTGATATAAAACGTGCCAGCCAGTTACCTTTAGAGTAACAACTGTAGATCTATTTAACACTTAGATCTGTATGTAACAGTATAAGAACTTAAAAAAAAAAAACAACACCCCCCCCCCAAAAAAAATAAGTAAAAATCCAACCAAAAAAAAACCACAAACCCAGAACCACAAAAACAACTTGCGTTTCCTCACTTGGATGATGGATGATCTTCTCATCTGTACTTTCTCTTGGTTCTATGGCTATATAAAGGGCTAATTGCTGATTGAATTTGAAACACAGAATGCAGCAAATTCAATTCCTACATCCTCTCATTTCACTTCTTACACATTACTAAAGTTGGTTCTTCTTTAATTATCCTTACATGTGGTAATAGAAATACTGCTCCCTTTCTTCCCTCAAAATGACAAGTTTCTAGTGCAACCACATTTCCTCACCTTTACCCACATAACCTACTTGCAGGCTGTGGACCCTGGCATACCCATTCCCCTGAAATTCTTGCTGCTGACTGTTCCCAGAAGCAGCAAGCTCCTGGAAGTAAGGGTTGTCAGAACAAGTTCCTTTTTTCACTTTCCTGCCCTAGGAAGTTTAAAGCTGTGGGGTTTATTCTAAATCTCTAGGAGGTCAGTACTCAACAATGACTTCTTTTTAATCCAGAAAATCACCTGCTGCTTAGAAGTGTCATCATTTAAACAGGTAGAAAGGAAAATTTTCTCCTCAGGAACAGTAACATCAAGTCAATTTAAGAGTTTGTGGAATAAGGACTGAATGTCAACCTCACAAATGTATTTAGTGTAGAAGGAAATAAAATATTTGCTAGAAGTGCCAAAGGAGAATTGCACAAAATATTTAGGCTGGAAAACTGCAGATGGCCAAGCACATCCAGTGGTAAATCACCTTCTCTCTGTGAAAACTGATTTTTACCAGCAGGGTCTGAGTGAGTGCTACAGTGAATTCTACCAAAAAAAAAAAAAAAACCAAAAAAATACCAGAAGGTGGGGGAGAAGAGAAAGGCATTTTAAATAATTGATCATAGCTATATCTGTGGTTACAAGCATAGCATTCTTAAGTCATTAGCCTGAAGGAGCAGGGAGTTTAAAAAATACTAACTCTCCTCACTAAATATAATCATGAAGTTTAAGGGAAAAAAAAAGGGATGGGGTCCCATTTGTCCATCATAAATAATTTTGTTGTGATAATTTTGTGGTTTGGGCTGATTTAATCTTTGAATCTACTATTCTCCCTTAATGGCAACGATTTCTTTTTACGTAACACAAATAAGAGTAAAAAAACCCTTCAAATGCTTTTTATGTAATGTGAATCATGTTTAAGTGATGTTTTGAAAAAATCCTTGTCCATTAGAAGCAAGCTTTTCGCACAAGGCAAGATGTTATAACTGAGGTTTTTTGCAAAGTGGTTCCAGTTACTGTTTATTATCATTCTCTAATGCTGTGCTTCCAATAGGAATCTTTACTTTACCTCCATAAGTGCATCTCATAGCATTCATTTTTAAATAACCATTAGTTTTATTTCAACCTCCTACAGTGTTTTTGATAGAATGTTCTATTTTCACACAATAATAATTTATTTCCACTATAAGCCAGAGTTTTAGATGAGTGTGGCTTCATTTCTCCTACTTACTGATTTTACCTGTGGAGGCAAACAATATCAAATCAAGAGCACATAGCATCTATGGATGATTTGGGATCATATGCAGATTTCCTGATCTTACATTCTATGTGTATTCAAGGGTAAGACTCATTTAACCTAACTTAAGGCAGACAAAAGTGAGGCATGTGATTTTCCTTCTGTAGTCAAGGCCAAGACACGTGCCTCCAAGGATAAGTCAGCTGATCTCAAACCATTGACAGGGTTGGCGAGAGAAATCACGGCAAAAGTTTATTTGCCCTTCCACTTAAGTGGAAGGTAAATGCCTCTGCACTGTTCCATTAAAATATTTCATGGTCCAGTATATCTCACCCATGAATGTAGTAAGGGAGTAGCTCCAATATGATTTTTCATTTTTTTATTGAAATCTTGACTGTGAAGTATTCTGAAAAAAATACCTTTCCACCCTTAGTTTAGAACTGTTGACACTGCATCATTCATCTAGGCATAGTGGCAATGTTAGTTACAGAACTCAAAGTAAAAACAAGCAAAAAACAGAACAAGCATTGTTGCAATAAGACATTTGTACACATTTGGCACTCTTTTAATTATTTTTGTAAGGAGTTAAATAATAGTCACAAACAAGTATTAATTTCTTCAAAATTAAACATAAAACAGCAAACTCAGGATGTACTTCTAAAAAAGTACTGAACTATCCAATAGAAATTAAAGGCAGATGGAATTTATTCTAATGGCTATTCAAATGTAACACAAAAGGATCCCCTTGATTTAAGTTGTTACAAGCTGTAGACGTCCATAGCAAACTGGAAGGCTTGAACCATACATAAATGTATCAAACAAAGTTACCAGGAATGTAACTTTGTATTGCAATTTTTAACCTATTGCCAAACATGTTTCATTGCTTTTCTTTCCTGTAACTGTTCTTGATCCCTATCTAAGCGGTTATGTCAGACCACACTGGAAAGGTCTGACACCAGAGGGTGCAGAGTTGCTATTCCATGACTTCGGCACATCATCTGTAGGATAGCCTGACACATATAATCAGGAGAGGCGGTCTTGCATTAGCCTTTTCCACTCCCAGAGGATGAAATGATAATGAAACAACAAAAAACAGATAATGAGGCAAGGAGAGCACAATTCTTGTGATTATGACTGAAGATGGGGGATATCGTGGGGGGGGGGGGGGGGGGGGGGGGAGGGGGAGTGGGACAGCTGAACAATTTTGTGCAGACTTTTAGTGAAGCATTACCAATTCCAATAATAAATGGAGCAGATATGTATATGCAAATGTAAGCCCACCCAGACATGGGCTGAGTAAGATACCTAAAACAGGAGTCTATTAAAGGAAGGAGTCGGTTAAGTTTGTTCTTATGACTGACTAGCACCTGACAGACAAACAACTTCCCAAGAAGAATAATAATATATATCATTATTTTGTGACTTGACTCAGTTGACACCTTAGGGAGAATGATTCGGTGAAGCACCTGAAAACTCAGAATCTAACAGTTGTAAACAACTAGAACATTTGGTTTGTTCAGCATGGAGGAGACTAAGGGGAGACCTCATGGCAGGGGAAGAGTAGGGGCAGGTACCAATCTTTTCACTCTCATGACCAGTGGCAGAACCCAAAAGAACAGGATGAAGCTAAGTCAAGGGAGGTTTAGATTGGATATCAGGAAAAAAATTTTCACCCAGAGTGGTTGGCCACTGGAACAGGCTCTCCAGGGAAGTGGTCACAGCACCAGCCTGGCAGAATTGAAGTGTTTGGACAGTGCTCTCAGGCACATGGTGTGACTCTTAGGGTGTTCTGAGCAGGGCAAGGACTTGGATTTTGATTGTCATGATTGGGTCCCTTCCAACTCAGCATATTCTGTAATTCCACAGTTCTATGATTTGCTTAATGCTGTCTCTGCTGAGACAAGATGTGTGTAATCACAGCCTACAAAGACTGATATTATGTGAAAGTAGCAATATGGGAAAACTGCTTGTTCACTTTCATCTGTGACTTTATGATCTGGCTTTTTTGTCATGTTTCTACCAGTAAGAAAGTACTTCTCCACAACAGTTCCTAGAAAAAGGTCAAATATTCAGTGGAAGGACAGAGCAGATAACTAAAAAGGTACAGATTAAAAAGCAGTCACAACTAAATTTGTACATACTGAGTTAAAAGTAGATGAGAATCTGGCTACAGTGGAATTTACCCCTGGAAAGAAGTGATGGTATCAGTTAACTCAAGAAAGCAAAGATAAGAGGAAAGTAAAATTGCATAGGCTAAAGCTTATTTCTCAAAAGCTGGATATTGTGGAAATGATGTAATGGTAATCCATTTCCTTTGTTTTGTCCCACTGACAATTTGCACTCACCAAAGACTCCATTTATACTGAACTTATGGCAGTGCATTTTGAACATGAAAGCCCTGGGCATCTCAGGAAGTTTTAAAGCTTTCTTCTTAAAATGTGAATTAAAGTCACACTTTAAATTGTGCTGCATGCGTTACCATGTTTACTCATGTCTCTCTGGAGTTTTTAACAGCTCAAAAAATAGGTTTCTTCCATGGGAAGCATATGCCACTAGGGCCTTTTATCTGAATGCTTCAGAATCAATCAAAAGGCACGATTTGAGCAGCCATGGGCCAAGGCAGGATTCATCTGTTTGAGTCTCTGACCCTGGTAATATACTGCTTGAGTGACTCTACAGCACTCAAGCCATGTCCTGTAGGACTTACTGTGAATTACATTTTGTGTGTCTATTGTAACTCACCAGCTTTTCTTATGCCAAGTGGGGTTTATTTTGTTTTTTTCTTAGTCTTTTATATGGCAAACATATCACTACTTTGAACAGTATCTCTTACAAAGATCATAGCTTTAGTATTTACTTGTTACCCATTACACAAACCACTTATGTATTGCTTGATTTTACATAAAAATAGTTTGAAATTGTTTTCTTATAAAAGTAGTTTGAAATTGTTTTCATACAATACTTTGAAATTCTGTTTCAAAAGGAAAGAAACCTGACACAATGAAAGATATTGGAGACTGCATGGCATGTTTTTTCTTCAGGAAAAAAGCAAGCACATAAACAATGTGTACAAAAAATTTTGATATTCATAAACTGTACTATGCTTTAAATGCAAATGGTGAAAACTGAAGTAGGCACACTACT
The DNA here is from genome assembly GCF_963513975.1 of Fringilla coelebs. Classification (NCBI taxonomy): domain Eukaryota; kingdom Metazoa; phylum Chordata; class Aves; order Passeriformes; family Fringillidae; genus Fringilla; species Fringilla coelebs. Next base: position 33,785,624 of record NC_140032.1, on the reverse strand, counting down.
CTGCTCAACCATAATTATATTTCTTCTTGTGGATAACTGATATGGAAAGGTCTGTTAGTATGCCCACTCAGAAATTCACACAGGCTGAATACTCAATATAAAAGGGTAATGTGTTGACATTCAGACAAATGCATTGTTCAGATTTCATCATGTCACACCTATGTGTTTTATAGTACACTGGATCTGTGCAGACTCTTGTCACCATTTCTGTTTCTGCATCTCTGGCACAGTGGCTGGCATACATGTATTCTGTCTGCTGAGATCCTAGATCCTGAAAAACCGGGTTTATTCCTGACATCTGAGTGCAATCCATCATTCTCTAGCACTTGCCAGGTAACTTGAGATAACTTAATAGAGGCATTCCAGAGCTAGCAAACTTTGTGACCATTCTGGTTTTATATCTCTCTTCTTCAGAGATAGTAGTGGAAAGAGGGAGAGATTTGAGCTTTGAATAAGTTACAGAAAACTTACCAAAGTATGTTTCACTTTTGTTCCTATAACCAAGATATATTACAAGAATAATAGACACCTAATACTAAGCATACTCCATCTTGAGAATTCTGCATTTAAAGCCGTATTCATTTAAGAATATGTTCATTTCTTCCACTTGGCTTCGCCAAGCATTAGCCCTACCCAGACTTCTAATTTCCAATTTCTTTTGTCTAGTGATTCCCTTATCAGATTAATTAGATAGTCAATTATTTTGCTTTTCCCATTCACATTTAAAATTCACTGATAGGTCAACCAAACAGAAGTTTTATTGTTTTGCCCACAATCTGTGTGGTATCTATTTTATCATTGGTACAAAAACACCTAAACATTATATTACCAGAGAGTCTAATTTCCATTTCTAAAAAGCATAAAAAAAACAAAAACAAAAACAACCTAATGCCATAGATGATAATTTTACAACTTTAAATAGGCAAAATCAGTCACAAATATTACTTGATAAAAGTATGAAGTGAGCTCAGATTCTTCATGTAGCATAGTTCTATGCCAGTTCTCTTCCCAACAGGATGCTTTTCACACCTGAATTTATCATAAAAGCGCAGGAGGGGTGACTGCTTTTTGACTTAATCGTTGATTGTGATTTTATGTCAGTGTGTGTCCTGTGAAATCTGCAGTAATAAAGAGCACATTGCTAGCCTGGAAACACAAGTTTGTGGTGTCACCACACACATTCACCCTCTTAGATCCAGTTGATTCAGTGCATGGTCACAGGACCACAAACATCTGTGGTACTGTGCAGGATGGAGTAAATCTTTGGCAGTAGCTGGGAGGGGGCATGGTTGGGAAGGGTGGATCAACTACGACACAGACATCATTCCCAGAGGAGGGGCAAAGCAACTCTCTTGCTTCCAGGAGAGGGGGGTCCTTCCAGTGGAGCAAGCAAAGGTAACCCCACTCCTGACCCATAGGGAGCAGTTTGGGCACCATGGCTGTGGCCAGGTCAAGCTCTGCACTCTCTGTTTTGTGCGTTTATTATTAATGTATTTGCTGTTACTGTCCATTCTCTCATCTCATTACTATTGCTGTAAATTGTTCTTATGGCAACCTATGATCTTTGCCTTTTGTTCCTCCAGTCCTCTCCAATCACATGCAGGAGGGAGGGGAAGGGGAAAAAGGTGGCAGGAAGGGCAGAGTGAGCAGTGTCTGGTTTTGGAGTCATGATTGGGGCATTAAACTGAGGAATACCATTTCTAAACCATGAAAGGTACCTCTCTTAAAAAATAGATGACACCTGTGGTATGACTCTGTTAATCACAAATTATTTCAAACTGTGTGAGCATTAATTCCCTAACATACCTTGACAGATCTAGACTCTTAGGGACCTTTGGCTTCAAAACCCAGCAAGTTTGACAAGTAACACCACCCCAAAATTTCATCTGTTATGAGGTTCCAAAAGGTTGAATTCAAATCCTATGCTTAGAACCTTTTATTGTCTTTAATTTAGGGGGAAACAAAAAAAAAGGCATTGGTCTGCTTCCCCAAAATATTTTGTGTCATTATCATAATTGTAAATCCATGGCTTTACTGAAATTGCCAGTTTTACTAACACATCTGTTAATAGTTGGAGAAAAACTAAAACCAAGGGAAACTTTGAAGAAGTTCATGTTAATTAATATACCACTTTGATTTTGGATGGTGAATAGCTGCATCTGTGGCTGTTCAGCCCTAAGTCTTCCTGAGAAAATGAAGAACAAAACACAATTTAAAGGGGTGGAGTGGAAAATAAAGAAAATTTTAAAATACAATTTAGGCATTGATAACTAGAAATATTCAGGAATATGCTTTTTAAATGAATCACAGTAAATTGTCCTAGTGGCAATAGTAATGACTAAATTATTCTAGTATGAAGCGTCACTGTAAATCTATTTTGATGTTTATTTTTATTCTTATACTTAAATTGCTATAAGGATTAATCATCAATCTTTATGATTCATACTGAATTTCATCCAATAAGCCTATAAGGTATGTATTTTTACAGCCTCATGTCAGTTTTGATAGTAGCAATACAAATTCTTTATGTAGAGAAATTGTAACTCAAAGCTAAACTAGGCCAAATTTCAAATATATTTATTGCCATATGAGATCATGTTTAGTGGTAAAAGTGTTTTCACCTCTTGAGGACAACAGGTCAGAATTTTGATCTCACCAGCTTCAAGGTGTCAAAGGCCGCCTGATTTACAGTAGTTGAAATGTATTGGTTATGTCTGTATTCCCAGAACACCCAGCTTTCTAATGCCAATACCACAAAACCACTACCAGGGTGCTCCCATGCTAGTAATCAAGAAATGTATCAGGACTTTGACTCACTGGACTATGGAGACAGACGTACGTCTTCAGCTTCTAGGAGTGATCCCTGCAGGAGGGAGCACACTCCTTTAATACTGTATAATTTGCACCATTCCTATTCATCTTTTGAAAGATTATTCCAATCCCAAAGCTGTCAATTTTGCATTTTCATAAGAACTAAATCAGTTTTTAAAAAGTCAGAAAGTTGCTTTCTCTGTTTCTGTCCTTTTGATTGATTATCTATGGTTCCACAGCATATTACGTGATCACAGCAATGTTCTTTGGAGATATAATCATCAAAGAGCATTACTCAGCTGGGAAAGTACATGTGAAGGGTGTAAATAATGAAACCAAACAGGGGGCCATTAAATACACTTTTTTGTTTTCTGTGCTTAGAGGCTTGTTTACAGGGTAGGGGGCATACTATTAAAAAGGAATGTTAGGGAAAAAAAAAAAGCAGAACTCCTAAACTGTACCAATCCATCTGTTCAGATAGAGAGCCCTGCAGACCTGGCAAGCCTTGAAGGTTTATCAGTGTTCATTTTGGCTTTGAAAGGTGTGTTTAGTCCCTGTGGCTCTGAAAGTTCTAGCTTATGTGTTAGGAAGTGTATTCCCAAATCAGAGGTATAATTCTTTAATTTATATGGGCCTTGTAATCCTAGACATATAGTGCAGCATATTTTATAAAGCCTATTTCTGTGTAGCATATCAAATACAAATGATTGGAACTGTTAATTAAAAATTGCTTTAGTGGAGAAAACAGGGCAGGAAGGAAAGTGTTGAAATGTGCAGCCCTTTGACTTGTAGCAGAGTTGAAAAGTAACTGATTGTGCTTGGATAATTGCCATGACTTAGATTGGCAGACCCCTATTGTTATCAGAGCTGCAAGGCTGCCTCTTAAACTGTTCAAACATGGCTCTCCAACATTCACATTCAGAAAGGCCAACTGCTCTCTTAACATTCATGGCTTGTTTGTTAAAAAAAGGTGTATCTTCTTTCTGTGTCATTAATCCTGTGGGTTTTGGTTTGTTGGGGTTTTTTACAAAAACGGTTCTATAATTCTCTTTCTGATGCAAACTTCTGTAACTGGTGTGAAGTGTCTGGTACTGAGTCACCCTATACTGGCCTGATGTTGCTTTTATATCGGCAATAAGCATCATTAGGAGTAATCCATACAGAAGTGCATGAGCCTTATGTGCATTATAGCTCTCCCTTTCTTTTTGTATAAAGGAACTTTGTGTACTACTTATATACAAACAAACTCGTCCTAAGTAAAAGAAGATTTTAAAACTGAAAATTAGATCCATTAGAATTGAACATTAAAAATATTGAAAGATCAGAATAAACATTACTGTACAGATTGCTGCTGTTTATATTGAAACTGTTAAGAAAATCAGAAAGGTATGAAGCCTTTGAGGACGCCTGAAAGCAAAATATATAAAATCCAATCCTTTGTCATCATTAATAAAAATAAGGGACTGGAGAAGTAGGATGTGTTTGTCCAAAACTACCTATGTGAAGTTTGAGCACATTACTATCATACTCAGTATATTCTTCAGCCTTTTCTGGGTGAGATTAAATCAGCTAAAATATTTATCTAAAGAATTTTCATTGGGGACCTACAATCTCAACTTTTGACTTTTCTTTTTCTGTTGGTTTTTTTTTTTTTTTTGGTCAGCCAAACATTGTCACTTTCTTTTAGGATTTTATCTGATGTTTGAATTGTAGGTATGTAAAGAGGGCTTCAAATTCTCCAGCTGAATTTAAAATAATTTCACATATTTTATTTTTGCTTTCTTATCAAAATAATAATGGCTGAATCCTAGATATCAAGCACTCTGATGTTAATATAGATGATGTAGTAGTTGTTTTGACACATGGAAAACTTGTACCTTGAACAGAGTAAGTTTAGTTAATCTTTTCAGATGAGTATGGCCACAGAACTTTTACACATGTACCATTTTTCTTACTAAAATGACAATAAATTAAATTTTTATTTTTGAAAACTGTAGATTTCACGTACAGTAGAGAGGTGATTCTAAATAATAAATCAAAATACACATCCTACCAATCAAGAGGCAGGAATGAAAGGCATGAGAAACCTTCTAATTTAGCATCGAGCAGTCTCTTGTGCATAACTGCTGTCCTCTGATCAAACCATGCTTTTTAACCTCAAACAAGGAGGGAAAAAAGAGTCTTGGTAAAAAATACAGCTAGAACATCCTTTAATAGAGATGGAAATCACTTGATATAGAGCTGTAAAAAAAAAAAAAAGAAACTAAGCCAAAAAGCAGTAGAAATTTTTGGAGGGGTGGAATGACAACCAGTCCTTGACTCTGTGTAAGCTCTGCTCAGCAGTAACTAAAACATTCCTGTATTATCAATGCTATTTCCAGCACAAATCCAAATCATAGCCCATACTAGCTATTGTGAAGCTGCTGTCTATCCCAGACAAAACTGGCAGACACCTTTATAGGGCTTGTTAAAGATAAATATCTTCTGAAGAGTATGTTTTTTCCACTACTCTAATTTTAGCAGATGTGGATGTGAAATTTATCCATACTGATATACTGAAAAAAATTCCAGCTTTCATTTTTGGATCTAATAGAAATTATAATTCACTCTGCTGATAATATCAAGTTGTGTAATGATTTAAGACCAACAGATATACCAACAGGATAGGACATTTTACTCAAAATTTTTAGCCTTACTGCAGAATAGTGGTGAAAATAATGTATCTATATCATTCTGGCTGCAATTTCAAATCTTTGAGTCCAAACTAATATTTGACTGCTTTGAGGACCTTTTAAGAAGGTTAGAGGTGCAGGCTGAGAACCTATGGCACTAGACATGGTAGAGTGACAGTCAAATTTCATTTAAAATGGTATTTTACTAGTATTTCTTTTCAATGTAATACTAGTTTAGTGTGACAAAAACATACGGATGAGAAAAGGGGGGTTTTAGAACATTATTTTCCTCCCTGGGGAGAAGATTTTGCTGGGGCAAAATGACATTCCTCTTATCTTGAAATTAAAGCAACAAAGTTAGTAATTTTTTTCCTGCAATACTTTTGTATGTGCCTTGACATTCCTCATTTCCTGATGGCACACTAATCCAGTGTAAGACCCAAAAGCTACAAAAAATTGACAAACAGCATACAGGGTTGAAAAGCAAACTTTTAGGAGTTTACAGTACGGAAACAGAAAGAACTGCATTCACTTCGTCTTCCTAGGACAGGAACCATTGCTCTCTTTAATAGTTCACAAACCTCAGCAAGTTACATAGAATGTTGTACACAGGTGTTTCCCTAATTTGACCAGAGGATAGGAAATAAATAATGATTAGTGTTTTTTATTGCTTCATCCTAAATATGAAGGAAAAGTGTGTTAAAATATTCTTTTTAAGGAAGGACAGCAAGAAGACTAAACGACAGGTAAGGTAATAAATAAGATGATTGAATAATTAAAATCTCTTACTCTGCAGGCATCAACAGATTAATTTTTACTAGTGAATTTATTTCCAGTAATGATCTTTGGAAGTGATCTCTCAATAGGAAGCTGTCACAGTGAAGAAGAAGATTTTAGACTCTTGCTTAAATTTGTGCTAACTGTGCTGTGCTTATATGGGTTCTATATAATTCTCTTCTTCAGTTGCATAAAAACCAAACAAGCAATACTTATGAGCTCTTAAAAGCCCCTTTTAAAACACCGGCAGTCGGATAATCCAAAAAATAACCAAGGCATTCTGAGATGGCACCAAAGTTTTAAAGTTGTTTTATGCTTTCATAAAAGCACTTCAGTGTAAGCATAGCTTTCCATAACATAAAAGGGAAATTGATCTTAGTGTTTATTAACACAAACACGAAAAGTTTGTCTTGAAATGCAATGTTCTTTGTAAGAATTCAGTTATAAAGCCTTCCTAGAGAACTGGAACTCTAAATGAAAAAAATCCCTGGAAAATATTTTACACTTTAGCATGGATATAACTCATTACCTATTTGGGCCCTGGTTCTTTCACCTGGATCTAGTATTCTGATTGTTCCTATATCACCATTTCTATAGTTGTTTTTGCTTATCAAAAACCTGTGGCTTGAAAGCCATAATCTCTTCCAGATGTGCAGATATGTCTAGGGAAAAGATTTAGCCTACTCAAGTCTGGATTAGCACCTTCCTATCAAGTTTTTTCAAATTCTTTTTTTTTTTTTTTTTTGATGAAGCCGAAAATAAAAAAGCGTATATTAAATAGCATAAAGCCCTAAAAGTACAATTGGAGTATTTGATACTTTGCATAATGCAGCTCACAGCAAAAAGACTGTAATTGCGAATACTAATTGTTAGGTTTAAAAAGCCCTAGAGAAATAATTGTTGCTAGTCTACATGTTAGAAATTTCAAGGTAAAAGACATAACATGTTTAACTGAAACACAGCTAATTAGAGCAGATCCCTTTCAAAGGGATCCCTTTCAAAGTCTGAGATGATGATACACACAATACAGCTGTTAACTTCAGAAAACTGAGTGCTGATGTAATCAAATAAGGAAGCTGACTTCTTTTTTGTGCCTGTTATTTCAAGAGAGATTGAGATCAATATGTTGTTTTATATGATTCTCAGATTTTTAGGGTACACAACTGTACAAGAAAAAACACCCTCAACCTAAATCTAAAAGTTCAACCTTGTCCAGTCTTTTCTGGGTGTTAATTTTTAAAATTAGTCTTTTGACTTTCATTTACAAAATTTTCTGGTTTTGAGCAAATTGTTCTGGATTCCCATTTCCCCCAGTTTACATCAAGAGTTAAAAAGCAATATATTTCCTCTCTTGGGCTGTCTTTACAAATGATTATAATATTGTTGTTTAAGAGTCACCTAAATCATTTTGAGAAAGCCATAAGGATCCTGTAATCTAAGCATGTTTACTACTAACTACAGAAACCAGTCCCAAGCAAGATCCCTAGGGAGGAGCAGCCATTGCATTAGGACAGAAAATGCCAGTGCGAAGGGAAAGCATTGTTGGAAATTCAGTAGAGAAACAAATAATCAATAGCTTCAGTATTCCCTCAGTCTCAAGCATGGTCCTTCTCTCATGTAAGAAATGAGCTAGTTCATTACAAGAGTATATGAAAAACTCAACCTCTCTTGTACCTGCTCATTAGCTGTTTGATAATTTCATTCTCTATTTCTTACTAAGAAGCTACATTATGTACTGTTATGTGAAACTTGTGGAAGGTATTTTTAACCTACTGGACTAGTAATTTCCAAAGATATCTTTAATGCTTTTTTTCTTTTACAGTTTGTTGCAAGTTAGTCTTTACCAGGAAGACTGAAATTTCCCCTTAATTTTTCCTCACAGCGAAAGTTTTTGACTGCGCTCCCATCTTTGTTATGCCCAAGACCAGCAAAATTCTGAGACCATTATCATCAGGTTCTTCCTGATAATTGCTGACTTCCCCCAGCCTAGCATGGCAAAAGAGAAGGCCTTTTGTACACTGTGGATTGTTATGAGAATCTTAAGCATGTATGCATCCAGGAAAGAGTGCACTGGTAGTAACCACAGATTAATTGGTACTTTTTCCTGTCCGGATCTCTGCATTTGGTGTCTCCTTTTTAAGTTGTAAGCTGCACATCTCTATCCTCACCTGCAAGACTTGAATTTATCTTCTATATTATTTGCATTACAAATTGACTTAGGGTTTTTTTTTTTTTCTGTAATGAGACTTGAGGAAGAATAAAAAGGTGTTAGAAACATAGTGGCAAAGGATAAACAACTAAGGAAAAGGGGTTTCTCTGTACTGGAGCTATTAAGTAACTATATAAAAACAATAAATTACTGAAATAGAAGTCTGTATCTGTTTATGTGAATCAAAAGATATGCTAAATCAGCAGATTCCTGACCACAGAAATATTGATTATGCTATCGTCACTATTGTATGAGAACATTTATACCTAAAATATGTTTGGAGTACAAAATGTTAATGCCAAAAGTCTCTTTAATAGAAAGAGAAAAAATATCATTTGTCCTTGGATTTATTCAAGAACTGTAATGAATATACAGTCCTCTATTGCAAAAGCAAAATGAAAATAATTTACGGACATCTCTACAATAATAAATGTACATATTTCAAATTACTGTTCTTAACTGTACTTAATTATTCTTTGTATAGTTGTCATCAGTACACATAGAGTAACGTTAATAGAAATAATCAAAAAAAGTGACAGATAAGAGTTAAATAGACTTAGCTGTTACAGATTTGATTTGAAATAGATTTTGAAAGAAAAGATCTGAAATTATCAACAGCTACTAACAGAAAGAAAAAAGGCAAGCCTTTATTACCACTATGTGTGGGTCCTTTTTTCAACCACCCAAGCTCACTTTAAATTATTCTTCCATTAACTCACTGTGCTGCCTACTTCTAGCCCTTGCTGAGCAAACATCAAGAGCTGTGCTCAGCATGTGTCCTGTAGCTCAGAACAGGAAGCACTTTGGTACTCGGTATTCATGGGGAGAAATGGGAGGAGGGAAAAAGTACATGGGGAAAAAAAGAAATAAAATAAGAGAGAGAGAGAAAGAGGAAGAGAGAAAGAGGGAAAGAGAAACAGAGAGACAGAGAGAGAAAAAAAGAAAAAGAGAGAAAGAGAGAGAGAATGAAAGAAAGAAATATCTGTTATTGAGCATAGAAATGAAGTGTTATACTTATTATTAACTGAAGAGAATATATTTCCTGAAAATTAGTTACTTATTTTTGTGCTCTTGGCACTGTTATGGATGCAATAAGTAGGTAATGGTTAATACAATGTCAGATTCTAAGTACAAATGAGCTTTTCCTTTGTATGCACTTGATGAAACCAGTACAATTTTTATCAAATAGTTGTTCATTGTAATAGTATGGAACCCGTCCTTTCCACTACCTGGCAAATTGTATTTCTATGCTTTCAACAAACCCAAATTTCCAGTCTTCCTTGTACTCAACTGTGCAATGTCTTGAACAGATATTTGGCCATTCTCTATTTCTTTATTGACTATATAGACAATGTAACTTTCTAGAAAGAAGTAATGCTGCACAACTCATACATTCACATGAAAATACACCATCTTTTTCTCTGTAAGCATTTTATTAATTTACAAGAAAGCATGAGCTTTATGTGAAAAAAAAAGAAAAAGATAGTCAGCTGGAGGGAAAGAGAAGTTGCAAATGTTTTTAGTCTTTTTCCCTCCTTAGTAAAATTATGAACATTTAAACATATGCAGCAGAAGCAGATGAAATTACATCCTCTGACACTTGTTAACTCTGAAACAGAAATGTGATTTGATTGATTGCAAGGTGGCGTAGCTGCTGGCATTTTTTGTCGGCACATTTTGATGAAACAGTTTATTTAGGTGAACTTCAAGTACGTTAGTGACAGATACAGTGTTTCAGATACTTTGACTGATTTCAAGGCTAATAATTTATGAAGGCTTTTGGAGCCAGTTATTAGGTTTGTCTCAGAAGAGATTGATTTTTTGTTTTAATCCTCAGTTCCTCACTATATATCCTGTTTACCCCATCTTATTTAGTTAGAAAAGAAATTTATAGAACTTTAATTTAGAAATTTCTGTTTTAACTACTTGTCAATACCTTAACAAGGTGTACTGTAGAGAATGTTTGGACTTGAAAATATCTATGCAGCAGATGAGTCTAGAAAAAGGTGAAGAATATATGGAAGGAAGTACCACAAAAAATATAATTTTAAAATAGACCAAGACATATGGGGAGGAAGAAAAATATCTACCAAAAAGTTGAATGCCTTCTTTGTGAGACTGCTAGACTTTGTATGTTAATACTGTGGGACAGAGCAAATCTCATATCCTCACCAAGGTAAAGGAAAACACACCTGATGCTGACCCCATTTATGTAGCATGTCCACAGGTTCCTTCAGGACTACAGAAGTCCAACTCAAGTCAAACATGGTGATTGGGACACTACAGAGAAATATCAGCTAATAAAAAAATTAATTAAGATCTTTCTCTTCCAACATCCAGTGTATATACAATATTGAATCATTTAACTGGAGTATTCTGAAACATAACTGGAAGAATAGTAATGGAAGGAAGAAAATAAAATTAATTTCTCCCTATTGTAAATAGTGGTTAGATAGCAATGGGATATATTGATTATAAATTATTTTATAATTTGGATGAACATATTCAACAACTCTAGAATGCAAAAAAATATACTTACTCCATGAAATTTCTGCTTGTAAGATTTTGCTACTGAAATTATTGCAAAACAATTCTATGTCATTATATTTCTAGACAGTTCAATGGAAATTCAAGGTTTTTTTCAAAATAGTCAGTTGAATGATTTACTAGCATGCTGTAAAGTTTTAATTCTTTTTAAGCAGACATTTCTTTTTAACAACTCTAACATGTAGATCTACATCCAACACTAACATGTAGCTCTTGTATTCATTTCCTGAAAAACTCCGTGTCTTTTTGATTAGCCAACTAAAGTAAAATTTCTTTATGAGACATGGACTTATTTAAGGCAGGTCTAACAGTTACCTTTCACGGCTTCCAGTGAATGGAAATGACTTTAAAGATTTTTACTACAAGCATAAAAGGCATAAATAAAGGATGACTAGCAGGTTATATTGCTCTTTCAAACAATAACTTGAGACTTTAAATAACATTGCCTGTATTATTTTTAAAGTTGGTGAGTCAAATTAATTTTTGGCCTTACAGCAGTGATGCTCATAAAGCTGGTCGAGGGATGAATTTGGCCCACTACATTTTGATTCCAGATGTTCTAGAGAATTTCACATGTAATTGCTACAACTAGAATTCAGTTCTCTAAACAATATGTAGGAAAATTAATCCCACAAGAAATCAAGCTTGATAATGAGGAAAAATGGATTATCAGACCTTGTACGACTGCTAGAAGAAGGATTACTCTGTGGCAATGTGCCTCAGTGGAAAACTAGGTGACAGATGAATTGCCCAGGAGCTGCAATGAAATATGCCCATTTGTCATCTCCATAGTCCCAAAATAAAAATCTCATGACACATTTTTTTAATTAAAAAAGGAGGAAAAAAAATTTCATTTTTTTCTCATTATATTCAATACAAAACAATTAAAATGCTTTCAAAATATTGGTAGAATAATTTCCAAATGTCCAGTAGAATTGTTGGAATTTTTAGGAAGTTGAACTTTTTTCATTATCAAGTAATAACATGCGGTTATTCTTCCAATAGATTTTAAATATTCCTTCAAAATGACTTAAACTGAGCAGTCCTAGAAATCACAAAATCCTTTGCAGTTGACCCACTGAGTTGCAGAAGATATCTTGCCTTTTTTAACACAAAATCTGTAAATTCATGCATCTGGTTCTGTTAGTGTGTAAATTTAATATGTGAGCCTTACATATTACACATTACTGTTGAAAATGTGCACTTTAAAAAAAAAAATCAACAAGGCAAAACCAGCAAAAATACTGAGGACAGTGTTGTGAAAAACAGACTCCACTTTGAAATTTCTGATTTTGTAAAATATAGATGAGAAATATGCATGTGGTGCTTAACATTGGCTAGCGCTAAGCTTCTCCTCATAACATTCTTTTTGATCACACTAATAATACGCTATGAAGCATCACTCTGTGGGATGCAGTTAAAGCCTATTTAAGCCAAAGGAACTGCTCCCATTCTCCCAGGGGAAAATATCAGAACATTTTTATTTTTACCTCAGTCACTCCAGAAAACTTCATAAGGGATAGTCTTAACCAGTGTTACAGGGAAATAACTACCACCAATATGCCTGGAAAAAATGGGAGAGAATTGAAGAGTAAATGTGGTGCTTAAAAATACTGAATAAGATGATTCAGAATTAAATGCTTAAGGCTTACTTGAGCTTAAGTTGTGGAAGGTTTATGCAAATTAGGCAGTTAATAGATATTCTTGTCAGGGATCTTTGTAGAAAATGCAAATAAAAAAATCCCACTCTACCTCCTCTCCCCATTCTCTTTCTCAGCTCCCAAGAGCTAATTTTCTGCCATAGAGGCCACAAATTTAGGTTTTACTTTTTCAATATTTCTGTTCTCATAAAAAATTTATTTAACGGCATTTCATGCTTAAAGCTGCCTACTTTTATTTTATTTTTTATAGCTGTGACTTTTAACCATCTTTTTTTCATACTTTTTCTTCTTTTTTTTTTTTTTTTAAGAGAACAGTAAAATAATTGGCTGGCATAATAAGGGACAGTAGATTTATTGTCTAAGTAATATGTATAGAGTCCTTTGGATTTTCCTAAACTGGGTAAATAAATCAAGTTGAAAATTCATCCCTTTTGCAATATCTTTACATCTAGAGGAAGAAAATAGGTGTAACTAATACTATTAGTAAAACAGATTCTTCTTTTAGGCACTGAGAGACATAGCAACAAGAGAACTGAAGCACTAATATAATGAGCCTTGCTGTACTGAACTTTTAGTCCTGAGCTGAGCAATTAGATGCAACAGAAAAATAGGATAGAAAATACATTTCTTTGTTCACTGGAGCCTATTTCTGTTACTAAATATAATTGTATAACTTTCATAAACAGATCAGACTCCATCTTAATAGGAACTTGCTTCTGAGTACTTTATTTTTCTTCATCCCTTCTATTGCTATTGGGAGGCTGTTCCAGGTCATAACTGTCTGATCATTAAGAATACTTTTGATCTCCAGCCTAATTTTATTCATGGACAATTTATAATATTTTTCTTCTACCAACAGTGTCCTTTAGTTTAAGTAGGCCTTCTCCTTTCATGGCATATAATTATTTTCCAAACATAATTATTTATAGGGAGTGATTGTATGTCTTCTTAACTACAGTATGTCTTCTTAACTACAATATGTCTTCTACACCATTATTTTGCTAACTTAAGAAGGATAAGCACTTTTACTCATCCTTTGTATGATAGGCACTCTATTGCTCTGATCCTCTTTTCAGCGCCTGCTCAAGCTTGGTTTCCCCTCTGCTGTGCTTAACTAGATTGTATATTCCCAGTGAAGATCCATGCAGAGGTAAAAGGTCCCAAAGAATTTGCAGGTACTTAATAGAGAACCGACAGAAGTCATCATGAAAAAATCCACCTTTGATGAATACTAATGGTTGTGGATCTCATATGAAAACATGTGACATAATACTTATGCTAAATCTGATATTGAGTAGGGCTCTAGACATTGTAGTTAGGAATAAGAGACTCTTCAGAATTTGCTGCTCTGAAGTTTGTCCTCCCAGGTTAGCATCTGTAAGCATTCTTTCCAAAAATAAAAAACCCAAACTTATCTTAAAAATTGATTAAGTAGGTGATAGTTTTGAATTAGTTAAGAGACTGACAATGCAATATTTCTCATTAGATGATGTATGAAGCTTTATCGCCATGTGTAGAAGGCTGTAAAGCGCAGGAAGCCAGCCTTACATAGGATAAATTTAACAGTTTGGTAGAAATGTTAATAATGCAGCTTCAAGGAAGAAAAGAAGAATAATGTCTTAATCTCCCACAGTAACATGTGGTATTTCAGTGTTCTATTACAGGCACTGAACATAGAAGCAGAGGAGGAAGTAAACAATGTCCCATCATTTTTTCTGGCTAGAAAAAATGGAGGTGGCTTAAAGTGGCTGTTTTGGGGAGTCTGGTTGTATTCTTTAACAGGAGGAGCACAAAAATATTACTTTAAGAACACTTCAAGGTTTATAGATTTGGAGGACTTTTCAGAGACTAATTATGTGTTCAAAAAAATCTAATATCCAGCTGAGATGTATGAGCAGCCAAGGTATATCCTTATTCCTGAGGTTACTGTTTATAATGCATGCTGTTATTTTAAGTCAATAGTTATTTTAAGTCAATAATTATTTGAAGGTAAGCACATTCTCATATTCTTAAATCTTTTATACTGATGAAATTGAATCTGAGTAATTTGGTTCATGTCAAACACTCTATTCCTTTGGGTCACTATTTAATGTTTCCAGTCTCCCTTGAAGTATGAGGGGCCTCATCATAGATAGATTTAAAAATGGTCAAAATTTATAGAATTAATTTTCTGAACTGTATTCTGAGCTTCCTATAAGGAAGAAGGAGAGCTGGAATTGAAAATTACATTTCTGCTAATGCCTCACATAACCTTCTGTATGCAAATGCAATGATTAGAAAACTTCTGAGATGATAGACAGATGTGAGCCTTCTACTCTCTGAGCACTGGTCTAAGTAACAGCCTCTGAAATATCATAAGACAGAAATGCTTCCAATATCTTACTTCAGATAGTGTACTTTACATGAAACAATTGCATATTAATTAGCTCAGAGAGAATGCAGGAGTGTGAGGAAAAAATTCCATCTTAATGGCTGAAGTTTCTGTACAGGGAGGGAAGCTGCTAAGTTGCAATTTTTAGCACAAAATTTGTTTATGCATTTTACCAATATTTAAGTGCCATGTGGAACTTTTTTCATGAGCCCCCATACTGGAAAGATTTTGAGGAGCTGAGACATTAAGCTAGAAATGTATTCTCATTCTAACTTTGCTCTATCACTGTGATTTTTGATTTATGCATATGCAGTAGAATTGCTACAACAGGACGGATTAAGAGTACTTTTATAAAAAAAGCATAGTAGATTGATGGTGATAGCTTGGGGGATGTGGGTTTGATAGCTCCTTGGCAGAAGACAAAACAGAATCTTTGTCCTGTATCTTCTTGCAGTGTGAGCTATTAAATAAAAAGCAATGTGAGGAGATCATCCATTTAGATTTGGAAGAAGTCTATAAACTCAATATATTCAGTGAAGTGCTTGATCCTTCAGGCATAGTCGGGATCTATGCTTAGCACAATTTTTTTTCCCTTTCTGATGCTGACTATTTAATTATGAAACTGATGACAGTTTGAGAATACAGCTCGAGCGTTTTGAGCGTAAATAAAAAAGGTGGGATGACAATGTCCTTTAATGCACTTTAATATCAAAAAAATAGGTTCTAATAGTATTGATTTTTCCTTTTAAAATTATTTTTTAAATTTTACAGATGGAAATTGTGATTATAAATTTTAACTTCTATTTAAATAAGTACAACTAAAAATGTTGCAATTTTGGAAAATGTTCACTATTGCAAATATTTTCATAAAACTGTTATTGAGAAAATTAGACCTCAATTTCTCATTTTGGTTAAGGATGAAGTTTACTAAACTATTCAAAAATCTTAATTATTCTTATGGAAGAGAAAAGCAATTATAAAAACTATTATTTGGTTTTAATAAGTCCCAGAGAGTTTAATATATCAATAAAATGATACTTTCTTGACAAGTTAAAAAAAAAAAGCACTTCAAACACTGCATTTTCTAATCACTTTGCCTGGCACCCTGAAACCCTGCTGTGCCAGCAGCGCCAGGCCCAGGCCCCTGACAGCAGAGCAGCATTGCAAGGGGCAGCAGTACAGCCTTCACAGACCCTCTGTGCTGGAAAAGGAGACACAGTTATGTTAAAGGGACACATGAAGACAATGAAGGACTGCAAAGTGATTCAGGAGCACAGACACTTTAGATGGAGGTTACCAATGTTAGAAAGCTCCAGAGCCTAAGACTTCTCACTGGCCCGGTTCGATTAAATGGTAGAGGCAGTTTTTGATATTTCAAGGACTTGGTTCTCTACAGCATTAGAACTTATCCCAAAGAGGCAATGGCTTCTAACCATGTCCTGCTATTGAAAAATCTAAGTCTTTGCTGACTTTTCAAGTTAATTTGGATGTTCTGTACATATTTGGGATGGTTCAGATTCTGAATTAACAACTGGGGAAATTATGTATGAAAGATCAGTTCCATGACTGCTTCTTCATAGGAGCCACAGACAAATATGAAAATCTTTCTCTTGACACTGAATATGACTGTAGAGCCAAAAATATGTCAAGATATTCTATCTCAAAAACAGAGCAGAAGTGGAATACAGATTTGAGCTTGCAAAGGATGAAATGAGCAGATGTTCTGTCAACAAACTGATCACTGTACAACAAATTTTAAAACAAGTGGAACCAAGACATTTACCACATTTTTACACAAATCAGTTTTTCTTCAAGCTGTAGCTGAGACTGCTCTCATGAACATTACTTTTCTAAACACAAAAAATTTAAAGAAAAAAGACATTTTAAAAGCCAGATTTATTTTAATTCAAAGGTTCTGTTTAGAAGCAATAAGTTTCTCTTCTGTAGTCAATGTCGTCTTCTGTTGCTGAGTTAGGTAAATGAGTGACTTTTATACCAAGTAGAAAAGCTATCATCATGTAAAGACGTCATCCAAAATTTTCAAGCCTTTAACATGTATATGTTAAAGAGAGTGAAGAATTGTAGTTTGGACACTTTCCACTAGCTTCCAAAGTGTTCTTTCTGTGACCCTACAGTAAATCTACCACATCCCTTCAACACCTTGGAAGTAATAATTACAGACTCCCTCTATGTCTATATCTGCTGCCATAGGTTTTCAATAAGAATATGCACAGAATTTTCTGCAGGATTTTAAGGAGGCTTAGTAAACAGGTGAATCAGCCTGTCTCCAAAAGAAAATTAGCCTAAGCTTTTGACCAATATCCAAACAGATCACTTTAGGTCCTGAACTAGGAGAATACAACAATTAAACTTGGAACCAACTAAATACAGTATCCTAGCTGCATGTAGTGAATGGAAACTGGTAGACACTTGTATTGCACAAGTAGATAGCTAATGTGCCAAGCAATATACCTAGAGCTGTCTGACAGAAAATACACCAGGACATTCAAGGGCTTCTTAGCCTATATTCTTGTCTTTGAGAAATTTCACACCTTGAAGTTGATCCCTTCTGTAACCAAAAATACAAAATTTACAGGATACTCTATGCATCATTGAGGTAGGAGCCAGATAGGATGCTAAATTTACATTACCAAAAGGCAGTTGAGCTATTTATTGAAAATAGAAGCTGCATACACAGGTAAATGTGCTGGTTTTACTTACAAGTACTGTAAATGACATAAGATTACATTTTTACAATGATGGACAAGAAAAATCAGCAGGGCATGCTTTTTCCTTAGAAAGTACTCCTTTATCTTTGAATCCAAACTAACACAAAATTAAGATCCATTAACCATTAGTAACAATTAGCTTTTTTAATTGCAGACAGTTATTAGTCATTCATAGCTCTAATAAAGAAGGTATTATTATACAGATGTCTAGCAATCTTATGGTCACATTTAAACAATAATTTGAAAGAAATATACATTCAACTGATTAATTTTATAAACTGGCATTCCAATTATAATTTATTCCCTGACAATTATGCACTTTACTCTCAGCATGTATCGTGAATTTACTGTGTAGTCTTGTCTCTTGACCAGGATTTTTTAAAACTTCTATGTAGTGATATTTTTAGAGCACATCACAGAACCACAGAATGGGTCAGGTTGGAAGGAACCATAGTGGGAATATGGTCCAACCTGCCTAAAGCAGAGAAATCCTAGAGCACAATTGCACAAAATGCAGAATTAAGCAGTTCTTGAATATCCCCAGTGCAGGAGACTCCACAACCTGTCTGGACAACCTCTTCCAGTGCTTGGTCACTTGCACAGTTAAGAAATTCTTCCTCATGTTCAAGCGGAACTTTCAGGGCATCATTTTCTGCTCATTGCCTCTTGTTCTATTGGTTGGCACCACCAAGAAGAGGCTGGCTCTATCCTCTTGACAGCCCCCTTTACAATTATATACGTTAATGAGATCCCCTCTCAGTCATCTATTTTTGAGGCTAAACCAGCCCCTCAGAACTTTCCCTTTTAAAATTTGGATAGTCAGAAGTTATTATAATACCTACACAAAGACTGAATAATTTCATAATATTTTGATTGTAATCTAACAGTTATATTTTCTTCATACACTCGTGGTTCTTATTTGCTATTTGGGTAAACCTTGTGTCAGTGTGATCAGTATGCTCACAGCCATAAAAGCTTATAAAAATGAACAGCACTGCACTACAAAATCAGAAATCTTGTTGAAAATATTCTCTTTGAAACAGTCAGAGATCTGGCCTTTTATATAAAACTCCCAGCGCATGAAAGATGGAGCTCTTCCAGTGCTGCTTGCTATACATTTGTTTTAGAATTAAGGGACATTAGAACTGTGAAAGAAGCACAAAGGAAAACTTTCTCAGCCTTGACTTTATGAATATAGTTCAAGGGAAAGCTTTCCTTGACATATCCATATCATTTTAAGAGTCATTTTAGGGAATGTTGCCAAGAGGGCTGTCCTTCAGATTTGAGTTGTCACTCTATTATTTAAAAAAGTTAATCCACTCTCCTGTCCCTTTCATATAAACCATTAATACAGTCAGCCCTGAGAAAGCCTGGTATCTAATTCTGTGTAGGGAAGATGTCAGCTAGAAAAAGGAGCTGATGATTGCTGAAGCTCTAAGTGGAAGCTTCTAAAGAGCAGGTTTTCTTCAAGTGTTCTAGCTGTATAAACAAGTTTGAGAAAAGCTGAAGGAAGTTTGGTTACACATTAAGTGTTGTACATTGATAAATTGGTGCTGTAATATTTTCTTGTTATGCTCATAGTTAATTGCCTATCACAGGCTTGCTATAGCAACACGAGGATAAAAAGCAGTGGGAAGATGGAAGCTGATGATTTTTATCTGTCATTCATGATGTAAACACATGCCTTGCACTACTTGAATCCAAATGCAAAGAAGACAATGAGTGTTACCCTGCCCTTCAGCAGCCTTAGAAACAATGGTCAAAGACAGACATTCAGCAGTGCCTCCATAAACAAGAGATGTTAAAATTTTCAAAGTATTGCAAAACATGCATATGCCAGGTTGAAACCATGAGTCATGACAGCTCTGAAATGGAGTAAGCCCAGTGCCCACCCACTTTTTTTACAGTGGGCACAAAAAAGGGATTCCAGGAAGCTTCTGTTCTCTCGGGATGTCTTCTATTAACACGGGCAGATTACAGACGAGTACAGAAGCAGGGTCTCTGCAGGCGGGGCTGCTCTGGGCCCTGGGGGGAGCCAAGCCCTGCCTTCTGCCTTCCCACCCTGCCATCCTCAGAACACACAGGACACTGCGGGGAGGTAAGGACAGGATTTTCCCTTTGGGCTCCCGAGGCAAACAGACATGGATGGATGTCCGCACGGGGAACTGATGCCAGCTGCGTTTGGTGAGCCCTGGCCTGGCAGTCCTGCCCCAGGCAGGGGGACTGCTCTGTGCCCATGGAAGATGTTAATGGCAGTGCAAAAAGTGTTCTGTGACACGAAACAGAGAAAAGCAGAAGTTTATTATGAGTGCATGCGGCAGGGGATTTATGTTAAAGAGTGCTGCAAGTTCAGGAAAGAAAGTCTTTCACCTCTGAAGAAGTAGGAAATGGGCACATGTGTCTGAGAATAAGTCCATAAAATATTGCTAGCTGATTCCTGGTAGAAAGTTTGATGGCTGTAGTTAAACGAATTCAGTAAATATTTACCAAAATCATAGTTTCAGTCCAGCTTCCACTGAGCTTTATATCTCTGGCACCCCCACATGTAATGCACAGACTTAGTTCTATTATTCTACCAATTCATCAGTCATTTGTGATCCTGCAAAGTTATTTTTCCTTTTTTTTATGGTTCAAATGCAGAATGCAAATTAATCACCCTGTTAGGTTAGCACTAAAAATGCTGCACAATTACAGGATTAGTACAGGATTAGTTAGTTAGAGCCCATTGTGGTTGAATTAGAACTCTTTGGAAAAGTCAGAACTACTACATCTGCCTTGGCTTTAAGTGACCATTTTTATTTCATTTATCAACAGTCTAAAAGTGAGTAACTACCATGTTATTCAAGAGGAAAGGATGAGCTAATTAAATGCTCACACCCTTATTTCCCCTCCTTTTATTTTCTGTGGAGATAGAAAACTTAAAAAAGGAAAGTCGAGAAAAAGTTGTTTTGAAAGTGACAATCATAATGATGAGCTATTGTGTGGTAGTCTACAGCTAGGTAATAGAGGGGCATAGGGGAGATGGAGTGTTGTGGATCAAACCAAGAATTCCTGAAAGTTTAGGGTTTTGGTTTTATTGTTGCTTGGTTTGATTTGGGTTTTTTTGCTGGTTTTTCTTTTGGTTTTTTTTTTTGGCTTTTTTTTATTACTGTTTTTTTTAAATATTAGTTAATTTTGTTTCAAATGTTTATCCAGCTATTTGTTTTCTTACTGTTTAACAGCTAGTATCATACTTTAAAAAAGCATCATAGAAAATTGAATAAATCAGAAAGAGACACATCTTTTTATAACAACCTCCTGAGGTATCACTAAACTTATTTCTGCTCTTTTACCCCTCGCTTCATGGTCAGCACTGTCATTCATTTGACAAAAAGAATCCCTACCTGCTAGCAGTGGTGCATCCAGCTTCTGCAAGGAGCTAGAAAAGCAAGTAGCTAGCTTTTATTTTTCTGAAATATGCCACTTTATTCTTGGATGATGTCTGGCTGTGGCCTCGGAATTCAAATTAGATGCTATTGCACTGCAGTTTGAGCAACAACTCACAAGGGAAGGTAACAGGAACTACTGTATCTCAAGGCTTATTTTCACCCATTTTAACTTCCAAGGGGAGGAAATGCATGTTCAATATGTTATTTCTCATTCTTAATCTTAGGTCAACAGTGGGTTACTTTGGAAAAGTTGAAAAAACTAAGGGGAATCAATTCTGAGTGACGATGTTGTGAAAAATTTACATATTTCAGTTTTACGGAAGTGTTGTGACCTTTTTTTGCTCTCCTGTATCTCAGAAGTATTTGGTGTTAAAAGTTCAAGCTTGTCGTGCACTTAATCCTTGATGAGAACAAGTGCATGAGGCATGTCTGAACAGATTTGATTTAGAAACAGAAAATACCCTTTTATTCCTATCCAGAATGGGAGATAATTAAGCAGTTCCAGATGCCTGCATGTGGCATCTTTATCAGACATGAGCATATTCCTTCATCCTCACCAGTAATTCTATTCTGGTTTGCCCTAAGTTTAAAATGACAAGGAGAAGAAAAGACAGTTACCTTTCCTTTGTGTTTTGTCACTTACCAAAAAATTTATTCATATTTTATGTGGGTTTTTTATTACTGAAATTATAATATTCTAACTATAATAATTCTATTAATCTATATAATTCTATAATAATTCTAATTATAATATATGCTTACCAGAATACTTTTATGTTATTTTTTTGGGAAGCAGTAGGACTACACCAAATCAAGGTACTTTTTAAAGCCTCCTGAAAGCATAACTTAAGATATGTATTACTCCCAAAACTCTGACTTGATACAGCACTGTGTGTGAAAATGATTAGCCTTTAAACATGGAGTAGGACTGTGGATCAACTGGAACCAAATCTGTTAAGACAGATTTCAGAAGCACTTCTTGTTTCATATGACTGATTTAGTATAGCTCTGCATTTAAAATAGAAAAAAAAAGGAAGAAAATGTCAAAAATTGAATTCTAAATTATGTACAATATTGAATCTTAGAGAAGAGGTGATGGAATCATTTATACAGAATTAATCAAGCATTTTCAAATTTCTAGCATGAAGTTTTCTTGCCATGAAGGATTAAACCCAGGGATTAAACTCTTACAAACTTTTTTCAAAGAATTTAAGTTTCTTTGGGGATCACTGATTTGGGACTTGCTGAAGGCCCAGAGAATAGCTAGTAGGCATGACATTTTCTGATTTCCAGCTGCAGAACTGGTTTCCTTCCTGTCTGTTGTGGGTAGGCAATTTTGGTTCTCGGGGTACTGGGCTCCACACATTTCTCAAAATCCCATAATGACTTGACATGAAGAAATGGATGAAGTTTCTTCTTGGATCTGTTTACAGATTAAAGAGTAGAGCCAGAGATTTTGTATGACCTGTTACTGGGTCCTGAATTAAGTTATTCAAGTTCTTACTTTTGCTAGCAGACTTATAAGCATACAAAATGACATATCTTTTAGTGTATTTATTTTTCTCTCAGATGACAGCTGTTTCTCTGGTTATATTTCGTTCACTTCACAGTCAGTGATAAAAGTCTATGCCAGCTGTCAATATAGTATGTTCCCATAGAACCAAACTGGTGGGAGAATAACTGTTTCGTCCACACTTCAGTTTTTCATGTCCTTTCCTTCCAAACCTGTTGCCCCCACTACAATGTCATAGAACAGCTATTTTTTTGTTTTCCTCACTGCTCTCCTTGGGAGGAAAAAATGTACAGTTTGCATGGCAAACCTACAGTGATCTTCCAACAGATAAGAGATAAAAGAATCCAAAGCATGAGGAATACTTGGACCCCTACTGCAAGGATGTCCTATCAGTATTGTAAGGAAGTAAATTAATTTCATTCTTCACTGAGAATACAGCAGTTCAAAATTTTATTTGCAATATGTGACAGAAAATACCTTTTAATACATTTTCATTAAGTAAACTGCAACACAAGTGTGCTGACTGCAAGGATGTTTTCTCAAGTTAGAGGAAACACAGGGATGATTATGTGTGCCAAAGTAGTGATTTCATAGAATAGTCTCACCTAATAGTTTCTTCATCAGGACAATTGGAGTATATGCTTGGAATGAATACTGTGTAGTACACTGGCTACTCTCTTTATTTACAGGCTGTAATGAAATGTGTTAGAAAAGAAAAAAAATGGCCGTTGTTTCTTCTGCTGATTAGCATTGCTCCTACTTATTTGTATGGATTACTTTTATATGAATAAAAAAAGAAGTGCTGCAATATCAGTAGGTATTCCTAAATACTCAAGTGTGCTATAAATGTAACCATCCCTTTTATATTTAAATTAGGTATTTGATATAAATCAACAAAGCTCAGTGGTGAAAACTGACAACTCCATGCATAATGCTGTAAAGAGAATGATTTCTCAAATATTTACTGCATCTATAATTTTTTTACATGCTGGCAGAAAAAATACCAACTGAGTAGTCCATGCATGTATATTTTATCTATTTTATAATTTGTGTCATTTTAATCCTCATAGTACCTCATTTTTTTCTTCCAGTAGACTAAATAAGAAATCTATGATTACTTACAGAGTCCTTAACAATGGGAGACTCTATTAAGCATGCAGAGAAAACAAATGCAGCCCATGAATTTAATTCTAGTTTTCATTATCTTTTATTTGTGTATCACACCCTAAAGCTGTCGATTTTATTCTCATATTCATCTTTCTAGTAAAACGTTTGGAGGCAGAGGGGAATGTGCTGAGCAACTGAATTATTGATTCACTTTATGGGAGAAGAAATCCCTGTATTTAAAAAATTCTAATGTCCTAAGTTACTAATGTATTTTTCCAATATTTGTAACTCTGGAAGTGTTTTAATTCTTGACAATACCTTATTTTCAAAGTACAGTAAATATTTTATGCAAGGTACAATATTGTAAATTGAGAAATCTCAATAGCAAATGTACCAGCTTTAGCATGACATCTCAAATTCTGTTAGGAAATGTTTCATGTCAGCATGGTGGTGTATTTGGCCTCTGTTCAACCTCTTGCAAACCATTAAAACCATTTTTTACCCTTTCTTTATTTAGTGTGCTTCTTACACCTTTTTCCCCTATTTGCCTGAGAGATAGTTTGGCATAGTTGCAGACGCTGTCTTCACGGAGGACCTGCTTTTTGTGGTTTTAAGTTGGATTGACTGAAGCAAAGGATAGCTGAATGGTTTGCCTGAGGTTGGCTCACTGGGGATTAGAACTAAGAATCCTCTTGCTCACAGCCATTTTTCTCTAAGCTAAAAACCTCACTGCCTTCAGATTATCCCAGCAAAATGAGGGACATAGCTCACATTTAGTTTATTTTTAATGTTTTACATTCCCTTTTTCTTTGTTCAGATTTTCAGAGATTCTTTTTCCCAGTCCATCTTATTTTTGGACATAGAACACAAATCCTTCTTTGGGTTCATATTTCATTTATCTTTTCAGGATTTGTGGTACATAATAGCATTTACAAATCAGTCTTCTTTTTAGTATATTTTCCTGGTTAGCAATGGATAACTTCTTCAGTGCTCAGTTCTTAGAAAGAATTGTCAAATAAACCTATCATAAAAGAACACCCCCAAAATATGATTTTTCATAACCTGTGATACTTAGTAGTAAGTATGACCATCTGCATGTATATACGCACACACCCAAATGAATGTATCTATACATGCATATTTGCTCACCTGTACTCATACACAATACTGTATTTTAAAACTCAAGTTTTATAGAATGGTCAATGATTACACCACATTTTAGTAAGAAAGGTTCCAATAAAGCTTTTTTGTTTCTCCAGTATCAAGCCATAAAGCTTCTGGCCAATGACAGAATCCCTAGAAGTTCTATGCCTTCTAGCAATGAGTCTATTGAGTTTCCAAGCTATTGGATTTGCAATAATTCCCTTTAGCAGTCTTCCCTCTTACTAACAAAATCTCCAGTGCTGGAAATGTGCTTGTAAAAAAGTGTGTGCTGAAGCTATTAGAATTTAGAGCCCAAACTGTGGCAGAGCAAATTTTTCTCATAGCTCTTTTATACCATAATTTTACTCGTGATGTTATTGTCACAGTTGTTTTTCCAATTCTGAATGCATAATTAAAGTGCAGTTTTCAGATCTGGTGGTAGAAGACACATTGGCCTTGAGGGATTGGTAATTATGAAGAGATTCCTAATCTATTATACATGACAGTAGGAAGAGGCAAAAATAAGGAGTAAAAGGTAAAGGACAACAACCTAGAGTCATCTGGGAACAGGCAGGGAAGTACACAAGGTCAGCATGTGGCATGCAACATTTCCTTGCCATCTTAAACAAAAATATCTTCATGGAATACAAAACAAAGTACAAAGACTTCTTCTACTTTTCTTCTTTCCTCCACCTGCATAAACACAGAAGGGCTTATGTGTTGAGATGGCTTGTTCTCCTGGACAGAGAAGGAAAAATATGTATCACATGCCATATTTTAGCCACATTTCTGTACCTATCAAGTGGTAAATGTGCTATAAAACCTAAACCAAGGGAAAAACCAATGTTGTCTTGATTGAAAGAAAAAAAAAAAAAAACAAACAAAAAAGCTATTCTTTTACTAGCTTTGGAGATGGACCATTCTGTAATCCTGAAAAATTTCTTTAATGGGTGTCTCCACAGTACAAAGTCTAGAAGTACCTTCAATCTCTTTGGGCCTCTCGTGTTCTCATGTTGCCCAGCCATTTCTCATTTCTATATTGAAGGAGACTAATGAGTTGACCTTTTGCTTCATGAGCTTGTTCAACATAAAAATTACAGTTATATTCACAGATTAGGTGGAAGCTGAAATGCATTTTTCACAGTTTCCTCCATCACAATCGTAAGGGACATGCTCTTGAAGAGTATCACATTGCAGAGAGTCAGGTGATCCCCATGCAGTCTCAGAGACTTCTTTTAAATGTTTAAAAATATTCCCAAGGATTCTTTAGGTCACTAGGAATTTCTTAACAAATCAAAGAAAGGAAACAGGATAAGAACATGCCTAATTTGTTAATAATTTAGAAAATTACCATAATTCAGACCAATTCAAGTCTACTCCAGCTTGTGAGGCTTAAGGGAGACCAGATGGTGGTAGTACATTGGAAGGTATCCAAAATTGCTTTTGAGTTAATTGATATAGTGGAGAAGAGATCTCTGAAGAAGTATATATCCCCAGGTAGTTGATTGCTTTGGAATTCCAACAGAGAAGAAATGTGTCAAAAACGAGAAAGGAAACATAAGTTATGGAGTGGTTTTGTCTTAGATTTAGCCCACTAAATTACTAGACAAGCATACATTAAAAAGAAAAGTTAAATTATTTGATGAATAAGAAAAAAGTGGGCATTGCAGAACTAGATGGAATTGAGAAAATAGCCTTTAGTTTTTACCTTCTGTATTTACACTTAATTTCCATTGTTTTACTGTATAGAAGTAGAAGACTTATATTTAATTTGAAACAGTAAATTTCAATCAGAATGGCAACATTGGACCTTCTAACCGCATATTGTTACATACAGCTGAATGAAAGTGTCCATATACTAAATTAAAGCTGCCACCAAAGGTTGTTTAAATTCTCTAAAAAAACAGATCAAATGAAACTGGAAAAGTAATTCATAGCTACAGTAAAATGGAAAATTAATATTGAACTTTAAATCACAGAGAAATCGGGATTTATATAGTGAATATTCACTCTTCTTTTAGGCTTCCTATTTGAACACCTGCATTGTGTGTACAGAGTCTTAGAATTATTTAGCTTGGAAAAGAACTCTAAGATCATTGAGTCCAATCTTTAATATGTAACAGACATTGAGTATAATATTTGGTAGCTTAGCTTAGTTTTATTTTTTCTCCTTTATTTTCTCTCTGTCATCTTAATTTTCTTTCTTTCATTTTTCTTTTCCTTTTTTGTCTTCCTTTTCCTTTTTTTCCTTTGAATATATGTAATTAAGTGTATTTAGTTCTTAACAATGAGATGAATCCTTCAATATTTTTATTAATTTTAGGTTGGAAATGTTTCATCAGGAGACTTAGCATTTTCTGTGCTTTTCTTTCACATAATCTCCTTCAATCTTTTTAGTGTGCATTCCATTAGAAGAGCAGTCAATGTGACCTTCTTCTACAGGGTTAATAAAGAATGCATAGTTTCATAAGCTTGATTCAATTTCCTTAATGTGAGCAAACTGAATAAGTGACCATTATAGTATTTGTCTGGTTTTCTGTGCTTCAGTGTGTAGTTACCAACCTTTTATATGAATGACCACATCTGGTGTGCATTTGGCCACGTAAGGTGAGACAAAAGCAAAATAGATTTTCCTTAGTATTAAATCAAATTTCCACACATTGTACTCTCTAATGTGGATCTAAAATGTATCAGGTCATATATTATTTAGCTGTATTGCATTTTGTGCTTTTTTTTTAATTCCATCCTACATTCCCAGTTTTAATAAATGCATTAATAGATGCAATATTTGAGCATTATATCTTAAAAATTCAACACTTTCAACAGATTCTTCAAACTTCAAAGATTTTAATATTAGTATCATAAAAGGTCTTTTGAAGAATAATACTGGAACATAAGAAAAATGACTGCCTGTATGCCCTATCATTTTGAAAGTGTTTTATTGCTTTAATTTCCTGTCTTACTAAAGTAACAAGCGGCATAATAGAAGATATACTGTAACAGAGTTAGAAATTTATTGGAAGGCCTGAGCTGGTTGAGGACTTTGTGTTGTGAAAAAAGAAAACCTCTATTTAGCTGAAAAATGGAGACATGCTGGAACATTAATGTTGCAGCAGCTTTAAATGGAGTACTATCTTAGACTGATAAGTTGCTTCTAGAAACCCAGTATGTTTGAATAGGATAAATCTGTAAATATATGTCTCACTCAGTCCCTGTTGTGAGTGGATGGCCTCCTGGAAATCTGATGCTATTTCATCCGTGAGTTGTATATGAGATGATGTTGCTATTTGGATTCCAGGTAACAAAGGCAGTGTTGCAGCTATCTTCATAGAGTCATAGAATAGCTTGGGTTCAAAGGCATCTGAAAGATCATCTAGTTCCCACCCCCTGCTGTGGGCATGGACATCCTCCTCTAGAGTGGGTTGCTAAAAGTCCCATCCAGCCTTGTCTTGAACGCTTCCCAGGATGAGGCATCCACAACTTCACTGGGCATAATATGTATTTTCATTTATTTATTATACTTCCACATAAGTGACATAACTAATTCTGGGCTTTGGCGATCTGGTATAATCAAAGTTTAGGCTATGCTAAGTTTCCTAAGTTTTTTACCTATTCTCTCTTTATAACATGCATTCTGGATTTCATTTCACACAAAGCTGAATCCATTAAAATCCGTTTTAAAAAATTATAGAAATGGAAGATGTGACAGTAAATAACCTGTAAAATTATGATGCAAGATGAATTCAAAAAGCAGTTATTTTCCTAGAAGGAGCAATGGACTATTGGCTTGCTGTTTACAGTGTGCATAGCAAGATATGTCAGCGTCTGTATGCTTGTGATGGAGTTGCATGTTTATCACTGCAGAGCAAGAAGTACAAGAATCACAAGAGCTTCTTAATCCCACTACAGTTCTGCCACTGAAGGATTACAAAACAGCTGGTTGTAACAGATTGCTCGGTATTGCCAGAACAAAACAAAAATATATAATAATGTGCGGGCAATGCTTTGAAACAACATAAAATACAGTTTAGATGGAGATTTTATTGATAACACTGTTTTTAGTGGATTGCACACTGTGTGAATTGCTTGGAGAAATTTTATTTTTATTTCTAATATTTGATGGATTATTGAACAATGCTACTTCTGTTTTGGTTTTGATTTTTTTTTTCCATGGAGACACTCCTAGTTATGTTTTAAGAAGGGCAAATAGTGTAAATCATATAATAGAAATCTAATGTTAAAGGTTTATGTATTGAATTAGTACCTTGGACACTTAGGGGCTCAAGAAAAAGCCCAAATATTACTGGTATCCCCTATGTTAGTCTTTGAAAGAATAATGATTTGCAAGGCTTATTGCTTACTGAAGCACTAAAGATTTCCTCTGGGCTTGCCACAGACAATCCTCAGGCATGTTAGAGGAGTCAACTAGAGTTAGTTCAAAGCAAGTTACTCCATTTTAATCATGGTGACTTTACCATTTCAGTCATGGCATGTAACATTGTCAGTATTTTTTTCCTTTTAAATGACAAGTTTGGTCACTTTTTTGAGGCATATTTTAGAGTGTTTGTGAAATTTATAGATTCTACAGCTCTTCAAAGAATTTCTGCTTTGCTTTACAACCCTGAAATTTTCTATCATGTCTATTTCATCACCTTAAGGCAGTTCTAAGTTAAAATATGTGGAGATGTTTTACAACTGAATGAGTTCTTAGTATGATATATAACCAATTATATAGCTATAATGAGTCCAAATTTGAAAAAGCAAATAAAAAATGTTGCACTAAGGATTACTAAGGACCAACATTACCCGCTCTTCATTTATTTGCAAATAGGAAACAGGTATATAACCACAGTATTCACAAATATTACGATCAATAAATTTAAAAATTCAGCACTTTGATTACTTTAATATTTAGCTAATTAACTTTCAGACCTTGGAGGATTTTTGCATTTTCCAAAGTCAGTGCCAATTTCATAATTACTTTGATCACTTCCTAAACTGCTAAGTTTATCAGGATACCAAATAGTAATCAATGAACAAAAAATGTGAATCTGGTTCTTTCTAATTTTTTTTTCCTCAGCACACTTGAAACAGATTTCTGCTGAGATACTTTTCTTTTTTATAGTGTAGCAGATTAATTACTGAATCTACCAGGAAAGATTCAACTTTTTTGCAATTCTTTTCAAGAGGTTAAAGAACCATCTGGACTTGACTGAATTTTGTAAAAAGTAAATCAATAGACTCTATGGTTATACTATTGCTCCTGTATTTTTTTGTTAATAAAGTCATAGAACTACTGATGATGATGGTCTTTACCCTTAGCCCTTCCTGTATTTATGTCTCTGGTCCAATAACCAGAGGGATCATGGAGGTGTGGTTTATCTTCATTTTAGCCCTCTTGATATCATTTTAGTCCAAAAGGGAAATCAAATGAGATACAGAAGATGCTAAACTTGCAGAACTCTCAGGTCATTAGAAACTAATTAGAAGCAGCTTATGGGATATCAATGATCCTTTAGGTAAGATGTGAGAGAGGGATCAAAAAACATTTAACATCTTCACGTCCTCATTCTTTCCAGACAATGTGGTAGTGTGTGACAGTTTCTGACTTATTTTTTATTGTTGCTTTTTTTACAATATCAACCAGTATTTTGCAGAGTAGGTGAAGTGCAAGAAAATACTGAGATGTTAATGTAGACAATAGGTCTTATCACTACTACTTCATTAATTATTATTCAAAAGTTATGATTTTCTAAATTGATAAAACCCCTATATCCACCTAAATTACCAACCTTGTCATGTATAATCTATATGAAAAGCAAGATGTGCTAAGAAAAACTTGAAGGATACGAATTAGTGACACCCTGTTAATATTAGCAATTTTATGCAAGCTGTTATTTATACTCAGATTTAGAATGCAAAAGTCTAGGAAGTTTTTAAATCTTAGTATCATTTCTGATGTTACATCTCAATGTTTTCACATGAAATAGCCTTCTTCTCCTGGAGCATGACTCGTTTTGTGGCAATATACCTACCACAGACGTCCAGCAAAGTTACAGAGACTAAGTTGGACTTTCTCATAATGACTTTCTACCTGTGATTTGCAAGAAGTACTTACCTTCTCCCAAAAACACACAACCTCTTTAGCTCGAGAATATCTGTGGGGAAAACTGCTGACTACAGGTGTCACTCACTGACATGCAAACCTAGTACTTTGATCTGTCCATCTGAACAAAGCAGACAGTAAAACTGAAAATAAACAGTTGTAGTTTGAACAAAGTTGACTCTTTTTAGCACAACAGAACTTCTAACTGCTTGTGTACACGCCTAAGTCTAGCGGGAACCCATGCAGTAGAATTAAGTCTCTGTGGACAAGGCTGAAATTTTGACTTTCTAGCTGGCTAGTCCTGCATGTTGAGAGCTACTGAATAGTTTATATTCCAAGTTTTGTCAATCAGTAGACCTTAGAATTTGTTTATTAACTCTTAATAATACTAGGATAGGAAGCATTAAAGACTTGGGGGAAGAAAATAAGCTTTCTGAGGTATTCTTCTATGTTTATGCAAATTTTAGCTACATTTTCATGCCTCCTTTCCATGTTACTTCTGTTGACTTACAAAAATCTCTGGAGCATGTCTAGTCTTTCTTTTGTAAACACCTCAGTCATTATTTGTCTTGCACTTCCATGATCTGACCTTTGACTAAAGAAGATATCTTTTTTTAAAATGAGGGACTTTTAACTTATTCTTCTCTCTAAAAGCCCTATCCTTGTTTATGTTTGCTTTCTCTTACAGCAAATGTTCTGTATCTCCACTCACTCCCTTCTTTCCAATCAATCTTGACACAAATGGCTTCATTCCCAGGATTTTTTTTAGGATGGTTATTCTTTGGTTGTTGTAGACCAGTTGCAAAGGTTAACAGTTCCCTTATGCATGTAGACTGAAGGATATGTGTTACAACCTGTCAGCAAATGCTTGATCCACATCAAAAGAGAACTTCAGACTTACATGTTTTTATAGACTGATTCCCTAAATCATTCTGGCTTTAAGGCATTTTTCAGTAAGAATTCCTGAAGTCTCATCTTGTAGTGCATGTAATCCATGGTTCTCTCTCCATCAGTGAAAAGCCTCAGATGCCTTACAGAATGAAAAACATGCATTAATTTAGCTATTATAAACAACATTTGATGGTTGCTTTCATTGTATTTCATAATTATCAGTGTACTTGGAGGATCTTCTCATTCATTTTTATTAAGACTTCTGCAAATATACAAAACATTTGATAGGCCCAACTATATTAAAGTTGTCTGTAAAAGGACACTATAGAAAGATTATTTAAATATTTAGACAAATACTTTCAAAATAGCAATAGCTTCCAATACTTTCATGCCGTATTAATGATGCCAAGTTAGAGGTGACAGCAAACAAATGTTTACTATGTATCATTTGGGAAATTGAGAAAATCCCTCATGAACAATGCTGAGTGAATAAGAACAATATGGGAAAAAAATAGCAGCCCACTACAAGGGATTTTAATTAGTCTGTAGAACTGTATGACATACAATATGATTCGAGAACAGTAAATATTTTAGTCATGGTTTTCATCATCTGAATTAGTGCTGGGCTGGAATGCCCCAGATAACGAAAGAGCATATTTCTGGCCACCTGCTTGGAAGTTTCTGGGCAGTACATCACATGCATAGTACCCTTCTTATGAAAGTTTATTATTTTAGGAATGGCAATAAGTCTCTTTATATAAGTGTAATGTGAAATTAATGCGGGGTAAAATGCAGTATTGTGGTGTTCTGGTTTCCTCAGTTAGGTGTGGAAAATAAGAAGGGACTGGTCCCAGAAATCTTTGGAATAAAATACAGATGTATGTAAAGGCACTCTGCACATAACTGGCACCACCTAGCAGAGTTCATCAGTTTGTTCCTAGTACCATAACCTAGTACCTAGTACTTTTACCTAAACAACAGCTCACTGCACAAAGTATTGCTATATTTTCATAGATGTTCTCAGTTGTCACGGGCTCCATGAACTGGCTGGTCTGAAACCTCAAAGAGATGAGTATCAGATAAGTGTGAGATTTGTTTACATCTAAATTTAAAAACACCAAGGAAAAGGAGAAATTTCTTAACCTGGGAAAATTTAAAAAATAATAGAGAATAGTTTAGGTATGCATGAGCATCAACCTGAGGATGGCATAAAATGTAGTCTGGCATTAATTTAAAGAAACACTTTATGGGTTTGGATTTTTAATAAGGCAAATGTGATAGATATGATCTGTAAGGACTTCAAGACAACATTTGATGTATTGCCTCAATGGAAAAGATCAGTAAAAATGGGATCAGTAAAAAAACAATAAAATGGTGAAGAGCTGGCAAAAGAAAGCTATAAATTGTACTGTAAAGCAGAAGTACGAGTTTGAAGTGAGATTATTAATGTATTTTTTTAGGATTAATGACATTCATGGATATTATTCTTCAGCCTAATCTGTCCTTCCTGTATAGTTCATAACTAGGTATTACATTGCTCTATTACTAATCTTTGTTGTTCCTTCATGTTCCCAAAATGCCTGTGTAGTTTCCCTTTGTTATGAGTGTACTAGGTAACTTCTATGCTATTATTTTTTTTCAGAATAAGTATAATATTTTATCTTCTAACAGAAAGCTTTTTCTTATGTATTTCGGTGGGTTTTTTTCTTCTGGTACCTTTTTTTTAGTATGATACGTCCTATATGTTTTCACTGAGCATCCAAGAGTTGTTTTGGATTCAGGTCAAGAAAAAAAATTCTTCTAGTTTCTTCTGGCCCTCTACTTCAACTTAGTAGCAACTAAAATCTTGGCATTCCAAAATAGGCCAGGATAGAGTGGAGGGAGTAAGTAGGAAGTAAGGAATATAGAGTTGTCAGAGCTCAGTAAATAATGGTAGTTACAATAGCCACTGCAGGCCTTACTCATGCTGACATGATTGGATTCACCAAAAGACACAACCATATTGAATGAAAAGAACACTAAAATGTAGGAGTTAAAATGGGTGCTTCCCCT
The DNA here is from genome assembly GCF_963513975.1 of Fringilla coelebs. Taxonomy (NCBI): domain Eukaryota; kingdom Metazoa; phylum Chordata; class Aves; order Passeriformes; family Fringillidae; genus Fringilla; species Fringilla coelebs. Next base: position 33,751,607 of record NC_140032.1, on the reverse strand, counting down.
CTCCCTTCAGCCTGGCAGAATAGTAATTATTTAATCCTTTCTTCAGATGGGGGGACCACCGGGTTCTGAGTTCTTACAGTGGCAGTTTGATAGATTTGCTGATATAACTCTTTCTGCTGTGTCACACTGCAGAAAATAATAAAATATTGTGTGTCAGAGAGAGGAAGCATGAATTAGTTCTGTAAGAATGTAATCAGGAGATGAAAGAGGAGTAGTCATGAGTTTCCAATCCTTGTATATCCTCCAGTGATTGTTTAATGTAAAATGAATAAATAGTCCTGGAAGCACAGAGGAGAAAACAGGGAATTGTTCAAATCAATGAGTTCAACAATCATACTCATCTTTTTCTTCTTCTTCCATGTTGCCATTTTCTATATATAGAGAAAAAATATGCCCCAATAATAATTTGTTTACTCTCCTTCAAAGACAAAATATGATTTTTAGTTTGGGCTAAAATATAGTCTCACCGTATTTTGGTGAGTGCTTTGGTTATTGGTCAGTTGAGTTAGGGTGAAGGAGAATAGGAGAAGGAGAATACTAATACTATAATTTGCTTCTGTTCTGGAAATATTTTAAATTAAAGAGGTAATCCTTGTTCTCCTGAGAGGAGGTCATTTATGCTTCTGATTTGAGGAGATTTAGTGGTTTTAACACCAGTCAGAAATAAACTCCAAAAAGGACACTCCCCTTTCCTCCCACCCCTTCTGGCAAGAGAAGGACAAAGGCAGAGACTTTGGGTTGAGATAACAACATACTGCAATCAAAAAGCAATGGACTAAGAAGGGCACAGTAACAGCAGCCATATTAGTAGCAGAAGAATGCACACAAAACATGTGCTTTACACTGGGTGTAAAGGTGTTCACCTCAACTTAGCTTTCCACAGCTGTGGGGACAAAGACAAGATGGCAGACACAGCCCATAGGTTGTGTTCAGGTGACTCCCAGGACACAGATGGCAGCTATTCCCACAGCCAGCTCTCCCGTCCCCGAGCGCAAGACAACAAAAAACAGTGACGGACAAACCCCTGAAAGCTCAACTGCCGTGTCCTGCCACGCTGCTCCCTCGGATGCTGTGCTCCATTCCGCATGGCTGCTTCTGGCACCGGTGTCTCCACTCAGCTCTCTTTAGCTCAGCTCCCTTCAGCTCGGGCTGGACTCAGCTGGACCTGGGCTCACCTCCTCACTCAGTTCCATGCAGTGCTTCCCACTCCACTGCTGCTTTCCGTCACCGTGCCTTGGAACTGTGTCTCAGAGGAACCAGTAGGGGATGGGCAGCCATAGCAGAGGACAGGGTCTGCAGGGCAGATCCTGCCAGCATTCCTGCTGGGGAGAGGGAGGCAAAGCTCCACTTCTGGGGGTGTGTTCACCTTTTCTTTGCCCTGAAACCACATCCCCCGGTGATGCTGCGCACAGGATGGAATAGCAGCCTGATCATGCCCCACTCTGGAATCAGGGTTGCATCCTGAATTGCAAATCTTGTTCTGCTGTATGCTCAAACACTTAAAGCTCCCAGTGATGTCTTATAGTCATCTGTTGGCTTTCTGAGGTGTTTCTCTTTAAATTTTTAAAAGAGATCTTACAAACCTCATTTAGACTTCTGAATTTTAGAAACCGGATACTGAAACTTAACAGTGGCGTGTAGGATCTTTATCTCTTTTTTGTCATTTGGAATTTTTCATGGTGGCATCCATTTTTTTTTATTTCTAGTGCCATGAAATGGCTGTCTCAAATCACTAGTTGATCTTCACACATATGATCAAGTATTTCTATCTATTGAATTAATATTCCTTTTTCTACTGTTTGTCATATCTAATGTAAAATAATTGACCTTGTAGAGACATATCTTTCTTACAATCAGCTACTCCCTGTCCAAAATCATGACCTCTGATAGTTGTGATGCAAAGTTCTAAGACTTGGGGATTTTGCTTTGGATACAAACAAACCTTTTTTTCAAAGAATGACAAAAAGTAGACCTTCACTTGATACCTTCAGGGTCAAGCTAAGTTGATTCACTGTTGAAAGACACTAATGCATTTAAAATTAGTGTAAACAGAAAAACTAAAATATCTATTGACAAGAAAAATGACAGGTTGATCTCCAGGCTGGCAAGATAGTGTCACATCACAATTTCTTGAAATTTAGGCTTCCTAAAATATGTAGCTTTTGAAATAGCTCTTGTAAAAGGTAAGATCAATAGATTAGACTGAAGGTAGAAAAGATCTTTTGTAAAAATGGGGAGGTTTGGCTTTTTGTTTATCTTTTCTAAAAAGTATAATATGCAGTATTTGTCAGAGACATTAAGGAGTTATACTTCACAGATTTATAACTGTTACAGTAACTTTGTACATTGACAAGGTCCTGAATTTTCTCCTGCTCCCTTTTTGTGTCATTGCATGTTTGTAGCTTTTGTTCTTTCCTACAGGTCTTGAATTTAGTAGAGGATGTTGAGAAAGGTCTGTGGACTCTAAAAAAGTGTCAAAAAATATGTCTATTCAGAACTAGAAAAAATTTATTTTGATGCCTGCAACTTAGAGAACCAGATTTGCCAGCCTGAGTGATCTTTACTGGCATTGTGTTTCTAGCGTGTATTACAAACTGAACTGAAATTCTTATACTTCAGGAGATTTGAAGACTGTCATGTACAGAATCCACTCTTTCAAAATATCTAGAATATGTATATCTGAGGTAAAATTTATGTTCTTTACTAATCTAAAATTTTGACAGCCTCCTTGTGATGTACTTATGCTCTAGGTGTCTGAATTCAGTTTAAAGCTGAGAGCAATTAGCTACATAACTTAGTGAAATACAGCTTTTGATGATGCCTCCAGAAATTATTCTTCTTGGAAGTAACTCAACAGATCATAATTTACACAGGTTTTCTGTAAAACTTAAAAATGCAGTGTATAGGAGTTAACATACCCCATGGAAGAAAATAATCTGTAATCAGTCTGAAACTTTATATTATACTTTTTGTAGTCTTAAATCTGTAGAAATACAGATTATAATTTTCTTTCATAGGAAACCATGTAATAATCTTCATTCAGTCTTAGGTTAATGTGCAGAGAAGCTGTTTGACTGTAGTAGAAGAATACAACTTCCATTAATATTACAGTCATGTTTTCATTTGGGTGTTTATCTACTAAATTTTATTCGTATGCTATCACTTAGTTACCATAGAACACAGCAGTTATGGTTGTTCCAGTATTTTACTTAGTGTATCTAGGTTTTTTTAACTTTTCACATATCCATCAACTTTGCTTAACTGATGAAGAAATTTAAAAGGAAGCATTTATTATTAATTATTGATCATACTTGGCCTTGTCTCTATGGGCAGACAACCAGAACATTATGAGCAAAACTGAAGGTAAGAGGAACGTAGAACAATCTTATTTTTCAAAGTGTCACAGAAATGCCTTCAATGTTATAAGCTTATAAAACAACTGATATCTTGTATCTCATCTTGTCTATAAGTGGTATGTCAAAACATTTCAAGGAGTTAAAAATGCTGAAGAGCAAAGGAAAAGACAGAGATCCACAGATGCTGGAAGCTATTTTTTCCCCTTGCAGGCTTCTACTGTTAAATTGAAGCTTCATAACTATGTAAGAGTTATCTCTGCAATTTAAGGGGTTTATTTGCCATTGATTCACACAGGATTTTCCACAGGTCAGCCACAGGAACAGTGCTGGGTCATGATGCATCTGCTTAAAGCTCCTGACACATCAAGAGCAAGATAGATGACGCTTGTCAGAGGGAAACATGTTGGACAACTGCTCCCTAAGGCTCTAGTGCTCATAGTAATTGCTAAATCATTTACATCATAAATTAGCAGGAGCAATATAGCTACAGTAAATGACTCACATATCTGCTGCTTTGTATTTACTTTAGAGAGATGGTAACTGTCAAGTTTCATAGGTGCTGATAAAAGCAATACACCACTTTAATTAATCTTGTGTTACTTCTCAATGTTCATATCTAGCAGAGATTCTCAGAAAAATACTGCGAAATACACTTCAAAAATTAACTCTATTTTAATATAATTGTCATGAAAATACAACCTTTTAAGTGGATTCTCTAACATTTATTGCTCCCTAAATTCTAATTTCATTGGTTTAGATTTATCTTGTACTCTGTCCATTCTTTAGAAAACCAATAGGGGCATCATTCATGATTCATAAAATGTACAAGGTTAAAATTTCTGATCAGTGTATTAAGACCTTTTGCTAAGAAATAGTAATAGATTTGTAAGAAAACAGAGAAATTACCTACCTTTATAATAGTGCCAGCTGTAAAATTACATATTACTTAGCAATTGCCTTTATTAATTTCCATTGATGCAAGATGCTTCTGATGGAAATATGATATTTCAGTACAATCATGAAGTGTTACTCTGTAGTGCTAATTTTGCCTGTCCAACATTTTTCCTAAATGTTTCAGTTTTGCTTAGCTACACTGAACAATGTAAAAGATATGGAGGAGAAAATCTCCAATTTCCAGCCTCATGTCCTTACTGAGAGTAAGTCCAAAGGATGTAGGAGCATTGGAAAAGTACAGCAGCCTGTTCCTTATGGAAAAAGTCTCATGTAATATTAGGCAGGAAAAAAGATCTGAAGAAGACTAGACTGATGCTTACTGCCTAGTTGGAAGATAACTGCAATCTGAGGTTTAGGGTTAGAAATTACAAATAAGCCAAATATTAGGGGATTCTAATGGATGAAGAAATCATTGTGCTGTCCCATGTTAATGTGAATTGAAGGAAATGACTTTACATGAACATGTAAATGAAAGTTGTTTGCACTCTGGAAATTCACAGGAACTAAAGGCTTTTACTGTGATCTTGAAGCCATTTATCCAATTTTTAATCAGAGAAGTGATGTAATGGAAATTATGCATTTCCAACACCTCCTTGATTTCTTCAATAGATATTTCTTTTTGATAACAAAACTTTGTGTCCTCTGGTTTCTAAGACTTAAAATGATCAAACTGCAAAATTCCACATAGTCCTCTTGTCTATATTCACAGAAGAGGTTATAATTGAATGATAATTTACAGGATAAGTCCTCACTGAGTTTTTTTATGTCTAAATAATAATATGCCTTTGTTTAAATGTGTTGAGTTGCTATTGTCTGCTCAGGTGCAGACTCCCAGTACTGCAAGAAACATGAGTACAGGCATCTACTTTCACCGAGTAATTTCCAGGATCACATCCAGGAACTGTTGAATCATGACTTAAGAAGCATTAGTGGATGCTGTATTTGTAGTAAATGCTGTGTTTTCAACACGTTGCAAAACATAGACTGAAACTCCCTTTTCCACCACTGCCCTTTACTTAGAGCTGTGTGTTTCTCTTTAGGTAGCTTCTCTTTGCTTCTCTTTCTCTTTGCACCTAGATACTCTTATCCAGAGCTACCATCTCGCAGAACAGATGTCAATAATAAGTGGATAGAAAAAGTGTTACTTATATGCAATTTCCAAGGAGTCTGAAAGGGTTTATATGCCAAATATATAAATAACTAGAGATAATACTATTCAAAGCCTGCAAAGCTGAACACATAGATGATTCTTATGTTTCTGAAGGAACATATTGATTATTATTAACTCTTGCAAGCCTAAAACAAAGCTCCTGCCCTTTAGACCTAGAGACCTGAAACAGTACTGTGACCTAAAACAGTAGTTTTGTCTGAATCTGAATTAAAAATACCAAATAAACGAATGCACAGTATTTTTGTGGTAAGAGAAATAATTTTGTTCTTAGAAAAAGGTCACTCTTGGAGGTTTAGATTTTCCAATATAAAAATACATCACTTTGTTGATGTTAAATTTAAAAGTATAATTTTCAAAGTAATCTGTTACTGAGGTAAGGAATAATAGCAGGTTTCTTTTGCATCTGTTTCAGTATTTCTCTAATATTTTGCAACATTTAATAGTCTTGAGAATGATCTCTAGACTACAAAAAATGGGCCAGATTTCAGGAAGTTTTAAGGAACGTTTCCTGTTCATTTTCTGCTACTGTCACTTAGAAATAACTAAAATGTTTAATTACTGGTTTCACTTAGCTTTTATCACAGCAAAACCACTTTCCAATCAGAATATGCATGCCAGTTCATATTACTGAAATGCATGCCTGACTGTAAAGGGTCAAACAATTTATAAATTGCTGTTTAAAAGTGAAATGTGGGAAAAAGCAGTCAAAAACAGAAGGTGAAGTTGATTCTTCACCTGCCAAGGCTGAATGCATTGAATTTTAAACAGACTTTTAATATTGTGTTATTCCCTGCTGTTGGTTTATTACGAGTTGCAAGCTGATATACTTTTATTCTTGTTAAAGATTTTAGTCATAAGGTAAGAGAGTACATGATGTGTAGCACAAGCTAAAGGGACAGATGTATAAGCCGGGAAGTTTTCCAGATTAAAGGTACTTAACACTGAATGCATTTGATGTTCAAACGCATTTTGGGATCCTGTAAATCTGTCATAAAAATGCACCAAGGCTGAGCACAAATTCTAACTCCATGCATGCTGGTCTGCATCTTGGCCTACTACTTAACACATTGATTTGTTTCTGATCTGTTCAAAGATTTTTTTTTTGTTGTTTTTTTTGTTTTTACAGAAAGACTGTATTTAGAATATTTAGAATTTGTGTTTCATAGGAGTAGTGTAGTGATCTTTGGTTTAAGTTTTATTGCCAAAATGATGCAAATATTTTGTTAAAAATCCTTGTGGTCGAGGGGACTTTGCTTAGGATTATTATATCCTATTGAATCCAGATAATACTGCCAGAAATGATGCTCTCTCTCTCTTTCTATCTAATGCTATACTCTTTTAAAGAGATTCAGAAAATAATTTGAGAAAATCGTACATAAATGGTGTGATAGTATTCTTCCACTATTCTTCAAAATAAAGGGGGATACAAATGCATCTAGGTCTGGGTGACTAATTGGAATTATTTTGTCAGTGGTTCAGCAAACCAAAATGAGAAAACTAGGAAGTTGAGAAGTATTTATGATCACTGATTTTACAAACAGAATGTACGATTTTTTGAGTATCAGTACTCATCTTCACCAGAGAAACTTTAATATGCTATTTTCCAATTTCTTCAGACAATTTAAAGAAATTTTCTGTGTGATTTTAAAAGAATATTTTGCTCTCAGCAGCAGTTTTTTAATGGATATGAACACAAAATCAAGCAATATACAAAGCCCTGCAGAGGACAACTCCCAGCCCTGCACAGGACAGCCCCAAGAGTCACACCATGTGCCTGAGAGCATTGTCCAAACACTTCTTGAACTCTGGCAGGTTTGGTGCTGCGGCACTTCCCTGGGGAGCCTGCTCCAGTGCCCAACCACCCTCTGGGTAAAAAACCTTTTCCTAATATGCAGCTTGAACCTCCCCTGACACAGCTTCATGCTTTTCACTTGGATCCTGTCACTGATCACCGGTGAGGAGAGACCAGTGCCTGCCCATCTTCACTTGCTCCCATGATGAATTTCCCTCTGAGATGATAATAAACATTTTTTTTTTAAAGGTGCTATGAGGATAGACTAAGGAAGTTGTTATTTTTAAGCTTGGAGGAAGAGGTGGCTTTGAGGGTAGCTAATAGCAGCCTGTCTATACCTACAGGATGTTAGTGAGAAACTGAGGCAGGCTCCTCACAGTGAATGAGACAACAGTCCTAAACTTAAGCAGAGCAGGCTGTGACTAGATAAAGAAAAATTTCCTCTAAAAGAAGAATCAAGTATTGGACCTGGTAGGCCTGTGAGAGCTCTGGCACAACTAGACAAAGCTCTGAACGGTGTGGTCTGAAATTCATGTAGGCTCTGCTTTGAGCAGGAGACTGAACTGGTGACCTACTGAGGTACTTTCCCACCTGAATGATTCTGGGATCCTGTGATATATAGAAGTGTGGGGAGAGGATAAAAGCAAGAAGAAGTGTAATGATCTGGACATTTAGCAATATTTTTATGGGTGGATATTACTGTTTCATAAGCACAGGAATCTGAAAGTTGAAATTCTTTTTAATAAAGCCACAGCAAATCCAGTTCTACTGCTTAGTCCAGGAGACATGAAAAAAAATAGGTGTAAGTACTGAATTTTTAACTTTTGAGCATGAGACAAATATTATCCTGTTCTGTTTTGCATGATATAATCTAGATATTTATTTAAATATGACTCATCTTTGTTGTTTCATTCAATGTGATAGCTGACCTAAGACATGATGAGAGATTGTTACATTTGGTGCACATATACAATCAAAGTCCACATTTAAAACCTCTGAAATTGACTTAAATTGAATTGTAAAAAGCAAATTACTTAATGAAATGGTTTAATCCCCCCCCTTTTTTTTTTCTTCTCCTTTTTAAGGATTAGGGCTTTCTGGAAGAACGGCATCTGCAATTACATTAATAGGATAAAATGTGCTACATTACAGTGACTTTTAATCCTTAAGTTTCAGGATAATAGCAGATTTTTCTGATAAGGTTTTTATTCATGGCATATTTATAGATATTTAGGGAAATTATGTTTTTTGTGGGTTTTTTTTAATCTATTTAATAAATACTAGAGAGAAATCAGAAGCAGAAGTCCCAATTAAAAAATATCTCAAAGTCAGTATTTCACACATTTCTTGGTCTCTAATGTGCTACAAGAAGATCACAAATTACCTCAATTTCCTAATTCTGTAACTGGCTATCCAAGATTGCAATGGGAGTTAGAGATCCATAAAAGTCTAAATTATTATTGCAATTGTAGTTCTTAATCTTTCATTTACATGCCTCTGAGCACTTTCAAGACCTTTTTCTACTGTAGGTTGTATTATATCCTTCAGTTGTGTCATGAAAAGGAAAAGAATGAGAAGACTTTCTACAGCTTCCCAATTTTCCCCATCACAATATCTGTGTGAGCATCCACCAAAGACCTGTATGTTCTTTCAGCTTCCAGTTTCATATGTCATTAATATTTTTAATTTTTATTTCTTTATAGAAAAAGCCCTCATTTTTCTTTTATATTTGCAAAGCACCTCGCACAGAGAAAAACACAAGTAGGCAACATAAGAAAATAACATCTGGAGATGTTATATTCCTTCCATTCTGAAGGAGGCTTCATAGTGACATACGTCTCCCTTTAATTTTTCATTTGTTGAATAATTTCAAGTCTAGTTTTGTTAAGGATAAAAGTTTAGCCTTTTTTTGTGTTTTACTAAAGTACTACTATAGGTTTCACTACTATACCATTTGTCTGTTAAGAATAACATGAAAAAAATACGCTAGAATCTAGCAAATTATTCACGATTAAAATTGGTTATTGGCATTTTTTATGTAGTTCAGTACATTTTTCCAGTTGTAATTTCTGTATCCATTCTTTTAATTTAAACTTCTCTTTCACTTATTTTGATTAACATAAATACAGTCTCTTATGGCGACAGATTTTGAGACTGGGACATGGTGTGACTCTTGGGAATGATGCTATTTAGGGCCTGAGGTGGACTCAATGATATTTAAGGATCCCTTCCAACTCATTCTGTGATTCTGTAATATATTCCTTCAGAACTCCTCAAGCCTCCTTAAAGCTGCCTCTAACTCTGCTAGTACTGGTCTATTTTGTTTCTTCGTAATAGATTCTGCAAGGCGGAAGACAAATTTTGTACTTATTTTTTAATCATTCAAATAATAATAATTAAACTCACTCAAAATAATTTTTAATTCATTTTCAATCAATAGAATTAAATCTGTCTAGCTTCCTTTAGTGAGGAAGGCCACAACATGAAGTCTTATGTCAAATCCAAAGTGCTCCAAATTTTATTTTCGTCATCACTCACATAACCTATATGCATGACTGAGCTATGGGATTCATGGGAAACAATTATGGGGCTTAGTTCTTTATATGGCAGTTTGTGCCTTCCTCTGTTTTACACAGGTTTATGAGTACTTCAGTCTTGAGTCTGATTCTCTAATGAATTCAGCAAATGAATTCTCTAATGTTCCAGCAAATAGAAGCTACTTTCAAATTATTTATGAGGGTAGTAGACAAATGTATTCCATCCTTTAAAAATCCTGAAGGTTAAAATGGACTGCTTGATGTCTTTCTTAGTTGAGGTAGAGTTGTAATCAGGGAGGACTGTAATAGAACTCTATTATCTACTACAATATAGTAGACACTGTATTAAAGTATAAGTCATGCACTAGGAGCCAATCCTATACAAGATCCTAGTAATTGACAGTTTGATTAACACTAGATAGGCACAAAAAATAATTTTAACTTTTCATAGATTTTATGTCTTTGTAAATCTTGATTTTCCCAATTTTCATTGCATAAGTTGTGTTAGCAATCTGTTCAAGTTCAGCAGTGAAAACAGTAGGTTTCACTAATAATAAGGATTCGAAAACTTCATGTGTGGCTGCATGATTTTTGAAGATGCTTGTCATTAGATCACAGTGCTTATTACAGGCACTTTCTAAAGAAGGCAGAAATTGCATCAGAAATTCATGAAGGCCAAAGAAAAGTTGCAGATTCCATGAGTGACACATTCAGAGAATGTGTCACAGGAGGCTGTAAAGCCATGGAAACAAGGAAAGCTTGAGGGTTTAGTTCATTTGCAATTAAAGTTGTGTTCAAAGTGATATTGGCTTTTCTTGAGGAAGTGACTGAATGGCACCTACATAGCCTGAGATTTTAAGGTTTGCCTAAACATAAAAATATTGATAATTATAATTTAAGGCCAAAAATTACTTTATTCCAGTAGAATTGACTTTTCTCATTTATAAGTACTTTATACTGATGTCTTGGAGAATGTCTCAAGCATAGGTAAACTAAAGATTTAATCTTTTTTTAGCCTCAAAAAGAAAGCACCTCCTATGAAATGCTTCTTGGCAAAGGTACATATTTATCTTTTCCGATTTGGGTTGTTCAGGGTTCAGATATTTTTTGGCAGTGGAGGTTGACTAAAATAATTAGCAATTGGATCTAGGGAGGACATTCATACTTCCAAAACATGGAGCTCAAAGACTGACCTTATTTCACAAGTGTTTAATATTCAATAAAACCTTCATCTGGAAGTGGCATCCAAGGTCAGCTCTTTTTATAAGAACACAACATAGCTCATAATTTCTGTTCAGCTATGGACATAAATGATGTACAGACATGAGCTAATGGAATTGTACCACCACTTCCATGGTAAGTTTAATGTCATCAAATTGTGAAACACATGCAAATTTTTCAGGGTAAAGAGTGCCTCCAACTTCTCTCTAGACCTGAACATAGTGGAATGTCATGAAGTTTTCTAATTACCACTCAGAGGCAATTGAAGCAACACTCACTAATTTTGATCAGCTTGTAATTGTCCCATGCCGAGCAGGGGAAGACTTAGAATAATAAGACATGCAGAAAACAAGCTTATATATATATATATATGTGTGTGTATGTATGTATGTATGTATGTTTTTACAAGATGAATTTTGAATACTTTAAGTTGGAGGCTGTATGGCACCTGAATTTTTAATGTGGGAGTTTATAGAGATTGCTTGGTTCTTGAGCCAGTGTGTGCAGACTGGATAACGCAAATGGCTTTTGCTCTTGGAGGAGACAGCTCTCGAGAGGATGCAGTTCTGTGATCTGCCAGACTGTAATTTTCATGTGTTTGATAGGATTAGAGGTATTTTTAAAGATATATCTGAAAAAATAGCTTTTATAGGCAGAACTTCTTAATTTTTCTATAACAAAGGAATAATATCAAAATGATTGCTAGCTATTAGAGCCTGTGGAAAAAACATCTTGACGTGTGTTACTCTAAACTTTTCTTTTGTTTAACTTTTTTCAGCTAAGTCAGTAATGCATTACATTGCAAGTTATAAAATCACATGGAAAAAAAAGTTAGCTTTTACACCACTGCCAGTGACCAGAGACAGACATGCACTGTATTTTCATCAGTGTGCTGCCTAGTGACTTGGGTAAGTTTTAAGCACAGTGCCAGTTGGCGGTCACTTTCCAAGCAGCAATGCCAAATATGCAAGGGGAAACAAAGCTATTGTGAGATTATTTTTAAAAATTAAGCTAATGTTCTAGAAACATGCTTCTAACTTCTTGTTCTAATTGGAAGCATTCTAATCCAATGCTGCCGAATGAAGCTGATTGCAGACTTAATTGCTCTTATGTAACAACTAATATCTGGCAGTAACACACACTGTAGAACACTGGCAGGTTTTAAAATCAGTTTGTTCCCTTTGCCCCTTCTTTCTTTGTTGTTCTGTTTACTGTGCCCAGTTAATGTGCTCTTGTGCCATAATAATCTCTAGCTAAATGGTAATTGCTCTATTGACAGCACTACTGTACATTTTTGACACATCATTATTCATACTTAACCACTTGACCTGGAATAAATGTTAAAGCAATTACTACTGAGAGCTTTTCTATGAGAAAATTGAGGCAAAGTTTAAAGATAATCAAAATGCAAAGCTGATCATGATAGCAACTGGAAAAATGGCAAATCCTATTAAACAGATTTTTATTAGCCAAGTTGATGCCAGTAGATATTATCTGGTAATTTAGTCTTATTAAAAAGAAAATAAAGCAGCTAATTGTTTACTATTCTGGAACTTATTCCAGCTTGCAATTTGCAACTGAAATTAAGCTTTATGTGGCTCATCTATTTTGTCACATTGAAATATGAAAATCATTTGGTACAAAGCACATCTGCTCAGTCCTTTCCATCTTCCTGGCAAATCCTCGTTCAGTATGTTTCATACATGTTGGGGCATTCCATTCATGCCTACAGCACCAGTATTTTAGATATTTCTCTCTTACAAACCAAATATCTTCAGATCTGAAAGCCCACTATTTTAGTACTTTTCTACCATTATATGTACTTTTTGCAACTATAATAAATGTGTGGGTGTAAGCTGTTTTAGTTTGGAGATTTTAGAAGGAATTTGGAAACTGAGAGGGACAGAGTTATTGTTGATGCAAATATGTAAAAATTGTCCAAATCTCCCAGACCAGCATTTTATTTTGATAGTTAATTGCATATTTGCTCTAGCTGTGATTGTATTCTTAAAGGAAAGTAAATGTTCTCCAGTCTAGTTGTTTAAAAAGTGGCATTTAGAGTGATCTCAAATAATTTCAAAAGACTCAATTGCAGAACAATGCCTTCAGTACAGTGCTTACAGTAAAAGCTGTAATTATAAGAGAATGCCAAAAGACATCAAGAAAGCCTTAAAGGGATAGCATAAGCTTTTACTGCCCCCATCTGAACTATGAGACTTGCTTGAAAACCACCATTAGGATGCAGAATACTGATTGTTGATATGTCACTATTGCTGTCATGGGAGAACTGTTGTAAGGGCTAGAAGCTTACAGTGGTTTCTATATTAATGAAACTTTTCCACACTTAATGAAAGCAAAGAAAGATTGGGGTTTTTTAATTAATAAAATATTAAAAACTAGGGAGGAAATCTCTTTTCATGTCGATCCACATTCAGAAGAGCAATAAGGTTCTGCAGCTGTGCTTTATCAGGCAGAAAAATCTTTTGTGTTTAAACATGCTCAACTCCCTATTAACTGCTTCAGTATCCTGTATGCCTATCAAACTGATAATAGATCGTTCAGAGGGCATTTAAGAACTCCATTCTTAAACTTTTCATTCACCTTATCACATCTGATTAATTTTAGAGGAACTTTTACAGTAAGGATAAAGGACCACAAATTGTCTAATAAATTTTCAAAAGTTGTTACACCAACTAAATGTATCTAGATGTCTCCTCTTGCTTCTGCTATTTTTTATTCATAGCTGAGAAATCTCTTAATAATAATATTTTTATATATCATATATATATAATTATAAAGTGTGTATATATTTATTCTTAGAATAAATAGGTTTTGTCAACAGTTAGGCTTCCAGTGTTGAGGAATTTATGAATTTGTTTCGGTTTGACTTCTCAGTTTTTTATTGAGATATGTACCTCAGAATTTAAGCACCGCAAAGCATTTTTGCTAGATAAAACTTTCAGTTTGTTTGATTTGCTCTTAAAATTTCCCTATGTTTTATTTCTACTCTGTGTCCTTTCCCATTAATGTGCATAATATATTAAACCTTGGGGTTTTTATGGCCATGGATGCAGAGACCAAAAGTCCTGTTGTGTGCTTTTATTTTCCGATTTCTTGAAGGCTTTTTTGATGGACCATCTTTTTCGCTCAACAAACATGGATTCAGGATTTTAATGCATGTCTTGTGTGGTAATGGGTGATTATATTATAACTGCAAACCACATTTTGTTAATTCAGATAATCTTTCATAAATGCCACTTTGTGCCATTAACTGAAAGACCACACAGCCTATAGAACAATCAACAGCTTTATTTCAGTAAAGAAGATTTTACACAGTAATGCCAATCAGGCCAGGCCATTTCAAATTCTGTTTTTTCAAATAGACTTCTTTTCCCTCTTCTTACCAAACTGAATGAAACATAGTATTCAGTATGTGTTCCTCACATACAGCAAAAGAAAGACAACTAACACAACCAATAAACTGTTGTTCCCTGCATTTTTTAGCAGAGAGGACTGTACAGGTAAAGAGAATAATTACTTGATAGGCTTCACTGGTCTGGAGAAGAAGTAACAAGATTGCTTATTAACATCCTGAGATTTTTGTACCAGAGTGCATATTGAGAGTCATTGAATTTTGCAGCTTTTGAGTCTTTATTGTTATATTGTGTCAGGGAAAAAAAAATTTTTTTGAATGTTCATCTAAAATTTTCTGAGGAGAAAGGGTGTAGGAGAAAACGATCTAAAGGCTAAAATTGTCACATGAATTCTGACTTTTAGGAATTTAAGGAAATTGGTAAGATTCCCCAAACTAATCATGTATTAGTAACAAATAATGACCTTGAAAATAGCCTGAGTTCAAAACTATTTACTCTTGTTGAAATGCTGTACCCATGCCAAAAATAAATCTTGGATTGTTGATAGCAACATGTAGCCATTACTGAACCTGGTTATGAAGATTCATGAGAGATTTATTCCATGCACTTCTGGGGAAAATTTGTACTGTCTGAGACTTTGCTGCAATATTAGAATAGCAAATAAAAAGAGGTAATTTCTCAGTCTAACAGAAGATTCTACAGAAACACATTCACACTACTGTGTTAACAGGGTTCCTGCTGCTTTTAAAAATAACTGTTGGAAGACAGTAATAGAGAGTCATGAAAACAGGGAAATCAGGTTCCTCTCAGAAGAGGATGCAAGCACAATGTGGTATAGCTAATACTGCTTAATGGTGCTACACTTTATTGAGCCCTTTCTTTCAAAAGTTGTAGCAAATGTCCAAATATCATCTTTAATATTCACATCAGGTTCAATTAATTTTCTAATATGCTTACAGGCTTGTAAATCACATATGAAAGAGAAAGGAATTGTAGGGATATTATCTTATGTAAGCTATAGATTCAACTAGGAAAAATTAAACAAAGCAAAGTGTTTGTTTCCTTGTTCAGCTTTACTTCATTTGAGGCTAGCAGTACGATGATTTTTGGGCATGTCTCTGTTCAGCTCAAATATTTGGCTAAATTTATACTCAAGTGAATTATATACCTCTGTATATAAGGTTATTTCTGGATCAAATCTGCTGCAGGTTTCAGGAAATGTTCTAGGCATCAGTGAACACAGCCTTACTGGTTCAATAAAGAAATAAAACTAGAAGAGGGGAAATAGATCACAGATGTGGTTCTCTGCTACTTATACAGCAGAGCTGATGTAAGTAGATGCTTGATGCTTTGGTTGTTGTGACTTAATCAAAGCCCTCAGTTGCACTCTTTCAAGGCTTTTCAGCAGAGCAGACAAACAGAATTTTTCCAGGCTCAAAGAAAAAAGCTGTGTTGGTAGTGGGACAGTTTTGAATCAAAAGCTGGATGAGGATGGGAGTGTAGCAGAATGTGGAAGGGAAAATAACAGAGCTGCCTGCTTCCTGGCTAAAGGAAACCTCTGGTTAAGGAGGAATGGATATTGGGTTAACAGAACTAAAGACATCAAGAGAGTGAGGCACAAATACAGCCCCTGGTGTTACAGAGAGAACATCATAGCAATGCCTGCACTTGTTAGACAAGGGGCCTTTGCCTTGGCTGTAATGGGGTTAGTGGATAAAAACTTTGGACCTCACTAGGAGGTGGATAGTATGGGCTCCCTTGAGATGCATAGACCAGTGTGTCTTTTGAGGCTAGCTAAATATGTGTTCTGGTTTAACCTGACAGGTGGCTAAACAGCTGCTCAATTCACTCCCTCCCACACAAGGATAGGGGAAAGAATTTTAAAAAAAGCAAAGTAAAATTCATAGCTTGAGATAAAAACAGTTTAATAGGGAAAATTATGATGATGATAATAATATTCAAATAATTAGAATATACAAAACAAGTGGTGCACAATGCCATTGCTTACCACCTGCTGACTGATGGCCAGTCAGTTCCTGAGCAGAGGCTCTGAGGCAGTTTTCCCCCTAGTTTATATACTTAGCATGATGCCACATGGTATAGAATTTGGCCAGTTTGGGTCAATGGTGCCAGCTGTGTCCCCTCCCATCTTCTTGTGCCCCCAGCCTCTTTGCTGGTGGGGTGTGGTGAAAAGCTGAAAATTCCATGGCTTGGTGTAGACACTGCTCAGCAACAACTTAAACATCAGTGTGTTATCAACATTATTCTCATCCTAAACCAAAACACAGCACTGTACCAGCTACTAGGAAGAAAATTTGCTTCAGTATCCCAGCCTAAACCAGGAAAATATGGTTATGAGATAACCTAGAAGATAGAGGACAAAGCCAAGCAAAGATCTTCTCTTATATTCCGCACACACTCCTGCCTTGTTTAACTCTATGCTAACGCAAGTGCAGAAAGCTTTGGTGTAAAAGTAAGTCTCTGAAAGAGAGTGTAACTAATTGATTTGATTGTGTTATCTGCAATGGGATTTGGTCTTGTTGTTTCACCAGCATATATGAAAGATGTACTAGAAATGAACAAAACCTGAAGCATAACCACTGTTTCCAAGATGGAGGACTAGATTTTTTTTTTTTCCCCCAACAGAAATTTAAAACCCATGTTCTCCTATCATAAAGATTGCTGGGCTGGTGTCACTCAGATGAATGCCATATGGATCTGGACAAATCTTTGAATTATTTTAATCCCATGAAACACTTTCTGTGAAAGCAGATAAAATTCTTCCACATGCCTAATGCTGTTTAAATTTAAAATGTGATTTTTTTTTCATATTTACATAAAATTTACATAAAATTTCAGATGAGAAGCATTATTTTCCAGCAACAGTAACTTCAATATTACATACATAATCATTTTTACTCTTTATTCTTTCTTACAAAAATAGAGATCATTCCAGTATAAGAAAAATGGATTCTTACTTTATTAATTTTTGAAACTGTTATTAGAGCAGGTGTCACATGGGTATTCATGTTACTGGATCCATTTGCTTCCTAGATTGTCATAGCAGGGTTCAGTTGAAGTGATATTAAAATGCTGAGTTATGTTTGATAACCAGAAAGTAAAAGTATAGCAAAAACATCATTTCACTGACATGAATGAGGCAAAATGTTGTCTTTTCTACACTTCTCAGAGGACACTGCAAAATAACTTGATTTTACCAGCTTTGAAGAACTAACTAATGCATTACATTCTTTGAGATGATTTGTTACGATGTCGTCTACCAGTATAATTATAAATGTGCTTTCTAAAATACTCTTCTTGATTATTGAAAATTGAGCTGGAAAACTACCAAATATCTTATTGTGCAGTTGGAATCCAGTATAAGGCACCTTGAGCCAATAGCACATTTTTAAATTCAGATACCAGGTAAGTGATTGGGTTAACACTGAAGATGGCAGATCTGGAAAGCTCCAGATGTGCACATCAAGTTCTGCATGGCATGATTTCCATCGTTTTGCTCACTTGCAGAGATGTGCCAAAAACTTGGAGAGGTGCCTGCAGATTGCTATAACAAACCTTGAGCCCTTTAATGTTTAAGGATATTAGAAACAAGAGATGTAGCTTGTTAATAATAATAGTAAAATCTATGTGGTTTTTTTAGCTATAAAATATATAGAAAGCCAAAAGCTTTCTTATAAGAGCCGATATCTGTGTTCTAATTCCCAGTAAATTGACTGAATTCATAGATGTATACTCTTTGTAGATGAAGTATTGTACTCCTCTAACTAATGAGCAAGCATCTTTAGTAAGCATGCATAAATGTTCCTAAATTGTATCTTTTACTTTCTGTATGATGGCAGCAGCTGAAGGAAACAACCAATTTGTTGCCATGTTTGCTTTCCTGATAGTTCAACCTTATTAGTGCCCCAAACTACAGAGTGATACTGATATATTAATCCCTCTGAAGAGAAAAGAGATCTATAATGTAATTTAAGGAGCATGTACTCTAGCCCTGTTTTGAATTGATTGATCTTGGTTTTCTTATCACAAACAATGACAAGTGTTGAAAGTATAAAGAATTTGTGAAATTAGAGATAAATTAATCAAGATACATTTTCTCTCTGTGAAATACCAGGAATGTTAGAGAAACTGCCTTGCTTTGTTAAAGTGCCAGTATGGTTTTCAGCAGAAGTACAAGGCAAAAATATTGATTGAAATTCATTTTAGAGCATTAAATACTGCATGTACTACTTCAGCTTTCAGCACAGATTTAGAACTAGAAACAACAGAGAGGCCAGTCCAGAAAAGGTACACCTCATTTGTCTGTTTATCATGTGCTGTATATCAGGAGTCGTTTCCACAACATTCAGGAAGTACCTGTGTTTTAAAAGGCACCATAAGTGAGATCAGGACCTGCTCCATTGTATGTAATGTAAGAAGAGCAAAGAGCTTAAATGAAAGAACCACAGCTGCCTTAGAGTGAATAAGAAGTAGTAATTTGATTATTGCATTTATTTTATTAATGCTATGTATATTTTATACAATTTTAATAAAAGTATCCAAATAGCTCTAGAAAAAGAAAAAAAAAACCAATACCCTATACTACACACATTTAGCATGAACAAGTTATTTTTACAAGAAGATTCATGGCAGACTGTATAGTTTCTTTTAGTATTTCACCTGTGACACTATAAATAATACATGTTTATTTAAGTAGAGCTATTATAGATTAGTATTTATGTTGTACATTATTTATAGACAGTGGTCTCCTAACATGTGTAGATAATGTTCTCTCTAAAATAAAAGTTCAGAATAAAGTAATTTTAAAGAAATGAAGCAGTTACTTAAACTGAATTGAATCAAAACCTGCATTTTGAAGAAACAGATTGATAACTGCTTTTTTAAAGAACAGTATTAACTTCCCTTTTCCAGCCTCTGAATGATTTAGTGGTTTGGTTTTTTTTCCATTGGTGTGAAACATTAGATAACAACAGAAAATATAAGTGCTTGAGCAGTCTGATTACTGCTGAAACTTCAGAGATCCTGCTTATATTTCAGATGCTGTTCAGGTCTCTAGTTAGAAATACATTTGTAGAATTTGTGTACATTTTTATGTAGGTTGAATGGAAATCTGACCCAAATTACACTTAACTTGTAAGATCATCTTTGCATCTGTGACTAAACTCCAGTAGGAAATTGTTTGGGAATTATGTGTTCATGTATCCTTGGGGAAGAATCCTGTCAAGAATATCATAGCCACTGTGCAGGCTATAATAGCTGTATTTATTGATATCTAGAAGGACAGTGATTTCCTCCTGAGACAGCAGAAAAGCCTTCATATTGTAAATCTGTGAACACATTCCTCCATGTCTCTTCTTTTCCAGGACGCTTTGGAAAATTACTTTTATCAGTAATAAAATTCCCCATTCCCTATGCATATGTTTTTATAGATAGTTGTCTATTCCAAGGTCTGGGTTTTTTTCTATTTCTGACTGATGTTTATTTTACTGTTTTCTGGTTTTAGAAACATACTAGAGGTTGCATTGGGCAGTGTGTTGTGCACAGGGCATCAGATAGAAACAGTAACATTTTTAAGTTCCTTCAGTATATATTCTCTCTCCCACAGTTACACTGCATTTTTAAATTCCCGAGTGCTGCATATTTTTATCTATGTTGGCTCAAGTCTGGATCAAGGTATTCAGAAGCTTTCTCTTTAAAGCAGCAGCTCTGTTTTGCCAGGTTAAGTAACAGAATAGCATTGAAATCTTTTTGGTGAGCTTGAACTGTATGTTATTTATTAAGGGACTGATCCAAAGTATTCTTGAGTTAAAGTTTCCCGTTGACTTTGTCAGTTTTCTTGTCAGGCTCCAATGGCTGTGCTATATACTTTTGTTAGGAGGATTAAAATGTACTCTTTCATTAGTTAAGTGCAAAGTGAATTTCAAATGAGTCAGAATATATTTAAAGTATAACTGTCAAATCATTGGTATTGATTTAGACACTGTTAAACAGGGGCAGTGCTAACACACAAGGGTTTATTCTTTGTTACAACTTGCTTATAACCCCCATTGATGATAATGGGAATTACAGGCATGTCCTGAAGGGAATGTGCCCTTTGTAAATTCCCTATAAGCCTTAGATTAAGGAGCCACAGTTCTGTGAGAGTTCAAATACTTTTTGTGTGTAGATGAAACTTTGTGAGCTCTCCTGTGTCCTTTCTTAGTAGTTCTTGGAAGGTAGATATTTCAGAAAGAAATATATCCCAGAGCTGTTGTCTTGTCTTTCCTTATCTGACAGGGAAGATGCCAAGAAACTGTGCTGGGAAATAGGCCCACTTTTTGTCCAAAGTGTGCAGCAAGAAAAGTTAATAGTTTGTACAGGGCCCTGACTGGTATTACAAATTTCTAGTGTAACAAAGAAAGGTTTGTCCAAAACTTGTAGGAAAATCAAACATGTAATTTTTTTTTTCATACTAATAGTGTATAAGTCAGAAACAAAAAGGATAATCAGATGATATTATGCTAACTTCTGTAGCTATTCATATTTTCACTGTAGTTAATGAGGATGCACACTTAAGTCTTTCTGAAGTAACCCACGGCCTTTGCCTGGTGTACTATGTGAGCCATTTTATTCCTCAGGTACTATGTTTGCCATCCAGATCAGATGCTTCTATGTTTATTATATTTAAAGGCATTTTCAGTTCACATAACACTGTAAAAAGCAGTGTGAGATGGCATGAAGTTTGCCATCCAGATGCCCCTTTGCTTTCTTCCAGAGCATTACTGCTCTAATGGGACTTGAAGGGTGCACCCGTCACAGGGAATATGTGGCATAGGAACCTGCTGATCTCTCCAGCTTTTTCCTAAACTTGCTTCTGAAATTCTTCTCATGCTAATTTTAATATAATTTTTTCTCATTTCCATTATTCTTTACTTGTAGGTTTAGGGCTAGATTCAGTGTTTGCTTCTGTCTCAACCCTACTGCTTATCCTAAACTTAGCAAGTTTCCACCTTCATCTTTTGCATATATCTGGTAACACCAGAAATTTTTAGGCACCTCAGTCTGGTTTCAAAACTCTCTGACTATTAAAAAAAACAGCAAAAAAAATCCCCACCAAAAAAACCCCAACCAAACAACAACAACAAAAAATAAGCGAACAAAAAATAAACAAACAATGAAACAAACAAACAAACAAAACCACCAAACCAGAAAACACCAAAAACGCTTGTGGGGGAGACATATAGGACTGGAAAATTGCTGATTTCTCCTTTTTGGCACTGATGCCTTAGAAGCACACCTATAGCCCTTACTTTGCCAGGAAAAGAAGCTATTGATTTTCTTCTTGTTCAGCTAATCTTAGGAGAGGAAAATGCTGAATTAAGATACATTGTCTCTTGGGTCACTGCTATAATGAGTAAGTTGTATCAAATGGCACTCTAACCTCTTTTTGTACTTTTGAAATGAACTTTCTGTCAGAGCCCTGTTGGCACTAACCAGCTTCACTGTTCCTCCCTTGCCAACACCACCCACTCACTGGCTCAGGATGCATTCTGCCCCAGCCAGGGCCCTTGTTCCCACCCCAGTGCTGCAATAGACCTGCCTGCCCCTCATCCTACCACCAGGCACTTTCATTTTTCACACCAGTTATAGACATGGCTTGATGTTCTGCCCTGGCCAATGTTCTCTGGCCCTGCAGCCAACACCTGAGTGTCTTGGCCACCTGTCCCAGCTGTGACTGTGCTGTTGGGTGCATTGGGTGACCTACTTTGGGAATGCGACCCTGTTCCTGCTGTCTCCCCACTCTCTCCCTCCTGTTGCATTCTCTGGCAGATTTCCTGCTGAAAAATTGAATCCTGATCTGTATGATGAACGTGCCCCTCAGGCCCCAGATCAGGAATTGAAGCCTGTCTTGATTTCCAACACACCCAGGTGGCTCAGGTTTCTCCTTACCTCCTCCTTGCTTTGCTGGGAGGGTGGCTGCTGAATTTTCTAGTACGTCCTTAGGACTCAGCTTTTTGAATCTGACTTGGAAGCTAAGCAATAGAAGCTGTGTACCTTGTGAATCTAGATATTTGTTCCAGGTCCTATTTGAACAATTTGGTCTCGAAGAACACAAAAACAGGTAGATGAGCTAGTCCAATGCAGTGTCCTGTAATGGTGTTACTTCTCAGGCTTGGTTTTCCCTGAATCGCTCCCATCTCTCACTCTCTACAAGTAAAGACACTACCAAGAGCTACTCCTGAGAGCTTTCAGACTACTGAAAAAAATTACATATAAATGTATTTACTAAAAACAAAACCTGTTCAAATTCTTATTCCTCATAGGCATGATTCCAATAAAGAGCATCCCACCAGACCAGATACAAACAGCAACAACAACAAAAAACAAAACAGAGCAAAACAAAAACAAAAATAAAAACCAACAAAAAAACAAAACAAAGAAAAACCCCCCATGTTTGGAAAATCATTTACTGTGTCAAAAATTATACAAGAAAACCTGCTCACTTTTAAACTCTATGAAAAGGAAAACAGTATGAAAAGGATTAAACACATCCAATATTTAAAAAATACAAGCAAACAAAAAAAAAGTGAATGAAACAAAAATTATGAAAGTTGACCATCCAATAAGAGAGATAATATGTATCTATGAGGATGTGGTTTTCAGCATTTTGTAAGCATACCACCTGCATTTATTTAAACCCACATTTTTTTCACAAATTCAGTCTTTCTCTACAGAATGTTTGCTTTTTTTTTTTTCCTCCTTTTTTTTAGTATGTAAAACACAATCCAAAACCTGTAAACATTTCCCCATCTGTTAGCGGACCTTTCTCAGATAAGTTTTTAACTTAAAATATAGTTTCAAGGGAATTGTTACCATTTGTCTGACTTGTTATGACATTTTAGTGATTAAGAGTTTTTGTTTTGGAGACAAATGAAAATCAACCAAGCAGAATCACTTTGCATATTCTGAGTCACTCTGCCCTTTGCTGTGTGAGGACAAACTAGTTTTACTGTTCTTTGCAGTCTCAGTACAATAAAGTCTACTGTTAGAACAGTCTTTTGAATTTAGTTAATGCCAAGTGGTGAAATGACTCAAATACCGATAAGCTTATGCAGAAATGTTGGCAGGCCAGCTCCAAATGACCAGCATTGTTCTGCAAGAAGTGTTCCCATGAAGCTGGTGAACTTGCCAGTGCCACACTGGATGCACTTTTACTGAGTGTGTATACAAGGAATTCTTTTTCCCCTCTTTCCCACTTACATGTAATTGAAGCAGCTATGGCCTTCTTCCAGTGTGGAAGATTCTTTAGCATTCCTACGTACTGCGTCATCTAATTCATCATGGAATTTGTTTGGCAATTCCTCCCAGATGACATCTTGCTTGACCTAAAAGAAAAAAGAAGCATGCTGCCAACATAATTATCCTTTATTTCCTGGTGCAATAATTTTAAAAAGAGAGTTGACACATTCTGTAGGCTTTCTGAAGGGAAAATAAGTATATCACACACTCAAAATTAAATCCTCTTTTGAGCTTCTTATTAATTAACATCTCTATTTTGTGAGGAAATATACTCTCATAAAGCAAGTGGAACTAGTATTGAGTAATATCTTTGCAAAAAAAGTTATAAATTATATTTTCTATGAGTTTTGAGTTATTTAAGAGGATTAGGTTTGTCTGTTTTTTCTTTACCGCATGGATTTTCATGAACACGATAAGGATTTACATTCATGCCTTTTCAAAATACACTCCTATGTTCATCATTCAGTTACTCATAAAAATGAGGTTTATTTCCCTGAATGCTCCTTGATTACTGGACTTAAAGCCAGAAATTATTTTAGTACTGATGAGAAAATGTGAAATGCTCAGAGAATGATTACTTGCATAGATTTTGATATTTTCAAAGAAAAATTGTGACTTTAGAAAATCAAATAAGATATTGAAAACATTATCAAAAGCCATAGAGTATTAGAAAATAAGCTACTCATAATTCTGCTTCTATATCAGAAAAAAACATACCAAATATATGAGAATTCAAAAAATAACATATAGTAAGTAAAAAGGAAGGTACTAATATAAAAGTAAAATTCATAAGGCTTTTTTATTTATTAGTATAACCTATAGGTTAAAAATTATACTTTTTAGTAAACCTATAAGCATCTAACACTTGTTGAAAGTGTCTGGGGTCTGTAGAAAGCCAGTGAGAAAATTAAGTCACTCATTTCCTACAGGACCTCTGAAAAGTGATGTGTAGATTCCTCAGTTAGGTTCACAAAACCCTTTGATCCCAAAATTGGTTTGAGGGAGACTAGTCCTAATGTGAGATGAGTTAAAGACAAGTTGTGTTCATGATAGGATAAAGATAGAAGAATTTGCCATGTCGGTTTTTAGTCATAATAAAAATAATTAAGTCCACCTGCAAATAATTTATTTTATATGATTATAAATTAATGTTCTTCAATTCACCACTTTTTCAATAAATACCCAATCAAAACAATAAATCAAGAGTGAAAGTAGAGACCTTTTCTCCTGCACTACCAAGATTTTAATCTTTTGGTTCCTTATTTTCTTTCTCTAAAATTTCCATAGGCAGCTATTTGTTCTGGTTTTTTAATCCCTTGATTCCAAAAAAACTGTATTAGGTAAGGACCAAGGCTTTTACCGGGAGTGTTGCCAGTAGTCTGCCTGTTATACAAACCTGAAGTGATCAGATAAATTCATCCTGTGGAAAGGACCAAGCAGCAAAACACAGACTTAACAAGCAAGTGGCAGAGAATTCACAAGCTGGATCTCAAAGTGTCCCACTCTTCCATGCAGTTTGTCCCAACAGTGAAAACAATGCAAGTAAAATTTCAGGACATTTTTTTCAAATGGATGATAGAAATCCAAAACCTTCTTTTCTCTTTTCATGTTACTGAAATCACTAAAAGTTATTCTCTCCTCAGAAACCAACTGATATGCTGTATCCAGTAGCAAACTAGAAAAAAAAAAAGGGAAAAATGCTTGTTCAGAACAGTGCTTAGGGGTTTGCTTATAGGTGTCATTGTGTCTCACATCCCTGCTGTGAAAATCAGCTTGCATTTGAATGTGCATCTTGACCCATAAATGTCACCCTGGTCCACTGAGCATCTTGACTTCAACATTTCCTGTTGTAAAATGGACAATGGGATAACACTTCTTTTTCTGAAGGAGGGACCTGTGACAATGTGTGCATGTGTGCAGTCAGGAGAAACTGCAGCACTTGGGATTTAAAAGCATGTCATCAGCCACTGAGCGGGAGATCACAGGAGGACGAAGTTGCTGGACAGTTTTTGAAAACACAAGGATTATCATTTCTGTTTCCAAGCCACTTCTCCTTTTCACAGCCCTGAATCCTTCTTGGCTTCTCTCCATCAATGGCTCGACGATGTGCCCCATACTACAGCAAGTCCAGCTGTGTGCTACAGCAACTGCCTTCAAACAATAAAGTAAGAAAATGCTGCCATTCCTGCACACACATTGTTTATGTTGATGGCCTTTTCTTAATTACGTGCATTTTCTAGTATAAAACATCTTAACAATATGCTCAGAATTTGAGAACGCACTGAGAGATTTGTGTAGAATAAAAGTATTTCCAGCTTTACAATGTCTTGATGATTGAGTAACAGTTTACATTTTTAAAAAAAAAAAAAGTTTTGATTTTTTTAAACAAAAAACATGGTTTTGCTCCAGAGGATTTTTACAAGTTACATTTTGTATGGCATTCCTTCACAACCAGAAAGACCTTGATCAGATTGCAGCCTCAGTGCTTCAGTTTAAAGACCAAGTGCATAATTATATTATTGTAGGAGACAGAACTTCTGGCATACCTTCTTGAAATTTAGGACTTCAGATTTTTTTTAATGTTAAATTTTTATAGTAATATTTGGACACATTCCTGAAGACATGGGAAGAGTACAGTGATTCTGAAAATGTCCATGAGTAACTACATTTTTCTATTATTTTAATTAAAGTATACAAAGAATGATACTGTCTTTTCAAAATATTATAGAATTATTTAGCAGTCATTTAACTATATCCATTGCTTAAATACCAGTTTTCACCCCAAATTAAAGAAATATAGATTACATTTTTTCATCACAGCAAATGATAATGAAGATCAAAACCTAAGGTTTTTTTTTCCTTCAAAACATAGCACATATGGTTTGGTTTTAAAATTACCAAAAGGTGTCTCCATTTTTTGCATACATCTGCTTATGCAGAGATAACAATCTGAATATTTTCGTACCTTTTCTTGAACTAGAAACTTGTTCTGTATTATTTTGAGTGACCTTTTCTCCATGATAAGTATTATGAATTAAAGACTATTTGAAGATGTGCATAGGAAAAAACTTTATTATTTGAATATGCATCATAAGTATGATATCTGGTGTTTTCCTAAATGTCTTTATTGGGACAGCAAGACTAGAATCTGATAGGAAACCTGATATAAATGTCATCTCTCATCAGAATCTAAAATGTGATGATTAACACCAATACCTTATTCACTGAGACATTTTCACAGATATTCTCCAAAGCATTATTGAAGTGTTTGATAGATCTCATTAGAGCACTTTGATGTCTCCATTTGTCATATTCAGAAGTAAAAAGCCCAGGTTAGGATACAGTTGCTTAGATGGAGATAGAAGATGTTACTGATGTATTGTTTATACCTGGTTAGAAAAACCCACATTTGGTGAGGGAAAAAGAAAGATATGATTATTAAATGTACACAAGGTGTTGAACTACTAATTGTGTTTTCATAACATGTATGGTTATATTTGGCTATATCCATAGTCATTTAAAGAATATTGCTCGTTCCAATTCAGAGAAATTAATCAGAAAAAGAAAAACAAAATACCTATAACAAGAAAGGAAATAATTTATCAAGAATCACCAAAAAGTTACTGGATCTTGTGATTCATGTGTTGTATAAAAACCAGCCTTTTGTGGATTGAGAGTTATAGGAATAGATGATAAAATATGCAGCATAGCGTCTTTTTTGCAATTAGCTGTTTTGCATCTGAACTTAATCAAACAAGCAACAGAGGACTGCAGACCTTTTAACTGTAACAAAATTTGCAGGTCTTAAATCCTTTCAAAATAAATTGTATCACCTGCTCATTCTTTTTAATTCTGCTTATTCTCTAAAAGCTAAACACTACTACACACACATTTCTTTCCTTTGATTTATTTAATTTTTAGTCTGCCTACTGAATAAGCATCCTAAATGTAATCATTGCAACACAGAATCTGAAAAACAGATGCCAAATTTTTGAAGAAAATACTTGGGTTTGTCACAACTATTTCCAAAATAAAACTAAAGCTCTTTTTTAATACTGAACATGAATGCAAGTCTCCAGAACTTGCCGAACTTCTAGTAAGTTTTAAAGTGCCTATAGTGGTAAAAGTAAAAAAAAAGCTAAAACTTTTGCTGCAGGTAATTCATGTATAAACAATGGATTCTTGACTATTGAGTCTTTAAAAAGACAATGTGTTTCCTAAATGCTACTGTTAATATATTTTTTAAATGTTGCACTTTTTTATTTTTCCATTTGGATATGATAGGATGATTGGATTCCTTAGATATATTGTTACAGGTGATAGCTTGTAAGCAAAATGTTGTCTATCAGAATAAAAACCTTCTGATCTATTATTGTTCTGGAATAATAAATAGAAATAGTCTACTTTTAAAAATACAACTGCATGCACATTTTATGTGCAATTTAACATATTTAGGACTACGCACTCAATTCATTCTCTTGAAAGTTTTACTTCAAAACAACTTCATTGTTTTAAGTGACTAAATTAAAGCTTTTTAGTGTTTCCTGCAATCTCCCAAAACAGAAATAAAATCAGTTTTAATTTATTTTATTTGCATACACTGTGGATATAATTATTGCTGCAGAGTCTTTTTAATTGTTTTCAACTAGGTGCTTGTCTTTAAGTTGAAATAGACTTCTAATTCTACATTGTTGATATTCCCTTGTTAATTTTGACAAAGCATCATAAATCCAGGTATTTAGGCTTATTGAATTTTGAAATGAGGTGATTAGTTGGAACATGGATGAATGAACTGATGCAAAGCAAAATGAATTTTTTGATTTACTGTCATTTACAAGTTCCTTTGAAACTGTTATGCACAAATTGTAAAATGTATTAAGAGGTAAGATATCACAGTTATAATCAACAATGTAAAATTTTCTCAAACAAAAGTATTCAGGCAACCACCCAAAAAGAGTAATTGTTAAATAAGTGTTTGCTGTATGCAGTTGGTTTTATTGTGTATCATGTTTTCCACTCCAACATTTCAGGAAGCAGAAAGGTATCTAAATTGACTTCCAGCACCAGTCAGTAATGTTAAACTTCCAA
The DNA here is from genome assembly GCF_963513975.1 of Fringilla coelebs. Classification (NCBI taxonomy): domain Eukaryota; kingdom Metazoa; phylum Chordata; class Aves; order Passeriformes; family Fringillidae; genus Fringilla; species Fringilla coelebs. The sequence goes on along the minus strand of NC_140032.1, from coordinate 33,722,814 downwards.
AGCTGTTACCATTATAATATATTTTAAAATATTAATGTATATTAGAAGAGGCATATTTAGGATTAAATATCACATTTATTATTTTTTACTTAAGTTTTATAATGGTTATTAGATAAAGGTAACAGCAAAGTACAATATTGTACTCCCTTACTCTCTGGTCATCAATATTTCTATTATTGTGGGGTTTTGGAGGGTTTTAGTAGGTTTTAAATGAAAAGAATAGAGATTTAATAATTTTGCCAGTCTGGTACAAATGCTAAGACATGCAAATATAAAGTAAACTGTGGATGCATTGTGTTCTTTCCCATTAAATACAGATTTGAGTTAGAAAAGAAAGAAATAACTTAGATGTACAATCAGAATCTAAAGTTCAAAAGCCACAGACCTTGAACTCTACAGCTTTGTAATATTAATTTTAGGCACATTCTGAACATAAAGAACTTAAGAGATAAGAGCCCCAAGAACAGTTTGTCTTCATTTGAATTAAAATTTGAAGACCAAATCTTTCCCTGAAACTTGAATGAACTGCTGCAGGACTCTAGAAAGGCAAATTTTGAGAACGCTGTGTAATGGTTCTCCTGTGCTGGTGCAGGAACTCTTAAAATCAGACTCTGTCTATTCTTCTAAGACCTGAGTTCCTCTCTGCTCTAAAGTGGAAAGTACAAGAGCTTTGTGCTTTCTTACTTCTCTAAACCCTGCACCAACTTTTTTTTTTTTGGCAAATCATTCCAAATTTGCAGTCTCCTTTTTTCCTGCAAGCCAAATAACTCTAGATGAAATTTTATAGAGTAGATCTACTTCAAATCTAGAAAAATATTTAAAAACTCAGAATCTTGATGTGCAACCTTTGCTAATGAATTTCTCCAGACATTTTACAACCATTTGTAATAAGTCTTCTATTTTATATTTTAAGCCTTTTGTTGAATAGAAGTCCCATATAACCATTTTTCATAGGTTAATTTTTAAAGATTTTACAGTAAATTGTATGTTTATGAAAAGATGTAAAGATTTCCATACAAAAGTGAAATCTTGTAATTTAATATCCTAGTTTTGAGGCCTTATGGAAAAAATACATTCTTTTGCCATGTATAATATTTCTAATTCTGCATTTCCTCTCTTGTTTTTTTTTTTTAGCTTGGTGTAATATTATCTTGATACATCTCTCATAAAACACAAAATTCTGCATGGATGCAGAGCAATCTCTGAATGTAGCATGTTCAAAGTCTTACATTGTTTTCTGGTATGAAAGATAATTGGAAGGTGATCTTCCTACTCACAAATCATAATATTTGCTTTCCATTCTTTTCTCTGCTACTGACGACAGAGAGAAGCCAAACCTTACAGCAAAAACTTTTTCTTCTGAACGGTTCCATCTCTTATCCTTGAATAATAAAATCATAGAATCATTAAAGTTGTAAAACATCATCAAGTCCAATCTTTGGCCTTAGGCCACTTAACCATATTGTGAAGTGCCATATCCGCTGGTTTTCTGAACATTTCCAGGGGTGGAACTGGAAATGACTGTGGCTCCACTACTTCTCTCAGCAACCTCTTTCAATGCTTAACCCCTCTTTCAGCAAATTTTTCCTAATATTCGACCTGAACCACCCTGGCACCTTTTGGCTGTTTGGTCTTGTCCTGTTTCTAGTTCCCTGGAGAAAAGACCAACCCCTGTCTATCCATATCCATCTTTCAGGTAGTTGTAGAGGTTAACAGAAATAAATTCTTTAGCTCTAAGATGGGACCAGTGGTATAGCCTCAGGTCTGTGACTTGCATATGCTCATTAATTAATACCACTCTAAATATTGTCAGCTTGAAATCTGTGCCACCCTTCATCCCATCCTGGTAATTCATGGAGACATTGCAGATAATGGCAGGGTTGTTTCTATTTGCCAGTTAGAGAAGACTAGTACAAATACAATATGCGATATTTTGCAGAGAGTTTTATTGGATGTACTGTTAAGACTCGATTTTGTCCTGCTTTTTTTGCACCGTGTGATGAACTTCACTGAATCTGCAGCCTACTGCATATATTTAGATGGATTCTGGTTGAGCAAGCCATACGTTTTTAGGCACCTTTACAGCAAACCGTGTTCTGTTGGAAATGTCTGTTCACATACTTTGTATTCTTCCATTTCTGGTGTTATGTCTTCACAGTTTTATATTTAATTAAAAATCATGGCAGGAGACTTACTTTGTCAGTGTAAGAAAGGTGATGGTGTCTCTGCCTGATTAAATGATCAAATATTTCCCACTGAGAACAAAGATTCATTTATGGGTGTGAAAGCAATTAGTCATAATCCTGAAACTTTGTTTTCAATTTTATTTTTCCTCATGTCAGGGTTGATGTGTTTTCAGTCAAATGTTACTTCAAGATCTGATTTCTAGCTTCCATTCTCAATTTCACTTTGTCACATTTACCTACACTAATGGGTAGCTGATATGAGTCAATACAATAACAGAAATGTTTAATTCCACTCTTGGTTTTATTTTATAGCTATTTACCATGAGGCTTATCTCACATTTACAGGACTTTACTACAAGTGGTCTGATTGTTCAGTTAGTTCAATTGAAAACTTTAGAGCTTATAACAATACACATTTAGAGCAAAGTATAGAATATTGAGCTAGGGATGAAAATTATATGTAAACATTACATATACTGAGCATTATATGTACATATACATTAATGAGCAATTATCCAGTGATCAGTTGGGTACAAAGTTCCTTAAAAGCTGGATTCTTTGGCTTATTCAAATTTAGATTCTTAGTAACCTAAGTGTGAAGAAAACATGCTGTGATATGAGTTCCAAGGTTGTTTTCTCAACACCTTGACAGAAAACCGTTTTGGGGGGAGGGAGGGGAGGGGTTTGTGCAACCTTTGTTTCAAAGGTGAAAACTGTATCATTATATTAAACTGGCTACCTGCAGTTCATTAGTGGAGGCATCATTAAGTAGTACTGGAACAGTTGTAGTGGCTAATCTTTCAAGCATTTAGCATTCACGATGACCTCGTTAAAAGTAACAAAGGTCAGGCTTCAGTTCAGCAGAGTCACCCATTCACCAGGGCGACTGGCATAGCAAAGTAATCTCTGTGTGTCACTTTTCATTAATCATGCTACTTTCCTCTTCACGAAATTCCAGCAGATAATTGTTACTAAATGCGATTTGCAACACCCTGTGCTGTGGTTGAAGGACCAGAAATAGGCAAACAGATAAAAACATTGTTTAGCTTGCAGGCAGCAAGTGTTTGCTATTCAAAGGTATCAATGCATAAACATTGATTTAGCCATGAGCTGACACTTATAAAACATTTGCTGTTTCCAGAAAGCCCTGAGGTCAGGCTAAGTAATATCCAAGGGCAAGTACTTTTACCTGTATAGCAAGGTTAGATTCTATATAATTTGTCTCATCAGTTTTAATAATGTTAAGCAGCTTCAGCACTGCCATAGGTCACAACAAAGTACACTAGATTAAACATTTGCAGATGTGGTAGAGAGTGTGTTCCCATGTAAGTTTGCTTATGACTAAATTGAAGAAATATTTGATTAAGTTAACAGTTTTATACTTTTAGTTAATTGCTATTTGGTATTTTTTATTTAATACATTTTCCATATCTCTGAAATTATTTCATGTGTCTTCTCTATGCTCTGAAAATCCTAGGATAAATTTATCTTCATTTCCATCTTCACTTTGTAAACTTCAGTGAAAACTGAGCAGTTTTAGAAACACACCAATGGAATTCCAGAGAAAGAGATTCTTAGATGTTTGTTTCATGGCCCCGTTTTGTCTAACACCTGGACAGATTCTGTTCTGTCACAAAAGTTAAGCTGATAGTTGCTATGGTGTTCCTTAGCATAAAGCAAAGTTCGATTGCCACAAAGGGACTAGGATTGCATTCCTGTACTTGTGCAAAATTTTGATCTTACTGGCCTGCAAGTTAAGAGAGCAAGAAAAACAGTGAAGTAAACTATGGTTTTAGTGTGAATGTTTCCAATCCATCACCTACATCACAGAACATCTGGTAATGGAAGTGTTTTGTTTGCCAGTTTTTCAAATAGGTTTAACTTGCAACTTACAGAACATAAATGAATGCAAAGTCAAACAAAATTCAGGACTCAAACCTACTCACATCACATCTCAAATATGTAGCAAATAAGAGTTTAGAGCAGTACAATTTCTTCAAAATGTGGTTTTCAAAGGTGATTGGAAATGCCTTCATTTCTTTTGGAATACCACAGAAGAATACCATTACTAGTTGCAGGCTTCTTATGTTTAGGTATAAGTTGCTGTTGGGTTTAGTCAATTCATGATTCTTCAGGGTAATGGTACAGAATAATTTAGATAAAGCAAAAGTATTGACAATGCAAAAATGTACAAACTAAATTTTAAGAACTTACTTATAATGTGAGAATGGAAAAAAATATTTAACATTGCTGAAGAATTAATGTGATAAATTATTATGAAGAGTCTTCATTTAAATGATAATTGGGTCTGTATGTATAGAGTGATCATTTGCCTTGAAAATGGTGAATGGTGGTACCAGATCATACACAGATCAGGTGCATACCACTTCTGATTTAATCTGAGCAATCAGAATTGGCAGTAGAATTAAACCTATCTAAAATAATAGAGCTATGACACAAAAATACTGGTTGTTAGTAATTCAAACGTGAAATAAGTTTCTTGAATTTCATAGAATACGGTTTTCTCGATATGGCATTTTTAAGAATATTTACAATATATTCACTTCAGGAGATTTTGTATGTGTTCCCTATTGTGCCTCATGTTCTGAAAAATTTATCCTTTTTCTAGTATTCGTCCATGACAGAATTTACATCTTTTAAGATGCAGATGTGCCTGTTTTGCATTTAGAAACCCTCACCTACAAGCTAATTTTTTTGTTATAAAATACATTGGATAAATAATTTCTATTCATGCCTATGAACTTCTATCACATTCCTACTCAGCCAGCTCTTTTCCAGCCTGAGAAGTCCTGGTTTACTAAGTAATTTGTTGCATGGAAGCATTCATTCTTGAATAGTGTCCAAATGGGATACTGTTGCAGTATTTAATTCCAACTTAAGTGCCATCTGCTAGTAGAATATTCTTTGCCAACATTTCTCTCCACCACTTAATAAGAAAGGTAGTACTGTCTAAAAATCAAGAATGAGGTACTTTCTAGTATATGTCTCTTGGCTTCTTCAGCAACTGCTAAAATCAGTTTTACTCAAAGGGTCTGCTCCTTGCTTTTATTTGGAGGAGTGGGGTGGTGAAGATTTATATTTTGCAACATGGAATATTATCTCTGAGGTGCGTGAACTGTTTTTAGCACTCAACCTATGGTAAAGCAGCATGAGCAGCATTCAATAGAACGTCATGTTTCTAGGAGGAATTAATCATCAAAAATCTTACATAGTGTAAAAGAGAGAGACAAGAAGAGTTCAGAGTATGGATTTTCTTTTTTTTTTTTTTTTTCTTTTTATATATTTCTTTATTAAACTATCTGGAAATTCTCACCTGCTAATTCTTCAGAAGTTGTCGAGGTTAAAAAAAAAAAATCCAGCAGGCACCAAGGCAATAGCTGACTGAATAGTTATGCCATTCATTTATTGCTTTTGGCTTTATGGAATGTGGAAGAGTGATGATTGGAGGTGAACTAGAAAGAGTTTTCTTTCATAATGACTTCCATCATAGATTTCCTAAGGTTAATTTAAGGCATCTTAATCTAAACTGAAGCATTTGTTTAACTGCCTGTATCAGCCCAGTCCACTGTGCTATTTGCAGATTATAAATATCTGTACACATGCATACAGTTCTGCAGAACTGAACTTTATTCCAGACAAAAATGCAAATTACAAAAGTATAGTACCTTTAACTAGTATTTTATGGCAGATTGAGTCTATATTGCATGGAACATCTTGCCATGGATTGCTTTAGATACTCAAATTCTGTGTGGCTCTAAAAATCTCCTGTAACTTGCATCTTACAGGAGAGTGTTCCAATGTTCTCACCCACAGCTCTTCCACTCTTGGAAGCAGGATTCATGATCAGCTTTTCTTAGAAGACTTTTTAAAAGAGATGCAATACAGTAATGAATGATGTGAATTCATTTTCGCAGCACTGATTTTTCTCCTTCATGGGTACAGCAGTCACTATCAAAATTTCATTTCATGCTTCCCCTTCTTGAATGAACAGAGAATGCTACTTGTTAGTAAGTAATCTTGCACACTGACATCCTGTTATAGGATGAAATTTGAGGGTGTATAATAGGTTACCTTTGGAGACTAACTTTTAAAGCTTCTAATGGTACAGATGAAATTTTAGGTCAGAATGCAAAAAAGGGTGGTGAGAACATTGCCAGCCCTGTGGGACTCAACTGATGCTTTAGGGAAAGTTTTATCCAGATTGTTCCCTGACCACAGAAGCTATTTTTATCTGAGAGGAGTTGAGCAGAAGTATTTCCAAAACTGAAATAGTACTAGGATTTTGGGAAGGTGTAAAATGGGCATGTGAATAGATTATATATAAGGAGACCTGGAGGGTGCCAAGTGTCAAATATGTGCTCAGCATGGCATAGTTTTAGTGCTTAATAAGAGGCTTGGGATGCATGAAACAAGTTTACATTTTCAGAATGGCAATGATACTGCATGCAGTATCATTGGATATTTAAATTGGATTGGGAAATGATATTTAAATTAGATTGGGATAATTGAAAATTTTTTTAGTTTCTTCAGAATTTATTAAATACTTTAATAAAGTTACTCATATTTGGAGAATCATGTGTTTCAGGAGGAACTACGTTTTGCAGTATTTTGCTGTATTTCTGTTGTGCCTTTAAATCTTTCTCAGAAAACCAAAGCAAAAGAGAAAGAAAAATTTAAACATAGTTTCGCATTTGCTCAAGCTGAGAGAAAGTGGCTGGATGTACCTAGTGTCAGATGCCATTCAGAAATTTCTATAATGCACAACTGAAATCCTAGCTTTGAATTTACTGATTGCACTGCTGCAACCATATCTAGACTGATGGCCATGAAAAAGAAAGGCTATAAATATACAAATATTATCTTGTTTACTGTACATCTACTAACTAGTAAATGCAGGGGAAAATCATAAACTTAATTATTTCTAATTATATTAAAATTAAGATTTATAAGTAACTAGATCAAACTAAAATTCATATTTTGACACATAAGACTCCTTGACACTCTTTAAAAAAAAAGATTAAAAAATGTGCTGTGAATTGTCAAGGACCTGCAAAATGAATCCTTGAACTACAACCTTTTCTGGTTAAGTTCAAAGAACTGCAGAAGACCATGCAATTTCTCTCAAGACTTCTGGTTTTGAACACGTTTTGGGTAGAAAATCAGTTTGCTTTACTCCAGATAGAAAATTTTATGGGTATGGTCCACAAAGGAAATGATGACCACAGTGTTGATGAAAGTGGTAGATGGAAAATTTATTTAGAGGGTAATATGTTCTTGTGGTTTTGATTCAGAAATTCAGAAGCATAAATCCCTTTTTTAATTGTTCAAGATCACCTCTTCAAAATAAAAGTAGTATGCTCATCATCTAGAATTTCTAAAAAACACATAAACATTTTGTCTATTAAACTTTAATAGCTATATTTGTTTTAAAGGGGAACCATATGGAGAACATTCTATTTCTATTCTCAGTAGATGCTACAATCAAAGATTTAAATAAGTATTTGCAGAAGCATTACATTTTAGTATATGAAACAATTTCTACAGGGCAAGTGAAAAGAGATTCATGATTTTTTTATCTACTTTTTTTCTCCCTCTATGCAACCAAAAGAACAGCTGGCATTTTCATGTTCAGGAAAATTCAGTTGAATAGTAAAAAAGATCCTCTATGAAACATCTCACTTTTTTTATTTACCAGGTGGAATGTTAAGCTATTTAGAGTATAATGGCCTACCAGTGCTATATCAATTATTTTGTTGCATCAGATCCCCAGGACTAGGGAAAAACTGCAGCTCTTTCTTTATTCTAGTTTGATAACTCGTAGGATCATGAACTGTCAATGGCAAGTGCTCTGTAAGTTATTGGCAGACAGTGAAGAACTTCATGCCTTGGTTTGTCTCTAAAAATATGAGTAATTTCACTGCAGTCATATGGGGTTTTGTTTCATGCTAAGGACATGTTGACTCAACTGAAAAACAGTCAGGTTTGTGTGACCTGCAGAGATAAAGTAATATCAGAAAAAACAAAGTGAAGATGTTAAAAATTATTTTTCTGATGTAAGAACATACGAAATTACTTTTTCTTGTTAAAAACACATACAAAGAAGTGCATTGAGGAAGAAGTTACCTAGTCTTCTATTTAAAAATTAAAAACAGATATAAATTGGTGTAAAAATAGTATTTTAAAAATTAAATTGTTTGCATATGCATTTGTAAACATGTATTAATAATATCATATGAAAGAAAAACCCACTGAACCTGTACCTGGCCCTAATATTTATTTAGGGTATTTATTGATGTCCTTTGCAAGCCAGTTTGTGGTTTTGCTTCTTTTGTGAATTATAAGGTAATCAATAGCTTGTAAAAGTAAATAATGTCTCCAGTAAGTGCACTAGATAGCTGTTATTTATCCCAGATCTCACTTCACCTATGAAATTATAGAAGGTGTACTACTGTAAAAACGACAATAATTACTTTAATTATACTGTAAATAAAACAGAAAATACATAACTACTTTTTCTATCAGATTTCTCTGAGGGCTATAATGATATAAGGAGCTTTTACTGTACTGTAGTGGCAAAGACTATTTTATTCATTTAAAGCCTATACAAAAGACAACCATAGAAGTAAAAAAACCACTGTATAAACATCATCATTATAGAATAAGTAGATTTCCATCAGCAAATAATATAACATGATGTAAATTTTCTTTTCCCCCAAAACCAATTTTTTTTTCAGTGTTTCTTTCAGTTTTGGATTATTAACATATATCTTTCCTAACTTTGTTGGATAAACAGCCTTGGCTTGTATAGCCATTTCTGATACTGTGACTTAGAGCTTTAATTTGATTCTGATCCCTCGACACACATCATGTGTTCAGGGATGCGTAAATTTGAATTTGGAGGTTGCCTGCTGACTTCTAAGTAAATAGGAATTTATGCAGGCTCCAGCATTCTTATAATTATTTTGTTGGTTATCTTGCTGGATCACATCTAAGAAGCACAAGAATAATCTGAGAAGTAAGTATATGTGCAAATATATTACTGTAAAAAAATTGTATGGCTTTTATCTCTGCAAACTATAGATTATAAAATTGTTTTCATTATTTCAGAGTTTGTGGTAACATCTTTGGCTAGGACATCAAGCGCCTATCAAAGTTTTCTTTGTAAAAGTGTCTAAAAGATCAAAAGACTCTGGAACATTCACCCTGTGTGTGGCATTGCTTTCAGATTCTCCCCTTAGGTAATGAAGATTTTATCTCAATAAAAGATCCTATCTCTGAAAACTGCAGGAGTTACAACTTCTTGGTTTCTGGTTCCTCCATAGTTTTTCACAGTTTTTTTAGTTCACTTTTGTTCATACCTCCATTTTCTTCCATAGTAGAATCTGTTTTTCAAGAGTTTGTTTCCCACTGAAGCTGTGTGGGGCCCAAAAAGGACAGTGGCATTTGAATCCTCCCTTCCCCTGGCATAATCCCATTCTCCCTGCCGACACTGCTTTCTTTTCTGCATCCCAGTTTCTGAGGTTCGAAGAAATGTGCTCATCTTTTTCATGTTATCCGTGTCTCTTCTGTGCATCCTGGCTGTCTCTTAATAGAAACATACATGTTGCATGTTGTAAATATGAGCTACTTAAGCAGAATTAATAATCTTTACAGCCAACCTCAGGAATCTTTCTGACATTTTGTCTAATGTTCACACATTGCTTTTACTGCCTATTTCCAAAGATTCCAAGCTCATCTGCATAAATTTATTATCTGGAAACATAAACCATTTTAGGCAACTATCAAACTGTAATAGCAGTAAATTTATTTACCAATACTCCACTTCCAGTTACTTTTTTAACCACTTCTTTTTTTTTCTTTCCGGCAGAAATCCCCCTTTTGCCATCACAGCTCCTCTACACAGAGAAGCAAAAACACCAGGCACTATCATAGCTTATTCTACATTACTGTGGTGTTTCCTCTCCTGAAGGGATTTCTCAGCTTTCTTTTAGGTAGCTTTAGTTCACTTAGGCATCACAGACTTTATTCAAAATTGCTTTAAGATATGCTTTCTGCCTAAAAATTGAAAATTCCTTAGTGAAATTTAGTTTTTTTTAAACAAGCTCAGGGGTCATAATGACTTTGGTATATAAATAGTCTACAAAACTGATATAAGTAGCTTCTGTCATCTTGTCTATGACAATTAAAGACCTGCCACAGCTAATTATACCACATACCAATGATGTACAGCTTCTTTAGTTTCCTTTCTTCTTTACCTTGACAGAATTCTTTTAACAGAAACTTAATGTCAGTTATATTCTTTTTTTTGAACATGCTACTAGAACATGTATTTTCAGATAACTGAAAACTACTATATGTAGAGCAAAGTCTTGTTTTATTTTATACAGATTTAGCGCTTTGTGAGGGTGAGAAAGTCTAACATTAATGTGAATCTGTTCAATGTTCAATGTTATTGTTCTCATCCTTTTCCACTTTAAAATGAATTTTTTTTTTAGAGGGCACGTAAAGAAAATAATATGCTTTCAATGCCATAAGATCCTAGCAACATCCTCTCTCATTACTTTATCTATACATATATTTCCCATCTGTAAGTGGAAATTTTAATGCACAACAGTTTTATCACAAGAGACATCAACAAACTTTCATATTAGGACATGAACCAATCAGCCCAGTGCATTCCGTATGGATATACCCTGTCACAGGGTATAAATATAAAACAGACATACCGTGATGTATACTGAAATCTTATCAGGCTCAAACAGGTATCTTAATTGTGCAAGTAGAAAGAACAGCTGTAACAAGGGGCATTGGTGCCTGCAGGCAAGTCTTTGATTCTGTACCTTTCAATCTTGTAACACTCTGCACTGAATATCCTTGTAGTCTTTCTCAGCACAACCTGAAAAACCTCAAATAGTTACAAAAAGCAAGAAGAGTATCACCTTAGCTGCCACTGTACAAGAGATTCTCCTGTGGTGGAAATTGCTTAGCAATTAGGTGGACAATACTAAAGTCAAGTCATTCTTGAAAAAGTGACTGAACATGCTTGAAGAAAAGAATTTATAATGGCTTCCAAAAAGGTGTTTTGGTAAATCAAACTGATCTTTGATAAATTAAATACATTATTTGCAGATTAAATATTTTTAGTGAGGTGTATTAATTATTAATTAACATTAATTAACATATTAATGAGGTGTAAGTGATCTCCTGTTTTCACGACAGCCAATACAGCCAGAACATGCAATAAAAAAACACCTCTGCAGAGTGAGCTTTGAATATAAGCAGCACTTTCCAATGTGTTTTTGAACTCTTTCTAAGAGCAATTATACTCATCATGCCTTGATATCCTCATGGTATGCAGAGCAAGAAGAGAAACCTTACAGAACTCTGACTTCTTATTAACTTTTAGCCAATTTAACAAGTTGATTCCAAATCCCTGAAGTGGTATGTCCATTTTAAAAGTAGTAGATCAGAATTTTGGCCATCAAATAACTCTCAAATCTGCATGATATCCAGTTTTATTCAGTGATGCCAACCAGATGCTGAATAACTTAATAAGTGTATCAGCTCAAGTGGGACATAACATGAGTTTGAACTACATTGTCTAATGATTAAAAACTTGTAGGTGTTTAGGTGTTTTACTGATAAAGCACCACTGCCAGCTCTCAAAGATAAAAAAAATTCAAAATCTCAATTTTTTTGTGGGGGAGAGGGGTTTTTTTTAGGTTTTATTAGGTTTGGTTTTTTTTAGTTTTTTTGTTTTGTTTTGTTCTTGTGCAGCTTCTTAGAACATAGGAAGGGTAGGGGGTTTCTACTTTCTTCTTTCTTGTTGCATAGGTTTAATGGGAGCTGGAACATGTAGAACTATGTACAGAGTTGTTAGCAGAGTGAAAACAGCTACAACAACAAAACTTCAAAGATCCAGAATCAAGTGATCAGGAGTTACAAGTACCAGAATTAAATTTGCCCATGTAAATTTCAACTAGGTGATTTTTATATATCAAATGCTACTATCTTCAGCTACATGATTCCTTCTTTTTTTCCAAATCATCCCTGGTTCAGACCACAGGAGCAGGCTGGGATGACCAAACAGCTTTTTCAATTATCCTGGCACAAAGAGGGGTCCAAGGAATTTTGGACTATACAGCTGTTACCCCCTGAGCTTTTGCATTATATTCATCACTATTGTAGGAGTTCCACTCATGGCTATCAATTTAATTTCAAACCCTACCTGTGAGGCAGGAGATTATTATGTCTGTCATGGGACGGGAGCCAGGGCAGATGGATGTGTCTGAGTCAAAGACTCAGAAGAAAAATTAATGATTTTCAAGGAATCCTAATATAGATTATTCACATTCATTCCAGAAAGTGAAGTCCTTAAAAGTTCCCAAGTCCACTATGGTTCTATGAATGTGGTCTTGTCACCTCTACTGTGATTCTGATGGCATTGCACAGGAAACTGGCCTCATAAGAGTTTGATACTTCAGTACCTACATCATGCTCTTGTGCTCTTTTGTTGGCAGCACATACACTCCATCTTGATCTACAGATCAGTCTTGAGTCTGTCTATCCATACACAAGCTAGTGAAAAGTTAATGCTTCCTTTTTAGCAACCTCACAGATAGAAATATTTGAGAATTTTGAGTGCCTAGCTTGAAGTTAAAATCTTCAGAAGTCCAGGAAGCTAGGCTATTTTAAGGCTATGCCTAAAATTCTGTGCCAAGTAGTCATAGGGACTAAAGTAAAATAATCTAGTGATCTGAGTACATAATTTAAGATGCTGAGCCCTATTTGTGCAGAAAATCAGAATCATATAGGTCTAAGTTCATGACACAGCTTAATATTACAACCACGGAAATGTTTGAAGTTGTGAATCTTCATGATTCTTTAAATGGGAAACAAAGTTTCAAGACAGCTCCACAGACCCAGAAACAAGGAATACACCACTTGGTTTCAATTTTGAGAATACATTTTAGGGAATCTGCAGTACCCTGTAAGAAGTCTATGATAGGATCTAGAATCCACTTCTACATAGCCAAAGTTTGATCTACATGGGCAAGTCCTTCTGATAGCATCTGCTTTCCTTATTTGACATTTTGCAACTTATGCCAGAAATCTGAGAGGGGTCTAATGACTATCACCCTTCATTAAGTGGTCCCTATTCATGCCCAGAGCACATCCTTGCTCAGTGACCCAGAAGAGTTTTGGGAAAAACAGTATAGGATCGTGCAAATATGGAATATAACAAAATGCAGATCCCAAGAAAGAAAAAACTAATTTCTCAGAGTTTGCTTTTACAACTTCAGTAATTAATAATCTTGCGATTATTTTTAGTTTGGTTTGAGCTTTTCCTGTTCCTACAAAAGAAAAAAGAGACTGAAAGTGGTTAGGTGGTGGTGTGAAAAAAACTAGGTTTATTTTTTTCCCTACCCTTATCTTAATTCTGGTGGAAAGGGGCAGCATGTAAGGAAAAGCTTAGTTTCACTTCTTAGAGTTTCATTAAAAGATACATGATTACATAATGTCATAATCGTGTTTTATTTCAGTCTAGCTGTCAGAAAACAAGCTCTCTGAACTCTTTTGAGATTTGTGCCTTTTTCACCCACTAGTGGGTTTTGGTTATATTACAAGCAGTGACCACTAAATTACCATTGCCATTTTAACCCAACCAAAGACTACAGAAAACAAGCATTTAACCAATACTAGTTAATAATAATTACTTAAAATTTATTTTAGTAATGACTATAGTTTCTGCCGACTTGCTAAATAACCATATGGTTAACTTCTGAATCAATCAAGAATTTCCTTGGACTTGACTTAACAGGGTGACATACAATTTAAGTACATGAAGTGTGATAAATACAAGCTGTCTTGATGAAGATCTCTCTGTTGACTTAGATAATGATTGAATAAGAGAAGTGTAATAACAAATATGTGCATAGATATTTTAAAGGAGAAATCAAGCCAGCCTGTTAGAATTATCAACAGAAAGTTTAGTATGGTTAACACTTTTCCTTAGTTACATACAGTAAGCAGAAGCAGTGTTGTGCACACAGAAAAACATTAGCACACTTGCTACAGGTCATAGGCAATCAAAGATATAGTTTCATTATTTTTCTACTGCTTTACACCTTTAACTGATGCAAATAGAAAGCTGAATGTAGTATAACTCTTATGGTACACAAGGATGCTGCTTTAGTCAGACTGAACAACTTATGAGGCTATTTTTATTTCAATTTCTTATAAGACAGTTTACAAATTTGTCTCCAATGATGTAAAGGAGATATTTTGCAGATCATTACTTGGCTAAAAGGACAGTTTCACCATCATTGTTCAGATTCCTTTACTTTAAATCTGAAGAGTAAACTAGATGTTTTACTGCATTGTCTAAACACAGAGGTCTATACAGAAGCAGCATATAGGAAAGAAACACTGACATTTTAGCGGATATATTCCATCCACATGATTGCTTTGCAATAGAAATTGTAGTGATGTGGTCCTGAATCATGATTCATAAACAGCTGGTTTACCACTATAAAAATTACTGCAAGGTTCAAATTGAACACTTTTACAAAGTTAGGTTGATGACAATTTTTTTCTATTTTTCCAAGCCTTCAGAAAACTCTTTCCCACTAAGCTCTGATGCAACAAAGACAGAAAGTTAACATAGTACCAATTTGACTTTGGGCTGTGACCACATTTATCAACAATAGGAAGCAAGCAAAGCATATTTATGATTAGAGTCATTTGAAAACAAATTTTTTAAGCGCCAAGTTTGCTACTAGTTTGCCAATGAAACATTCCTCCCAAACTTTGTGGCATTAATGTACATGAATAGAGGATGGTAACAACAACTTTACTCAAATGTTTCAGCTTTTCCCCTAAAGGAATGAGTCGTATTTGCTACAGGATCTTCCTGCAGCCAGAGGAGAACACAGGACTGTGGGAAGGCTGTGTGCCAATGTATTCTAGTTCCTTCAGTGCTCAGTTCAAGAAGAAGAGGGGAAGAAAAAACTCAACATAAACTTAATTCCAGTAAATTATTTCAATTAAGGTATTTTTTCAAAAATCGAAGGGGATTTAATCAGCATTGCATAGACTAATTATAAAGGCAGTCAGTAAAAGTGGCATGTACAACTATACACTTTACACACTACGAAAAATAATATTTTTTCCTCAGTTTCAATACTCAAATGAAAATGGAAAATAAAAAATAGAGAAAAGGGGGAGAATTTTCAGAAATTCCAGAAAGAGGGTGCATGAGAGATAGAAGTAGCTCAGAAAAGGAGATGGGTATATGCTCCCAAACATGCAAAGAAACCTGAAACCCTGAATGGCAGTTTGCAACTTAGAAAAAAGTCTCCTAAGTGCCAGTTCATTTTTCATCAAGTTAAATCAGCTGGTGATCATCAGAAAAAGATGCTCACATCTTCCCCAATATGCCAGTGATCCAGAGAGATCATTGCATTGGCCCTATTGCAAAGTGTGGTGAGTTGGTTTTTGTGGGTTTTTTTTCCTTTTTGCTATCTGTAAGCACTCTAAGGATATTACCCTACCCTGACTTGCTTTTCTTGGTGAAGAAAAGCAACTTTAATGAGGCCTTTACTTTCCTCCCTTAAAGTATCAGCCAACCAGCCCAAGAGGGGAAGTGGTAATTTGCTACTCTGGTTTACTGTTGTTTAGGCAAAGCTCCAACAGCTGGTGTCTTGATTCAGAGGTGTTAAATAGTAGCACAGAAAAGCTGTAGTAACTCTGCTTGATCTTCCTGATTGTAAAGCCAGGAACCTTTCAGGTTTAATACCTTTGGTAAGTTAAGCTGTGCTAAATTGCATGCTTAAATTTAAGGGGATGAGATGTGTTTGTGTTTGAAGCCATCATATTTTTTTTGAAGGTTTGCTTATCTGTTACAAAATGATCTCTGAAAAGCTGCTCTTGCCTATGAGGGTCGTTGAAGGTAGGCAGCAGCCACTTTTATTTTGTGAAGAGCAGGAGAGGCTAGGCTAAAATTTGCAGTCTGATGCTATGTTATTAAGCCCCATATGTTGCAGCCCACAACAAGATGGTGTTACAGAGAAACATGCCAAGTTTATTGGGAAAAGAACTGAGAGCTATAGAAAGAGAGAAAGAGCTACTCTTTTTTAACTTTATAGTTGAGGCTGCAACATCCTTATGGTTGTAGACAGAAATGCTGATAGAGGAGCTTTTTGCAGTGAAGTGGACTTAATGTGGAGAACAGACAACAGGAGGATTTTTCTCAGAGTGCCAAATGTGTTGTGGTCCCTCCTATATATGTGAAGTTGAGGGGATTTTGAGTCTGTCAAAAGAGAGGCATAAGGGGGAAAACAAAGGAACTGGAATTAATTTCAGTTTCACTTGCACACACTGTAGACTATCAGCATGGTACATAATATTTCTCAATCTACCTGTCTACTTTTCAGGAAAGAAATTATACCAATCATTTATTTTCCTGTTATGATGTTTAGGGAGCATGCCAAGCATGCACTACATTACAGAGATAGCAGTAGAAAAGTAAGCATAATGATCATTCAGATTTCTGAAAAAATATGTCCTTTAACATAGCTTTTGTGTTCTATAGCAGAAAGAGGAGGGTAGGTCAAGGCTACTGCTCAATCCAGATCCTGTTCTTTTAGTTGTAATTAATTTTGTCCCATAGGTAATCCCATGATCAGCTGGATTTCCATATATACTCTGAATTGCAAAGCCTGAGTGTATACCTTACTAGCAAGAAAAAGATAGATTTGTTTTTTGGGTTTTGTGAATTTGCCACTTGCAGGGTAGATAATTTTTCTTACAATCTGACTGGTTGATATATGATGATGAAACCAACCTCTGTTTTAAATAACTTTTTTTAAAAGGAATAAATACCCAGACGCTGATGTCTGGATCAGTGCTTTCAGTACTAGATGCTGAAGAATATAGCATTTTGAACAGTCATCTGTTTTTCTTTTTTAAACTTGTGTATCATCACTTATAAATCATTATTACCAAAATGCTCTTTAACTTCTTCCTACAATTTTTGCCTGCACATTTACAGTGATACTGCCTTTAATTATAGGACATAGACTATTCCTTGCAATTCAGTCTATTTTAAGCTTAACACTATTTTAAACTTAACACTTTCTAACCTTAAATAAATGTGTAACATCTATTCAGTGCAGTATAAAGGACTTCTCCAGACGGTTTGATCATGACAGATAACCTTATTTATTGTTATGACAGTACAGGGGCAAGCTGCACCTGGGGTCTCCTCCCCAGTCTGTCTTGCAGGCTTCTATTTCAAGCAACAAACTTTACCAACACTCTGGCAGGATTGAATATGGCAGCTGACCTAACTGCAGACTGAAGCCATGCTCTCAGATTCTTGCTCCAGTTTCATGTCAATCAATTCATCCTTTATACAACCTTTACAAGTGTTTTCTTCAGATAGACTAGGCTGCTGTTTCTTCTTTTACTTTACTGTTCTCAGTCTTGATACTAGGACATTGCTCCCTTTTCTGATAGGGTGAACCTGGTGAGCCCAACTGTAAATTTTGATTTTGTCTCAGTGACACATTTCTGTAAGGTTCTGTGACAAAGATCAAAGTTACAAAGAGTATCTCCCTAAAAAGATGTGCTATCCCTTCCTGTCAGAACACATCACAAGTACAAGAAAGGTTGATCACAATAGGTTCACTTGCCCAGGTCAGTGGAACATGCAGGTGGCTGAGCTGCAGGAGGTGGTGATAAGGCTATATAACATCAGGGAGGCTGAGAAGGAGTTAAATAGCTGTTTCCAAGTACAGTCTGCAGGGAACCCAAAGCCTGCAGCCAAACAGCTGAAAACTTCCCCCAACAGCACGCACACCGCAGGAAGGGGGACCGGTAATACATAAGAATGAAAGCTTGCAGTGGCAAGGACCAGCAGGAGAAAGAGACTTCCTTGAAGCCTGAGGTGCCCTTACAGAACCCGTTCCCTGCTCTGCAAACTGAAGAGGAAAGACCCATCACCTCAGGAGAGCTGGCGGGGCTGAATAATGCAGTCCAGCGTGCTCCCTGTGCAACAACCAGAGCAGCTAAGAAGAGGCCACAGGTAGCAAACAGTAGGTGACTCTTCCAGGAGCTATGAAGGCACCCATTTGGCAGCCTAAAGTGCTCTCTAGAGAGGTGTGCCGCTCGCGTCAGGGACGGCACTGAGACTGCAGAGCTGTGCACTGACTCCTGGCTGCTGTCTGCTGCTGTTGTTTCAGTGGGCACCAGGTATGCAACCAAAGCAGTCTGAGGAGTACCAAGAAGGATTAGAGTCTGGGAAGCAGCAGTAAGGGACTCTGGAACACAGGTCGGTTTTTCACCAATCCTGCTAGTCAGAGGAAAGGGTTTGAAAGGGAAAGTTGATGGCAGTGAATTGACAAATGGTGACACAGCCAGGGGTTTATCTGTTACACCATGGGACTCACTTTGAGAAACCTGGGGGCTGATGGAGTTCATCTATCAGAGGAGGACAGCAGCGTCTTCATTCATAGCTTTGACAAGATGATGAAGACTTTAATTGTAACTTTCCAGGGAAAGGGAATTTTAATCCATTCCACTCCTGCCAGTTTGATGCTAGTGCCAGCAATAGATGCCCAGAAGCCTGCAGAGGTATCACAGGCTAGCAGGAGAGCACATGAAGAGCACCACAAAGGAATTCCAGCTGCTTCAAACAATAAGTCGACTTCATTGGGGACCAATTTAGATGCTTCTATGGAAGACCAAGTAGCATAAGTAATAGATGAGGATTTAGACACGCATGCCTGTAGGGATATGATCTTACATCACAGAAATGTGGTGGGGTGGCTTCTGTGACTGGAATGTTGGAATGAAAGGGTACAGGCTCATTAGGAGGAACAGATATGGGAGGCCAGGAGGTGGTGGTGTTGCCCTCTCTGTCAATGGCCAGCTGTAGTGCATGGAGTTCTGCCTGGGGATGGATGAGGAGCCAGCCAAAAGCTTCCAGCTCAGGATAAAGCAAGTGCAGGGACAGGTAACATTATACTGAGGGTCTGCTAGAGGCCACCATTCTGTTTATATGAGGCCCTTTACATACAGATAGGAGCAGTCCTATGCTCAGGAGGCCTGGTTCTCATGGGGCACTTCAACTACCCCAGTATCTGTTAAAGGGACAGCATGAAAGAGCATTAGCAATCTAGGAGGTTTCTGGAAATACCTTCCAGATCCTAACTTCCAGCACTTAATGGAAGAGGTGCCAACAAGGTATCCCTGCCCATGGTTGGAGCTCGGTGGTCTTTCACATTCCTTCCCACCTAAACCATTCTATGAGCATGGCAACACAACTCAATACAAGCATAATGTTGCTTAAAACATATTATTCTCTCAAATTTAGGCAAGCCCAGGTACTTCATATTTAACCTTAGTTGCTTCTGCATAGCCATGTTTCATTCTCAGTATTATTCCTGCATCATTTTTTCAGCACTGCCTTAATCCTTTCCTTCCTGTGAGATTTTTGTTAACATTTTAGTACCATTTTGTGATCATAAGAAAGAAACCCATTAATCAAACTGAAATCAGAGAGCCAGAAATTTTGAAATTAATAGTTCTTTTACTCTTGCCTTATTGACTCTTGGAATTTCCATATTATATTTTATCTGTGATTTTTTTCTCGCAAATTTTTATCCAACAAGCTGTAACATCAGCCAGCCCAGTTAAAGAACACAAAATATTTTTAAAATGTTGCCTGTCGTGTTCCCCAAAATCAATAAACATTTTTGTATTATTGATGTTCTGAACTTCTTCAATTTTTAAAAATGTGGGAATATAATTAAAAACAATCAAAAATTTCCCAGTCAATAATGAAGAAAACGAAAATTTTGTGGTCCTGTGAACTAACATGGAAATTGAGATAAGGAAAACATAAGAAAAAGTTAACAAATAAAAAAGCTAATTGTGTACCAAAATGAGGCAGCAAAATGCTGAAACCCAAGTTATCACATACAGGTGTATCTTAATTTAAAACAAACTCTTCTCTTATTCATTAGTCAGCAGTGGTTTTTGTCTTGACAGTAGAAAACATTGTGGTACTGCTGTCTGATTTATAACTTCCATTTGCAATTTGGGTGTTGCTGACTCCAATGGAATAGTTTTCAAAGTGACTCCAATGCTGTATGATAAATGGATGGATTTATGAAAGAGGCCTGGATCTGTACACAATGTTGGCCATGGAGAAATCTCTCTCTGCTTGTTTTGCTATTTCTATAAATTTTGCTATTTCTTTTCAGTCAAATATTAATTCATTTTTCTTTATACTTTTATATTTTCCAGTGCCTTGTTACATACTTCTGTATAGTTCTAGCATAAATATATTTCTGTTGTCACTACAGTTTCAGCAGAAACTATTAAAGATAAGGAATGTTCCATAGGGTTAAAAGCTATATATTATATTTATTGGCTTATCTCCACCCCTTATGTGAGCACATTGATATTCAGCTTGAATTTCAGATTCTTATTACTTTTCAAGACTAATTATTTAAATGTTTCATCAGTTAGCAGAGAATAAACTGTGGTCCTCTAGTTCCAACCCCACAGTCTATTTCTAGATTGAAAGCTAAGTATGTGTGCTGTAGGCTTCTTGGCTTTGATCAGAAACTGAGGTTTATTTTTTATAGGAGTCTCAGAAATTTTCTTAAAATGTTAGTTTAACTGGAGGAAAGAACATATCAATGGTGATAAATTAAGCAAAATGTTTTCATTGTTCTGGTCTCTTTTTGAGGAAAGAAAAATAAAACTGTTAAAGCAGGATAAAGTGGTTTTGGTTTTTTTCCAAAGACTAAAGTATTAACCATATGGGACAATAAATACAATTCGGTATAAATAGGAAAATATTAGTACTTTTTTGTGTTATTAATTTTGTGGTTGGGAGCAGGAAAAGCATTGATCAATAGGAATAAGGACCTCTGCAGAGTACTGCCCATCAGCATTTGGCTAGTGTTCTAGAAACTGTGAAATTCCTGCCCATATCTCTGGTAGCAGCTAAATGTGCAGGTAAATGTTCAATGCCGTGCTGAAATTTATTTACTAGACACTGCTGAAAATCAAACTGTAGGATGTAGCCTAAGTAAACACGAGTTCTCACCAACATGTTCAAGTCCGTGTTCAGCACTCCCACTACAAATGTAAAGATGGAAGTTCTTTTAAGTCCAGTTTGATATCTGGAAGTGCCTTTCCCTTTCTTTGTTGACCGCAGGGCAAGTTTTGGACAAGGCATCCAACTTTCAAACTTCAATGAAGGGTTCAAAGTTGGCCAGGAGGGTGCCTGAAGTAGTTTTAGCATTATTCCTCTTTTTGATTTTCTGTTCAATATAATTTAATTGCTATGTAACACTCTCCACTGTAAGAAACATTTTCTAATTGTTACTTTTTGTTATTCTTTCCCTGTGAATTAATCCAGCTTTAAGTTACTTTTATGACAATACATGATACCATGTGGCTCTCAGCGAGTTTTGTGTTGAATATTTAGTACAACTGTGTTGACATTCTGCCAGGCTCTTGGTGAGAGCTGCTTGTAAGAAGTCTTGTAGTTGAATCTGATTCAGTTTAAAGGCAGGTCACAAATCTCAGTCACAGTTCAGTAGATCACCCAGATTTTATTGTCTGAGTTAGCCGCTTTTATGGCTGGCTTCCAAAATAGCGTATTGGAGTAGGAGTTCAGAAGAGGCAAACTTGGAAACATGAAGGACTGAGAAGGCACCATGCTGCTAACATGCAATCTGTACTTTGCTAGTCCTTTGCTTCAGCTCTTGGCATTGTCCCTTATGAATAATAACAAATTAAACCATTATAAAAATTGATATAATTGTACAGAGGAACAAAGGTTCTATGTCTCTTCTGGAGTCTAGTGTTTCTATTATTTCTTCTGTCTTCTTAATCAAGAGAAACAGCTGACAAGAAATGTGTTAAATGTTGCTAGTAAGAAACCCCAGATAGCAAGACTCAGGACTTTACTTCAGAGAATACAAGAGATAAGCCCAGGATAAATTCCTTTTTCTTTTCATTTAAAACAACCTACCCATGGTGCTAGCCAATATTAAGCATGGCCTTTCTTGAAATCTGTTATCATGTGAAAAATAACTTAGACCTACAGAGAAGTAAATACCAGATTTTGTAGTACACATGTATCCATAGCAGTAGCATACCCTCTGTTTCACAGAATGAAAGTTGAACTTTTAAGTAGCAAGTTTCAGTATTAACGTTCTCAAGAGTGTATTGGTGATATTGCCAGCATATCTGATAACCTGAAGAAGCCCACTGAAATCTACCAGGAAATACAGTAATATTCCAAGCCAGCAAATTCTAGAGAGTGCTTCTGTGCCTGTTCTCTAGAAAACAATTCTTGTCTGAAAAAATTTACAAGAACTATTTCTTTACAAATATTATAAAAGTTCATTTGGGCATGAAATATTAGAAATATTTATTAATGGAATTAACATAAATTTTCTGAATGACATCAGCATAAATTGTCCACATTTTTCTGAATGTCTTTAAAAGACTGATTGCTCCCTCACTATAATGTTAATTTCATCATTCACTGTTACTTAAGATAAAATAATTTAAACTACCTAGCAGCAATAGCTACTGCTTTTTTTGCTGTTAAATTCAGTGCTGTTTCTCATTATTCCTCAGGTACACTGATTAGATTGGAAATTCATAGTATGTGTTTCTCAAACAAGTGTTTCAGAAAAGTATCTGTCTCTTAGATGTATTTACAGATAGTTTAGTAAAAGACCATGAAACATAGGAGCAATGAAGAAGGTCATAACACTTGTTCTATTCTTCCTGGATGCATAGTTAATCTTATTCTCCTTTTGACATGCTTTCCCATTCTGCTCTTTTTCTATGCAATAACCTTTATAATTATTATTCT
The DNA here is from genome assembly GCF_963513975.1 of Fringilla coelebs. Taxonomy (NCBI): domain Eukaryota; kingdom Metazoa; phylum Chordata; class Aves; order Passeriformes; family Fringillidae; genus Fringilla; species Fringilla coelebs. The sequence goes on along the minus strand of NC_140032.1, from coordinate 33,699,696 downwards.
TATTACTTCTATCATTCTAGGTATATGTTAAATTGTGTCCTTCAAGAAACTACAATATTTGTAGCACTGAATTTTTATTACCATTTTTATGACTGTTTTTCCTTCTTTATTTTCATACTGGAATTTTTTTTTTTTGTCTTGTCTCATTCTTCCTAGACAAATCTGAGTGCTTTATTGTTACTTTTTTTTTCTTATTTCAGCCATAGTCAAACAAGGTTTTTTTCTTGTTCTCTGGAATGTAAACTTATTTTTTCTCTAAGTTTTACCCCTTTTCATGCCTGAATTATTAGCTGACATGTTTATTTCCAGACCAGCTCTTAAAATTTGTTTTCCTAACATTAATTTATAAATTGTATAATTAATTATTTATGCCTTATTTCCCTAGAGAATCCTAGGCAGAATATTTGATTGTCCTCAGATAAGTCATGCCAGGAGGCAAGATCTCTTGGGCAGCTGACACCAGTTGGCCCAGCTTGTTTGTAACCTCTCTGGAGCGCTGCCGTGTCTCAGCCAGCCCAAGCTGCCTGTGTGCTCTATCAGTGGTGAATGACCCTGGTGCACCGTGCACACCTCCTTTTCCCCCTCTGTGTGCTCTATCAGTGGTGAATGACCCTGGTGCACCGTGCACACCTCCTTTTCCCCCTCTGCTGAGTTTGCCTTGGTTTGCCTCTTGCACGTGCAGTCAGAGACGGTCTGGGCTAGGAGAGGGAAATGCAATCCAACTTCAGCTGTGTTACAGCCTTCACTCAACATCAGCCTAGCAGCAGTAATTTCACAAGGGTCTAATAATCACGTTGGCGGCATCCATACAACCCGGCTGAAATCTGAGCGGTGTGCACAGTATTGCAGAACTTGTCCAGTTTTTCCAGGCAGGCTTACAAAGGCAAGAATATTTCTGCCTTCTGAAGGGCACGCAGTAGATTTATGCCCTTTGCATTGTTACTAATCAAGTCCCATAGCTGTTCATTTTTAACTAAAGAACTAATTTTATAAGTAGATGGCACACTGTCTTCTAGACTCTAATTAAAACTTATTTTTGGTCCTTAGGTGTAATGACTACTCTTCTGAGATGAGTTCTTAATTAATGCACAGAGATCCTGAAAGTCCCACCTCTCGACAGTCATGATTGACATCCAAGGATACAAAAATTGCACTAATTGAGCTTTCCATTTATACACTTTTCTGCAGCCAGCTCGTCAGAAAAGGTAGGAGAAGAGATGAACATAAGAACAGTTATTTTTTAGCCATCCATATTCTCCTGAGGGTGGGGAGGGGGGGTAATCTTGCAGAACTACGGAAAATTTTTAACTATAGGAGTCAACTCTTCAGATTTTAGCTGTAAGATTTGTTTTACTATGAAAATTATAGCATTTTTGTTAATACATATACAGTTGAATAATGGTACAGTACTCAATATTAAAAAACAAAGATACCATATAAGTCATTGGGCAATGCTTTGCATCACAAATAGTGTTGGGTAGCTTTCTTAACAGAGGTTGTGTGGTATTAGACTGAGATATCCAATGGGTAAGTAGCAGCTTATCTGGAAATGTTCTCTTAATTTTGACCCAGCGTTGGTATCAGAGATTTTATAATATTTCTAAAGCAATTATTTCTTTCTAGATTCAATTTAGTACTTCAATAATAAACTTCTCTTTGTGATTAATTTAACTGCATATTTTTCTGGGGTCAGTTAAGATGAATTAATTGAATAAAGTCAAGTATACTCATGTGAGCTGAAGTCCACAAAAAGGTACTGAGAAGAGCATGTTAAATGAAAAGGAATAAAGAGTGCTGGAAGGTATCAGAGATACTTGGCAGAACAATTGCATTGCAAATGGTATATAGGAAGTACAAGAAGCAGCCAAGGGGGAAAAAAATGGAAAGGAGGCCAAGCATATGCCTACATAAAGATTTATCTATGTTTTAAAAAGTTATCTGGGGTACAATAAGAAAGATATTCAGTCTCAAAAAACTTTTCTGACAATGTTTTATTTTTACTGGATAACTTAGAACATTTTAGCTTATTTATTCCTTATTTACAGCTTTAATTTCTGGTGGCTTATATCATATGTAAGTGAAAATGAAGCTCATGAAATAGACATCAGATTTTCATGAAAAAATCTGTTCCATTTCCAATGTTTATATTTTAGATTTACTTGATATCTTTGCTTGTTTCTATAAATGGGAAGCATTCAAGGTGTGGGGAAAAAATTTGACATATTTCATAATCTTTTAGGAGTCTAAAAAGCAGCCAGCATTTTAATCTGGTGGGTTAAGCTTGAGGACTAGAGGAATTAGACTTTCTTGGGGAATGTCCATACTGAAGAAGATTAAAGTATAAATGCTTACTGACATATGCCTAAAACTGGAATTGAAACAGATTTAGCTGTTTCTATCTAGATTAAGGGATCCATGGGAAAAAATGTAAACATGCATGTTGTAGGGTCCAGGCTCTCTTTAACTTTTGAGATGTTTTACCCCTCAGCTGCAGCATAAAGGCTTTAGAGAAAGGGATTGAAAAGAAAACTAAAGCAAGGATTACATAAAGGAGGTCCTGGAGAGAGAGCCTTCCTATCAAAGCAGTACAATTGTATTGCAACACCCCATTTGTGCCCAAAAAAGTTCTGAAAATGTGTATTTTCTGTGCAAGATTACAGAAGGAGGCAAGCTGAGAGTATGAGTACAGAATGACTTGAGAGTCCAGGCCTTTTTATTTCTTCTAATAAAATAAAAGGACAAAGTAAAACTTTAAATTTAGAGTTAAGAGTACAGAGATGTAAAAGGAGGCTAGGGGAAAAAAATTAGGAAAAAAAAAAATTAGAAAAGAGTCTATTTAATATGCTCTTCATATCTGGAATAACTTCTTACTATTAGGATTAGTGCAAAACTATTACTAGATCTTCTATGAGAATGTTAATTTCATCTTTGTGAAATAGCTCAATCCAAAGTAATCCATTGCAAATTTTTAAATGTACCTATCATTTATCATGTTACTGTGAATTTCCGTATTGCATGCATGAGGAAAAATATCTAGGTTTTTAAGTAAATTTTTCTTTTAATTGCTGGACATACAATTTAACTTCCTCAAATAGCCAAATTAGAGTGTGTACTATCTCCTCTCTAATTTGGCTACTTTGATAAAGGTGAATTGTTCAAAACATTTTGGTAGAGACAAAAGATGTTTTAACTTGTTAAGGAGAACAAAGTTCCTTTTGTACAACATAATACAGCTACCAACCTTTCAAGGTCTAACTTCATTGTCACACCTTCAGAATTTGTGTATTTTTATAGTTATGAAATGGTAAAAACTCACTGCAAGTTTCACTAGACTGCATCTATGTAGAAATAGCTATTAATAGGAAATGTATGCATACATTCAGAGTGCTGGCAGTGGGTTTAAACTGTAGTTAAAATGTATTTTGTGTTAATTCCAAATGATAGTTCTAGATATAACATCAGCTTTACAGCTTTAAAGATCATAGATGTCAGATCAACTGAGGCCAATGTATGCCTCTTGCCTTTGGTAATCAATTAGAAATTAATGATAGCTATTTCATTTTGAATAGCTGCAACAATAAATTATTCTCAGGGCAACATGGTGGAGCCTAGTCTCCTTTGGCTTTTGGAACCAGTAAAATAACAGAACATCAGTCAAGTTAATAAAGTGTGGCCTTATTACACATTCTGCATCTGTATATAAACTGCCAGCATATGATCAAAGACTGCAGCTGTTTCAGTTATATCACAGTCACATCATAGACATTTTATAGTTATAGCAGAGAGCGTTCCAGGGACAACCCAGTCACCTTGAAGACATACAGAGTTCAGTGGAACCTCATTAAATTGCACCTTGATGTTACATAAAACTGGTAGGACATCTATTAGGTATGGTATATATAATTGCCATGCTAAAATTGTTTTCTATGCATGTTTTATGCATTGCCTATGTGTCTTCTCAAGAAATCCAGGGTTTTGTTCACACAAATCTTCAGAGTTCCATGTTTACACATTTTAATTTTGAACTTGTGGTTTCCAAAACCAAAGGATTATTCATAGCCAAATGGCTGTGTTGCACTGCACATGTGAAGGCATTAATAAAATATGAATTAGTAATTAAAATATTTTGAATGCAAGCTGGAATAAAGAAGTGTGTTTTCACAGCTGTTGACATATTTTTCCATTTCATCTCATGGAACAATGTTTTGCTAAAGCCAATAGGTTTTCTAATTGACTTTTTGCAAGAGAAGAATTTCACCTAGTCAATTTTTAGTTATAATCAGATGTGTTTTAATAACTGCAGATTAACTTTTCTATATTATTCCAAGTTTCAGTCTGAGAAACACGAAGAGGGAGAGACCTTAGTAAGAAAGTGATTCAAAGAGTTTTTTCTGAAAAATATGTTTTATGTATTACATAATGTTCCACGCAGAGTAACTAACTTCTGTATTGCAACAAAAATAAACTGGCAGCTTCCTTGTCTGGAATTTGAAAGACACTGTAACATCAACCTCATTGCTGCTTCAGTAGCACATTAGAATTCACCAAAATAGTATAACTTTATAATTTAGGTAGCTAAGCTCAACAATAAAATATAGGCAGCCAGCTAATCTGAGAAGTTGAATCTTAATAGTTTTACAAAGTGTTGCAGGATTTAATTACCAAAGCAAAATAATTTAAAAAAAAAAAGTGCCCAAGTTTACTCAAGCAATAGTTCCAATAAAAAATACAACCCCATGTTATTAGCTGTTCTTCCTAAACCTATTCACACTTTACAGGTAAAGACACATCTGTGTAATTGTTCTGATAATTCTCAGTGCATGTACAAAGAAAAAAAAAAGAATGGTTTGTAAAACTAAAATAAGTTATGTGGGATAATAATCTATTATGGTAACAGTCAAATTGCTTGTCATGTCATGAAGGGTTATGCTTTAATTAAGCAATAAGGCGTGACAGGGTGTGAATTACAATGTAATAATTCTTGTCTAGTGTATTGTTAGGCAAGAGGCCAAAGGCCTAGTGCCACTGAATGCTTCAGGAATGAATTATTATGCTGTAATTTAAACAATTCAATCTCATATTCCAATAACTGTAAAATATTACATTCTAAATTTTAAAATGCATATTATGATCTTCTTATACCTAATTGCTCCTCCAGTAAACTACTTAGTTGCAAAGGCTAGCACAGAAAAGAGGCATTTTCTATTTAATATATTATATTTAGATTTCTATTGCAAATCAACTTTGAATACAGTTGTTTCTGAAGGATTTGAAAGATGCCATTTTGATGCCATTCCTTTCTAAAATAAACAGAAAACATACAGTTCTGAGGAACAAATGCTTCCTAAATCCTTATTATGAATTGTAGTCTAGTTTTGTCCAATGAAAAGAAAGGGCTTTGTGAAATTACCCTTAACTGGGAGCCTTGCATATAGTGTAGGCTTTGTTAACACCTTTACTTTTTGAAGACACATTTTTTCTTCTTCCCATTCTTCCTTCTTGAGACCTTTTCAGAAGACACATCATTTAGAGAGCCTTACAAATTCATCTTTTGGACTAATGCTTTTTAAAAAGTTATATTTTATTTTATTTTTTCCTCCAGCTTCAAAAGCAAAGTCAATAAGAAGATTAAAAATACAGGATCGTGAAAGATCTCCCATTGTACTCCTCTGCTACAAAGCACAAAATCAAAGACACTGTAAATAGTTGGAAATGTTAAAAAAAGTGATGAATATTAATACTTTCCTGCTTCTCATCAGTCATATAAGTAGAAAACCCCACATAGTTAAATTGACAATGCACAATATTTCCCACTGAAATATTATGCTAAGAAATCATAACTTATGGGCCATGTTGTAAAGCTCTTTCACAGTTTACATGCCTGACTGGACAAAGTTCAGCAGGTTCTGTCCCTTAACTGGGAGAAGTTAGAAGCCTCATCTGTTGATACATTTATTTGTTTGTAGCTGAGTGACATCAGTCATGTTAGTGGTATCAAAAAATCCCAAAAGTATTTCTTCACACTTGTTAGATTCAATGGAACTGAACTAAAATATAGGGGCTTTTCTCATTCTTTTACATTGCTTTTGCAGCAGTAATGTAAATCAATACATCTTCCAGATGTCACAGGACTGGTGTGCAGTATCACTCCAATCTAAATCTCTGTGTGTTTGTTCTTCTTCTTTTCTTTTTTTTTTTTTTTTCAATTGCATTTTCCTGTTCAGTCTCAGGCCAACTGTTGCCTGATGCGCTACTGAAAGCCAGATGCAGAGAAATTTGCTAGTTGCAAGATTGACTCCTTAGCTGATTGAAGTTTGTTGTCCTTAAGTAAAACCAGAATTTGCCAGCTGACCTAGTCACATTACAGCTAATATACTTCCTTTCAGTGCTGCAATATTTGCTATGATAATACTTGCAAACCATATTTAATGCTCCTTTTTTTTTGTCATCACTTCTGTTCTGTAGTGTAGATGTAGCAGTAATAATCGACCTCATGTAAGAAAAGGGTGGGTGTTTCTGTTAGTAACATGAACAAAGAGACAATTTTTTTCCATAACACTTGAATTACAAGCAAATTTGCCTTCAAAGGATTCTTTGTACACTGAGAAAATCTGTCACTATGACATGGTTCACAGGAGGAAACAATTGGTTTAATTTTCTCAACAGTTGAGTAGCTTCCTATTCTTCCTAAGTACAATTCATCAAAAAATAAAGTATGCTTCTCTTCAGATATGCTTTACCCCAGACAGTCAAGGCATTTGCTTTTGTTTTCATAGTTATTAGGCCGTTTCTACTTGTTAGCTTTCAGCAAACAGTTTGCTTTAATCTTAGACTGCAGTCTAGATAAGGATTCACAGTAATTGTTCATCACTAAAATAATTTTAAAGCTTGTAAGTCCTATCAACTGATGTTTTGACTTACTTTCTTCATTTTTTAGTACACAAATCTGTATAAATACTGCATAAATTTAGAGAAAAATCAAGCAGCAACAAAAATGTTCAGGGCAAAGAATAATAAACTACCATTTCAAGCTTCTATTTTCAAAATAGTAATGCTTCTGAGATTTAATTAGCAATGACATATTATATGACAAAAGAAGAAAAAGGATTTAGAAATGGAAACTAAAAATAGTTGTATAGAAATTTAATAACCTGGCAGATTTTATTCCATCTGTTAGGAAGAGTTTGAAAGCCATTTCCTGCTGCCATTCACTCTGCAGAGGCTTCAGAGTTCAGAGATGGAATCAAATACCTGATGTGAAAATCTGCTATTATGATTCAAATCCAAAGATTCATATCAATATCTTTGTATAGAGCATATTTTTGGCTTATTTATAAAAAGAAAACTTGGATCCAAAGGTTTAGTATTATTATTTATCTGTCTCATTGTCAATGCCACACCTTGAGGCAGAAGAATTACCAAAAACATTTATTCCTTTCAAATTATAGAAATTGTTGAAACTATTCTATGTGAGTGGGCAATTCAATAAACCAGCTTTCTCAGATAGGTGGCCCAGGATCCAAATTTCATGAACTTACTTTCAGGGTGAAAGTACTGTGCAGAAAGAAAGTACAGTGAGGTATTGACCCGTCCTTTATTGTCATTCAGAACTGATAAGCAAACTGGGGGAAGAGAACATCAGTCAAATTAGTGGACAGAAGGTATAAAGGAGAGCATGTGTAGTTAGTGTAAACCTGTAGCTGATGAACTGGCATTGCAACAAACCATACAGAAGTATGGACATGCAGCTTTCTGATGATGGTTTAGCTGAGTGACCCACATCTATCTGTTTACAGTTGGATAGGTGCTATCATTGGTTATTTCTAGGTGCTACTTCACAGGTGCTTGACAGATATAAGAAAACATAACTTAGTCCTTAATAATGGAAAATCTGTAAGACTCGTGGTAGTGTTAGTCTAATTAACAAACAGTATCAAACTAGGGGAGTGAGAACATAGGTTAGAAGTGTACATGGGGTGAGTAGCACAGGCTGCTGTCAGCACTATAAACTCATTTTACACAGAAAAGGGTCTTTTGCATTTAGGCATTCAGGAAAAGAATCAAGGGAACACTGAAATGTCATTGGCAACTGGACTTTGGTTTTGGGGTTTTTTTTTCCCCTAAGGTGGCCAGAAGAAACATAGATAAGTGTGTTTATATTTGGAAAAAAAAAAAATCCACCTTCCTGTTAGAAAGCATTTTCATGAAAAATTAAAATCCTTATGTAATGCGCTTTCCACCCATTTCCACATTCTCATGCTCTTTGCAAGTTTTAAAATGCTTGTGCCCAAGATTGTTTTTATTTCACCTGAAATACTAGTTAGAAATGAAAATTCATTTTAATTACAATAAAAAGGAGTACTGACAGCTCTACCTGACAGTGAGGGTTTTTTTTTATGTTTGTTGTTTAGAAAATTTTATTCCTAGGAATAAAATCTTTCCAGGAAGAAACCTTTGCAGGTATATGATGAATGCAGAACGAATATTTATTCTGATTCTGCAGGAGTCCACTTGCTCATTTATTTTCAGAACTGGGCTAAAGCAGGGATGTAAGGGTTATTCCTGCTGTATGTAAATCCTTATGCTAGATTATTGACCCACCAAGTTATCTGCTCTGTCAGATAATTCGTTTCCTGCCCAGTCTCTGCAAAACAAACATGATCATTAGAAATACATGTTAATTGAAATAATACCTGTGTTAATGGTGATCTCAAACATAAGAATGTCCCATTGTAAAGACTCACACTAGCATCATTTATCAGGCCTAAGATTAACCTGATGGAGTACTTAGAAGTTCATAATACTAGATTACCTGACTAAAGCCAAACTTACAATGGGTTTATATGTTTTCTTATTGCAATAATTTTCTTTTGTCCCAGTAAATAAACTTTGGATATAATGAGACCAGCTCAAGCAAACAGATTTGTTGATGTGCAAAGACGTACTTGGTGCATGTTGCCTAGGCTTCTGGATAACCAGCTGTAAGCAAAAGGACCAGAAGAGTTATTAGCACCATGCTGTAACCAGCTGAGCTAGTCTCAGTTGCTGATCCATGTATCCTTCAGGCTTAAAGTATAAATAATATGAACTGCAGTCTCATGAAGGACATTCTTAAAACTAGCTTGAAGATACAGTTTTCCGTGTAGAACAACAACAAAATTGTTTCCTTAGGTAGATCAGGCATATATGAAGTTTTATTTAATTAATGCTAATTTGTATGAGGAAAACTTGAGTTCAACTTTTCCTTCATACAAAGCTTATTCTAAGCATTCCTCTCCTTGTCCTTTGACTCCGCATTAACATTTGGACAGGTATGCCTTGATACAATATTTATTTTTTCACTTAATTTTTGCATAAAATTAAGTGACAAATCAATCCCAAATGTGGCACTTTTGTGTATATGTCCACATTCTAGAAATGATTCCTAGAAAGAAATGACAGTCAGAATTTGAATATCTGGAGTCCATTAAAGAAATAATCATGAAGTAAAATAAATAATCTAGTATTCCTAATGATGTGAAAATAAAAAAAATTATCTTGCTCATTGATTGCATTAATATTATTTATCTAATCCTTCTACTTCCTTTCAATCGTGTGTTAGAAGATTGATCGGCTCAGGCCAGGTTTTAGCCTTTCCATTTATAAAGCAAGGATTTTTGAGATCTATAACTGTGTGCTGCACACCCCAAGGTGGCTTGAACAGCCAATAGGAGTAATAGGGGTGATTAAACCTTGTCACAGGGGGTTAGATGCAGTGCTTTCTTCCTACATGACAGGCTGTGACAGTCAAACAGCACTGAAGCAGAACAAACGACAGTGGCAGTTTGCTGTGAGCAGTGCTACTGTCACAACTCCCACTAGAAAGCTAAGAGCGAGGTATTCAGCTCAGGGAAGTTTCAAATAGACCATGCAAATTCTGGTTTCAAAAATTTCCCTGCAAATGAGTAGTGACATGCATTAACTGCAGAGTGATTGTGTTATTGCGTGAGTGATTGTCCACTGTCGGACGCTGGCCATACTCATCATTTATGAGTGACACCGCTGATCCATTTACATCTGTGCTTAGCTGTTCCTGTTATGGGAAATCTCCCTTCGTTGGAGAGAGCTGCTGTGCTAATGCAATTAGAGTGAAGGTTATCATCACTCTTTAATGATTGCACGTGTTTGTCACTCTGAGTAACTGTGTACAGGAGGTGACAAACACCATGCGCCTGACTGAGCCCAGGATAAAATCACATATTCAAATGTAAAAGCTTTCATTCCGGACTAAAAGGGGCTGATTTTAAGACAACTACAGAAGAATAACTTTGAATTTTTAAGATTCCTTATATGGCAAAAGTTAACCAAGAAAATGCACCCCAAACTTTAGTCTTTTCAAGCGTAGCCTTCCAGACTTTGGTAACAAAACAGGAGAGGGAAATTTTGCAAGAGAAGGAAGATAAATTTCTTAGTAGGCTGCATAGGAGAGTGGCATACTATGAATATTTTGTTTATCATTTTAAGCTGAATTAGCACTGTATTCCAAACCCGGAAGAGTAGCACTGTATGCCCACATATACATGTATTTCATTATCTAAAGGGTAGAGGGGGGTTAGGAAAAGTTCAAGAGAACATCTACAAAATTCTTAGCAAGATAATATAGGTAAGAACATTTTCATTATTTCACGATACATCTTTTCTGCATCTAGAAATGTTATTCTTAAATTTCTAACTGCTCTCACAGAAACTTAAGTAATTTTGAACAAATTCTAGTTTAAAATTTTTGAGTTAAATGTTTGTTGCTTTTAGCAATAAGATTAGATTAAATTGTCTCACTTTAATGGGAGGTTGCAGCGGTGTAGTTGATGTTGGACTGAAAATGTCCCTTCTAAAAGGACTAAACCCCTCCTTTTGTATTTATTTATTTAAAATTAATCCAAAATTTTGCCATTTCTATTTAGAAAATGTTTTTGTCTTTAAATATTATTTTTTAATTTTTACTAATCTTTTCTAAGAGGTGGTCATCAATTAGTTTTTCAACATTTATTTTTCAGCATACTATTTATTTCATTTCAAGTAGCTGTAGATATTAAACAAGTAAAGCTTTTCATGTGTTTTCTCACGTTCTTATAAATTCATGTCCTGACTGCCAAACCTAGCATCTTTTTCAATTCTAAAATCAGTTAAGGAAAATCCTATCTTATTAAGGCAAGAATGCCAAAGCTTATCACGTGTTCCCATCTTCAGTGAGCTACCCTTGCACTGCCAGATGTTGCTTCTTGCAACTCCTGAGCTCTGCTTCTCTGCTATACCAAAGCAGTAACAGCTGAGATAACATTTCCTGGTTGAAATACTGATATGGCACTCCACTCTTTCATTCCAGATCATTTCTTTCATTCTTTCTTTCTCTGGAAAAGTACATAGGATTTTTCACAGAAGAGATCCATTCTGAAACACAAATTCAGTTCCTCCTGGCAGCATACCTGTCCTCTCCTTAGCCCTTTTATGCCCTTGTCCCTGATAGGATTTGAGACGTGCTGGGAGGGAAGGATTTGTAGGCAAAAATGCCTGAGAAACTGTATAGGGATCATTGTTTCCATCTGGTGAACATTGTGTGGTTCGCCAGAGAAAAACTCATATCCATCTGTCTTTTCTGAGTAAGAGAGATTGCTCTCTAATAAATATTATCAGTGCTGTGGACAGCAGCAGGAGTAGTTATGACATGAAGCAGGACTTTGACCATGCAGTAGTAAATAAGTAGTTTTCTTTTGGAACACCTTTTCAGCTGCTGGTGTAATTTTTTCTCACTTCTCTTCCCAGATTTTTTGTAGATCCTCAGAGGGTTGGCTGGGGGGTGTCATAATCCAGTTAAAATGTGTCGCTGAGCTAGGACTTCAGCCTTGTAAATCAGGACATGAGCTTACAAGAGAGAAGGATGATAATGGCTGCCTGAAAACCTGCACTCAAATTGAAAAAAAAATTTAGTGCCAACCTCAACAGCATTAATTTGTTTGCTTTATAATTTCAGCCCATGAAATTATTAACAAAAATTTATTATTAGGATTTGAGAGTCATCCTGAAAAAACAGACATAAACATTCAGTTAAGAAGCCTCTTCTATTAAAATACCAATCCAGAGTATTTTCACAGAGAAGTGTAATTTCTTTAAAAAGATGTAATTTTTAAGCAAAAAAAGCTAGAGGAGGTGATGCCAATATCAATATGAAATGGTTTTTAATTGGTGAAATTACATTAATAAAAATGACAGCAGCTAAGAGTAATCATTTTCAGAAAGCTACTCAGTGGTTTGTTAAAAATAAGTCGTTAAAGTCATGATTTAGTTGTTCTGTCTTGCTTACCCACCACATAAGCAGTTAATACAAAACATTCCATTTTACTGTTATGAAAGAAAAAAAATGTGGATTTTTTAAAAGAGCTGTAAATTAGGTTGTGCTGGAAGCATCCATTTTCATGCCTCCATCACTGCCAACTCCCACTGTTTTCTTTGATAAATGATTTGCAGACTACTATTATTATTTATGTGTTTTACAATTACTACGAATGACACCTCCCCTTCCTCAGCCCTAAGCCACAAATCTGAAATGAATAAATGCTGTTTATTGTGACAGTCTGCCTTTTGTCTGTGGAACAATGACAAACTACACCACTGACAGCCAGTTGCCGTTTTTAACTACTGCTCTCGAGCTCAGTCTTTGAGTGTTCTTCAGAACATGACAACAGTCAGTGTGGAATAAAATGAGTGAGATTGCATTGTGTTTGTTTAGCATGCCGTGACACCATTGTCCAATACATTGAGTAAACAGGAGGAATAAATTACATAACCACAATAGCTTTCAGTTCTCTGTATTTCATTGAGATTTGTACAACTGTGGTCATATAAAAATTAATATATTCTTGCTTTTTAGCATCAGTCATTTTGATATTCATATAGAGAATTGCCTTTTCACTGGAATTAAGAGAAGGAGAAGAAATAAAGGGAGCCCTTTTAATTATTTGTGAAATCTAAGAACATTTTTATTTTCTGTCGAAGATCTTCAACAGATCTAAAGGCAGCAGGGAATGACTTTATCTGTATGAATTTTATAAATGTCTTCTTACCTGCAGCAAGCCAGTTTTTAAGTGTTAGAATGACCTGTTTAATATCTAATTCTGCCTGGCAGAGCAGAGTTAGTAGGTAAATCAGTTCTTATATTTTCACTAGACCTTGGCTTTAATTTAAATGCAAACTTGCAAATATGTCAGAGTATTTATTTAATGTAATTTTCTCTCAGAGTTTGAACATTTATATAGCATTTCTTCTTGAAACCTGCTGTTATCCTTTTGTTAACGCTCCTCCTCCCTTTACACACACCTGGTGCACTTGTGTGCTTGTGTATGCACACGCAAGCATACAGCAATGCTAGCTTATAATCCTTTTTCTTGGTATGTCTGTGTGTTTGTGTGCATAGATGAGTACTGCATTGATGTTTTACTTATGTGTCTAAACACCACAGCATCAAAAAGGATCTTCTGGCATTTGTGTTACTTTATTAGAATCTTGTGCTATTAGTAGTGGAATAGAGATGTCTGGTGATTAACTTAAATTTTTGTTCAGTGTAAATACTGTGTCCAGTATCTGACCAAGAAGGACTCTTTTCCTGAATTGCATACAGTATCCTGACCAATATAGGGGTTTTTTCAAAATTCCTCAGTTTACATGAGATGTTCAGTCTTTTAATTTTTTTTCTCCGAGCAAAGATAATGGAGAGAATGTGAGCAAATTCTAAGCCTGCATTGGTGCTGCCAGTTTGTAGAAAATATATTTCTAATTGAAAAGACAAAATCTGCAGTCTTGCTTGGAATTTACCATCATTTCATCCATTAAAAACTGTGTTTAATTTCTTATTGCATTTCCAACTATCTGTACTCCTTTCTTATTGTCTTTTTAATTTTTTTTATTTCCTTTTGAAGTCTCCTTTATTTTTTAGGCTTCCTATCTTCCTCCTTGCAGAAGCACCTAGATTTGTTCTCACTGTAGTTTTCTGCCTGTTATATAGTAGGATGTATTATTTTCATTTTTAAATGCAATTAAAAGCCATTAAGTAGGGAGCAGAGTAGCTTCAGAGTGCACGAATTCTTATCCTTGCAACAGTCATTCCTCCAGGATTGCAATTGCTGTACTTATACCCAAGAAACCCCTTCAATAAAATCCATGAAGTAATGTAAGGTATTATATGCCTTTGTATACTGCTTAATAGATAATATAAATTCATACTCTGTTCATCTATGAGACCAGTAAAGACAAATAGTATTCTAGGTTATTTGAAAGAACTATTTTCACAAACTTTTTTGCGGGTAAGATACGGTAAAGTACATTAAAAATAGTGTGGCAATATAAGCTTCAAAATGCTCATCTAACTAGGTAGGAAGGGAGCATGTGTTTTCTGTGGGCAAGAAGTCAGAGCTGCAATTAGCTTCTCTTACCAAAGGTTTAATCCACATGGAACCCAAAAGAAAAATTTTTCTAATTGCAGCCTTTTTAGCTTAGCAGTTTATTATGGTATTGGACACCAGGAAATTAATGAGTGAATGACATAGCATAGCAATATATAAAATGAAGAATAGACGTATATATTGAGGAAAGAAAGCAATTTGGACATTCTCATCTAGGTATTCTAATCCAATAGAGAACACTTCATCCTCTTGCATTGCTTCCTGGCTGCTGAACATATTCCCATTTGAATAAACAATGTTGGCTCGTTCATGGAGCTGAAGTATCCTTCCTAAAGACATAAAGTGTGGTTTAACTATTTCAGATAATATCTAGGTTATAGCCATTATCTAGCTGTAATAAGCTACTTGCCATCCATCAGTAGAGCTATACAAACATTAATGAGTTCCTTTCGAATCTGGAGAGTACTTAAGCTTTCATGATAGTTATTCAAAGCTGTATATTGATTTGTTTTTTTTCACTTTCACTATGTATTTTACTGAGATGATTTAAGAAAGTCACCTTATTAGTAATTTCCTGTTTATTGTAATTATAAGTTATTGATAGTTTAAAATAACATTTTTAAACAAGGACAATGGATTCTCTCTCATAACCTTAATACAAAGCATGTAGCATGGCTTCTGATATTTAAGATGAAAATCTAACAAACACATGTTCAAATTGAATTGGTGCTTATTGTCATTTGAATGTATGCACTTAGAGAGATAGATAAGTACTAATAAAAATGTCAGTAAAATATATGCAAAATGTTCCTTACTAGTTTAACATAGAGAGGAGGCTTCATACTTCCTGGAAACTTCTGTTATCAATTACAAAAACTCCAGAATAGAAATAATTTGACATGCAATATGAACTGCCCAAAGTTAAGCTTTCATCAGGAGTGTAACAGTGAATTTTAATTTTCCCAGTTTAGTTTCCTAATGTGATTTTAAATGTTATAATCTATGTAGATAGGAAGTCAGTCTTACATGAACATAAACATTTACTTGAATTGCAGTGATCTGAATAATTTTACTGTTTCTCAAGCCTGTAGAGAAATTTCCTTTTCTCATAAATGGAACAGCTTTATAGAAACTTGAAGCATGATGCGATAGTGATGCTACTCTTGAACAGAAATCTTTCTCATAATTGTGAAACTTTATTCAGGGTTGATGTAGTCACTAGCAGAATAACAATTAATGGGACCTTTCTTCAAAAGCAGGAAGGTTGAGGTGCCTTCATTGAGAGTGCTGTGTCTCTTCACCACTACTCTTGCCCAATTATTTTAGCTGCAAAAGCCACCGCTGTATGTATTCAGCTTCGCTTTTGCCCTCTCTGGTTTCATTCATTGCAGAACTGGACACCATGGGATCAGCGAATGTCTCCTATTTCAAGTGATAATAAATAAATTTAAAAATAGGAATATACAGCCATTTTGACAATCTGGATTTGGTATTCTAATCTAATAGAAAAGCTTTCATGCACTAACATTGCCTCTTGGCAGCCTCAACAAATCTTCATCGGTGAGAATAGTACCATGCCAATCATAAGACTGTGCTATTCACACTTCAATTTGGATATATAAAACAGGTTTTCAGTTATAAAGGTATTTCTCTTCCTTGGGCCATGTGGCCACTAGTGATATAAGCCAGGAGTAGCAACAAGGAAAATGTAAAATGACCAAAAAATCGGGCTGTTAATTCAGACCCGTGGTGGTAATGGATCAGAGATCATTTTCCTAAAATACTCCTTTGAAGCACCCGGACAGGTAGCCTATATATTTTTTTTCTGCTACCATGAGCATTCTCTGGATGCTGCTGTGCCTCACATTCATAGATTTTACTGGAACTTTGGCGTGCAAATCAACAATGAACATCAGCAGAAAAATGCAGACATTGAATTTGACTTGTGACTACAAGACAGTCTAATTTTCCTGCAAAGTTGCCTTAGGTGTCACATCATGAGCTTGCAAAAAACTGTGGAAACACTTTCAGAACTGGATGTCACCAAAAATGCAAAAATAGAAATCTCTCTGAGACTGTTGCCAGGGTCAGTTTAATTCCTGATCTTAATCTCTAAAGAAGTTACTACTTCAAATATGAGCTAACAGAGCAAAGCAAACCTTAGACACTCTGCCATGTGATTGAAAAGCAAAGTGAAACCAAAATCTTGGAAGGTTTATAAAGTTTGCAAGAGATTTCTTTTTACCAGTTAATTTTCTATAGAGAACATCAGAAACCATTGTGAAAGGCATCCATTGTTCTGGTTAAATTATTGTCTATTGATAACATATTGAGCATAAGCAATTTGCATTTACTTCAACTATAATAGGGTGCTAAAGTCAGTTGGTTTCCAAAAGGATATCTTACAGCTAATACCTGCAGTCTATTGATGTCAGCAGAAATTACTCAATATTGAAACATTTGCAAATTATTCTTCTGTTGTCAAGTCAATGTTTCCTTCAGTACTAAGGAAAATAGCAAAACCTATGTCCACATGTGGTTATTAGAACACCAGAAAATTCAATTTAAAGAAATGTAATAAAAAATTGAAGGGTTTTAATAAAGATGCTCTTTCTTTGATTAGTTTTCCATCAGCATGAGAGTTGACAAAATATTTAAAACTTGTTTTTAAATACCGTTACAGTCTTCAGGACACTAGGGTGTTCTCCAAGCACCAGAGCACTGTAGAATTCCCAATGCAAAGAGATTTACTTAATAAAAAATAAGGGATAAAAAGATTAGAACTAAAATAGATGCCCTTTTTTGTAGACTATATCATGAAATCCCTATTAACGTGTAGTCTTGACTATGAAGTTTCAGCATGGATCCCTCAGACTTTGCAAAGTATTTTAAAAATCTTTTTGGAGTAATTACATAAATATGCAAGGAAATCTCTTCGTTTCCTCATGTCATCTGGCAGAAGCTTACTGCAAATAACAAAAGAAAGGAATGTCTAGAAGGATGCTAATAATTGGTTTTCTCCAGAATATGCACTGCACCTGGTGCTGCTAAAAACCTAGAAGTGGGGAGTAGTTTACCAAGGGGGAAGTATTAGCCAGTGGTGAAAGTTTATAGGGATTATTGAAGACTAAGGAGAATATGAAGAACACCATAAGAACCTGACACATCAAATGAAAATAAATTCAACAGTGACTGATGAAATTCATCCTCCCTAAGAGGGAAACAGCACACAGTGCAGTGAGTGAATTACAGTATCTTTTATGTACTGAAGGACCCTGAATTAGACATAGCCTCTCAGGAAAAAGATCTAGACATCACTGTGGACAGCTCAATGAAGAAATCTGCTTAAAATGTATCAGAGGTCAAAAAACTGAATAATATTTGGGCTGTGTAGGGAATATTATGAAAAATATTACAATGTTACATAAATTGATGTACATCCTTACCTTGACTGTTAAAGCCCATTTTGGTCAACTCTTGTGAGAAAATTGTGTGAAGAGGAAAAAGGAAGGTTACTCAAGGGCACCTGGAGTTTCCCTCTGCTTAGAAGGAAGAAAAGTAAAAAGAAATATGAAATTCTGAATAGTAGTCAAAGTCTCAACTAGATGTTTCCCTTTTTCAATTTTAATAAAGAGATTAGCTAGAGGCATGTTCTTTAATGAAATGTACTATTGTCTTTAGCACTCAGCACCATACATTTCTTTCAATTTGCAATTTGTGGAAGTATTTATTTAAATGCTATGAATAGTTTTTTTTTCTATTTGTAATAAATGGGTTTTTAAGAACAGGAAGGTAGAGGAGATAACTGTTGAGGCTACTTCTCTAGACTTCTATCTGTATGTTTTGCAGGAATACTTTTCAGATTGTGATGACAGAGTGGCAATTCAGAATGCACTAAGAAAAACCCAGTAGCCAAATGCTCCTGTAGGGCACTTGCATAAACATAATTTCAAATATATTTAAATACCCTTAGCTGACTACAGTGATCAGAGCTGTTTTAGACAGCGTGCACACTTCTCACTTGTGTATGTTGTAGACTTTAAATGGCTAGAAATATGGGTTAGTTATTGTAATGGCTGTTGGAAAAGAATTAAGTTACCAAAATGGTTTATTATTATTCGATAGAAGGACATTATAGTGGAAGATCCTGTCACAATTATCTGCTCAATTAAACATCAGAACAAAAAGAAGTAAAATGAGGAAAAGGCTTAGGAGCCTTCTTTCTACCTTCCTTGCTTTCCTTTATTTTCCTATTTTTCCTGGTTTTCCTTCTCAATGTTTCTCTTACCTATTTTCTTGAGTTAGCAATGTTATTTTACGAAGGTGAGGACTTCTTAATAAATTCTGATTTTTTACACTGTCAATTTATTGCTTCTACAATCTGTAGAATAATATGTTCTCAATTTTCAGTTTTCCTTGTCCTTTGTTCCTGGAAGAATTAATAGAGTTCCTTCTAGTCTTCATTCTGAGAAAAATACTACAACCCAGTCATACAGCAATATTTAAAAAGAATAAAATCTGAGTAAAACAGGCCTTATGTTTACATTTAAAATTTCTAGCAAACATATTCTTTAGTCACGTGCAAATGCAAATAAGAAGGATCATCAAGGGTGGATAGACCTGAGGTCTATCTACCTTTAAACTATAAAATGAAAACATTTGTCCAACCTACTTCCTTTGAAAATATCGTTATGAGATGAGTTAGCTAAATTTAACTGAACTTCAAAAAAGGGTTGAAGGGGAAGAAATGAGCTGCATGCTGAAATCTAGGTAGAAAACAGTCATAGGTTTCTGGGCATAAGAAGCATGAGAAAAGTGTTGGAGAACTGAAGTGTGTTCTCAGTTGCCTGGTAAGATTTCATCTGATATAAAATGAATTAAGTTGGTGTCATGGGTTGATCATTAGACAGTTTTTGATTGCTACGCTTTCAGTAGTTCTTAAATATCATGAAGTACAAGTAGTACAACAAATCCATTGAGAGCCAAAGACTAAATGATTGCAGTCTCATTTCTAATGTCTTTTATGGCTATTGTATAAAAATTGGTCAAGAAATATTAGATTAGTTAGATAACTGATGTCTGAATACATCTCTTTTTCCATTGCATACTGCCATAAAGTAATAAATTAAGGGGGAAAGTAAAAATTTAGACATTATCTGCATGGTAATGACTCCCTTTTTTCTCGTTCTAAAATATATTATTTAACCAGTGCTTTCTGTGTTAATTATGGGTAAAAATGATAGTATAGAGTAAGTGCTTTATCAAGTAATACATAATACCACTGAAGTCAAAACCTCCTATGTTCACAGTAAAATTCTTATCAATCAAATATATAAATACATGAAAAATTTATAGTTTTGTTTTGATTAAACCTGTTTTTTAAAAACCTATTGTGACTAACATCAGCAGCATTATATTCCTTTTTATCTTTTATAATACCTTTAAATCTTCAGTGTTTTACCTGGCATTAGACAGGCCATCAGCCCATACTTACAAGGACTTCCCAACAGATTATTTCGCAGACATGTTACCGCTTTGACTGTGCACTCTTAAAATTTCAGCCCAATTATTGCCCACACGTACTGGAAAAAAAAAATTGCTAACTCATCTGTTGATTGTTTTAAAACTCTTCTACCTTATCTGACACTCTGATTTTAAAATTATAGGTTTAAGAACGGTGTTAAACATTATTTCTAGTTACTATCAACAAGGAACTGATTTCATTACCATGATCACGTATGCACGAAGCTTTCTGCCTAAGTACAGAAAGAAACTATTCTTTGATATCTCTGAGAGTTTTATTTGTGCTGGCCATAGTATTTTCCTTTGTACGTATTCTTAACTTTTTTTGTATTACATGTTTCTTCTAATTGTCAGTTTTTCCTAATTATCATGGACAGTTTCAGTTTCATTTCAACTGCCTAATGTGTTGTACTTGTGACTGGTTAATTAATGTTTCTTAAGTGTTTATTCTTAAGAAACCGAGGTATGTATATTTCTCTTTCAGACTTTACATTTAGTGCCTGAAAATTAAATAGTCTACCAATCTTTAGTCATGCAGTCTGTGCTCTATGATTTATATGGCATGGTGAATGGTCATCAACCTACCTATGTGGTCATTTTGTGAAGACTAATTTATATTTAGAGCTTTTATTGTTTTAGAAAGAATTTCAAAGTGCAGGCAAGCAGAGAAATATCTTCAAAGTAATAAGATTTTTCTCAAAGGAGTAGAGTAGACTTTAGTGAAGATCAAAAAAATTCAAATCTATTAAAAGTGACTCTATGTGTGAGAAATCTACTAGAGAATTACATGAAAGTGGTAGGAGCAACTTCTGAAACATGTAAGATAACACTGAAAAGTAAGCTGAACCTCAAGCTGCCATTTATTTTCTAGCTCAGTGATGTCACTGTGGCTGTCACAAGCTGTGTTGCCTTGCACATGGGGCTGGAAGCCTCATACAGTAAATCCTTGTTCTCCCTTTGATTCTTCTGTGCTTTATCAGAAGAGAAATGCACACATACAACTATGCATAATACAAGGCAGTATTATTTAACAGAGTGCTCCTGTGACCTAGGCAAACCACTCATTTCTTGTTAATATGGCAACAGCAGAAAGTCTCTAGAGGTTTGTCCAGCCTTATAATGAGAGGCCTGTGTTATATGCAGTTCTGTAGACTCAGAAGTGGCCATGGATTCATCCCCTGCTGTGAAATTTGGCTGCTGCCTGAGGCCCTGTGGAAATCATGTTTCTTGCTATGCTCAACCACGTGCAAGCCTCCCTGCTGAGAAAAGCAAGGAAATTTGCTGAACTGCGTTCATCTATTTCTCTCCCTCACCATCTGAGACAGAGAGAAAAGGATCTGCAGGGCAATATTTCCATCCTGTTTTTATTTCTGAGAGAGAAGCAGGATGGTCACCAACAGAATCCTTAGGATGTGTTGGTGACTGATGAAGTCATTAAGGGACTTGATTTTTGGAGGACAGTCAGGCAGATGGAGCAGAAAATCTCAGTAACTATGACCAAAAAAAGACAATGGAAGAATCCTTGAATATTCCTTTCTCCTCAAGAAGTTCCAAGAACACGGTGTAGGAGAAAAATGAAAGGTGTAATGTGAATCATCCCTGCTTTTGTTACAAGTGCCAAATCAATGAAACAGTAAGACTCACATGCCTGTTTTTATAGTTTATGTATCTAACCTCATGTAGTTAATGTCTACCCCCTCATTTTTCACTTGGGAGATGAGTTCCAAGGGCCAGTGAAATGTAAGGGACCAAATGCTGAAGAAAACTCTGTCAAACTAGGTGTTTAAAACAAAACAAAAAAAAAATACATACAAAAAATACTGTACAGAAAAGGGTATTTTATATGCTACAGTGCTGAAGTGTTTAGTAGACAACAAATCAGAAAACTTACTATATTCCCCCCAGAATGTACAAGGATTTGATCTCAAAGAGAAGGTGTGTTTAGTATTTATTGGGAGCAGTCTGAAGAACTGTAAACCTGGAACGAAAGAAACAGGATGTTAGATGAGTATAAACAGAAACTACTTTTGAGAATGCAACTGATGTGGTGGGGGGAAGTAAAGAAAATTTTATTTGCTTTGTGCTCATCTTTTTCAGTCTAATGTTTCCTATTAAAAACCTGCAAAGAGCTTGTCTGGCATAAATAGCAAGTGTATTGAAGGTAATAGAGCTGTCATAGTATATAATGACTTGAACTGGTTAAAGGAGAGATAAAATGTTGCTGATAATGCCAATAGCAAAGTTTTAATAAGTGGGCGAAATGCATGGTTTTTTTGTTTGTTTATTCAGTTGTACCACAAAATTAGGGAATAGTAGGCACCAAGACAAGACTGGGGAGAGCGTTACAGGGGTCTGTAGCTGGAGAGAGATCCTTCACACATGAGAAAATATAACTTGTTATGGCGAGAGAAAAGAAGGCGCTATATAAATACACCTTGAAGAGTTGTGTGCTGAGAATGATTTCAGGTGGACTGGAGGGAGAAGATCTCAAGAAGCCAGTGCAAAAGGCAATGGTTCCTTTCTCAGTGATTCAGAAAGGTGTGTCTGTTACAAAATAACATATTCAAACAAGAACAAAAGAAAATTGAGATGTAGCTCCTACCAAAAACTAGAAGGTAGAAGAGTATGCAATAAGGAAAATCAAGTAAAGGAAATATTTAAGTTTTTAAATATGTTTTTTATATCTATATATTAAAACATACTTTTAATGTAAAGAAATAGCTACTAGTGTTTGTATGTGTGTATATATATATGCATGTAGGTGCTGTTAAGTGTAAATCCTTTGTTTCTTTTGAGAAATAATAATGAAGTATAATAAATCTTGAAACCCATAAAGCACTGCATTTGCAGGTTTTTCTGTCACAGTGTACATACATACACCAATAGGGATCTTTTAAGTAGAATAGTATGTTTTCAATATATTTTTGAAATATACCTTATGACCTAGTTTCAGACTGATGAGTGATAACATTTTTGGAAATCCTATAGGATTCTGTTATGTCTTTTTTGAAATAAGGAACTACTAGAAATTCTTTTTCGAGACTGCTGAGTGCACCAAAAAACACAAAACCCAAACCTCACCCCCCGCCTCAAAAAACCCCGCAGTAATTAGTTTCATCAATTATCCTTATACTAGTTTGGAAATAGAATATGTATAATTATGTGGATATATAATCAAACTGCTTTTGAAAACCATTCTATTTCCTGGTTCACATGACATGCAAAAATATTTGGTTTAATATTTTTCCCTTTTTAATTATTTTTTTTAATCAGTTGGTTATATCAAATAATTCCTTAAAGTCAAGAAATTTTAAGTAAAAAGATTCATTTTTGTTCTGAGGCAGGAAAAGAAATCTAGTGTAGTTGAATTAAAAGATTTTATTTGGTGATTTGGAATTTGTTAGTCAAACAGGAGGTATAGATACTGCAACTAATGTAGAATAGTCAAGTGCCTTAAAATTGAACTATGCATATAAAGAGGGAAAAAAAGCCTACTCTTTTAGGCAGTTGCATGAAAGTGAGGAAAAAAACTTCAAATATTGCTATAATCCAGTAATTCTAGAGTATAATAATACAGCTGATATACAGAATTCTTTTTACCTCCCTAAAGTCTACTTCCTTTAGACTGCATGAATGAAAAAACCCAAAACCTTCCTCATTAGGACTTAAAGAACATTTTTCATCACACCAATTGTCAGCTTGGCTACATTTTCTGGATTATATTTTACTTTTTTTTTTTTAATTATAAATGTTATAGACATGATAGATGTTATAGATGACTATTCAAATACTACTTTAGCATTTCCAAATCTAGTAAGCTGTTTTTGTTTTTTAATATCTATTAATATAATGCTTGCACTTCTTTGTCCAGTTTTAAATTACTTTTTAAAATAATTTGCTGCAGTCTTCCTGAGAGAATTTTTGCTATCTCAGGTAAATAATCTGTAGAACAGTTCAGTTCAACTGAATAAAACAAGTAAAGAGTGTCATGTCATTGTGTTCTGAGCCCCACTTTTTTGTAGTATTTGGGTTTAAATTTTAGAAAGAACTAAAGTACTTTTTATATAACAGTATAGTCTGTATTATGGCTTTTATTTGTGACTTTGGGAATAAATTGCAGTGTGGGAAAAGCAGCTGAAAACATGGATAAAAGTCGAATGCAGGATTATTGTAGACCCTGTCAAAATAAATGGTGGAATATTTTTTAGTATGTAATTAAATGTCAAGATTTGTGAGTTAATGGAATTTCTGTAGTCACATCAAGGTCAGACGAGCAATTACTGTTTATGAATTATCTGAAATCTTGTATAGCCTTTTCTAGCTAGTCTTATAGCATCTATTTATATTAGACATCTTTGCCATTTCTGATGTTTCTCCCCCATAGTTTCTGTTAACAGCAATGTGGTGCATTTTGTCAATTCTGTAGTTGTTTGCAAAACCTTCCTTTATTTCACTGAAGTGCTTGCAATTAGCCCACTTCTCCCCATTGAGAAGCATCTTTGTAATAACAGCTTTCCTGGCAGAGCTTTTGTTAGGGAGATTTTAAAATCAAGAGTCTGCAAAGGTTGGGAAAAATCCAATCATACAAAAGTTCAGCAAATCCCTTTCAAGGTCATATCAGTTAAGATTACATAGATTTTCCACTTCAGCAAACGGAAGAGTTTTTCATTTTTAGGGATGAATTCAGAATGATAGAATTAATGAAACAAACCAATTCTAAAAGAAATTGTTTGCTAAACTCAAAGAAAAGCCTGGATGCATCCCCCTACCCCCACCCCCATGGTCTTTAGTGGGGTTACCTTTCTCCCCCATGTAGCCTCTTGTATCACTTCCTTTGAAGTCGTTCACAGCGTTTGCTTTGACAGCCACTGGGTGTGGGAAGCATAAGGCTATAGCAAGCATCTCCATGGCATAATCCGCCCAGTCACTGTTGGTCACTGATCCAGCTGCATGCAGCAGCTTAGTAGTCAAAGGGCATGGTAATTCCCTCCTTCTCTCTTTTCTTTCTTCCAAGGCAAAATCTTCACCTGGTGTTTTTGATTCATGCATTCTAATTATGATGGCTGCCATCATCAGCCCTGTGGGTGACACTAGAAATTCTCTGAGCCAGCAGCTAATACCACAGCTTGTTAAGCGACCATGTCAGCCTGATTTTAGGGCCCATTTTGCAGTTCACCGCAGGCCTATCTAAAAGCATCAGGAGTCTCCGTCTAGCAGGACAGGCTCATTGTCTTTCTAAATGTCTCCTTCTGATAAGCAGATCCAAATATGGTTCATTCACTGTGGATTTGAAGGCACAGTGGGGAACTTGGCTCACATAGTGGATGCAACAAAATGCTTAATATTTTCACTTGGTATAGAGCTAAAGAACCCAATTTTCAATTTCAGGATACAACCATTTGCTCCCTGACTATGATCAAGAGTTTGAAATTTAAATCAGAAGTCTTCGAAAGCTATTCTAATTCTCAAAGGAGCAGGCTTTCCCATACTTAGTACAAAGAAGAAAATCCTTGGTTTGTATCAGAGTTTGAGCACACAGAATTCACATGATGACCAGAAGTATCCTTTGTTGCCTAAAGATGTTGTAGGAATTTTTTCTTTGAATAATTTTGTGTGAAGTATAGGATTCTGGTGAGGTTACTAACAGCACTATGAATGCTGCAGTCTGATCTGCCTTGCAAACGTTATTTGTTTTTAAATAATTGCTTCAAATACATATTTTTCTATGCTGCTCCATGTATTTCTTTTTAATGTTTTGTCTAACCCAAGCTCTGGTAGTAGAAGGTAATGAATATCTTTCAGTTGCAGGAAATGAGAATTTTTTCAAAAAGTATACTGTTGTGACTCTCTATATTTAACTGAGTCTCTGATCTGTAAACTGCTGTTTTTTATAGCTAGAAACAGGACTAAGTTTTCTCTGACTTCATAGGCATATTTTTAACCACAAAACAAATAGGTGGCCTTTCCTGCCACATAAATCCACAATTATAATATTAATGCAACAGTTTTTGTTCTCTAAGGAGAAAATCAGTTACTTACCAATGAGGTATGCAAAAGTGCTTATCTTGCAGAACTATCAGTGCGAACCAGTATGCATATGGGAAGAGCTAATTTAAGATCTCCACAGGAAATTAGAGTGGCTTTTTTATTATCAGCATCCATTTCCTAAATACTGTGCTGTTTTTGGCTTATATTCCATTGACCTATAATAATGATGCTGTGGACTTATTTCATCTCTTTGAAAGTTGTCAAACTGCCAGCCATGCCAATCTGTGAGCTTCCTTACGGAGATAACTAAGAAATCCATTTTTTTTTACGGGAAAATCTTGAATTTTGTAGCCCATGCTCTCTTTAGTGATTGTGGTTTTGTGTAAAATCACTAAATAACTTTAGTGATTGTGGGTATTGGAAAACTTCTTCCCTCTTATCCTTCTCAAAGGATTTATAGGAAGAGGGTATTTCCAATGTACACTGTAATTGTGCTTTGGCTGTTGTAACCAAGTATCCGAGGCAAATCTTTGTGGCTGCACAAGTCAATAAAAGAAGATAAAGATTTGATTGTAATAGATAGGGGTTAAATCTCACAAAATTTATGTATCCCTCTAAATATTAAATTTAACTAAATAGGCAGAATTTAAACTCTCCTTATTTTCTATCCACTTTTTGTCTAATGTGTCTAGAAGGCTTTTTAATGTGGTCTAAAATTGTGACAGAAATCTGAGTGCAAAGTGGAGCAAAAACTGTTCTTGTAGAACTACACCAGCCTATATGGACTTAAAATAATAGAGGTAGGGATAGATGTCTAAAATTAGACAAAAAGAATTGGATCATTCAGAAGGAATAAAATTACTTCCATTATGTGGAACACAGAGAAAAACCAGGTGATTAGGGTCAGCCAGCATGGATTTATGAAAGGCAGGACCTGCTTGACCAGCCTGATCTCCTTCTATGACAAGGTGATCAACATAGTGGATGAGAGACAAGCTGTGGATGTTGTCTACCTGAGCTTCAGTAAAGCCTTTGTCATTAATTGCCACAACATTCTCCTGGAGAAACTGGCTATTGATGGCTTAGTTGTTTGTTGGGTTAAGAGCTGGCCGGATGGCTGGACCTAGAGCGGGGTGGTGAATGGGGTTAAATCCAGCTGGCTGCTGGTCACAAGTGTTGTTTCCCAGGGTGCATACTGGGGTCAGTCCTGTTTAATATCTTTATCCATGATCTGGACAAGAGGTTTGAGCGCACACTCAGTAAGTTCTCAGAGCACACCAATTTAGGTGTGAGTGTTGGTCTGTTGGAGGGTAAGGATGCCCTACAGAGTGATCTGGACACGCCAGACCAATGGGCTGAGGCCAGTTGTATGAGGTCCAACACAGCCAAGTGCCAGGTCCTGTATGTGGCTCTCAACAAGCCCATGTGGCACTACAGGCTAGGAAAAGAGTGACTGGAAAGCTATGTGGTGTAAAAGAACCTGGAGGTGCTGGTCAACAGCTGACTGAACATGAACCAGCAGTGTGCCCAGGTGGCCAAGAAGGCCAGTGGCATCCTGGTTTGGATCAGAAATACCATGGCCAGCAGGACCAGGGCAGTGATAGGCACTGATGAAGCTGCACCTTAAATACTGTGTTCAGTTTTGGGCCCCTCACTTCCTGAAAGACATTGAGGTGCTGGAGCATGTCCAGAGAAGGGCAACAAAGCTAAAGAAGTCTTATGAGGAGTGGCTGAGGAAGCTGGGGTTGTTTAGCATGGAAAAAAGGAGGCTCAGGGGAGACTCTATTGGTCTCTACACTACCTGTAAGGACACTTCTCCCAAGTAAGACAGAGAACTGAATGAAACAGCCTCAAATTGTACCCAAGGAGGTTTAGATTTTCAATATTAAGAAAAATTTCTTCACCAAAAGGGTTGTGAAGCTTTGGAACAGTCTGATAAGGGAAGATGCTGAGTCACTACCCCAAAAGTATTTGAGATATGTAGATGTATCTCTTAGGAATATGGTATTGTGTCAGACTTGGCAGTGCTTGGTTAATGGTTCTTGGACTGAATGATCTAAAAGGTCTTTTCCAACATAAATGATTTTTTAATATGAGATATTTTGTGGAAGTAAAAAAACGGCAGTAGGCTGAGGATTCATTCCACTGCTGTGGACAGAGCTACTTATAGAGAATTGCATTACATGCATCTACTAGCCTTAAGATTATTTTATTTGGTCTAGTCTACACAAGGTCATAACAGACCTTAAACTTGAGTCCAGCACCATTTTCTCTTTTTCATTATCCTAAAATATCTCTTCCACTTATCTTTTGTAACTATAAATATTTTTAGATTGCATTAAGGAGTTAACACAGTTAATTACAACACAAACCAGCAAAAGAATTCCAGCATTGTTATAAAGGGATGAGCAAATGGGTTTCACAAAAAAGTCCTTCAACTCCAGCCAGGATGCCATTAAGAAGACCAAAACCCCACAATTATTGTAAATCACATTTGTTTTTAATTTGTTCTTATATGCAAACTCTTAAAACTTATATTATCAAGTCTTGTAGTTTTCCATATGACTTTGCTTGAGAGAAATACTGGTTACAATTTCGGTACTCATGGACCAGTCTGCATGCTGTCAATCAAAGTATCCTGTCTGGACTTCGTTATCTCCCTCCATTCTTTGCAGCAGGCTGCAGGCTGCTCTCAGGTCTCAGAAGATATAAGCCTTTCCTTTAAAAATAACCAAGAGCTTAGCAATGAATAGTACTGCTGCCTCAATTCCTTCCATTATAGCATCCTGCCTAATGCTTTTCACTTTACTTTCATTTCCTTTGTAGTGCTGAGATCTGGGAAAATTAAGATCTGTGGTACTCCATATTCAAGCATATATTTGAGACTTGCAGCTTGCAGCATTCTCACATGGTCTCTGCTGTTAGTGAATGTAAAAACAGTTTCTACCCACCTCCCTCTTCCTATTTCCTGAACTAATAGATCAGTAGGAGAAATTTTCCATGCATAATGTGAAGAAAGAGCAGCTTAGCTCAAAGACTTTTTTGGTTTACCATTGATCGGAGGAGATGAGAAGAATCCAGAAATTCTTTTTTTTTTTAATGACTTTCTGCCTGGACTTACATCTCTAAGAAAAACATTATCCTGTTTCTAGTGCTGACAAAGAGCTGTTAATTTCTTCTATAAACCATGATCTGTTCCAATTCCTAAATATTTAGTCTGTGGGGTCAAGACAAAAGATGCAGATAGTTCATAACAGAGCCTGAAACATGCATAATGTGTGATGGGTCTCAGTATCCACTGCTGAACTGTACAAATCTACCCTTATGGAATCACACTAGTATGAAGATGTAGCCACAGTTTCTTCTGTTTTGTGTAGGTTTATTTGCCCATATCAGTAATTTGGTAACTATCTTATAAACTGCAGGAAATCTGGGAGAAATTGGAAGTGTCCTTGATGGGTGGCTCAGCACTTAACAGTACTGGGAAGAAAAGTCTAAGGAAATAAGTCTTAGCTCTTTTCTATTCTTTTGTATTAATAAACAGTCTTCCCTGCTGAGAAGAAATTGTTATACTCTGATGTCTATGTCAGAAATGCTTTAAGAACTTCCCTGAACAATTTAACCTTTGAATGTTTTGTCATTAATTCCTAAACCTGATATTTCATTTTTACACTTAATATGTATTTAACAAATAACATTTCAAAAGGATTTAGAATACTGTAAGATGTATTCTATGCAGTGAGAAAGGACCAAAAAAATCTATTCTTTCCAAATATAATGAGGGATGTAAAAAAGCAGCTCATCAAAAATGTAAATGTAACTGAATTACTAAGTTCTCATTTTCCTGAGTAGCAGCAATTAAAAAAACTTGAAATTGGTGGCTATAATCCTCAAGGTAGGATTTGATTAATAAAGTAAACGATAGCCTGCTGATTTTAAAGTAAAAAGCCAAATAAATACATGTTGCCATTTTCAGCAATAAAGTAATACGCTATTTAGAGTAATTGTAATTGTCATAAAATAATGTCAGAAAAAATGTTGAATACACTTTAAAAAATGGATGTTAAATAGGATGGATTTCCATCAAATATATGCAGGGGTTTGGGATGACAGATATAGTAACAAATTATTCATGGCATAAATTAGGCCCTAACTAGTGCTGCAATAGCACTATTTATTTAATCAGAACATAATTGTTGTTTGACAATTACTTTTTAAAACTTCCCTAAAATCAAATAGATAATATTTGTACAATTGTAATAGCTCAGCTATGCAAGCATTGGAAGACTTACACAGCTGTCTAAGGGAGTAAGGACCTAAAAGAATTTGGCATATCAAAGCATTGCAATACAGTAACTAACCAAATAAAATGTTTCCTGTTAATGGAATTACTTGCATATTAAAGAAAGCAGAGATTGCTATTTGATATCTCAGAACCTGAGAATTAGCCTGCAAGAAACAAAGAAGCTGGTAGCCATGTAAAGTGCATGTGACAATACAGGTTGTTTCCTTTCCAATATGGCACATTTCTGGAAGTGCTTTAACTCTTCAGAATATAACAATAGCCACAGCAGATCAGGTGGTAATTCTGTCTAACCTCTGAGTCTGTCACTAGGAGTGGCCAGGGATGGACACACAAGGGAGGAGAGCTATGCAAGGCATGTAATTCATTCCTTAATATTCTTCCAATTATCGATTCTTTTATGCTTAGAACTGTACAGAGATAGATGTGGTTTTATGTGTGTGTCTTCTTATTCGTGGGTCTTTCTTTTGTCTCTTTTTTCCAGTCTTCCCTCAAGTCTGTGAAGACTTTGCATATGTGTAGCCTTTCTTAGCAGTGCCTTTTATAAGTATCCTCTCCTTTTCTTTCACGTGTATCTTCTTGTTTCATTACTGGTCCCTAGTTTTTGTAAGAGATGACCAGTCCCTATCCACTATCTCAATAAGACTTTTGATGCAAACTTCTGAAACCCACATAAATACATCTTTTAACAGTTAAATAGACCTTAATCTATGTTGTTCTTCTTCACAAAACCATGCTCCCACTATTTTGATAGCTACTGATCTCCCATCAGAACCTTTCTGAAATTTCTGAGATGGGGAGATACATGGTGTTTAAGGCATGGGAGAACAATTATTTTGGGTGAAATGAAATTAGTAAGGTGATGTTCATTGTGTTTCATCGTGATCTGTTCCTAACAGCTGGGGCACTTTCTAATTAAGAAAACCTTAACTTGCCCTTTGTGTTAGAAGTGATTTGGAGATTAATATTATCCCAACTGGACCATTCTGTTCCTCAATTGGATCACACACATGCTCTATGATTCTTCAAAAGAGCTTCAGGGATTGCCAAAGTTATGCTTTCCAAGTAGAAAACTTCTATTCATGTGACAATTAATCAGAATATTCATTTACCTGACGCAGACATCAGGATTACATATAGGTATGTAGCTCCTCAGATTTCTCCTCCCTTCCCTCATTTTCTTTGTAATCAAGGAAGATTTAAGGATGAGATTTTATTAGTACATACAATTCACCTCTGGGTTCTCTTAGAAAATCTGAGTGAATACCATCTGGCCCGAGATATTTACTGCCTTTCATTTTTTGTCACTGTATTCTCTAAACTCTACATGTATGTAATGTCAGATCCTCTGATGATTCTCTGTCAGACAGTTGCTAGCAAGGGATTGTTCCCAGTTTCTTCCACTGTGAATGCAGGGAATTAACTTACTTTTCCTGGAATGACCTTAGGTTGTCTGATAATTCTTTTATACCATCCTCATAAGCTGGTGCTGCAGAATCCCCAAAATGTGTCTTTCTCCTGATACATTTTAAGAAAGGTTTATTATTATTGTATATCTTTCCTACTAGTTGCTCCTCAAACTCCATTTTGAGACTGTTTGGTTTTGCTTTTACATTTAATCTGCCAGAGTTCATTGTTCTTTTTATTTTATTCATTCTAATAAGATCTTAAGTATTTGAAGCGTAATTCCTTCTTTGTCATAACCTCTTTAACCTTTTTTTGATTGGCAATATGCACCTGGGATTTTTTTTCCAATGTGGTATCTTTAAATAATTTCCACGCTGTAATTCCCATAGTGTCTGTAGAGATTTACTTCTCTTAGTTGCCCTCTGTAGCTTCTTTTCAATAAGTGTCCTTAAATTTATTCTTGAAAAGCCGAAAAACATGATTCCTGAAATCTTCATGAGGAAGAAGGATACTATTTCACAGTGAGAAGCTTATACCAGACATATTTCAGCATAATTTTCCATAATTTATGCTGACTGGGGTTATAATAACAATGTTATTTTTATTTTTCAATTCTCTAACAGAAGAATTATATCAGCATGTACCAGAAGGATATTATTAAACACTTCCTACAAAAATACACTGCCTGTTTTCTGACCTTCCTTAGAAAGTTTTTAAAGTTTGATCTGGTACTTCCATAAAAGATTCCTGATAACAGGAAAATATCAGAGTTGTTAGTGCAGCCTGATGTCTAACAAAGAAAGCAATTCAGTTTTCCAGGTGAGATGTTTTAGTTTTAATAGTGTATACATGCTGTCTTGACACCAGGGCAGCCATTCCTTTCTTGGCTTTTAAATTATGGCACAAACATTTCTCATCGATTGCAATTTTAGAGCCATTTGAAAGCTCGGATTTGGCCCCATGGTTTCACTGTGCCTGTACAATTGAGGAGAATAACCTCTGTGATGGGTACTATTATGGTCATTGTGTTCCTGTGAGGTGGACCTACGTCTCTGCTGAAGCTGAGACAAGTGTCTGCAGTCCTGAGTATTGCTCAGGGATTTTTGTGAACTCTCAAGATGTAAAGTGTGCTGTTTTCTCTGTTCCATGCAGGCTATGAAAATATACCAATTTTTCAAAGATTGCCTATTTGTACTACTACTCTATAGTTAATTTCAAGAACTAGGCTGTGTAAAGAGGGGCTTTGCATCAGGCTTTCTGAGTTTATGGAAGTAAATAATCATCCTCTGATGGTTTGAAATCAAGAGCTTAAGTGCCTTTTTCCATAATTATAGTTTTTTAAGTGTGATTCTTCAATTGGGTGCTTTTTGCCTGCAAAATTGAAATTCAGGGAGCGTACTGTTATATTTACAAGATATTTATTTTGTGTGATTTATCATGTTTGATATTTAACATATTGTCCATACTTTGACTGTATATTAGTACACAGAATTTTAGGGAAGAATTTTCTGAAAGTTTCAGAAATCCATTTCACAGCAACTACTTGTACTACTTCACGTAGTATTAGCATAGCAATATTAAAATCATATTTATTAATATCTTTTTCAGGATTTTATAAGCTACTTTTTTTTCTCCTAACATTTTCAATTTTGTTGTTAATTATTATCTGTTTGGAGGTATTTGACTTAGACATTGGTATTGACAGAACTCAAGATATAACCCAAGAAAAATGGAGTGGCTTATCATGAAAATGACAGCCCTTACTAGTGATTCACCGTATTATCATGAAACCATGGTTTCCTAGTGAATCTATTCTTAAACCTTTACAATCTGCATATACCTTTGGCCACAGTAACAGACAAAATCATTGGCTGGAAGAACTTGTAGTGTGGCCTTGCTTATGAAATTAAATTTGGTAAAATTTTCAAATACCAAATGGCAGTAGCTGAATACTCAAGTCTGTTGACTAAACTGATGACCTATATTTTTATTTTTCCAAGTACTTCAAGCACAAATTACTTCTTGGCCGAGAACAATATCTTTGTTAAACAAGTTGGAGTTTTCTGGAAAGAAGCTTTAATGTGCTGGGTGTATGTTTCACCTCTAATTCCTCAGTCCTATGTAGTAGAATAGAAGCACATGTAGTTGTAAGCACTCTCAATTACTTCTGCCAGAACAGATTATATATTGCCCCTGTTTTAGCTTGGCTTAATCCTTTTTGGAAAGTGTAGAATTTAATTCTGGTCAAAATGGGAAATAATTAACCTAGAAACATAGAATGGTTTAAAAAACCATTAGAAAGACTTTAAAAATCCTCTAGTTGCAGACCCACCCAAACACCACCATGGGCCGGCAGGGACACCCCCCACTATATCGGGGCTCTATCCGACTTGGTCTTGAATACAGATGGGGAGTTCAAAACTTGTCTGGGCAGCCTGTTCCAGTGCCTCACTAGCTTCTGAGTAAAGGATTGCTTCCTAACATCTAATATTAATCTCTCTTCTTTCACTCTAAAATCATTCCCCCTTGGCTTATTACCATCTCACCTTGTAAAACGTCTAGCACACATACTCCTGTTGGAGAAAAAGCTAGTTGTTACTATTTGTGTGTATTCAGTACTGAATGGAGCCCAAATCCTGCTTGAAGTTTCAGGTTTTGAGCTTGCTTGGATCTACAGTTTCCTAAATCTGCAAGGGATCTTCAACCTTCTCTCTAGGCAATTTAATAAAGCTCTTTATCTTCTAATTCTCCTTTATTCTTTAAGTAAAACTCAACTCTACCTGTAAAAGCAGATGGGGAAATTAATATTCTGAACTGTAATTATTCTTCATAAATTCTCAGAAGTTTTGCTGTTGATAACCTCTTCTATTAGGTAGAAACAGTAAGATGTCTGTTGTGTTCAGTTTTTCATATATATATACTTTGTTTGAAGGAGTCTGTTATATTGTTGCCTTCTTGGTCTCTATTGCATGGATTTAAAAAATTTCCCTTTTACCCATTCCTTCAAGATCTGAATGTAGTGATCTCATTCTCTTTCAAGGAAATATTTAATCTATTATTTTATTTAGCCTATACATGCATAATGACTGTTTTAATGAAATGGTGTGTCTATTTCCAGTTTATTTTAAGTATTTTTCTCTCAAATATTACTTTGCTAAACAAATTACTGCACTAAAAATAATTATGTCAGCCAAAAAATCAAGGAAACCTAATAACTCATAAATAACTTCTCAAAGGCAGACATTAAATTGCTTTATTTCCACACTTAATTCAGATTTTTTTTTTCCAACTGTTAGGCAATTCACTATTTGCATAAACTAACTTACTTGATCTAGATGACTAGTTCTAGAATAAAATTTATTAGTCTTAATCCAGAAAAACAAATAGGAAAAAATATGCAGTTTCTCATTTGGGGATGCTGAACAGTTTTCTGTTCAAACTGTATTAATAGAAAAATGTATGTGGCTAAAAAGAACTTGTGCAACTTTTAAAAATGAATCTCAATTGGTTTTATGATCTGAGAGCTTTGCACTGCATTACTGCACAGTTTCTCAGAGTTTTTCTCATGCAGTCACCTTGATCTTTAGGCCACATTTACCCAAGGCCTGTCTGCAGGCATTCGTGCAGATATGCCCTCAGCTCATCTCATTCCTCCATCTTCTACTTTCCTTCTTCCCCTCTCTTTGAAGATCCTGCTATACACTTTTTTTTTTATTGAAGCATGAAGCTCTCTCTTAGTCATTCAGAAAAGTGTACTGGGAATTCACAAATATAAAAACTATTGCGAGACTCAGTTTCTCAATTTGCTTTCCTAATTCCTATCAACTCAATGTTAATTGAAAGAGTGGGTATTTCATTCTTTCACACAGACAAATACACCCATATTATCATTCTGTGAAAGTGGTTGTTTGCTGCTCTCTGAAGAGACCTCACTATTTCAAGCTTCTTTCCACACACTGCATTTTCTAGGTCACCGAGAACTCATTAGGTATTTCAGAGCTGTGTTTGCAGATTCCTAATACTTGTAAGCCTGAAGTATTCTGTCCAAATGCTGAGAAACAATCTTTAAGCTTCATTCAAATGGCATGTAGTTTGCTGTTATTTTTCATTAGACATTATTATATCTGTAAATCCGGAATTAGAAAGTCTAGCCAGAATGTTTATGGCTTTAATAAAAAAATGAAATCCCTAGATTATGACATTTTAGGAATATTCAAACCAGAATAGTGCAATTCAAAAGGAATATACTCTTACATTGCAAATTACAATTAATCTTGGGTTTTTTTAATAATTTATAATACCTCTTCTAAAGTTAATTTCAGTAAATTGCATTAATGCTGAGGGCACATTTGGAAGTCAGCTTTCAGTCAAAAATATTAGATTACAAATCCAAGTTACAAACACTTTTCAGAATACATAGCAAATTTCTGGTTCTTTGGTCACCAAAAATACACTGAATATGCTGTAGTTTATGGGTGAATTTCATTCATGATTGCAATTACTGAACATTAAATTTAGAATTCAGATTATCTTCTGAATTTATATAGTCCCTATAGAATTGAAACTGCACCATGTAAAAAAATTTCTGTCTTCAGACTTTAATCAAAGATGAAAAGGATGAAGCAAGCAATCAGCATAGCCATTCAACAGAACTGGGTATTGTACACTCAAGAATGGCGCCAGGAACCCCCATGGGGAAGTGACAGGATGAGACCAGGAAATGTTTGTGACTAACAGGATACAAAAAGTCCTTTCACTTTCTAATGTAAACAGGTTCAAATTAACCACAGTATAGCATTTCTCCTGGGAGTCACTAGAAAGAGGACTGAAAATCTAACATGTCTTCTAGTGCCCAACCACAGGTAAAATAAATTGATTACACTTCTTTTGGTTTCAGAGGTTTGTAGATAACAATTTATATTTCTGAATTTCAGCATGACATTGAAAATGTAAGCTGTTGCAATAGCAACTTGGATTTTAGAGGCTGCTCAAAATAAAGTTAAGGTATCTCTTCATAGCACATATCTTCAAATCCTAAAGTATAGAAAAGATTATTTGTACTACCTGCTATCATCAAAGAACAGAACTTAAACATAATGTCATTGTCAGCTGCTCTCTGTCCATTTTAAAGCATAATTGGTTTTTCATCATATTATATCGTGTTGTTTTGGAAAGCATACAGTGCTAATTCACAGCAGTATTTAAAGTATGATGCAATATCATCAACTTTAATTGAACTCATCAGACTGCTAGCTAACTTAATTCAAAATTTCACATACAATCATATGAACAGAAATATATATTAAGCTATAACTATAGAAAATACTTCAATTGTAAATATGGACAAGGAAATTGCTATGATTCAGATTTTTTTTAATGCAATCTTGCATTTGAAAATATATCGACTGTTAAAAGCATGTGTTCCCCTGGTGTCAATTTGTAGCAAAGGACTGTGTGAAAAGTAATTGGTATTACTTGAAAATTCCTCTCTGTCATTGGAAGAAATGCTGCATATTCTGGAGGTGGTAGAAGGTAGCCATAACTATGAATGCACAAGTCTTAGAGCTTAAGAGAAGCTGGAATCATATCCAAGCTCTCGGTCTGTGAGTCTTGTATGAATGTAAAATGCACAGATTCTATACTAAAGAAACAATGCTCTTGTAAACACAAATGGAAATCTCTATGAATCTCATCTTGGTTACACACAAGGGGGGTGTATTCTCCACTGAAGTCTAATGGGATGTGCATCGAGGGGAGAATAATATGCACCATTGCCTTGTTCACTAACAGGTGAAGGGTAATATAGATGAAATTGGAGAACTAATGGGCAAGACAGTTCCATTAGCATATACACGGCGGTTTCACATTTTGCAGCAAAGTAAAGACAAAGTAGGAGCATAAACCAAGGAAAGATTAAGTCTAAGACCTGCTGTCGATATGATGAAAACAACTTGACATTTGAGTGTTTCAAGTGCTGGTTTATCACATGAGTGGCTCAAATGATTACTTTCTCTGTAGAATCTCACAATGAGAGAACCTGAAGGACCTGCACACCATATCAGATATGGTGCAAAAGAAATGTTCAACTGTATGAATTTGGAGGTACAGCATGGAGTTGTCATTATTTTGCACTTTTATAGTAAATGACTGAAGGGAGCCGCCTGCCTAAAGGAGTAGTGTGATTTTTTTTGCTAAAAAATAAACCAGTCAATCAACTGATCAATCAATATTTCAAAACCTGAATCAATTCAAGGCTAATGTCGATGATGTTTAGGAATTGTAAAATTCAAAGGTTCACAGTACATACAGACACACTTTCTTTTCTTCCAGTTCAGATGTAAAGCATTTTTTTCATTCCTCCATAGATATTCAAGGATTAATTGCTCTTAAATAAGACAATCCAAATACATACCATATGATGTTTTAAATGTGTTTCTGAAACTTTTTAATATTGTGAACGGATCTCTGATATCTTCCATCTGGAGAAAGACATATTTTTTCAGTGTTCTCAGTTAAAAAATAAAAAGGTCTTGCAGAACTGCTGATCAAAGATAATTATGCTCCAAAATTAAAACATTCCAAAATAGCAATATAAACAAAAATATTATATATAGCTCTAAATATGAAACTAACATATATAAGACCAATATTACTATTGAATAGCTCCAGAAGACCTTTAATCTCATTTTAACTGATTAACAATGCATCCATGAGAAATCAGATGTCTTTCCATTGTATTGGAAATTACAAAAAAAACACCTGCATAGGAATCTTAGTATTCAGTGATAGCAATCAAAAGCTGTGTATTCTTTTCTCCTACAAGAGAATTTACATGCCATCATCTTTTTTATTTTTGACTTCTAATAATCCAGTATGTTTTGTAGTAATGTTTTCTAGAGGTAACAAGAGGAAATGAAAAGTCCCTTGGTTGCACCAAAAGTGTATTACTCAGTATACTGTCATTGTAGCAGTACTCAGTAGTTCTCTTTCACTATTGGCATGAATGAAAGCAGTATACAGTGAAATATCTGTCTACTGTCA
The DNA here is from genome assembly GCF_963513975.1 of Fringilla coelebs. Taxonomy (NCBI): domain Eukaryota; kingdom Metazoa; phylum Chordata; class Aves; order Passeriformes; family Fringillidae; genus Fringilla; species Fringilla coelebs. Next base: position 33,661,002 of record NC_140032.1, on the reverse strand, counting down.
GGGCCTACATAGTGCATAATCATAATTAACACAATTCCTCCAACTTGAATAGTCAGCACAATACAAGGAATGTAGTCCTTTAGGATTGAATCTTTTGACTATAGGAGATCTGTTCTATAACTATGGCTCTGATTGCATTGAGAGAATGATGAAGTAAATTCTTTTATAAAGTGAGTTTTCAAAAAAGAGGTACTGATTTCATGTAAGTAGGTCTTACTAGGTTCCCATTAAAATACTTTTCATTAATATGAGAGATATTTTTTTAAAAAGCAAATCTCAATCCTGATTAACACAAACAATTTTCATTAAGCTTTTTAGCAACAGTTTGAAAAGCCACTGTTTATTAAGCTGTAGTAAACAAATTCTTGAGACAAAAACACATTTGAAAATTTTTAAATATTTTTATTTCCTATTTATGTTCTTTTTTTTTTTTTTTGCTAGAGAAAAACTGATTGTTATGCACTTTGCACAAAGCTGTATTGGGGGTGTTTTAATTGTATGGGGTTATTTTTGTGCTCTCTTAAAATTTTTGCCAGTGAAAGATATGTTTTGCTAGATTTATGTTAACAGGAAATACTGTAATCTATATTCTACCTTCTTGTTAGCAGCCAGAATTATTACTGGGATATAATGCTGCAGAGGGAAGCTTGAACAATGTCTTTGCTCTGTAACACAAAGCTGGAAGAGTTGTGAGGTAAAAAAAATCAGTGTTCCAGAGTAAGATTTCGGAGGCTCTAAAACTCTCAAACTGTATTTTATTTTTTGTTGAGCATTGTGGCAATCCAGTTATTCCTGTGCTTTTGGAGGACAGACAGTATGTTCATAGGTGTGAAAACTTGTTCTTTTGCTCTCTGCTCATGTAGCCAAACCATTTTCTTCACAGAAACTAAGAAAGGTGCAGGTATGATATATCCTGATTATCATTTCATGCTGAGAAGGAGTAGTAGATCTTTTAGACCTATTTGATTTGGACTTTCCCTGCAGCACCTGTCTGCCTTTGCTAGCAGTATTACAAAATCTTAGTAAGCTTTCTGTGCCTAAAGGCAAATTGAACTTGCACACAATAGGAACAGGTTTTAGTCACCATACATTATGAAGGCTGAACTGGGGAGGATCCACTTAACTCAAGTGAAAGTTTTACAATATTGCCAGGCTGACACCACTACTAAGCTGGCTACAGTATACAGTTTTTCTGCTATTTCCATGCTCTTTTACTGATAGAAAAATAGTGGTTCTTGTCATGGGGAGCAGAGTGGGGCTCTGATGGTGGGCACTGAGCAGATGCAGCTGGTTGGGGCCATCTAACGGGTCCCTTGGTGTCAGGGCACGATCAGGGAGGTGGCCATGAATGAGGTGCAGGGTAATGCTCATTCCTGGGGCAGTAGTATTTCTTCTCAGTCATGAGACCAGGTGCTCCATCAGCAGCACATAAACTGCCTCTAAATATAGTTTCCTTTCCAAATTATTCTGTTCCAAACTGGAAGACCTGGTTTGTTTTTTTTCAAAGAAAATACAAGAATGCAAGGAAAAAATAAAGAAAATGTACATGCAATTGTTAAAAGAAATAGTGTTTTGAACCTGCTTCCTTTCTATATGAAGTGTTCCAAGCTGCAAACTTGTATCAAAAGTATTTGTGTTTCTTGTGCTTCTATTCCAGTGGCACTATGAACATTTAACCAGATGACCCATATTTTCTGTGATTTTTTTTTTGTTTTGTTTTGTTGGTTTTTTGGAGTTTTTTTGTTTCTTAAAAATGCTGTCACTCTTGATGTCTTCAATGTGTGCATGGTAGGAAATATAATCCTTTCTGCAGTCAGAGAAGTTGTATCCAGAGATAAAGTAGACCACAGGTTTTCACAGTATGTTATTAAAGGAACACAAATCCTCTTTAACAAAGGTAAACACAGTACACTCATTGTAGTGAAAATTAATATTAAGATACTTAACAAATAATTTTTAAAATGCTCTGAAGATGGCATTATCAGAATTTTGTGAACTTAGGCCTGCCTTTTAAAGTGGCATTGATAGAAAAGACAGCTATTTTTGAGCAAAATTTTCTCAGAGACCAATGCTTAACCTTGTAGGACAGTAGCTATGATCATCTTTAAATCATAATCGTACTGTGCATGTACAAAATATTTTAACAGGTTTTCTTTACATATCATCTCTTGCAGCCTAGAGAGAGACAGGCACAGGCCCAATTGAGTGGCTGGATTTTTAGCTTCCTGCCATTAACCACAGTCCCCTGCTATCATGAGCATCCATGTCACATAATCCCTTTCATCAGTACAGAAAGCTAGTCACAGTTCCCTAATTCTGAGGTCAGTTCTGCACCAGCACCATCCTCGATTAGAACAGCTGGGGGTAGAAGTGGTCTAATTTGTACCTTCTTATCCCAGCTCCAGAGAGGTTAGCCAGTGCAGCCCACTGTGGCCACCCCCTGCAGAAGCACTTCTAGCAAGCCTACACGCTGTACTGTGCGTATTAAAATGTGTTTCATAAAAAGAAAACTTCCTCTTTGCTCTCATTGCTCACCCAGTTTTCCCAAGCCAAACTGTGATTCTAGTAAAGTGAATGGAATATCTATGACTTGTGCTTTTTATTACTGGAATATCTCAAGCTATTATGAAACCTGTAGACCTCCTGATATTTCAGGTGTAACAATCACCTGCATTTCATTTGGAGGAAGACAGTTGGTTTTGCTGCAGAATTACCTGTAATATGGCATCGTATTTGTTTTCTTTTATAATTTTTTAAAATGGGCATTAGATATGCCTATTCTATGAAATTGGACTTAGGGAAATACTTGTCAGAAAGAATTCTAACTGCGGGCATTCTGCCAGTCCTCTCTTCTGAGACCAGGGGGCTTATTCATTCCTGCCCTTGCACTGCTGACAGTCATCCATTCATATAGTGTGAAGAGTGCCCTCTGTTAAAAAATTCAACATATGTGGTTTGCTAAAATACACCCTATTTCCGTTTGCTCTGTGCAAAGTTGAATGATTAAGGAATGTCAAAGACTTTGGAGACTTGCACTTCATGTTTTCCAACATGTATTTCTGTTAGCGATTTCAGAGCAGGTAGTGTGGAAATTCACTAAAACAAACCAGAGTGTAAACTTACGTAAATCTGTGGTGATACTAAACTGGAAGGGTTTTCTTCACATCAGCATATAATCCATAAATAAAATATGGCATATTTGTGTCTGACATTTATTTTTCAAGTAGTTGTTTTAAAAATTCTTGCATTTTTTGTTCCTGAGAAAGGGGGTATATAAAAAAGTGATTTGCAAGAGACACAAAATATTTACTTTGTTCAGATAGTCACATACAAAATACTATTCTAATTGCAAAGTTATAGAATTAGCTAGGTTGGAAAAGAGTGAATATTTCAGCTAGCTCCCTCAGTACCCTTGTGTGGTGCCCTTTGGTCCCATAGGCGTGTGTGTCAAAGTGGTGTAGCAGATCACTATCATTGCATCTTGAATTATGTGGCCTTCACTCTGCCCATTTTCCCTGTATTCCAGGTCAGGGGGCTGGGTACCCTAAGATCAGCTGGTCTTACTATTAAATACTGAGGCAAAGACATGGAAGTACCTCTGCCTTTTCCTCTTTCTTTGTTACTGTGTTTCCCTCCCCAACCAATAAAGATGGAGATTCTCCTAAACTCTTCTTTTGTTGTTAACTGATTTATAGTATTGTTGTTGTTGTTTATGGAAGTAGCCAGATTAAGTTCTAGCTAGACTTTGGCTGTTGCCCTCTTTTCCCTGAATAACTTCATTACATCCTTGTAGTCCTCCTGAGTTACCCACCCCATTTTCCTGAAGTCACAAACACTTCTTTTTTTCCCGAGTTCTAGCCAAAGCCCTCTGTTTAGTCAAAACTGTCATCTTCCCCACTGGCTTGTCTTTTGCTAAATGGAGACAGCCTGCTCCTGCACCTTTAAATTTCCTTCCAGACAGCTCTCACTTGTTTTATTAATCCTTTGGCAAGTAAATGTAATAGTTTCATTTTTTTGTGTTACTTATAGATCATCACTAAAATAGAATATGATGGAAAGTGGGAAAGGGATGAAAAAGAATATGCAAATCCTAAAGACCCTTCTTTAAATTCTTACTCAATGTGTTTTTCTTCAATCAATGTAAATGTTAAATAATGTTGTATAGTGTCACAGAAAAAATACAACAGCAATAACAGAATCAGAGATTAATGTCTTGAATGTGTGAAAACTTTAGGAAAGCTGATAAATAGAAAAAGAGAAAACAGTTATCACAAATTAAAAAATACAAGATAGAAACTTAAACAAGATTCAAAGGTCAATTTAAAACATATTTTTAAGGAGCTCTTTATCATATTCCTCATCCCCCACAAAAAGAATTCAGTTACAGGTTCTTTTTGTAATACTTTACACATAATTCTGATTTCTAGTAGAAATATCATAATCTGGTTATGCTTTTATAAGCAAGAAAGTTGGCCAGAAATGTGTGGGACAATAAAAAGAGTTTTTCAAATATAATAATGGCAATAGGCAGTATAAAAATAAATGTTACAGGATGAGGATGGTCATCTCCCAAACAGGGACATGGACCAGGCAGAGGTTTTAAATGCATTCTTTGCCTCTGTCTTCACCACAGATGAGGAAACAAGGGGGTCTCAGTGCCCCCTCACAGGTGACAGGAGTGTCCAAAAGAGGCCAACAAAGATGTTGGAGGGCCTTAAGGGGAAGCCATATGGAGAGAGCTGAGGTCACTTGGTCTGTTCAGCCTGGAGAATAGGAGGCTGACAGGAGACCCCAGTGAACTCTACAGTTTCCTTGTGAGGGGAAGAAGAGGGGCAGGCACTGATCCCTTCTCTGTGCTGGCCAGTGACAGGACCCAAGGGAATGGCCTGAAGCTGTGTCAGGGGAGGAAAAGCTTCTTCACCCACAGGGTGGGACAGGCTCCCCAGGGAAGTGGTCACAGCACCAAGCCCAACAGAGCTCAAGCAGCATTTGGACAACATTGTCAGGCATGGTGTGATTCTTGGGGTTGTTCTGTTCAGGGTCAGGAGTCTGACTCAATGATATTTGTGTGCCCCTTCCACCTCAATCATTCTGTGATTCTGTGAACAGGATAGCAAGGAGGAAAAAAGATAAAATAGAAAGACATGGTATAAGCAAATCAAAGCTCTGATGTAGTACTTACCATGGTCCAGGAGGAGGCAGATAATTCAGATAGAGAAGTTATTAACCCTGCTTATGTGGAAGTACTTGTTGTATGTGTTTTACTTTCTCACCACTGTCTCACTCTTTTTTACAATGGAATGCCCAAATAGCACTTGCTGTGTTTTCAGCTAATTGTTGGTTGCATGGTAATGTCATATGATTCTGAGAAGTTACTGCTTTTATTAATAATAGCGCTGCTCATTATGAAATATTTGAAGGTGGTGGATTTGTCTTGTCCTATTTCTATAGACATAAACGTCTGAACTTCTGAGACAAATTTTTACCATGCCTGCCCTCACCTACCCAGAACTAAAATTGGAACAACTTTCTTCCTCTGTGATGATAGCTCAGGAACATGGTAAAACTATACTAATTAGAATGAAATTGGTGTTTAAGTGTTTGTTAAGTATAACTATCCTTACTCTCCATAATACCTTTGGGTAATTTTTCCACAATTTTCATTTTGTAAGAACTCTCATCAGCACAGGAGTGCTCAGCAGAAGGAAGAGATGAGCTGCATCTGAATGTCTGTTTACATCCTAGCAGGCTAGAGTCCAACCATCTTAAGGTCACACAGCCTTAATCATTAGAAATTTCTTTCTTCCCTCAAAGTCATCAAAATTTTTTTTTTCTGTGAAAAATCACAAAGAAAAGAACCTGCTTTTTTCTTACATGACTAGTCATAGATCTTACTACAGCTTATAGATCATGTCCTAGTAAAACATATTACAGGTAGGTTAAGAGTGGTGCCTGGCAGAAAGGGAATATGACATTTTTAAGTCTACACAGATGAGCTAACACCACAAACATAGGTCAGTGTTCTGACATAGCCACTATGTGTTCAAGGTTGAGATGTCATGTGTTTTAGTCAGCTAAGTAATAAGCCCAGCAAGATGCAGTCTGGACAACGCTCCTGAATTGTATCCTCATTACTGTCTTTTTCTTGCTCTGAGCTCTGACAGTGGCTTGTTTAAACATAGTGCTAATCCAAGAGCTTTGTAGAGCAGAGAATCACAATGTTGTGCCCCTCTGTCCTTCACCAGCATTATACTCTTTGCAGCGTGCTGCAAAGTTCCCAACAGCATTTGTGCTGCATAAAATACATCTGTGCAGAGGAAAATACATCTTGAGGTTCCAATATTCCATCTGCCTGAAGGATTCTTATAAATAGTGTAGTGGTTTTGAAAGAACAATTTAAATAGTTTGTCTTAAATTTCCTTAATCTTGAATGTCATTCTTCTCTATGCTTTGTGATTGTCATAATGAGCACAATACATTTTCCAATTTACATTTTATGTCTTAGAACATGATCACTAAGTCACCTCTTTTTTAGTTTTCCAGAGGGTCACTGGCTTTCAGGGTGAAGGAAGGACTGTTGTTTTAATTTTAGGTATAGGTTCCATTTCAGGCTTCTCAACTGTACCTGTGTCTTTTTAATGGGAATTATATGCACATATCAGAGAAAATAGGTACTTAAATATCTGTTTTGATTGGCTGGATCTCTTTAAATAATTTATATACAACTGTAATCGCAATGTTTCTTGTCTGATGAGCTTATATGCTTGATTCAATGATGGGGAAAAAACCAATAGGCTAAGTTGTTGAGAGTAACTCCCAGGGAAAATATTCTATACTAAAGGATTGCTACTGTAAGTATTGAAAATCTTGAAATGTTTGAAAAATTGAAATTATAAAACCACCCAAGGAAACTATTGTATGTAATCACCATCGTCTTTTTCTCACAGCTTGACTCTATGACAGTTTGATGGGTTTATTGCAGTTGGCATGGATTGCTTTGGCTGAACTAAATGGCAGCTATCTCGCATGCCCTTGATTGTGTTCAGACTAATCAGACACTTTTGAAGTGATGGCTTTTGTGTGGTTTTGAGGAATGATGCATTTTAAAAACTGATACATCAAGATATTTTCAAGTAAAGGTATTCCAACAAGACCTGTATTGCCCTAATGAAACCCTATTGGGATCTATCTACCTCTCTCTTCAGTAACTCAGGGGCAGAGATTAGGTTAGTTCTTTGTTATGACAGTATGAGACTATGTTTGTTTGGTTTTTTTTAATATATATATTGCTTAAAATTACCATCTTATTATAACCAAATTAATTCTAAATCAGATCTGGAGATCCTCAGCACAAATTCTGTTACAGTGACTAAAATATAGTTGGTTTAAATTACAGTTAAATAGAGACTGGGGATGTATTTTAAAAATCACAAATTATACAGGGAGAATTCTCTTATTAAGGAGGTTTAATGTTAATGTATTTAATAAAATATTTGTTCTCCATTTTGTTTTGATCAAAGCTTCTGTTTATAGACAGATAAAGATAGATAAACAGAATGTAGACAGTACAGACCCTTTTATAGCCACAACATAACGCATGTAAGAAAAGAAGGGGTTCCTCTCAGCTACTTCCTGCGAGATAAATGTATTAAATGTCCTTTTTCATTGCCTGGAGGGTGACACACGTAGTCCCTCACAAAATAAGGGCACTATGATCAGCCATCACTTAGATGAATTCTTTTCCATCAATCTATCAGCTTGGGCTGCTAATATTTGCATGTAATGCACTTAGTGTCTGAAGTTTGTATTATGCATTGTGAATCATGATAGAAATGGTTTGCATTGTCTTCTTCTGTAGCAAAATGGTATAATATGCCTTAAATGCTTAGTCCAGTGTGGATATTAAATGTCTCAGGTGAAGTAGCATCATCTGCTGGAAGAAACTTCTGCTTCTCATGGTAGTTGATACCTTCTTCTGTGATCAGCCTCCTTGATACTAATGGAGGTAGGATGAGGTGCTACTGTCCAGCCAACCAACACAGACTGTCATTGGCATAATTTTTCTTTTCTTTATCTCTAGCATTTAGTCAATTCCATCTTGTGTTTAGATGTATCCCCCTCTAAAGTACCTTCTATTTAAACATGTCTGTTCCTCTTCAGGAAATTAATGCAAGGAGTAATTAGAAATTGAATCATCAAGAGAGGAATCACTTCTTTTCCCCTAAATTCCCTTCTTTCTGGAGTCTCTGATGTATTATGGCCTGTACAATATACAACCCACTTTCACATATTCCCCTTGTACTAATCCCTTGCTTCTCCTTTGTTCATTAGAAGTGGAAAAAAGTCAGTCTTGCTTGCTGTTTGTACAGCCACTCAGTCCCCATAGTCAAGGCTGTAGTGTTTCCTATTCCTTTTCTTAGATACCTTTATTGTTGAGAATCCTTGATGAAGATATGTGTGATGGAAGACTGGACTGAGACTTCCCTGGGTAGCTGCCTTAGTATAAATTACAATTAAAAATTTAAATATATACTTGCATAGAATATGCAACTAGATTTCAATCTCTCCAGTGCTGGAATATTTCTTTCCCTCTTTGAAATCCCTCTAAGTTGCAAAAACCTTAACCTACAGTTGACCTAATCTCTCTGCTCATGTCATTAGAATAATTCCAAATCTCTGCAGATAAGTCAAAATTCAGTGTCTATTCTATTACTGCCAAGCACTGCCCTTACCAGGTTATCTGTGAATCCATTTTCCCTGCTACTGAGGAGAATTGGTTACATTCTCCCTTGCTAGAGGTCAGATCAGAGTGAATATTGCTAATTGCTGCTCAGTATCAGAGCTGACAATGGTAAAAATTAAACGGGCAGACAGAAAAAGAGCAAGACACAGTAAGCAGTGAGCAAGTGTCAATGGTAATTATATCTTGTTTCCAGCATCCATTTTATTAAAGGCAATGGGAAAAACAGGGCAAGTGTTTAAGGGTTCAAATATGGCAATTACCTTTCTCCTTCTCACCCTAACGATGTGTCACTTGGTTTACTTTCTTTTCACTTTCCTTTAATTTTTTTTCCAGCTCACAGTGAATCCTCTCTAAAATATCTTGAGACCATTTATGGGCCTTGTGTCTTAGTGTTTGAAACAAAAGTAGAAAGATTCTTCCATATTGTAGGTTGGAGATCATCATCCCAGCCTTCTTTGCCTCAATTTAGATGGCTTTAAAGGTGTGTGTTCATACATAGTTAAGGGAACTGGAATTCCTCCAGAAGTAGATTTCAGCATCAACCCTACTAAAGTGTAGGGTTTGAATACCTAGTGGAATCTGTAGTACTCTGACAGACATGAGGCTGAGCAAGATGCAGGGGTGTAACATACTGAAGTACCAGCAGACACCTTCCTCTTTAAAGGAAAAAAATAAAATTCAAATTCTACTCTCTAAGAAAAATGAGATTTTTCTTCTATAAATTATATTTAGGGTAACACAATGAGATATATAATCATGGAAGTAAGAGCTATAGTAAGCATTGTATCTAGCCCTCCAGCATGACTTCCATTTATGTCAGTTACGAATTTGGGGGGTTTTGTCAATTGTGAAAATTAAGACTGATTTTTTAAAATAGGATACACTGAGATTTCTGTGTCACCAGATTATATTAGGGCAGAAGATCCTCGGCAAAAGCTTTTAGTGTCTCTGTCTAAAACTAGTTAAATTTCTCTGGTATTCAGACTGCTCCTCATTGTGAGTAATCAAAAATCCAGAATACAAAAGAAAATTACAATCACAAGTACAAGTTTTCTATGGATGAAGAAGGAATACATCCAGGCTTATAGGATACCTTTTCTATAGAACAGAAAGAATGTGTCTTATTTAAGTTAGCATTTTGTCAGAAGTGAAGAAGGAATACAAATTAAACATTCTGTTATTATTCATCATTGAATTCTGGATGATACAGGTGCTTTTAAAACATTTCATTGTAAACTCTTATAATATTTTTGTCATCTGATTTGAAATCTTTCCATCTTTGAAATCTTACCCTTAGCAGAATGATCCATGTTGTGATGTATTTCAGTGTATGACATACATTTTCTTTCAGTTAAGTTAGTTGAATTGAGCACTGCCATTGAATGGTGGCCTGCAGGAGAGTTTATTTTACCCTTATGTTATTTGCTTAAAAGTAAATTATTGCTAAAAGAAGTTTCAACCAGAACTGCAGCATTTGTAGACTTTTGATACATTTTTTTATTATGAGAATATGAATTCAGATCTCATTCTTCATAAGCTTAACACAATCTAACTGGTACATAAACATTTAAAAATTCCATCAAATCAGCTCCTCCCATCTGCCCAAAATGGTTTTTCTGACAGTAATTTCTCTTCCTTTTCATTTTCTATTACCTTTCTCCTTTGCATGCTTCATTAGCTCCTTATTTGTTTATATCTACATCTAGATATCTTATCTTTGACATTGAATTTCAGTCAACTCCCAGTTATTTATTTGAGTGCCAGACTGATCATAAGAGAGATACAGATTTGTCTCCTTGCACAGCTGGTTCAGGATCAGCAGAGGTTATTGAGCGCTGAGCCTGCATCCTGGGGATCTAAATGCATTCCTCCCAAGACCATCACAGGTGGGTTTGGTTCTGCAGGCAAGGTACAGAAGCTTCCAACTACTGGAAGGGACAAACTGGGCTCTTGCCACATTCATAAAACCTGATACAATGCTGTCCATGCTAGCCTTGGCTGACTTCCACAACCTTTGTTTGCATTGTCTCTGTCATTCCCATTATTTTCTATATTTTCTGTTATTTGTGATGTTTCAGCTCTCATTACAGAAAACTTCTTTCCTTTCTCCTCTAATTCCATGTTGCTCTTTTTTTATATCTGAACTTTATACTGCATTTGTATTCTGTCAGGCTTCTCCTTGTATCTTCCTCTTTTTCTATACTTTGTCAGGATGGTCTCACCAACATCTTAAATCATACTTAAGCTTCTCAGTATGATGACTTTGACTAATAGGATTGTAAGTGCCATGGCAAGGAGGACCTAGTAATTTCTACTTGTACAGCACATTCTTATTGTATTTTGTGTTTAATAGAGAATATTCTGCCTCTATTGTGCTGCCTCTTCCAAAGAAGGAAAGATGGTAATGGTAAAACAAAAACAGATTAGGCTTCTCTGTAAAGTTTTATCTAATCCTGAAATTTGCATAGTGCTTAGAATGCCATTTCTTCTTTCTTGTATGGTATTTTAGTCTTCTTTGTACTTTTTGGCTTGATTTAGTACCAGAAGCAAAATTACATCCAGTACAGATCAACTGTTACAGACTGAAAGTCTGCCTCACTACCTCCAGAGTTTACTTTTTCCTGATTTGGAAATGCTGACATTTTAATGAAATATCCTGTTCTGATTGTGTATGAGGATCCAAGTGGATTAAATTTACATAAACATATGTGCGCTTGTCATATTGGAGCGACTTACCAAATTGCCTGTAATATCACCTTTCCTTAAAAGAGTGAATAAGCTCAGTAGTTTGATTGTAAGTAAAATGTGGTGTAGGTTTTTTTCTGACATTATAATAACTTGAGCTTAGAAAAAATTTGGTATTACACTTTATTATGATCATTCATTCTTCATGAAATCACCAAAGAAGCCAGTGTACAGATGCAATACATCCATGTATCATCTGAATGCAACATCCTTCTTGTACATAGTGTAATGACCTTTCATTGACTTTATTGCTGGACAGATTTACAGTTGTTAAAGGCTTAATTTCACACATTGAGGTCTCATCAAAATCATTATTATCATGATGATTACAGTAGTTATGGTAATAATGGAGCTCCAGCATACCATTGAAAAGCTACTCTAAGGATGGTCAAAGTCAGCTACTTCTAACAACCAAAACCATCAGTTTCTGGTGGTTCATTACAAGTTTTAAAATGCTATCTTCTGTATATTTTAATATCCAGCTAAAATTGGCAAGTTTAATACAAAATAAGTAACCTTTTTCAAGCTTATTTAATGAAGAAAAGTGAAGATTTTGATGGTCGCCCTTGTTGTGTACTGTGATTGTTCATTACCTGCAACCATGAGTGTCACACCAGTGAAATGGCAAAGTAATAACAAGATCTGGATCTATCATATTTTAGCAGTGCAGTAAGTACAAATGCATCATCAGATGAACACATTTGGGATATCTATATGGCACACAGCTCTAGATCAGAGGCTCTGATTTGCCAGTTTGAAAATAGCTCAGCTTAGCAGGGACCGAGGCTTGTTACGTGATTATTATTGTGTGAATTACTTAATTCACTTCCTAATTGACGGGTTGTTATATTCACAAAAGCTAATGCCACAAATGGCACTTTAGCTTGCACTATTGGTAGAAACAGTGAGCACTGGATGGGGTATATAGACTACACTGCTGTCTTACTGTCACAAATAGTAGTTCAATGGCAGCAATTATGCATGCCAGTGGGAAATTGGGGTAGCTTTTTTCTAATGAGAACAATGCAAGGCTCAGGATTTGAGGGACGTCCATTTTTCACCTTTTGCAGAAGCAAAATGCATTTCAAAAAGAAAGAAAAATCTATTAGAAGTAAGATTTGTCATACTGAATCGCCATAGGTTTGGGCGTACCAAGTAATATTCTCAGAGTTCCCTAAAGGATAAATTTTTTTTAATCTATTTTAATGATCTTCAGATTTTTCCCAGTGGTCAAGAGGCCAAGTATAAAATGATGTAGCATACATTTGTTGTATTTACATATATTATTATATAAAATAAATATTGTATTATTTGTACTATTTCAATATATACTGCTGCTCAAGTAGAATATATTGTATACTAAATTGTGACACAATTTGGGGATCTGTCTTTTATTAAGTAGGGGACTATATCAGCAAACCTATACAGCACTAGCATAGAGTGAGTTTTAAGAAAAGCAGTTACACAGGAGTGAGATTTTTTTATATGCTAGCAGTTCTTGTTGGTGGATGCTGACAATTTTGACCAAAAACAGAGGAGAAGGGATCAGAGAGAGACTGAGAGTCAGAGAAAGGGAAGGGATGGGAGAGGAGGAAGAAGGAAGCAAACACAGAAAGAAAGGAGGGAGGGGGACTCTTCCACACTTAAAATAGCTTCAGAGTCCTGTCCTTCCTAAAGAAAAAACAAAGGTTTAGCCTTAGATTTTTTTTTCCCATGGGTTCTCTTTTACTGCTTTATTTGACAGATTTACTTCATTATCTGGTATTCATATCTATCCAAACCAGTAAGCTATTGATGGCTCGTGTCTTTATGATGAAATCTACTAGGAGAATAAAGCAAAATAGCTATTAGAGATTATGAAACAGCAATATTTGATATTTAATTACTGTTATTGGATAAATTCAAAGGGACATGAAATTATCCTAAAACACACAGAAAATCTGAAGTAATATATAGGTGACATTACTGAACTTTTTGGTGTTTACTTCTTATTCTAAGCCTAGCTGTAAAAGGAGATACAGACCTTTCAATACTCTATTCTTCTGCTATTTCAAATATTCTAGGTTATGGTACAGGTTTTAATAAGCATGCTTCTCCCATGAAAACCTTCCTCCTCTCACAACTGAGCTACTGAGAATTCAGCCCTTTGTAGACTAAGAAACTTGTTGGATCAAAGTTTTAGTTTTACTCAGCTCTCAGACGTAAGTGATGATTTTTAAATGCTGCTGATGAACTGTAAAAATTCCCATGCTCTTCTTTTGAAGTCAAGCCATGATCCTTGTTTAGGTATATTTTCATTCGTGACTTAAGGAAAACTATTTTCAACGGTTTGTGTCTTAAATTTTGTCTAATACTTATTCTGATGACCATTTTTCAGGTTGTGGGAGGAAGTGGCAGTGAGCTGGAAGATCTAGATTAACTCTACTTTAGCTAATTATGTTTTAAGACAGAATTGGATGAGAATATTCCAAAAGTAGATATACTTAGCATTTCTAAAGACTGGGGCTTGCAATGCCTGTCCGGTCTAATCCCAATACTCCCTGAAGGTCAAAGGCACGTGCACAGACACACACATCTCCCACCTCACTCCTGACCCTTGCCATGTCATCACTCCTGCCATGGTGGTGACTTCAGCAGTGCTTCTGAAGGGTCTGTTGTCTTTTTGAGAAAAGCACTTAAGGCATATTTTGAGCCCTGTTGGTTGTCATTTAGCTGTTCCTTCCCATGGGTTTTGAGAGAGGAAGTGAACAGTGACCATGTTGAGTTGCTGATAACTCACTTGTCTTCTCTCACTACTCTCCTCTGCTTAGTGAAGACAAGCAGGATTGCTTAAGGTAAAGTAATTGATATGTTATATGCCTGGTATTCTGGTTTCTTCTTCCTTGGTATCATCCCATGCCTCATCCTTCACATCACTTCAGCTCCTCAATTCCCAATTTCACTGTATCAGTCTCCTCAAGCCAGCATCAGCCCACTAACTTTCACTCTCCAAACGCTATATTCCAGCCTCAGTGTCAGCCCTCTCATTTTTATGATTTTATTTATTTAATGAGAGAAATAAGGAATACTTTATTCTTCTTAGATTGACAGGGAGTTTCATTTCAGTCAAGTATCATTAGCTAAGAGGGCAATTTCTAATGTATCCTCTTTTGAAAATATCAGCATTGTGTCACATGTTGCACAGTGTGATAGGAAGTTTATCCCAGAGGAAGAAAACCCTGAATACTAGCATCACAGTGAAACACTGTGGAAATGGGATACTTTTCATCAATTCATGGTTGTTTGTTGTAAAAGCTAGGAGACAAGGAAGTTGTGAAATTGTGCTTTGCTGACACTCAGGAAGAAAATGGACCTTAAAAAAAACAAAAAAAGAAGACAGTTTAGGTTTTGAAAATACTCGAATCATCTAAAAATAAGAATAAGCCATGTAAAAACAATCCTAGCCATGTTATTGCAAAGTAGATTAATAGCCATCTGACTAAAGTTCTTATACTATGCAGCTTGAGGATCATGCATATAGCTAGACTATATAATAATGATTTTATTTTGGCTGGTAGTGAGATCAGAGCTGAACAAAGTAAACCCTAAACTTCAGTATCTGTTAAATTACCGCCACACTTTTTGATGTATATTTTATGCTCAGAACTGCAAGTTGCACATCCTATATCTCATTTTGATAAAACAAAAGTATGGAGAAATACCTTAACCTCAATTATTGTGATGAGAAATTTGTTTTAAATTGGGACCTATGTCTTTAACAGCGATAGGGCTCTAAAATTATAGGTCGTCATTTGCTTCCCTGAAGCCACAAGCTACTTGCTGAGTTGTACTATGAAACTTTAATGCACTGTATCTTTAATAAGGTACATCTAGGATGTTCAGAAGAAAGAGAAGAAACAATTTATCCATGTAATTTTGGGACTGTTTCCTCCAGGAAGTACTTAGGCTATGGCATTTGGAGTTTTAAGAGCAATCATACAATAGAGCATAGCAATGAGCCTGCGTTCTCTCAGTCATCCCACCTTTATATCAGGGAGAGCATCAGGATGATGGAGTTCCTTGCACAGTTTTGTATTTGCTACACTTGCAAATACAAAACAATTCCTCAGATCCCAACAAGTGTAACTACAACATTGTTTGCCCAGTCAGTACATGAACTGTTGCTCTTAGGCAATTGACTTGCAGTTCAATTGTGGCTTTAGGTTTGTTAACTATATGACTAGGCTTAAGAAGTAACAATCTGTACACAAAACTTTATTAATACAAAAATCCTCTACCATTCAATACTTTGCATTTTAATAAACAAAAGTCCCATCTGTGCCTGCTCTCCAGTTTTCTCATACATAATTTTTCTGCAGGTTTTTTCAGCGTTTCTATAAGACCTATAGGCTAATGAGGCCAGAGATTGGCCCTACACAACCCCCAAATGCAAAATAACAGCATTAAGGGCCTAGACTCATACACTGAGTTGAAAGGAATTGGGAGAAAAGAGCCATGCTTATCAAGGAAAATATTGGCTGCTTATAACTCAAAATGAACAGTTACTGTGCCACAATTACAATACATTTTAGCAGACAAAAATATTTTCTGCATACAGCCTCAAGAATTTCACATTTGCCTTTTCAGTTCGTAATTTAAATGTACTTAAAATATATCAGATCTTATGGCACACTAAATTTTATAAAACCTTTTTGACTTATTTTACTAGACAACATAAAATTTAATATTTCATTGGGAAAATGCTGCAAAAGTAAAAATTTGATATGATGTAAATTTCCCCCTGAATGTTCACAAATGTGAGAACTTTTCCTATCAGTGCATAGTAAAGACTTGCATTTTGTCAAGCAGTCTTGCTCCTTGAAAAAATGCATTTGATACCAACTATATTAAACATAAGTTGATTTTTCATGTAGATGGCCTTGTGAAAATAGAATATCACCTAGCATATTACAATTTTGAAACATATTCATCCTTTGTGTTCATAGCTTTTAATATTTGTAACTCCCAAGAATTTTAAGTGAAGGTCATTACATTTTACCTATCTTTCAGTGGAACCCAGTGAACTGTCATAACCATTGAATTCAATAGCAGTCTCAGGTATTAGTTCCACATGTCTAATATTTTTACCGCTTCTGGTTTAAGTTCATAAACCATAATCTCATATTTAATTTAAATCTGTGTTTTCTGGAAGTTCATAAATATGCATTTGATGCAAGGGATAGACCAGAACTCAATCCCAAGATGCTGTTCGGGCTAAGTGGAATCTCCTTAGGAACCGCTTCAAAGATCAATTCCTCTTGTCCATAAAAAATAAGTTTAAATTGTCTTCTATGAACCTGCTGTTAGCAATTGTACTGTTACATTATGTATGATTCTTTGACTGCTCATTGCTTCAACAAACTGCACAGTGCTCCATTAGTGATTTTCAATTTCATGCTAAGCTTTGCAATTTATTAGTGTTGTTTAGGCTAATGTACTATTATTTTGCATATTTTATATCATATTTCATTTGCTATTCATATGACCTAACAGTTTAGTATTGGGGATCAATAAACCCTCTAAATGTTGTCATGTTCGTATTAGGAAAAAAGAGAAAATCATGCAGGCAGCCCAATACATAGTCAATTAGGATGAAGTGGGGTTTTTTTAGCAATTTACAGGTTTCCTTCCAGTTTGCTTACAGATTTGACTGCAGGTTTCCAAACAATGGCATAATGACCAGATGCACTTACTCGTGAAAATAATTTGGTTTAGTAATGATCCCCTAATTGTAGATACCTGGACCATGTTCATGTGGATTCTTTGCCAGTGTGCTGTCTCTCTGTATGTAAATACCAAGATTAAAGTCAGCTTAAATACCACCTACTTCCAAGAAGCAGGTGCAGTTCCACATTTATTTTGATCTTGATTTTGTCTTTTGCAGGGCTGTGCACTGATTCAGAAAGGGTATTAGTCTATTAGTATTAGCCTGAGGAACACATCTGCCTCCCTCCAAAGCTTTTTAAAACTTAAAAATTTTGTGTGCTCAATTACGTATGTTGTAGAAAAGCAGGAAAAAAATCAACAAGCATCAATTCAAATTTTCAAATTAGTTTCCTTCAAAACTTTTGGCATTCCTTTTCTTAAAATGCAGAAAAAATGCAGAAAGCAGTACAGCTACAAAAATAGACTTTTGAAAGTATTAGTAATGTGATTTGACATGGAAACATCTGTATGTAAACATATGTCGGGTTTGCTAAAATATTAATGCCAGCAAGGAACAAAGTATCAAGTATCTCACTGGTACATTGTAAATAGGAAGTAGAACTTATATTTGGAATGTTCCTGAGGATGTGGATCAAGGCGCTGCTCAGTAAATATTATAGTAGAATCAGCGTATAAGAGAGTTATAAAGTATTGATAGTCCTGTTTTCCCTTTGAACATTTGCCTTTTGTATAAAATTTAGCATATGTAGTTTTCCAACACTGATCAGAAGAGGAAAGATTTTTTTTAAAAGGCAAGATAGGTATTAGTTGATAAGCAGTAGTTAATCTTACAAGGTTCTATTACTTTCTGTGGCTCAGATACTACACCTCAAATGCTACAAATTCTAGGATTTTTGCTCATATTCAGTAAAGAAAAAAATTAAGACCTAGTTTCATATAGAAACTTTCAGCAACAGCATAACCTGTAAGTAATTTTTGGATAAATTTTTTTAAACAATGAAAACTGACTTTTGTAATTTCATTTTTGAGATCTCTACATTTATAATGGAAATCCAACATACTTACCTTCAACCTTAGCAAATGTTTTCCGAAAATCAGTCTGTTTGTTGATTTCCAAAACCCATGTTACAAAGAAAACTTAGAATTGGTCTGAAGTTCTAGGATTAGCAGGAGACAGATTTAATTACTTTTTGGAACCACTGAGTGCCAGATTCTCTGCCTGGATGCTTTGGGGTCTATTGTGTTCCCAGCTGGGGGCAACCAACGCAGCCAGACAGCCCCAGAGGGAGGAGCTGCAAAATCCCACTTACCAAACCAGTCCCCATGGCACTGATAACAAATAAAGCCCCTTCATCAAAACTGCATGTATCCACAAAGTATTTCTGGTTGGGCACTTCATCACAGTCAAATTAAATTCAGTCTAATTGTATCAGGTCAGGCTTGTGCGCAGAATTATAGATGTATAAACCCAGTATCTTCAAAGCTGTAATTGGAATGTTGACTAGTTGTTAATTTATAGGTTTTACTACTAGACTGTCCAGATCCTTACCTTTCCCCTACTGGCGCATTGAAATGCAACAGGTACACCATGACGACAGTAGTAAAATCTCAAACTACTTTCCCTTATATCCCTGGCTTCCCCATTTAGACAGCCAGTCAAGAGCTTCTTGGCATGTCAATGGCTTCTTTCTCTGTCAACATATGGAGAAGCTAGAGCTTCTTTCTACATTCCCCTCTGACACACACAGCCCTCGTTGTACCCATCTGGGTCTGCTGCTACTCCTCATAGACACCTAGCACATTTCTTTCCCAGGGCCAATGTAGGGAAAGTAGTGATGTATCACCGTGTGCCAAAACTCCTTCATGACAGCTAACAAGAGCAAAAGTTTCCTTCATAAGGACAGGTTTTTTTCATGTCATGGTCTAAACCAAAGATAGTTGGAAAATGTCAGGATGGCATAGAGAGAATTAGCATCATATTTAT
Source organism: Fringilla coelebs (assembly GCF_963513975.1). NCBI lineage: Eukaryota > Metazoa > Chordata > Aves > Passeriformes > Fringillidae > Fringilla > Fringilla coelebs. The sequence continues at coordinate 33,641,824 of NC_140032.1, read as the reverse complement.
GAAACTAAATACTTTCTTAAAATCTGTGAATAGCAGCAAGAGCTGCAGCTTTGTCAGACTACAGAAAGGCTTACAAGTGATATGGCAACCACAAAAATTGCATTTGCAATAAATTCCTGGTCTAAACAAGGCATAGTTAAACTTCCATAAATATTTAGAAATTTATCCAGATCTTCAGTGATTAAAGATCAGCTTTAAAGGAATATTTTGGTTGTTTGTTTTCCTTTATGCTGAAAAATGTACACGTATCTATAACAGTGGTCAAACAGATATAGACCATTAATGAAAAAGTAAAGCAGGCATCTGTGCTGAGAGATAAATGGTTGTGGTTCACAGCACTAACAATCTCTGCTGATGCAGCTGGTAGAGATCGTAAACCCCATGATGAAAATATCTCCATATCCATATTATGATGCTCTGAAGCACTGCAGGCACAGATGGCAGAACTTGTAAGTTCTCTCAGAAACATAGTTATGGTTCACAACATTTTCAGATTCTTATGAAAGAGCAAATATAGCTTGTAAGCCCTGAGGAGAAGTTGATGGCACTTACAGACTATGCCAGTTCAGGTGGCAGACCTCGTAGACGTTGGGAGAAAAAATAACTGTGATTCACAATGCCTGTCAGAGAAGTGCTAGCGTTTGCAAGCTCTGATGACGCAGTCAGCAAAGCAGAGTTTTGGCATGTTTATTTCAGGATGACATCTGAAAAAACATGGGGGAAAAAGTCCCCATCATTCAGCAAAGTGCCTTATATTTTTGGTTAGATATCTCAGGTAAATAAAAGACTAAACCAGTCTTCTTAGAACTTCACCTGTCAGTCCTAGGCAGTTTCATTAGTTCTTGTTGTACATTTAACAACACACTCAATACAAAGCTACACAGAAAGTGTAGTTTTATTATGTTATGCAAAATGACAAGTTACACCAGATGTAAATGAAAGAACAGTGCCCTGTAATTAGGTGTTTTCATTTAAGTAATTTGTTTAGAAATAAATACATGAATATTTGTGTATGTTTGGGGGAAAAAATGGCCACATCAAATGCCATTTATTTCTTTGAGAATTATTTAGAAGACTTCTATTGACTTTATTGATTTCATTGTGAATTGAATAGCATCTATAATGAGATGGCCTGTAAGTTTAAAAATATGTAACTTGCAGCAGTCCTACAATCATTTCTTTCTTAGTTATTGAGGTAATATTTTGATATTAATATATACTTAAAGCTATAGTGATTAATAAATGTATCTGAGTCACCAGTACTGCTGGCTTGTAGAGCAATCCAGAAGACTAATGAAGGCAGAAATGAGTAAAGCCACTTCATAAACAGGGAAAGCCTGTGAGATGTGCAGGATTTCTCTGCCAGCAGACTTTACTTCTTGAGTGTTACCCAAGAGCAGATGCCTACCAGTTGGAAGCACTGAGGCAGGAAGTGTATGTGATGTGAGAAGAGTACTTTTGATAATTTGGTGTTCTTGAGTACCTAGAGAGATATGAAAATTAAGTACCTGTGACTTAACAAGTGCTCCTTGCCATGCTAAAAGAAATACTTTTAATTAAATTATTCACATTAGATGCATAATACTTTTCATGTGTTTCTATGTTTATTTAAAATATATATAAATGCCTGTATGGACCAGTGGTGTTGAGCACTGATCTTGCGCTAATAGGGGTACACAAGTGGATATTATTATTTTTTTCTGATTTTCTGTTGTGTTTGGAGAACAGTATCTGAATGATTCAAATCCCTTCTTGTGGCTAAAAATAGATTGAAAATAAAAGTAATTTAAACCATTTTTTAAAAAAGGTTGATGAAACTGAATGCTTAGTCACAATAATAATTTAATACTGAAATGTAAGAACAGGCAAAGAAAAAAACCAAAATATACCCTTCTAAAACCAAACTCACACACAAAAATAATAAATAAATTAAATGAAAAGACAAAATATGTTCTCTGGAGGTGGAAAGATTAAAGTATAAAAAAATAGGCCACAAGTAATACTGGCAAGTATTGCTGCAATACCAAAAGAAATCATTTTAGAGTTCAAAATGTGCTTCTAAACTTTAAATCAAATCCTGTTATCAGAAAAATTGAAAATTTTGAAGGATGAATGTGAAAATCTTTGTATAAAAATCTATGTTGAAAATAATTTCAAGTTTCTAAAAGACATTCTTTTCTATTTTAGATGGAAATATAATTTTTCCATCTTTTCAGCACTGACTCAAGCTTCATTATTATTATACAGTTTATAAGTTGTTAGAAAAATATTGTGAAAGTTAAGATGCATTTTATCCTTTCATCATCAGTTTTGCTGGCTTATTTACAAATGTTTAAGTGATAATGTGACAAAATGCTTGGCAGATACAACCTCCCATATTTACATTCTGGTAATAAAATTCTGGCCATGTTCACAGGCATAGTTGTATAGAGCACATACTGGTCTTCATCTATGTATTTCAGAAAGCATGAAGTAAGATAACCTCTTTTACACTTCTTCCAGTAGAAATCTAGTTTTAGATTCAATACAAATCTAAAAGCAGTGTCTTTTTGGGCTTGAAGGAAGGGTGTTCACAGCCACTGGTATTGCGGTTTTGTGTAACACATCCAAAACTAAGTTTGAATTACATTTCTTAGTCCTTTTCTGTGTGACTAGAAAACTTAAATGCAGAACAGAACAAACTGAAGCAGGAAAGAATTATGACACAATTTAACCTCTATTGCTATTTTAACTAATAATGTGTGAAAGGAATGAACTGATAGCAAAGTAAAAGCATTACTAGTATCTAAATACACTGCTTGTCTTATGCACAGGTTTTGCTGCCAGATAATTATGGCTTTGCATTCATTCTCTGAAAGATACTCTTATGCTTTAATTTCTGTTCTCAAATAACATTTCTTCATATATTATTCTCATATTGTAATATTATTAAGGGCTAGAGACAAATAAAAAGATGTTTTAATTCCCTTCTCTAGTAAAATATGTTCACATATCATTTTCATAAGAATGTGACATCTTATTAAGAGCCATTAAAAAAAAAACATTGACATTATTTCCCAAGGCAGTGTTCAGGATTCATGAAAGTTTCAGTTGAGACAGTATATAATACTTCTCAAGTATAGCTCAAGTGCTAATTAATATACTTTTGCAAAAGCATATTAAGTAAATATTATTTTCTTTTTCTCATATATGTGGAAATTGAGGTACAGCAAGGTTAAATGGCATGTGCAATGCATAATCAAAACGTTTAAGTCAAATTGTTGCAACGTATTTCCAAACATTCCTTTGATGCTCCAAGAGGAAATGTTTGTGAATGAAAATGCCTCTTGTTACTGAGTCCTCTTTCTGTGATAGTCACTACCCTCAGCTCTAAGAGATCTCCGGGGGAAAAGATTAATTAGGTTTCAATTATGCTACAGAAAAATATGCTTTACATACTTATTATCTGAAAAGCATTGTGGTTTTTCTCTAATGTGTTTAAAAATTCAGAAATATTTTTAAAAGCCACTTAAAAAGTCAAGCCAAACTCAGACTAATGGAACATGGTGTCATCCTTGAAAGTGATGTATTCTCTATTCTTCTAGACCTTCCTGTATGATATTGTCTGAATTTTCTGTGGATCATTATTGAAATTTTTCTAGGAGATTAATCAAACCAATTGATGGATGTAGAGGATAATCCCTGCAGCTTTGCATGGCTTTTTAAAAGAAACAAGCTTCCAAACCTAAAACATTGGGAAAGAACCCACAATTTTTCGTGGTTCTACATATAAAAGTTGCAGTTTGTCTCAACATTTTATTATCACTTCCATTTTCTCACATATGTTCTATTCTTTTTCTCAGGAGAAAGTTTGACTTCTAGATATTTCAAGTATATATTCTTAATTTTATGACATGAAAGCAAAGTTACAGACAGGATGCTTTTGAATTTTTTTGTTGGAATTTCATTTTATCTGTGTTATATTTTTTAAAAAATGTTTGGAGATTAGTTTGAAATATCCTTTCTTAAATCCTCTCTTCATGTAGAACCACATGTGAAACAGGAGCAAACAGAAAATATTTTAGGATTACCTTAAAAAAAGGCTATTTGAGTAAAACAGCATTGTAATACTTTTGTGTGGGCATTTGTTCTATTTATCACTGAAGAATGCACCCAGATTTTACTAGACTTACTAAGCATCTATAGTTTGGTCTATAGAACTATTTTTCAAAATTCTACAGCAGGCCTGGCTGATCTTTTGTTCCCCAAACAAACACATTTATTTATCTGTTCTCCTTGTGGCTTGAAGCCCTTATCCTTCAACAATTTCATGTCTCTATTATTCACCTTACCCAAGGGCTCACATAAAGCTTTTCATGTTCATCTGATATGCTTGACATTATTGGAATCTTAAATTATTGTTCAAATGACAGTGCTGAAGTTCAAAACCTTTCAATCTCTTAGAGGGGTCAACACACTGGTATGTAATACCAATGCATAAACATTGAGTGGTTTTGATTTGTTTTAAGTAGATCTCTAATCTCTGCAGATAATGAGTGTTCATTTGTCACAGAAATTCAGTTCCAGCCCAGATCACAAGATGTTAGAGAAGAATTTTTTTCTGTCATAAAGAAGAGAAAGACATTCGTTATGTCTTTAATAAAGCATAGGCTTCTTTACTTTAATAGTCAGCACTAAACGTCTTTTTCATTTCCAAGCAGTATAAAATCATTGGCAGAGGAACTTTAATCTTTAATAGAAACAATACATTCTTTTTTTTAAAAAAAGGTTGTGTTGAATTTTTTTATGGATAACCTCATCTAAAAAGAGGTGAGTAATCTAAAGGCCAGCTGAAATAAATAAGTAAAAGATTCTCAGGAAGTGTTGTGTGAAATAAATAGTCCCTGAAAAAGAGGCAAGTTGTTGTGAACATTTAGGATCTTTTGGTTATGTAGGCCATTATCTGGAGCTCTAGAACAGGGGTCAGTCAGTTTAAATCGAGCTTTATGAAGGCTGTCTAACAGCTTAAAGATGGAGTACACTAAAACTCCTGGAATACTACAGAATGTTCAATGAAGCAAACTTCACCAGTGGCAGCACTGAATTCATTTGCAAAACATTGCAGCTCCTTCAATTTTACAAAAATATGAGAGAATAGAATAAAATAGATCATATCACTTGGGAGGCATCTACAATGATCATCTCACCCAACTGCCTGCCCATTTCAGGCATATGTGAAGTACATTAATTTGTATTTTCTTCATTAACAAGACTCTGAGCTCACCAGTGAAAACATCCAGCTAAGATTGGTGCTGTCCTTAACAGTACTGGACAGTTCTGTTGTCTTTACACAGGGCCCTATCTATTTTTATTACAGCAATTTTGAAATTTTCTATTAATTGCTAAGAGAGATGATCTTTGTATTCTTGTTAAACTCTATAACACTTCCCCCTCAAGGAAATGTAGCTGACACCTTCTGTATCCATTACCCTGAGTGTACAACCCTTCCTTGCCAAAATGCTTCCCAAACTGTAAATTCCTCAAATTGCACGGAGGCTGGTTCACTCTAAATTGCTGGAAAATTTGCTGAATTTTCTGTAGGATTTTAGCATGTGTGAATCCTGAACAAAATTCAAATCATAAAAAGCTTTCTTTAGTGCACTTAAATTCTATTACTAGAATGCAGCCTGCCTGCTTGTACCAGTGGGGTTAGCTACCTACTTCTACCCATGATCCCAAAACCAGTTCTTCCTTTTATTGTCTGGAGACAGGCAGAACAAAGTAATTCAACTTTTATCTACCCTTGTACTAACTCATTTATCTTTTATAAATTTTTAGTCTTTGTGTTTACAACAGGACTTATTATGTCCTGTCCCTTCCAAATTGCCATTTCACTTTTCTTCCCACCTCTTAAGGTCACCTCTTATATGAGTGAGCCAAAAAATGTTATTGAAGTTATACAGTATGAAAAAGACATGACAACAAGATAGGATACATTGTGAGTCTGCATATAGAATTATTTTAAATGTGTTATCTGCAACTGTAAGGAGTATTTAAAATATATCTATACTCGTAAATGTAAATATTTGTTTAAAACCTTGCAACTCTTAAGTAAAATTGTAGATAAGTTTTTCCTCATTTTAACCAGAAAACATTTGAGAAAATTGCTTTGTAGTATCTGTCTATTTTCCCATTGCTTTAAGTCCAGAAAAAGCATTCATTTTTCTTTAATGTAGATTTTATGTTGAAGTTTTTGGAAAAGTGCAGTGAGACTAAGCCCACAGAATGTTATGTATTTTGTGGAAATAGGACAGCTTAGAAACTACAGATCAAAGCAAGAAACTCTTTTTTATAGTAAATGTGAACCTGCCATTTGGATACTATAAATGAAAAAGAGAGAAAGACAATTCTGGGGATGAGCTTTGCTACATCAGGTCACTGTTACAATATTTTTAGTACTTTGTTCAGGTCAGCAAAATCCTCTGCTGTTGCAAAAGACCTTCTGCAAAGCCAAATATAATAAAATTCTGTGGAAAACAAAGACAGGTGTTCAGTCCATCTGCTTTAGGTATCTAATTTAAGGGGTGTGTGTGTGTGTAAGGTAGCCTCACTAAGCTCTCCATAGTCAGTGGAGAGAGGGAGGCTGCTCTGGGAGCTCATTCCAGCGCTCATACTCTACACTGTGTGGTGGCACAGCCTGCCTCTTTCTATGCTGCCTGCAGAACTTGGCTCCCAGTTTAGAGACCTTAAGTTAAATGCATAAATTAGACACTGTGAATACCAAAATGGGTACTTTCTGACTTAGTTCATATCCATGTTGTATATGTGTGTATTTTAGCCCTTCACAGACATAAAGGTAACTGTGGCAATTTAGAGATCGTTTTGTCATTAGTGTTTTTGTAAAGAAAAAGGCATGGCATTAGAAAACATTTTTCAAATACTGGGTGCTTTTACATATGGCATCTTTCTCTTGTGCTAACAAAATAAAAAGCAAACCAAAAATCACTGAGCTATGCTAGATATTTAATAACACAAAAAGAGGAAATATACATATTTTTGAAGCATCTAGTGAGTTAATATGACTTTCCTTGACAGATTGCTTTACACAGCAAGTTATTTTGTTTCAGACCACAGTGGCAAATTATGATGAACCATCTGATGAGAAAATTTTCATTGAAATGTTCCAATGAAAATATCACCTTTTTCTATGGAAAATTTTTTGTCAAAAGTTTATTACAGTCCTGGCTGATCTTTAAATGCTCAGAGCACGGTATAGGTTATTTTACTTATGAATCCTTATGCAGATTATGCATAAGGAATATCCTTAGAAATGCATTTTAAAATCACAGCATGCACTTCTGTCCCTCAGTTATCCAAGCTGTGTAACATCAGGAATAGTACCTTGATAAATTACTGATGGCATAATGGTTATGGAAATGGTCATTGACTGATCATCAGTCACAACTTATTTCATATCAGTGTCTCCAATTTGCAGCATGAATCAAAGCTCTTTAGCACAGCTCTTCCTAAAAAACTTCTTCTGAAGAGCATTACAACCTCGTTGAGCATCATCTGCTGTGATGGAAACATTGCAAGGCAACATGGCCTCAGGCAGCCCAGAGCAGTCCAAAGATCACTAGGCTATCACATACTCACAGGAAAACTGTTGGCCAAACACATTAAATTAGAAACCTACAAACATGCCAAATGCAAAGTCTCTCTTTGGACACAGAGAATATCTTCTGGTTTGGTTTTTTGTTTCTTTTTTTTTTTTTTTTTTTTTTTGCCATCCATTTGGCAATAAATGATAGTGTGTGAATCTAATTTGCTTTTAAATTGCAAGTAAATTGTGAATTTACTTGCTGAATCATAACATAATGGTCTTTTATATCTCTCAAACAATTTCTGTAAGAGGAAATATGATTTTTACGTTTTTGTGGAGGCAATGTAGTGTTTCATTATTTCTTTCCAACATATTTAATAATTGTAGTAATTTTAGGTAAGTGAACCCCAAGTAAATGACTCCCAGTGGTATTATAGCTTACTATTTTTATAATTTCTAGTTCTTTGCCATTTGCAAAGGATTATCTACATATGAAACAATGAATAAATATCCCATGGGAAGATTTTCTTTTAAATGGAGGTTAGGGGGTCTTAAGGCCTCATTTTCTTCTTATGTGCTACTTGAATTCAACTGCTGTGGACCCTCTCCAGCTGATCTTCAGAATTAGTTTTGGAGAAAAACTTTTTTTTATTATTTTATTTTAAGGAAGATGATGCTATTTCGCTTTAACAAATACCAAAATTCCTTTCACTTTAGAAGGTTTTACTAAAAGGTACAAAAGTCCAGAAAATGTGTAGGAGAGAAAGTTACTTATCTGTTAGGAGCTTATCAATCCCCTTTCCCCACAAAATATTAATATTTTGTCTCTATTAAGGAATTTTGTTCTCATTCACAACTTCAGTTTTGATCTCTATAGCAAACATTTTTACACAATGATTTTTCTTCAAATTTCCAAAATATAAGTGAAGTAAAAATTTTAATCACAATATCTCCTTTGCAAATCTTTTTAGGGTGTAGCTCTTTTCCAAAAAGCTCAGTAAAATCTTCCTGTGTTGTTAGACAGCTGTAGATTCTATTTTTCCTGTATGCTCTCACCTTTTTGTGAACTCTCCTTTGGCTCCACGGCTAACCTACTATCTGACACAGGGGATGAAAGGCAGTGAAACAGTTCATTATAGTGTTCAGCAATACAGACAGTCATGAGACATGTATCTCATTGTATTGGGTACAGAAAATCTATAATCATCAAAAGTTATATATATTCAGTTCCATGTTTTGCCTTTTTGGAGGTTTCTGAGAACACATGAGAACAAATCTGAGGACAGAGCATGGAGGAAAAGCTTCTATTGCTTTGGTGAAGGTTTTTTTTTTTTTTTTTTTTGATTGGTTGGTTTGATTTGTTTTTTTGGGGGGAGGGAGTAGTTCTGAAACTCAGTTCATTGTCTGTGAAGAAGCCCAGAATACCAGTACACTTATGAAAACCTCAGCTGTTGTATAAAGATCACTATCAAAAGTTTAAATCAAGAAAAATTTATGCTAATCAGAAAGGAAATGGTTTTAAAGTTAGGTCAAAATCTTATTCATTTCAAGGTTTAATGAGACTTTTACTACACTTGAATAATGAGATTCTTAAGCATCTCAAAATTATTTTTTTCCCTTCCAACTCTCTAGAAAATATATTTCCTGTTGTTGGGTGAAGTATTTCCATTCTGAGCCATCTATTATCCTTGAATTGGAATAAAGAATCTCACTGTATCAGAAGCTTAGTCTATAGACATAGACAGATATAGAAGATTTTTGATCACTTCCATTATTGCATTTTTGCATATAAAGGCCATACTCACTTTCAGTAAGCTTCCTCACCACTCTGGGGCTTTGTCATTCAAATTAATCTTCAATGCAATTAATGGATTTATTCTTAACTAAATTATGAAAATTAATTTTGATGTACATAAACCCATTCTTTTTGTTCTCTGGTAAAGTAAAACAGATTATCAAATCTAAAGTAAAAATAAAAGGTCCAAAATCAAGGGCATCTGTCCACAGAAAGAGCAAAAATCTAGGTAACAGCAGATGTGTCTAGAGCTTTATGAACATCTTTGAAAAGACATTTCCATCATAAACACAATTGTGATATCGTGACAGTTCTTTTCACCTAATAAATACCTGCCAAAAAGAAAAGAAAGGAAAATAAGAAGTCTTTAAGAGACTGGAGGAAATTCTGGAGGCACTTTGCAATCCACTGGGGACTTGGTTGTCACTATTCATTTCATGTAGGAGGAACTCAAATATTTCAGTAAGGGTAGCTGTCTTTAAAAGCAGTGACTTACTGATTTTATCACTAATATGGTATCAGTCACAATAAATATTAACTGAGACTTAAATTATAACCTATTATTCCTCCATGAAAAGGGAGAATATTAGTTAGATATTATTAAGAGCATGCCCTTTACAAAGTAAGCAATAATAGGTTTTACCCAAAGCAAAAAGTGTATATAATCATACTGTTGGATGCATCCCTGTCAATTTGCACATGCCTTTCTTGTGGTCAGTGGCATGTTATTTATTTATTGCTATTAAAAAAAGAAAGGCAAAAGCAGAAAAGAAAGGAAGTCCTTCATTATGGAAGAAGGAGACAAAAGTTTGGCCACTGGCAGAGTATTTCAGTCTTCATGAGCACAGCAAGCAAAAGAAGCAAAGAACTTTGCAATTTTTATGTAAGACTAGGGTGACTCAAAAATTGAATTTTTTGAGATAAGAAATAGGTGACTAACCTCAAGAGTTTCACCTTGCTATTCTGTGCTATTGATCTCCTATTACAGACCAACTCTGCTTAGTCAAAATCCTGTCCTCTGACATTGTTTTTTCTGGTGCACATATCTTATAGTTATGTGGATAAATCTCAATTTTGTCACATAACAAGAAATTAAATGCAAGATGATTGGGAAAAACACATGAAGCCTCTCATAGCCTCTGGTTAGAAAACCTAAGGAAGGAGGATGCCCATGAATGAGCAGTAGGTCTCACTATTCTGGTATGTCAGATGAAATATGCAGAAAATATGAGGCAGGCACTCCCCTCCTACAGAGCTTGGTCTAGTGTTTGAGCGAGCCAAAGAGGTGAAATGAGTGAAAAATGCACATTTTTTTAAAATAAATATCCCTATTTAAGTCTTTCTGGGAACGTTTTTTTTTTATCTGAATGAAATGTGAACAATGGCTTGAAAAATTAAATTCACCTGGAAGTAACCAGTGGTTTCCTGCATTCTGGCCAGTCTCCATCAAGCTACTCAGAAATCAAGCAGCTGCACTTTAATAGTATGTTCAGTCTTTTATTCTAACGACAGCCAGGAAAAACTTTTCATTCAGTCCAGAGGTAATTATGGATAGAATATTCAAGCAAAAACTATACAGAGATTTTTAGGCATATTTATCATAAAGAGGAAAAGTATTATTAATCTTGTAAACAAAGTGAGCAAAAGCAGTCAAAATTAAGGGAGATCATTATAGAGGCCCTTTGGTGAGGGTGTCTATATTAACGCTTTTGTTGAGATCTGGATGTGTGTTTTTGAATTAAGTCTCCTGATCAGTCCCATCCACTGTTCAAATTTGGTTCCTATTCAGTATCTATTCAGTATGCCTGAAATGAATTAAAACTATGCTAGAAGATGCACCAAAATGCACCTGAGGCACTCCAACTGAGTTGGACATTCAGTCCATGGAACTAATGTACCTCTAGAACTGCCTCTTCATGGAATGCCTAATGTGGGCATTAGCACATGAGCACCAATAGTTTGATTATGCAGATTTCCTTCTGCCGGGCTGTTTTAATTGCTGGTGGTACTCATAAGAGCCCTTGACAACAGCTGAAGCAATGCCCCCTTAATATACATACAGTAGTGGATTTCCTTGGCTGCTATGAAGTGCTTTCTACATCAGTGAGCACAATGTCTACTTCCATGTTTTAAGTTTTTGCCATGTGGTTTTCATCCAACACACAGTCCAAAACAAACATCAGGAAAGACTTCTAGAGGAGTCTGTGTGTCAAGCAAAGCACAGAATGTTCAACAGGAGTAGGAAGCATAATGTTCCCTATCCAAGATTAGAGTAATTTTGTAAAATTGCTATAGCCTAAAGCATGGCACCATGAAGTAGAATTTCTTTTTCTTTTTTGTTAATCCAGATGTTTCACCAGCATTGTGTTTCTGCTGCCACCTGTGAATCCTGAAGTTATCACAAAGTGAGTCATCTGTGCAATGTAGCAATGTCTGATGTTATGACGAGGGGAATGAAAAATCTTCCATTGACTTTGGAGTCTTTGCAATGTCACCCACACTGCTCCTCTGCCAAAGTAAATAGCAAAACTGCAGCAATATAAGAAATTAAATTTGCAAAAAGAACGGATAAAGTGCTGAACGTGCACCCAGAAATCCAGAGTAGTGTGTTTTAAAGTATATCATAGCAATTACCAGAATCAATAGATTAGATACTGTTATGTGGTAACCATTTATTATTAGTAGTACATATATTTAGATTTTCATCATATATATAGATGAAAAGTGTGACTTTCTTATGCAAGTTCTGTAACATCACAAAACAGTCACCAACTAAATAAATTGTAGGTAGCAAGAGATACACATAGATTAAGAGTATTATAGAGGTTTACAAACCTTCATATTTGTCAGAGAATGCCATTTGGTAATACAGTAAATAAATGATGCAATAGAATAAATGTCACAGTATACATACCTTAAACTCCATGAGATAATTCTCAAATGAAACGTTATAGCATGTGCCTATGTGTAAGAAAGGAGTCAGCCACCAGAAGTCAGGTTGCATCATTCTGTCCTCAAAGGACATGACTTAGGTATTTTCATGTATTTGCTTGTATTTATAGTTGATACACCTACCTGAATTTCACCTGCTTTTTTATGAGCAATCTTTCACGACCCGCCCTCCCACCTACTTAGCTGCATGATTAGCAGCAGCAACAACAGCCAGTCTTAAATTTCAGAAGTAGTAAACAGGAACTCAAACACCCACACAGAAAATTGGGGAAATTAAAATAGTCTTTCTGTTGCTCAGTCAGCTACTTTTTTTTCCTTGCAAATATGAATCAGATGGCTCAGCCAAGAGTACTTTATTGAAAGCAGAAACAAAAAGAACAGCAGGGAAACATACAATATCTAATTACTCCATCCCCACCACGGAACCATAACTGTTTACTTTTCTGTTTGGTTTCTTGGTGAAGCAAGTGCTAGGCCAGCTGGTCGCTTCCAGCCTCCTGCAGTAAAACCTCTCTTGCAGTTATTGATTCTCGAGTTTCATGGCTGGATCTCTTATATAGCTGCACTGCTCTAGCTTGCTAACAGATTCTGTTAATTCATTTTTGCTCTTTAAAAAAAAAAATTTTAAAAAAGGAAAAATCAGGATCAAGACATGTTCCTCTTCCCTTCTAGTCATTCACAGAGAACTTCCTGAACAGACTCTCTTGTCCCTCCTTTTCACCATGTCTTTTGCCTTTCCCTTTCTAGGTTGCAGGCACACTAGATTTAGTAGTTCAAGACATTCACACACTGTTGCAAGACCCTCACAAGATGAAAATATTTGCTTCTCTTACTCTGCATAAAAATATAGTGATAGTTGAAATATGCCATTTGAATAGTAAAGCAACTTAAGACATATATATATCTATAGATATAGTTCTATAGGTATAGATAGACGAAATTTTGTTATTTTGACTGATATATTATTTTTTATATGCTCACCAAAATACATTTCCAAATTTAAAAACCAAATAAAAATTCATATTTACTCTTCAAATATGAATCTTAAACCATGTAAAAATCTTAGACATGTGCCTACTTTCCTCTGAAAGAAGGAAAGTATGTGGCAAATTCCAGTTGTCAATGTTGCCCCTTTCTCAAAATGTTCACAGCAAATCTAGCCGCCTATTCAGAGAGCAAGAAGCAATATTTGCTGTCACTTCATGTTGTACCATAGGCTTTCCTCATTGCACACCATTTTTAAATTGCAGACTCATGCAGCCCTCTGTTTTTTCAAGAGGTGAATATATGCATAATTAGCAGTATACTTCACTCAACATGCAAGAATTGAACAACTGCCTAAGTATATTAAAAGGCCTTTTAAGCAAAGTAACTTCTCAAAACAAAAATTCTTCATGAGTATTAAAATACAGTCTGCAAGTTTCAGCTCACTATTTAAAAGGTTATGTCTGTGATTGATTTGGGCATGATGCCACTGGGTAATTGACTTTGGCTTGATTTTTTTTACCCTTCTCCTGGCTGTTCTGGCAAAAGAAAGTGTTTAACACAGCACTTATCCCTTTGTAAGAGAAAGATAAACTGTATTTTCAGGAATGCATTTTTAGACCATTTTAGAAAGCATGGCATGACTGTACTGCATTTCTTCATTCACTAATAATGAGAAACAAGCAATTCAATGGCAAATACAACTGAGGGATTTGCAGTAGCAGGAGGTTTATGAAACACATATGATTGTAAATGGGCACTGAGATAATGTGGTTCACAGGATGATAACTGTATTCATTCAGCTTGTTAATATTTTAGTATTTTATCAGAGTTCTATGTTTTTCTAAGGTTTTTAGTATTTTATAATGTTTGCAGATACAACAGTCCTACAAATTTTCATGTAAAATTCATAATACGATTTCTATGCTCCAGCAATGCTTTCTAGGTCTTTTTATCAAAAATTTTAGTTAGAATTTTACAAAGGAGCCTTTTTGTTTTCACATGATTTTCAGGTTGTCATGCTCAGCATTATGTATGTATGAGTATCTTTGCTTTTCAGCTGACTTCAGAGATTTAAATAACATGTGGAGATTCATTTCCCTGTGCTCTGTAAAACATATACTCTTGGATACAAACAAAACATCTTTTGAGCAGTATCATTAGTATTCACTTGCCCTTAGTTGCATACTTAAAGTTTTTAAAAATTAATAAACATCCCATTCAAAGTACTGTAAGATAAAATACCTACTAAACATATGACAATTATCATTGTTGCTGTTTGTGATTGTCAGATTTGAATTTACCAGTGAAAGATGCACATGATAATGTACAACTTTTTGTCATGGTAGGCTGTAAACAAAGCCTTGCTAATACTATTGTGATCATATGTGTCAAATAAAACCTTTTCCACCCTCCAAGAATAATAGTTTAATAGTCTTTAGAGCCATATAATTTTGTCCAGAGCTATTAGTGGCACTTTATGTCATATAGTCATCAAATGCATTTCTGTGAAAGAGAAAAGAATAAATATTTCATGGCTACAGCTTTTGAAGAACACTCTGTCTTTCAATGTTGGGCTAGTCTTTCAACATATGTGCCAATCAGAAATCTTTAACAGTTGCAAAATGCATCTTGTCTCCTTGTCAGTGAAGAATGTAAAGATCGCAGGATGTATCTGAAATATTCATCACATAGGCAAAAATCTGAGCATTGTAAGGAACTGCTGAGCCCTGTAATCACTACCTGGCTGTTTGCTCTTACCCCCTCATCACTGGCCCTGAACAGTGAACAGTGTGGCTACTCACAATATTTTGGTTACATGATATATCTTGACAATCAGTGATAGTATTTAGCATTGTGATCTTACATGCTTTATCTTATTGCTTCCTTCATTTTGGGCATGCTATTGAGTGAAATCCTGTGTACATAATAGGTTTCTAAGGTTACTTCCACTCATAATTAGTTTTTGGTAAATAACTTCTGCTTCCTGTGCTTCTCTGCAAGAGGAATATTGCTGACATAAATTTCATCCCAGTCTTCATTTATGGGCTAAAGTTGGATTGCTGAAAACTGCTAGAGTAGATCCTACATGATCTCTTCCTGTTACTCTACCTTTCAGCCAAATCCAGGGCTGATATAATCAACTGCAACTGCTTGATGTAGTTGCTTCAAGTCATATTAAATCTGCTTTTGGCCCGTCACCATGTGAGAGGGGTTATGTGGACAATGCCCTTTGAATGAACCCATGACCTGCTGCTGCAATCTGGGCTAGCCACTCCATCACTGGGCACTGCTGGAAGCTATTAAATCTTGTGTTGCTTTATCTCAGTTAAATGTGGTTAAGTGAAAGGACATTATTTAACTGTCTGCTGTGTCAATGGAATTGCATAAAGCACTAGCTCACAGCATTTCAGCTCTAACACCACTCTGAAAAGTTGGGAAAGTTGAAGCATTACAAAGAATCAAACATTTGATTAACTGCATTAATTTTTCAAAATGAAAAGAAAGGTTGGATTCTCTTCTATACTCCAAGTTATACAGTTTAAATGGTATTTTAATGTCTTTTTAAGGCCTATTCACATTCTTTAAAATATGAAATTTCTTCATAGAGGCAAAAGCAATGCATTTTTAACATAAACATGATTCATTCCATTATATTAGTGATTTATCCTTAGTAATACATTGATATAGAAACATGAAAAATCAGAAATAAGTGTAGAAAGAATGCTGAAAAATTTAGTTTATTTAGTTAAAATTACCATGAAAAATGAACTGCTGAAATCATGTATATGGGAAGTTATATACATGTGGAAAATGTGACACATTCAAATTTCTAAATCTACATTTTTCCTGAATGCAGATTTATCAACTAAAGTCAGTAAAGCTTCTTACAGTTTTCTAGCACCTGAAAGCAAGAAATCACAGAGGAACAAAGCTTTTCATGAGCATGAGAAATACAAGTCTTAGGCTTGTTTCACACACAGCATACCTGTTTGTCTGCAGGTAACATGAAAATCTCAGTATACTCTGCCTAGTCATTTCTTAACTTTCAGAGAGCATTCTTAAAACTAGTGATTATTTCATGTAATTGAGAATTGGAAGATCTGACATAATTGATTCAAAATGATGACGTGATGCAGATGGGGAAAAAAAAAGGCATTTTCTTCATGGAAGATAAGAACTTTGCCAGCTAGGAAAGAAAGAACTTGAAAAGAGTACAGAGAAATAACTGCCTAGAAAGGTATGGTACAGAAACAATGAGATGCAGAGGCTGATTATGAGTCTTGGCATGACCAGAAAGGTACCAAAAGCTCTATTAAATATCTAGACTGTATGTATCAAGCAGACAAAATCCAGGTGTAAAGAAAACTAGGATCTAAGGAAGATGTTTATTTGAAGTGGATTTTGCTGATTACAGAATATATTAATTTAAATTGAAGTTTAAAGAAGCTGACTCTGAAAGAAGGCATGTGTGGCAGGAGCAATTTTCTGCAAGGACTTTGACAGAAAAAGATTTTCCTTTGGGGCAAGTGTGAATTTCCATTGTGGCAGGAGAAAGCGGAGGGGCAGAATACTGAGTAAGCAGGTGGCAAAAGTCACCCTGAGACAAGGAGCTGAAGCATATCTGTAATTCATTACATACCCTGCATCAGTATCCTCAGTTGGTCCCCTCTCCTTGCACAAGCCTTTCCCCTTGCTGCATTCAAAAGCCTCTCTTAAATCCCTCAGCTGCCAGCCCATATCACAGGCAGTAGATTTCTGTGCCACTCAGTCTCATTGGGCATAATGCCCAACCTGCTGAAGCAATGCTAGCAATTTATGGTTTTACTGCTTTCCTGCTATGACAATTTTCCTTCATGATATTTGAAAACCCAGAACAGCCACTTATGACTGTAACCCTAATGTGCTACCAAACCAAAAAAAAACCCAAAAAAAACCCAAACAACCAAACCTGTGCTTGGCTAACTGAATCTATATGGTGTAACTCCTTTATTGGAAAAGCATTAATATCCATGTTGAATTTAAATGAGATTAATAGATTTGCTAATATCTGATCCTTCAATACCTAAAACTTTTTTAAACACTGCTTCTGTTGAACCCAGTGAGTAAGAGATTGGAGTTTGTTTGTTAGGAAGCAAAAGCAGTAATTTGACACTCTCTTCCTTTATGGAAAATAGAAAAGACACTTAAAAGATAACTGAGTTTTGCTAGCTATATATGCGTTATGTTTTGTGCTGATGAAAAAAGTCTCCTACAATCCCTTAAGTGTTCTATCTCTAGTCCATGAATGTCTGCATGCACAATTCTCTTACACAAGTGAACAATGGTAAAGTGATTCAGTATTTTCCTTATTGATCTAACCAGGAGTGACACTGATCAGTAGTTCATTAAATCTTTTAACACCTGGAAAAAAGTACTATTTTCTTTCTATATTAAGAGAAGTGGTTTCTGATTCCTGCATGTTGCCCTTAATCTTTGGCAACTCCAGTATCTAGTCACTGTATTTTCCTTTCAGTTGTTTTTAGCTTGGCTGTCTAATGAAATTACATTCATGTGTATGCCTTCTGTTCGTCCATCCATCTGTCAGTCTGAGCTCAAAGCAGAAGCCCGTCCCATGCACTTAGCAGTGTTCACACAAGGGAGTACTTTAGTGAGCCTAATGCACTGTAAACTTGCACTTTTCCTGATTAAAGGTAAGTTCCCCGTGTGGACAGTCCTGGTATCTGTTCTGCCTCTGGGAGCCTCCAGATCACTGAATGCTTTCTCGAAGGTAGAATTGACTGACTTCTACAGAAGAAAGCTCAGACCTGTCTTACACAGACTTTTGATTTCAGGATATTAAGAACAAATCCATTTTATGTATTTGGTAATTAAATGTTCTGAGAAAAGGCAAAAAAAAGGAAAAATTAGTGCAGGATGCCTACAATACTGTTTTAGGCATTTCACAAAATGTGAAAGTTTACTTGTCTATAAAAGTTGACATTTCTTTAGGCCAGACAACAAAGGCCTTCTATTAGGTCAGCACATACTGAATTTTTCTTCTTCCAACTTCATACACTTGTCAATTTTTCTGTTCACACTGAATTAGACCTTATGATACTGTCTCAGTAAAATCACCTTTTCTTCAGGTAAAATGGGAGTATTGGAACATATTATATGTGTAAAATTACTGCAAAATAGATAGTGAATTTTTTCTTCGTAGGTTCACTGGAAGAACAAAACTAATAAGATTTGGTTGGACTCTCTAAATGAAAAAAAAATAGCAAAGTGTTTTAACAATTTTCTAATTCTTAAAGTGTTTCCCTGTAAATTACTCAAACTGTATTTTTTTTTTTGTTAATCTCAGAAAGGTAGTTTAAAGGGACCTTAGTAGGTCATCTACTCCATCCCAGTTATCCAAAACAGAATCAGCTATATTCTTGTCATTCTTGATTGAGGACCTCATAGTTGAGTTCCAATACTTCAAACTTCAGAATCTAGTCTGTTCCTAATCCTTTCCAATAGAATTTCTTTTTCCTTGATGCCAGAACAAAATCTTTCTTATTGATAATTTAACTGAATTATCTCTGCTTGTATTCACCACATGAAATGAAGAAGAGTTTCTTTTCTCCTGTTTGCAACAGTTTTTTCTGTTTATAAAACCCTTCTTCAGTCCCTCCCCTTCTCTTTTTCTTTTTTTTCTTTTTTTGTCCTAGTCCTGAGAGTCCTAGTCTTCTCAGTCTTTTCTCATAGATGACGTTTTCTAGATCAGTCTCTGTATTCTGAAATATTTCCAAACATACCCCTTTGCTTTCATTTATGGCACTCAAATCTGAACACACAGTCTTGTTTGAGCCGCCACTGATTCTGAAAAGAACATAAGGAAAGTGCTTGCTGTCTTGTCACTTGTACTGTTGTTCATATATCCCAGTTCTCTCATTTGCCTTTTTCACAGTTAAGGTTGTTGTCATATTCACTCCTGACTCATCACTTTCCACTTTAGCCCTGAGATCTTTCTCTGAATAATTACTGCTTAATTAATTGATCCCCTTCCATACTTGTGCAGTTGGGTATATCTGCCTGTCTGTAATACCTTTCTCCTGTCCCTACTGCAAAGTCATTTTTCTTCCCCAGATCACCCTTCAATCTATATGAGACATAACTGAATTTTAATCCCACTCCTCAAGATATTTACTGTTTCACCAAGTGTGTGACATCTGCCAATGCAATAAATACACCTCCTTTTTATTTTTGAACAGTGTTGGATTTAGCATAGAGAGACTGAAATTGAGTAGACCAAACTGTAAGTTTTCCATTTTTTAAATGGAAAAAACAGCAATCCATTTGCTTTTTTTCAGTCCTCCAGCATTTCCTCTATCCCCCATAATTTTTCAAAGACCACTAAGCTCTCTGAGTCTGTTTTAATCAGTTAAGTCCCCTAAGAAGAATTAAGTTTATCAGCATGGATGATCTCAGAATATCTATGTTATTTAAGCACTATGTAACCTTTCCTATTCTTTTTACATAGTGAAATCTTATCCCTTTTTGCTGGTGTTAATTGTGTCTGCTTGCAGTTGATCTTTTCATGAAGGCTAATGCAGAAGAGGTATAAAATTGTTTTCACTATATCACAAATCTATAGATTATCCTCTTTGCTGAGCAGCAAACAAAATTTTTCCTTGGATTTTCTTTACATCAATGTAAATTCCTAATAAAAGAATTTTATTGCCCCCAAAAGAGGGGCAGTAAAACTATATAGAAAACACAGAACAGGAAGAGATCGGTTCCAGGCTGCCACGGGCAGCGGTATCTTACAGTTTGTGTAGCCATCCCAGCAGTATCTGAATGTCATTAGATTGCTTGTTCCTATTCTTTTTGTTGGAAATTGTTTCAAAGCTTGACAGTGCTTATAGTCAGAACCACCTTCTAAATTTCAGCCAAAAATTTGCTCCAAAATTACATCACAATGATGGCTCAAAACTGTCCTTGATCCATTCATCTAAAACTTCCTCTACTAAGAGTGACAGAATATGACAGCAATTTTTGTTCTAACACCTAAGTAACCTTATCCCAGGACTTTTCTTTTAAAGGCCCTCTTAGCTGAAGTACTGAAAGTGAGTATTCACTAGCCATTGTGTGTAAAGTTTAACTTTTAACAATAAATGAATTATTAATGAATGCAATATCATAACTTTCTGAACTAACATGATTATTTTTCATGGGAATTTTGGAAATAGAATTCTCCTTTATAAAGCCTTTTGTGTGTCAAACTCTTAGCTGGCTTTCAGTAGTGATAAGCTTCTTAAAATTGTCGTTTAACACTAAATTTTAATCTAACTTTAAGAGATGTTGGCCAAAAAGTACAATTACTTCTAATGTAGAATGTTCAAATCCAGTTTTTGACAGAGGAGTTCATACCCTGAAGGGACATGGAAGATGAAGTCGACCACCTAAAAGGAGCCTATACTACTAACAGCCTATACAAGACTAACAGGAGATTTGCAGTCGTATCAAGTGTTCATATTTCACTAATTGGTAGACCTTAGCATCTCAGTAAAGAACAGAACACTTTTACAAAAACATTTCAAAAACTATACTTCAATCATGAAAATCAGGTTCAAGCTGACATACAGGGTTTCATAACAAAGAAATGGCTAAATCATACTATTACTTGCAGTAAAATTAAATTGACCTGTGTTACGAGTTTGTTCACTGCTGGGGTGAAACAGCATCATTTGTTCTAATATTTTCTTTTAACAGCTAAGAAGTCATTTGCAAAACAGTATTCTTTCCCAGTACATGAGTTGCAAGAAATTGGAGTGGAGGAATACATGTGCAAGGAAAAAAAAATTACAAGGCTCTCAAAGGATCTTTTTCTGAGATTTTGTGAGAACTGTGCAATTAAACACATACTAAATGTTCATTTACTTCCACATCCTCAGCTCTTTCTGCCCGGTGACACTGCTCCGGGTTAGGAAGGCGTCCCTGCAGCATCCTTCCCCTGCTCCATTCAGGCACACTAGACAGAAGTGGAGGAGCAGAATATTGCCTTGAACTGGAGACAGATGCCTGCCATGGGGATAGCAAAGAGCTTCCAGGCTTTGCAAGAGGCCCTGGGGAGCTCTGGGAGATGCTTTCAGTGACACTTTTTCCTGTTCCAGAGCTGGCAAATTATGTTACCTTCTGAGGAGGGAGGACCAAAGACAGGCTTTTGTTTTATCTGTTTAGGCAGCAGAAAATCAAAAGAAATGAAATTGCAGGCTTAAATGAAATTGCTGACTCTTAAGATTACAGGGAAACCTCCTCTACTAGTAATTTCAGGTCATTATATCTGCAAGTGGAATCATAAATCTAGCTGAAATAATTCCAGATAAAAGCAAAATTAATAGATTCATTTGAAAATCTAGAGACACTCCCTATTTTTTATTCT
Organism: Fringilla coelebs; assembly: GCF_963513975.1. Classification (NCBI taxonomy): domain Eukaryota; kingdom Metazoa; phylum Chordata; class Aves; order Passeriformes; family Fringillidae; genus Fringilla; species Fringilla coelebs. The sequence continues at coordinate 33,620,101 of NC_140032.1, read as the reverse complement.
TTAAATCAGATCATCTAAGGTTTCATTCAGTTTCAGCTAATTGCATGCGTACGGTACCAATAAAACTTCAAGTGATAATTTGTAAAATCCACTTTCTATAAAAAAAATAATGTGCATGAAAGAATGATGTTTATAAAACTCTAGAAACTTAGCCAAGTGGAAACAGATTAACAATACAAAATGTAAGAATTTTTTCTAAATATGCACCAAATATGAATTTATTTATTTTTACTTTTTTTACTATTGCTGGGGGGAAATTTAGAACTATGCAAATACTTACCCCACATTTCTAGGCATAACAAAAAAAGCATTTCTCCCCTCAGCCATGTGTTCTTAAAACTATTCCAGCTGAATAAAACAATACTGCTTTTTTGACTGAAAAAAAAACCCCAAACTTGTGTGCTTTGTCGTATTCTGAATTTTCAAAATAACTTTACTTTGACACAACAAAATTAATAAAATGTACAAAATTAGTTGTTCAAAGCCATGTCAAACATAAGTATTTTAAGTCCTTACAATTCACTTTTATAATTGGAATTTTTAAAATCTAGCAATCTTTTGGGCACTTTTTCCTGAGATTTTTAGGGACTCATTGTGTCATGTAAACAGGCTTACAGAGAAGGAAAAAGGTTAGAAGATTGACTGCAATATGATTCTCACCTTAGACTGTACTGACAGAAAAGCAAATGTGACAATTAACTAATGGTAATATTGATAACAGATGGGCTACCTCTGGTTCTGTCTACCCAGTAGCACTAGTTGTAAATGACTGTTTAAAACTTCTCTTAATGTAAGGGTTTTGTTCTTAAAGTGGAGTTTTAACAAGGTGTCATCTAATTTTGATTTTTTAATTAGCTAAATAGGTTCAAAAATACTTCTCAATTGTGAATACTAGTCTAACCAGTAAACTGAATAGAAATAGAAAGTGTACTTTTCAATTAGTGAATTGCCAATATTTATTATTTATGCATTTTTATTTGTTCTTTGTCATAATGCCCAAAATATTTTGTAAGAAACTTTAAATCCTTTAAAAATTACTTCACATTTGTGTTTGCAGAAACACAGATCTAAGCAAGTATTTTGAGGGAATGTTTACTTAAGTTGCAAGTTCTGAGTTTAATTATAAGAAAATGTGGGCCTTACATCCTTTGTTTCTCAGTTACAAACATTTGGTCATTAAATATGTCATTTGAAAATACAAGGTGGGGGAAGTGGGTTAGTAAAACATTTAAGACTGACCTGTGTAGGTTGCCCAAAGAAGGTGATTATTGTGTTTCTGGTCAGGTATTTGTGATACAATCTTTTCCTTAGAAGCAATGTGACCCAGAATATAATGAATTAAGCTAAATAAGATACTTTTTCTTCAGCTGCAAACATTTTAAAGCTGTTCTTAAACTCAAAAACCTTTTTCTGTATTTTTCTAAAAATTCCTTTGTACTTCTTCCAGCTGCAGGCATCAAATGGTTAAAGCGCTCCTTGAGAGGCTTTCCCCAGTGTCTGTAAATGTGAGTCTTCTTCCAGGACCCCATCTACTGATGTTTTCTGATCGTGGGTCTGTACAAGAGCAGACTGTATTTGTCTGCCCACTAATCTCCCCCCATCATCTCTTGTGACTCCTGACCCATCCCAAAGCAGAACTCCATGCATTCCAGCTGCTCTCCATCACAAGGAGGGCAACCCTCTCTCATTGCCTTCCTATATCACCCTTCCTGAAGAGTCTTCCTAAGAGCTGTAGCACTCCAGTCCTGTGAGCCATCCCACCATATCTTCATGATCCCAGCAAGGTCATAGCCCTGGAGCCACACACTGACTTCTGATTCTGGTTTGTTCCCCATGCTGCGCACATCAATGTACAAGCATTGCAGAGGAACATAGTCCACACCCAAGGGTTCCAATTCCCCAGAAAAAGTTTGAGAGGTTTCCCCATAAGACTGTTGTGCAGGCATGTTTTCCTCTACTCATTGTTCATTGCTGGTTCAGACACGTATATCAACTTCACTGCAGATAGACAATTATCCTTCATTTCTAATACTACTGACAACTGTATCTGTCCTCACCTTTCTTTCTTCCAAGATGTATATTTGAGAGTAAGCATCTGAATTCATCCTGAGAACCTCTGTCAGAAGGCTCTGTTTTATTTTTATTTAAGCCAAAATTACACCCAGGCACAGGTCTTCCACACCACAGCTGAAGTCTGCTAATTCATGCTATATTAAAATTCAGAAAATAAGCGAAAGTAAAATTCCCTCTGAGTGGGTAAGTGATGTCCAAACTGAAAATTCACAGTACAGCACTAACAATTTTCCAAATGGGGATATAGTATCATTAACGAATGTAAAGAGCTGGTACTGTACCAGGAGGAGGGTCAGTTCCACGGCTGTTGCCCAGCACATGCTGCTCAAATGTAAAAACTCCCAAAAGTTGCAGGAGAACATTCTCCTGACAGCAGCACACCACCCTGACCCTCTTTTTTTCTGCTGGAATTCGTGTCTCCCACTGCTATTTTCCTTTACAGTCCAACACTGACTATGTTCTGGTTCAAACTTCTCAAACTCTGTTCCACACAAAATGCTCTGAACATGGGTTCTATGTTAGATAGCAAAAAGTAATGGCTTGAACTAGGAAGGCTATATTTGATTTTTGTTTGCTTTGATTTTAATTGGAAAAGGTTCTAAGCAACATTAATTTCTCTTGTATGATGGCAAGACATTGCTGAGGGGAACACATCTAGTTTCATATTTGGTATGGAAAAGTGTGGTCAGTTAGAGATTAGTCAGCAAAAGGCCAAGGCCGAAGCATGGCAGAAAATGAGCTGCAGGGGTAGATGTGTCTTTAGAACACAAAGGACCAAAGTATTTGCTTCTGATAATACCTCTTCATCTTTCAGGTAATAATTGCTAAACCTATTTTTCAAGCTTTGCTTGTAATAAACTCTGTGGTAAATACCTCTGTTATTCTGTTCTGATAATTCAGGTAAAGTGATAAGTGTTTCATGAAAATTTTACCCTTTTCTATTTGCGTTTATGATTTTTTAATTTTAATATTGTACATAAGAACTGAAAGCCTCGGTAGAAATGTCTGATTGCTTCCTGCAACCCCAAAAGACAGCTATTACCTGGAGCAATGTCCTTGGACAATTTCTGAATTAAACAAAATAAATAAAATAAAACCAACAGAAAAACCCACAAAAATACAAAAAAACCCCATCAGCATGGAAACTTTAGTTGAAACAACATCTGTTTTCAAGGACTTCCTCAGTCATGCTGTTTCCCTTGCAAGGTAAGCTGGTGTATTCTGACTTCCCAGGCTGTGGTACTGCAACATTAGGAAAACCCTTCGTGGCAGGCATCTGTTCAGTTGTAGTTCATACACAGGAAATATATTCTAAACTAGCGATATGAACTCATGAAGGAATTACTCCTCTAAAATTTGACAGGGAATAAATTATTTCAATATAGTTGTCACTAACTTTTTTTGGTTTTGTAAGTTGTTCCAAGAGATTCTTGCCACAAGGTGTGTAATATTTATATTGATAAATAAGAAGTACTTACTCTTTGGAAAATAGTTAAGAAGATAGCTTTTTTTAGACTTAGTACAAGGAGTTAAAATTAGGGGTTTTTTTGAATGATTATCATAATTTGTTCAGCAAGTGTAAAATACTTATGGTTGAACCTAAGCACAAAATATTATTAATGATTAAGTACAAGATTTAAAAATTCTAGGTAAATTGTGGTGGTTTAAAAATGCTGAGGGTATAAACATAACAGAGGGGGGAAAAATTCTGCTACAAAATATAGAACTTAAATGCAGTTCCTTTGCCTGCTATAATATGCTGCATGAGTTCCCTGTAGCATTTTCTTCCTGTGGTTATTGCTTTAGGCTCACCTTTCCAATGAAAGCAGTGAGCTTTCAAATAATAAAAAAAATTAATTCCCTGCTTTTATCGATTAACTTATGTCAACACAACATGAAAAGGAATTAGTAAGTCGTCCAAAATGTTCTATGATACATACATTATCCATTTACATATTTTTTATAGATGGTGTCTTTTGTTAATTTAGGAATATATGTAGCAGATTATTTAACCCCACCAAGGTTCATATGTTGTACATGCCAGTTTCACAAATGCAGTTTCACAGGTTTAGAATTAACATATGTTCTGCACAGTGTGTTGTAACACAGACATTCTACTGTGACAATCCTTTTGCAAACTTTATATCAATAAATACAAGGTAAACCGTATTAGCAGTCATATTGTAGTAATTTAATTATTTTCAGTTCTTGTTTAATTCACCAAGACACTCCTGCTCTGCTGTATTGCAGGAGCTTTTTTTGCTTTGTTTTTTAGTTTCATATTTGACATTCCTCTCAGGAGCTGACTTCATGCTGAATGTGTTTTTCAGTGATAGAGAGATTGCTCCCTTGAGCCAGCACAAATGAAACCTGAAAACTAGAAATATATGGAACTATCCAAAAGTACTTTTGACTAGTCAGCATGCTGAGTACTCTTAGTCTAATACCTTACTGCACATTCTCTTACAGTCTGCTGCAATAAACTGGGCTTGAATGGTTTATGTTCAGTCAGAAGTTTTGCTGCTGCCTATCAATAGCAGTGCATGAAGTTCTATATTATGTCATGTTGTAGGCATAATGTAACGTGACACATCCTAATGTTAAAGGCATGCAGTAACAACAAGCTGCTGCAATAGAGACCAGGAAACTGCCTACATGGATATAACCTGACAGGTGCTAGCTTACTCTGCCCAGCCTTAAACTGATGGGACACGAGCCAGTTGGGAAACCACATAAATGTGTTGGTACAGAGATTTAAGCAGCAGTTCTGCAAATCAGAACCAGCTTTTGTCCATCATGACTGAAGTGAGGAAAATCAAACTTAGCTCCATAAACATGTTGCTGTCATTACTATGCCTACATGCAGGTTTTTTCATTATTTGGATAAAGCCCTCATTTTTTTGTTCATGTGTGTTTATTTCCTTATTCCTTGGTTTAAAACAGACTGATGAAAATAATACCCACAACTTCATATTGATTTCACTGTAAGTTTGTATTTTAAAGTCTTTGAAGTCTTGTAAATTACTTTCTGTGAAATGAATGCAAAACAGGGAACTTCTTTCCAACATCATCATGTTAGCTTCCTTTTTGCACCATCTCTTATACAGTAAGGAATCAAAAAAATTTACTAAGCTTCCAAGAGAAATCCTGCATAAATACCCTCCAAAATATTCACAGTAAGAAATACCATTTGCAAAGTTACAGTATGAACAAAATTGTAACCACTTTTCCATGCATGTTTTCTTTCTTCTATTTTGTCCATGTCAGTCTACAGTAGGAACATAAATAAGACAATTTGGAAATATTTATATAGAATTCCTTGCAAAAAGCTGTGCAAGCTGACATGTTACATTCTCATAGAAAAGATTAGTGAATGTGACTTTTTAAAATTCCATTTTGTTCCTCTGTAGGATTCAGTAGTGAAATTTTCCTTCCAGTAAAACATCACGTTAGCAAGCCTTGCTGGCTGTTTGTTACTCTTAATTCTTCTCACTTCCTCCTCTGCCAACTATCTCAAACAGGAGATCAAACCAACATATTCCTGTGACCCTAATACTTTCTGCTCTATCTCTCCTTTATTCTGCCATCTATACAAAAATCTCTCTTTTATTCTTGAAGACACCACTTGTCCCAGTAATTTCATGTACTGTTGGCATCTAACATTACTCAGACCAAAATGAAGCTTTTTCTCTCTCTTCAGTTTCCTTGTCTTTCTTTTCCACATATTATCATAATAGTTTCAGCAAAAGCAGAGTGAAAACTCAGCAACTTTTGTCAGGGTCTTCTGTCTCACACAATGTCCTTTTGACTTTTCCCTTTACACTCCTACCTTTTCTCAGCACTTCCCTCAATGGCCTATTCTTCACCCATCTTTCACAGGAGCCAAAGTCTGAACATTTCCCCATTCTCATTATTTGCTCCAATCCATTTTAGTGTCAGAGATTCACAAACCTTAGTCTCCCACTCATTTAACTTTGGCAAGTTCTGCAATTTTCTGCCCTATTTTTCTATCACTCTGAAATTTCCAAAAGCCTGACTTCTCTTTTTTGTCCAGTCATTCATTCTTTGCCTCCAAAAATGTAAACATCACTCTAATATACTTCCCACTCACCTAGGTTTATAATCTGGCTCTCAGACATAATTCTGCCCTCACTTTGAGATGAGAGTCCTGAACAGATTCCAGTCTGTTCAGGGACAAAGTCTTGTATTATCACAGAGGTAATAAATGAGCAAGAGTTACACATTACCAACTGGAAGGTGATAAACCCATCAAAAATAAAGCAAACAAGATTTGCTAAGGCAGCTCTTTTCAGTCCCCAGATGTTGCTGAGTTCTTCACTCATTGGTAGTTCATCACCCTTGCTGGTTGGGGGGACATTATCTCCAAGAGTGAAAGGTTCCTGCAGAAAACTCAGTCAATCCCTTTTTCCTCATTTTAACCACAGGCTGCAAGCTGACTAAAATGGTCCCTCCTTATTTTTTTCCTCCTTCTTATGCAAGAAATTCCACTCGCTTCACAGTAAATCTAGAAACCAATTTTTGGTACTAAGTTAGCTGGAATAAAAATAAGTTAATTGTGTTAAAGTAAATTGAGTCTAAGTGCAGCAAAGAACAAGCCTAGATAAGAGGATTATGCTCTCAGAGGCTCTCTTTGCAGAACTGGAGATTGTGCAACCAAACTCTTTGCAGAAAACTGTAGAATTTTGGTTGCAGATAGAGGCCAGTTTGATTCAGCAGAATCTTTGAAAGGGTATATAGCTTACTTGAATGTAGAAATTCTTTAATTCTGAATACACATTTTGAACCTGCTCAGCTGTTTTAGAATAAATTTTTGAATAAAGGTTTGCTTTCTCTTCCTAGTGTGCTGTTGCATATGTATAGGTTTATATTCTGAGATTATCATAGGTAATCAAGTCAGTTGGAATAAAATGCTAATTATGTTGGGACACAGCTGTACTATATGTATATACACAGATAATTGAATTTATATTTCATTTACAGGAAATTCTCAGTGCTACAAAATATCTTACACTAAGCACATTTATTATCAATCAGAAGGAAAATACAAATCAATTCCATTCATTCCAACTGTAGCTTAGAGAGACAATTTTGCAAAATTCTAAAAACTCCTTTTAACACCAGAGCATTCCTTGTTGGGTTGCATAGATTCCCCATAATCATGCTCTCATTTACAGGCCTGACATGACTGACTTTGCTAGAAAAGTCCTCCATTATTGAATGACAGGAGATAAACCCATCAATAGGTGTAACAGAAAAATAAGAACTAGAAGAATAATGTTATCCTATTTCTGTCAGAAAGTTTGAGAAAATGACCAAGAGTTTATAATATTTACAAAGACAATGACTGTTTGGAAGTAGATTTTTTTAATTCTTCTTTTAAGGTCATCTCTTTACTCTGTAGCTGCAGCAGTGAATTTGACTTTTCATAAATGGTAGGCTTTATCAAGAAAGTGGTAAAACATTTTACCAAGTTACCTCCCTCACATCAGTGACATGAAGCTAGAAGGCTGGAAATTCTTTTCCCCTCTCATTTCCAATAACATATGTCAGTATTTGCAGTCATTAATAGATAGTGCCTTTACTCTTCTTACCCCTTCCCATATCTATAGCATGCATGTACTTAAGACAAGCAATTTACTTTGTCTTCTTTTTCAATGAGTTTTATTTTATGTTCCAAACATTTTTGTCTAAATACTATGGGAGGCGATCAGTTTAAATGTACAGGATAATATTACAAAAAAGTAAAAGCAGAGTTTCAGATGTAACAGCTAAATAAAGATGTGGATAATTTTTAGGGGATATTTTTCTTACATTCAATTTTAAATACTCTGATTGCTTTTTATCCCGACAGTTTCAAAAAAAAAAAAAAAGAAATTAATTACCTATTTAACATTTCCCCAAAGATTTCTGTGTGAGTGAAATGGGCTCAACACCCTCCACCCCACCTCCATCCCCATCCCCCCTTTCCCTGGGGGCCAAGGCAAGTCTTCTTTACCACCAATTATATTGGGTTTTTCACAGGACAATTTTCTCACTCTGCACTTGCAATTCATATATCTTGCCTTTTCTTAATGACAAGCCTATCAATGTCTTGTTGTGAAGTCATTATGGTCCTGATGCCTGTTTTTCACCACATTATCATGTTTCTTATATATTCACTTTAAATACAATTATTCACCACTCTACCTGTGGCATACCTGTAGTTCTCTTCAAAGGGCAGATGGTATTCTCTGATACTTGGGCCATCTTTGTAGGCAAGATGCAGAACCTGATTTGCCTGAAGCTCAAGAACACGGCTTTAGAAATTGTATCTCCTTCTGCTATACATCCTTTTCAGAACTTTCATCATTTTTATGTTAATCATTGAGTCCCGCTGTCTTTCTGTTTGTATAGACTTTAGTGCCCTGTGGAGGGAGGGAGTATACAAATGAACTGATATTTATGTAAAATTACATCTATGGCCTCTTCTAAGATCTGCCAACTGAGACAGGAGTAACCAACATAAGTATCTATGTAAAATTTGGTAAGAATGTGACTTCTAGGATGTCTGCAACAAAACTTACATTCATAGAATCTCACATGTTTCTTACAAAAACAATTCAGGAATCAACTGTAGAGGAATGAGTTAGACTGCAGTATACTTGAGGAATTGATAGTAAGAGATACAAATGTGGGCCTGCCTCTTCTAATGGTTTGGATGGTGGTTCCAGTGAAAACTATGTTTGATTTGTATTGGGAGATGCTGGCTGTTGGTATTTTAAATATTGCTCCTATAATCTGTCTCCTTCTCACTCTCTTTCTCTTCCCTTCCCTCTTTTTCCTATTTCCTTCTATCTCCCTCTCTACCTCACATTTACTGCTAAATAAAATCCATTTTGTTGACTTCAGCATATGATCTCATTTGCACCTCAATTCAAGAGGCATCTCTTGTAATAAAACTGTAATTGCCAAAGCCTCACATGTTCACAAGAAACATATTTTAGAAGTGTAAGGCAGGGTCACCTAAGAGTGCAATTTATTGTAAAGGGCCTGTATTTGATGCTCCCACTCTACTTCTTTAGAAGTAGCACTTCTGTTCTGAAATGCCATGAAGTCTTGAACTATTTGATAGATACCCATAATGCAGTTATCCTACAAAACCAAAATAACAAGTTACAAAGCAGTAAATACTAGAAGAATTTGGATTAGTAAATCATCTCATTCAAAAAAAAAAAAAATTTGTTATTGGCTTCCAGAAGACACTAGATTATGCTTTCATATAACACTTACATACTATGCATGTATGTTTATATAGTACCTTTAAAGTTATATACAGTGTTATATATATAAACAGTCTTGTACAGAGAGAGTGTGTTTTATTTTTATATGTAATACAGAAAAAATATAGCTGTGAGGACAGGTCTGATTAAATTCTGAAGTTATATGTCTTTTACAGAAAGATAATGTTTATGCATAAGTTAAACATCATCAAAGCTGTGGTTTTGGTGTTCTTCATAGTAACTGTAAAATGGATGAAAAAATATAGTTAGAGAAGTTACAAAAAAAGAAAGAAACTATTTCCTGCAAAATAGGAATCTTTCTTTCAAGTTACTTGTGTAGGAGCGGTCTGGACAGCAACATAAAGTGTTTAATGACATGTGCTTGAACATCAAAAGCTTTAAAGAGTAATTGGACTCCTTATGCAAATTTTATAAGACCCTTTTGCCTGTCTCCAATCTTTCTATAGCCCTTATATCTCTCAGTGATCATGGCTTTACACCCCACTCCCATTACACTGTGTTCTATGAGGACTTCAGATGATTCCTTATGTGCTTGAAGTTTCAAACAGTATTTTATTTTATGGACAGATAAAAAAGTGGGGGGAAATATAAGTAAACACACATAAAATATCATTCTTATATTTGTTAAATTTCTTCTCTTTATGTGTTTAACAAGTAGAATACATATCAAAGTAGATTTGAATAAATTAAACAATCTATTCTAAAGTATTTCAGGAAAAAAGCATGATTTTTTCATCCCAGGCATAATTATTGACTGATTTCACTATCTCTAGATGCAGTTCTTTCCAAGAAGGCAAGAGGTTTTCAAGATGGATATGACTTCTTTTTTTTTTTTTTTTTTTGCTACTAACAATTAAAAGGCACAGATGCACACATCAGTGTGAAATCAGTAACACCTTCTTGCAAAAGAAGAAAAAGGTCAAATTTTAAAAGGGATGTAGCCTTAAATTCTGTTATTGGCTGGATAAAGTCTGACAGGAGGACACAGTGCCTATCTATTCCATATTAAAAGTGAAGAGGTGAAAATAACTCTGCATCCAAACCCTGTCAGTTACATGAAGATGAATAAGCTGAGAAACTGAGAATCCCTTCCTGCAGGGCCATTCAATTTAGAGCAATGGAAGGTTTCATTGAAACTGTAACAGGTTTTAGGAAGTCTACAGAAGTGTGACTTTGTTGACATCCTTTTATATTCAGTGAGGAATATTCATGTCTGAAGTTATGCATCACTGATTACTGTGTGAATGGGGTTATCTGTCTCACAGATACTCACAGAAGCCAGGCAGTAATCCCAAGGAAATGCCATTGTTTTTATTTAATTAACAATTTTTATTATGTCTTGTAACTGTCTTGTAACCAACATTGTCCCCATAAGGACTTTCTGGCTTCTCAAAGAAAAATAATTTTGCATTATTTATATATGTGAGTGAAGGCCCTGCCCCTGGAGTCCTTTGTATGTGAATAGATTTCTGTACCCACGTGCCCAGATTTATCCCACAGCTTCTGGATTTTGGCCAGAAATGTTCTCCATTCATGGAGGTTGCAAAGATATTTTTAATAGTATGTGCCACTGATCTGGCATAATTTCAATTTTAGAATTCTGCAATTTCCAGTATAAAGCTTGCAATACATCTACATATGCATTCAGTGACACAGGCACTGCACACTGCATCCAGATCTTGTGAAGACCACAGACTAAATTAAATAATTTAATATTTGAATTTTAGACTGGGCAATATTTTCTTTGGTTAGGACAGCAGTTTTCTGATTAATGTTTTTAATTTTAAGCAAGGTCTAATACATACAATAATAAAAGTGACAGTTCAGCTTATAATGAGTTAAGGATGTTTCTGAGAATACACAAGAGGTTTATAAGAGACTTCCAAAGTTTATTTTTACAGAACAGAAGCCCACAAATTAATGCAAATATGTTTTTTTCATATTTTACTGTGTTTGTGTATCTCTAGCTTTAATAATCTCAACATTGCATTATGAATAGTGCTTGCGCTTTCAAGGCTGTTTTCCAGTTAAAATAGTAAAATAACATTAAAAGAGTAAAATAGTATTTGCAACCAGCTGCAGTGATAACTAGGAGGAAAGTAACACATGCAGGATTGGTAATGGTACAGTTTTATGGAAGTTAGTAACAAAAATACAAAAGAATGAAAGAATGTAAGTGTCCTAAATCTACACACCACTGTTTTTTATAACTAGTACAACTTCGATGGATGTCAGTGGTACTGCTCTTCATGCACAGAATCCAAAGGTCCCATTTGGACATGGTTTACACTTTTCTCTATTGACACACTTTTTCTGATACTGGAGGAGGAGGAGCAGCCAGGATCCTTCTCACTCTTTTGTGTTGGCCTTAACTAAAGTGGAAGATCTCTCTTCTGTGAGGTGGAGCAAGGCATTGTCCTTAAGCTTTCATCCCAGCATCTGTGTCTGTCCAATGCCAAGTGGATAAAATTAATCTCCTGCAGTACAAATAAGTTTCTTAAAAACAGTACTCCAATAAAATTGTTCTGTTTAGTACTGTTAGGTTTACGTAAACAGCTTTTCAGATGTTAGAACTTTTCATCAGAGTTCACAGATGTCAGGAAAAAATAGCCTGTGTCAGTGGAGATTGTACCTTGTGACAATAAATGTATTTAATGTGGGGTGAATGGAAGCCTTGATCCTCATGAAGAGGTAAACATAAATAGATACCCACTGGGTTTTTTCTATTTTCCCTGGCTGACCTCCACTGATGCAGCTGAGTTTTTCTCTTGTGATATTTTCCAGGTTATATAAAAAGAGACTTTTTGTTTGCGCCTCCTGGCTGAAATGATGAAACATAAAGCCTGTTCTTAGGCTGTGGAAGCCTGATGGATGTGGAACAGCTGGCGGGCTGCAACTGGGCTCCAAAAGGAAGCCTGAGAGATACAACTGGTGCTATGGTTAAAAGTGAAAGATTAATAAATTTTTCTGCTTTAGACAGATGCATAGAAATCTGCAGAATGTAATTTTGCTGATTCAAATACCTTTGAGAAGATATATAGAGATGATTTAGTGGAGTGGAACATTAGAATTAGGTATTTTCTGGTAAATAGAACTGGCATCTAACACAGAAAGGGAGTGATATCTTAAAAGAACTATAATATTTTTGCTTTTTTAAATATCTGGTATCTGAGCTTAGCCTGTGCTGCAAATAACTGAGGTATGCAGATCTTTAAAAAAAAATACAAAGCTAGTTACTGAGAAAGAAATGCAGAGTGGAAAATTAAAAACTTGATATGAAGAGGACAGAAAGTGGAAGTCTGTGATGCAGCAAAAGAGTGGTGAAATAAAATGAGGAGAAGCCTCAAAATAAAGAAAGGAAGTGCTGCTATCAACAAGCACAGCACAAAACCCAAGAAAAAGCAGCATTTCAATGGCCTAGAAACAAATAACACATTACTGTCTGTTGGTTTCTCTAACAAGATAAAAAAAGTTTTCCTATGAGGCTGATTTCATAAAGAAAGCAAAGTAAGAGTATGTTTTGAGGGAATGCCCTAAAAATTAAAAGCTCATATAGCTTTAAGAGCAATAAAAATTATTTGTGAACCAAGTGGGGCAAAAGTAAGACTTCCTTCTCTAAGGGGCAAAGCTGGCAAACAAAAACAGAGAGAGAAAAATATACTTAGGGAATAATGAATCATGCAAGAAATAAGGATAAAATTACATAATTTCTCATAATTTCCTCTGTTATTACATAATAGTCTCAGATTTATTCTGAGACTATTTCAGAATTTTCAAATTCAGCAGGTAGGTCAGAATATAGAATTCTTGACTTAAGAATTTCTCGTGAAAAATTTAACCACTAGGTAAACTCAAAATGCAGATGTAACTGCATCTTTCATTCAGTGAAGCAATTCCATGACTTGCATACCAGTTTCCTACATAAAAAATGAATTTTGATTGCTTTGTATTAAGGTTTTATTAGTCCTTAATGTCCCATTTTCTCTGGACATACAGGAAGATATTCTAGGAACAACCTTTTAAGTGGGACTGAACTTTAAAGCATGACAATGGATTAAGGATTCCCCAAAAATATTTCTCCTCTCTGGATTCTATGTGTGACACAATCATAGTATATCTTGAGAGGGCATGGATAGTGTCTCTTCTTTCTTGGTGTCTGAGTTCATGAGACATTTTGTAGTATCTTATTTTGAAAACTCTAGCTTATCCTCAAACTGGTTAAGAGCAGCCAAGAAGTTCAAAAGTTCCTTCATGGACACTACAAGACAAGTATAAAAGCAGTACAATCAAAAAGATCTAATTTCCTGTAATTCATTAAGTAATTTTTGTAATTAAGAAAAAAATTAATCTCACCATAAAGAAAAAAGAAGATTAAAAATAAATAAATAAGGGGAGGTATATGTGAGCACATTCGCACATTTATATATTTCTTGTTTACTTAATGGAAAAAATTAGACTGGAGCTTGAACCATGTCTGTCCCGTGCATATTGTGTTAACAGCAAATATTTTACTTCAAGTCTTACATTTAGCTTTAAAAAGAGATTCTAATATATTGCTATTCCAGCTTTCTAGATTCATAGGTGTCATGTAGCTGAAATAATATAGTAACTATTAGATATGAATTTTAGAAATTCAGTATTATTTATATAATCTTTATTTATATAATCTTTATACAGAGCAATAAATTAAAATCAAAGTAAGGTAAGATCTATGAATATGTAGAAAATTATCCTTACGTTTTCCGTACATGTCCTTAAAATGACTTTACTAGTAAACTTTTTGGAGTGAATGCCTATATTCATATTGCATAGTTCCCTTTTAAATATATTTTTTTTTCTGTCATGCTGATATATAATACTGGGCAGTTTTACTACTGCCTGGGACTGGTTTTAATATAATTTAAACTTGTTTTGAACGATCGGCCAGGACGCGAACGATGCTCAAAGGCGACTGCAGTGCAACTAACGCGTTGCTGGAGCAGGAAGCGTTTTGTTTTCCCTCCGAGGCAGAGCCGCGGCCGAGCACCCTCGGGGCTCTGGCGCCCGGGGTGCCGCGGGCGGGGCAGCGGCGGGGCCCGGGGGCAATCCCGGCGGGGCCCGGGGGCAATCCCGGCCGGGCCCGGGGGCAATCCCGGCGGGGCCCGGGGGCAATCCCGGCCGGGCCCGGGGGCAATCCCGGCCGGGTCCGGGGGCAATCCCGGCGGGGCCCGGGGGCAATCCCGGCGGGGCCCGGGGGCAATCCCGACGGGGCCCGGGGGCAATCCCGGCCGGGTCCGGGGGCAATCCCGGCGGGGGCCGGGGGCAATCCCGGCGGGGCCCGAGGGCAATCTCGGCGGGGCCCGGGGCTGCGCTGCCCTGAGGCGGCTGCTCCGCTCCCAATGCCCTCGGCCCCGGCTGGCACCGCTGCCCCGCAGTCGCACCTCAGAATGGGACCACTCGGCTGTGGTGTGGCTCCGGACATCCCTTTTGCTGTTAAAGTCCAGGGATTTTTCCCAGCAACAAGGGGAGAAGGGCGAGACCCACGCCTGGGATCCCTTTGGTGCACCGGCCCCTCGATCCCTCCAATGGGCCCCGCAGGCACATGCCGCTCCTCACCTGGCCCGAGCCCTTCGTGGCCGTCATTGTCTCCTGGAGTATGTGTGACTCCTTGCATTGTTCTTCTGAAATCGTAGGTGCTTGCTCGTACTTTTAAAGTCCAGGTCACCTTTCCCTGTCCAAAATTCACATAACTGCTCGGCTTTTATAGACAGGATTGCTCCAATTCCTGCACAAACTTTGTACTCCGGCAACTACATAACTCAATCCCACGTTTTCCTCAAGGTTACTGGCAGTGTAGAGAGGCAACTGCAGGGAATATTTCCTCAATTTTTGCAGCAGAGAGCTTGGCACGTAAAGTTAGTGAGTAATGAGGGGAGACTTGCTTTGCTACAGGAGGGTACCGGCTGGAGAGTCTGAAGGCTCCTTTCAGCTCTAGGTTCCTCTCAGCAGACCATCACACTACATGTGACACTGCGGAGACACGAGGCGGTCAGGTGAGGGGTTTTATGTCCTGAAATGTTTTAGAAGACTGAACTGAGGACAAAGCCATTTGAGCATTTCTAGAGGGAAATGTTTCTAGGTATGCAAAAATATATAATACTATGCAGTGCTGAAAAGAAATGTGTTTTATCAAAAAAGTCATAATAATGATTTGGGTGTATATGAATTGTAGCCAGTTTAAACACAGCCAAACAGATTGAACTTTTATTGTTGTGAATACAGAACATATTCTCATTTATATTCTTTGATTGAAAATCATTATTGTTTTGCGTATAATTGCCATAATTTATCACATTGTTAAAAGTTTCCAGTAATGTGGTACTATTTGTCTACAGTTCCACTCTAATTGCACATAATTAATTATTCACTTTGCTCAATTGCTAATTGCCTTTTAACATACACTTAAATATAAACATAAAAATACTGCTTCAAAGAGGATAGAAACATAGTTTGTTAAACTTTTTATATCTCTTATAATTGTGGCTTCATAGAGTGAGGGATTGGTAAAAGCGTTAAAACAGTAAGTCATGACTTAGTAAACTAGGAGGCCCTTGTCAGACGCAGAGAAGAACACTGTCCACAAGGGTGAGGAAAGAGGTTAAGGGAGTTCGTGCCCTCTTTGTCTTTAACAGGGAGACCGGGGCAGTCAGTTCCCTGAGCTGGTCAGGGGACAGGGAGCAGAACAGCCCCCCTGCGATGCAGGAGGCAGTGCTTACACACCTGCTGTAACTGAGACACTCGCAAATCTGCGGGGCCAGATGGGATTCACCTGAGGGTACTTACTGAGCTGGTGGAAGAGCTCTCCAAAACACTCTCCATCATTTGTCATTAGTCCTGGTTAACTGGTGAGGTGCTGAATGGCCAGAGGTTGGCCTGTGTGATGCTCAACTACAAGAAGGGTTGTAAGGAGGATCCAAGGAACTGTAAGCCTGTCAGCCCAACCCCAGTGCCAGGGAAGGCTATGGAACAGGTAAGAGTGCAATCACATGGCAGGTACAGGGCTTCCAGGGGATCAGGCAAGGCTAGCCAGCATGAGTTTAGGAAAGGCAAGTCCTGCTTGACCGACTCGATGTCCCTTTATGACCAGGTGGCCCATTTATTGGATGGAGGAAAGACTGTGGATGTAGCAAGGTGGGGTTCAGTCTCCTCACCCAGACAACTAGTGATAGGATGTAAGGAAATGACCTCAGGCTGTGCCAGAGGAGGTTTGGACTGAACTTCAGGAAGAATTGCATCACTGAAATGGTGGTTAAACGTTGAAATGGGCTGCCAAGGGAGGTGATGGATTCAACATCCCTTGTGGTGTTCAAGAAACGATTGGGTGTGGCACTAAATTATAGGGTTTAGTGGTGTTTGGTCAAATGATCTTAAAGGCCTTTTACAACCTTAATGAATATTTGATTCTATAAATTCCCATGCTTTGTTTCTATACATTTGAGTGTAGTTCACAGCTACATAACCAGGTAAATTATACTGTAAAAGGTGACAGCTTATCAGAGGAATAAACAAAAAATCTAGTTTAAAATGTGAATAATCTTATTCTAACCTCTCTGCAAGTACAGTCTTTATTGTCCTGAGGCTGAAGAGGGCAGGCCTCAACTTTGGCATTTCACCACTTGATAATAAAGGACTGGTTTATGGTATTGTCAGAGCCGTGGTTTTGTGCTTTCTGGTGAAGGGATCTTGTATGACTGTAGAGAAAGCAAAACACTTAGTACATCCTCAGTGCATCAATGAGCAGAAATAAGAGTGTATGATATAGCTCAAAATTACACCTTTAAAAGCAATTTATAAAACCATGTTTCAAAAAAACTCAGTAGCAGTCTAAGCTGAAGAAAATCTTTGCATCAAAGTAGAAATAATTTTCCTGAATTCAGCTGTCTTTAGAACTTGGAAGTATCTCATAATCAAGTAGTTACTACTATCTAACATATACCTGTTAGTCCTGGTGCATATTTATGTGCATATACATATATAGGTATATGCATGTCTGTGTACATTTCTAGAGCAGCAATCAGGACTAAATTTGATAGTCTACCTGATCTAGAATTAGCATGCTGCACGTCAGTAATTAGTTTGCATTACTAGCATGTCTCAGATATTAATAAGTGCTGTTGCAAGAGAGGTAGTTGACAAATTTGGGCAGGTTAATTAGCTTAAAAATACAATACCCATGTATATGTATTTTATCATGATTATTTTGAGCACAATACTAACTGAAGAACAGAGTTTAATGGACTCATAAATGGACATGAACAAACTGTACCTCAAAAATGGTTGCAGCTCACTTAAGATTCAGAATGCCATCCCATTTTCATTCTCAGTATGAATTGAGTTTGTATTGTACAGTACATAAATGATTTTCCTCGACTTTTTAAAAGGCAATATGTATTAATATTTTAAACTGAAGTAATTGCTTCTTGTTCAGCAATGGGTTTCATTTATGAGTGTTTATCCCTAGCAAATGGAAAGTATGGTTAATCTAAGTTAAAAATGGATTCTTTAAATAGCTCTAATTGCGTTCTGTTTATATTTGTATGTTTTAGACTCTTAAGATTTAATCAGTAGCAGTTCTAACAAACCATAATGTTTATTAGCTGGTTTTAAATTATTCTTATGGATGATAGTTCAATGAGAAAATAAATTATGATTTGCCTACTATAATGCATGGTAAATAAAAGATGGACCTGCACAGAAAAGAGAAATTATATATTATATCACTTGATTTTTATATTAGAAATACAGACACAATAGCAAAAAAAATTGAAACAGGAAAGGGAACAGCTTCTATTTCTAATTTCACTTATGCAGATTCTTTGTAGTTTTTGCATGTTTGTTTGGTTGAATCAAAACTTTGGAGTGTTATTGTTGTTTTAACTCTATTTTGCACCAATCATGACAATTTGTTACTACATACTGGCACTTTTGTAGATGCTACTAACTTTACACTCCCAAATCATACCTTATATGAGGACTAGGTAAAAAATTATTTCTGAAGCCTCTATTTTATCTTGCCTAAACACCCTGAAAGTAAGGAGATTAATTAATACATAAACAGAAAGTTTTTTCACAATGGAATGTTCATATCAACAGAAAGACATAGTGCAAAGTATATAATAGAATAAAGTGATAATCTGAAATTCTTTAATTACACCTATCTAGATAATTAGTTTTCAGTTTGTCCTTATGCATTATCTTATGTCTAACATTATATTATATTTAATGAGATCACTTTTTAAAAATAAACCATCAAATTATTTTACATCAAATACTTTGAAATGCAGCACTAAAATATATTAAATGTTGAAAGGTAGAAGAAAGTATCAGTTCCTTTGACTAAAAAGTAATGAATCCAAAATAAAAATGTGACTGGATTATATTGGTGTTATATATCTCTAGGCATTCAGAGTAGTTCTGCTGTTCAGGGTAACCAAAACCTGGTTGCTGAAAGACATGGAGCCAAATTCCCTGGTTGGATCTGCAATGTTCTTGTGATTTCTGGAAACAGGTTAGAAAGAGGCTATTTCAGAACACATTTGCCTGGAAGTGCTCCAAAAGGTTTGTCTGTTCAGGATTATCAAAACACCCTGCCAAGAAATGTCTGACGTACTGTGTGTGATCCCAGGAAGATGGGGGTGAGTGGGCAGGGTGTGCCAGCTCCAGATTATCTGAATTCTTCCATAAGGGGAGTTGTCAGCCGTCAGCAGAGTTGTATTTGCCTCAATAAAACATGATTTTATTGATGCAGCTGAATTCTATCAATCCAAAAGTGGATGGTGATACTATATATTTGCTTAATATTTTCAACTGATCTTCTGTGGATGTAAATTCCTACAGCCACATTGTGCACTTGTGGATTTCTCTCCACTTCTCTCTCACCTCCTTAATAACTTTAAAATGTGAATGATTCAACTAAATTTGACAGGGGCTAGAGGTCTGAAAAATATTTATGTTCTTACAAGCTCCAGGAAAAAAAGAATACCTATAACCTCTGAGTGCCCTGTTAGACAGAAAATAATCTCCAGTTAGACACTGGAGAATCCATTTAGGGGGAAAAGAGCAGTACAGACCTCCTAACTGCAAGAAAGCCTTCAGAGCTTTCACCGTCTTTAAACAGCTTTATCAACAAGTCATAATCACACAAAAACCTGATGTTTCTTCTGGTAGACTAGAGTTAGTGTGTTATGAACATTTAGAGGAAAAGAATACCTCTAAATTGGTTTAAAAAAATGAAATGTTTCATTCTAACTTTTTCTCTGGTGATATTGAAAGCATTCTTTGAATTTTTACAACCTGTAGACCTATTATGTTTCTGTTGCATTTACAGTGTCATTAAATGGAATAGCACTTTTATCCTTGTTAAGCTTATTTGATTGAAAAAAACCCAAGGTTTAATAAAATCTAACTTTGAATTACTTGATTAAAGCCAAGTCTCTTAAAATACGTGATTTCTCTCTGTAGTTCAGGTAATCTTTTCTTATCTTATCTAGTGTTGTTCAAAGCCCTATGGAGATTTTCAAGTTACCAGTATAATACAAAATTAATTTACATAAATCTATTTTACTTGAATGTCTCCTAATAAAATTGTAATATTCTGATTGTAAAGTAAGGGTTTGCCTTTTTGTGTGTGAATGTTCTTCGGTTTCTTACTGGAAGTTAACCGTGGCAGTAAATTCTCTGCTCTAAAAAGAGATTGTGGCAGAAGGTTAAATAATGTTGTTTTAGATATTTAGGTTTTACTTATTCTCAACCACAGAAAATATTAACAAAAGGCAGTATTACAAAAACAATTAGATTTTGTCCTTTTCCACTGTAGGGAGAGATTTTTACTTACAATGAAGAGGAAAATTCAGACAGGATTCCCTCACTAAGATGACAGTGGTTGTAGAGTTGGAAGAGCTCAGCTTTGCTCCTGTAAATAAATATTCATGGAAGACTAGGACATTATATATGCTTCTTAAATTTAACTTTGAATTTAGCTGCCAGCTATGTTGACACCAACACCTCCCAAAAGTGAAAGCCTCAACCTTGTTCAAACATGATTTTAGAAATTTATTCATCCTTTATATGAAATTTTTTTTTCCCCATCATAGTAAAAGTAAAAACTTTCTAAGTTTAAAGACATACATGGAATGCCAAAGGTTTGGTCCACAGAAAACACCACCCCCTGCTCAGGGAGACTCTGGTCAAGAAATTGCTGGAGCCTAACCATCATCTGGAAAAAGTCATTCTGTACAACTGCCCTATTAATGCCCAGTACTGAAAGCAGAACTTTGGGCTAGGTCAAGCATTGGTCTAAAACATTGCACCTGATTTTATATTGTGTTTCATGGTCAATATCTCAAAGTCTGTTGCTTTTCATTTTGTTTTCTGAATAACTCTGATGACATATATTCCAAATCTCAATGCAGAAGATGAAATCAGGAACGTAAATCTACTGGAAACGCCTTAAATAACAGTTCTACATTATTTGAGGGATGGTCTTTCTCACTTTCCTCACCTTAGAACTGTTATACATTGTATAAATAGTTTGCATCCTGATAGATAGGGAAGAATGATTGCCTCAGTGGGTGTGGTACTCAGTTGAGGTGTTTGGTTATACTTAAGGAGAGAAAGACTTTTAGTCCTTGCCATATGGTTCCCTCAATCACTGTCCTCTTTTATGGTTTTGACAGTCAGTTTCATTCTCTAGAAATTTTCTTTTTGGCATCAGGTCAGATTTCCTGGTATATGTGATGGTTGTTTCCCAAGACAGGCAAGGTGCAGTTTTCAAAGACTTAGAGAAAGACTAAAAATCACTTTGTCTTCCTTCTTATTTATTCAGAAAAAATATTACAAAGGATTGATTAAGATTAGAAGTGTTAACTCTGGGGAAACATGTATGGGGAGCAGGAAACTTCTTGAATCTTCTGAATATGTTGTGGGGTGTCACTGCACATACGTTGTAGGAGGCATGATAGTGCCCTCGTGAAAAAAAGAGAGGTGGAAAAGAATTTGAAGCAGTCATGTATGCCATTTAGCTTAATTTCTGTAAAGATCGTAAATATGTACAATATTCTTCTGTCTCTAGGTACTTATATTTAATACATATGGAATCTTATCTAGACAGAGCCTTTTTTTAAGATTATGATTGCATTTTTCCCCTTTAGATTTAAATTTTTGAATAAATGCTGTGTACCTAAGGTCATATTTTTAAGTGTGTTCTCCATGCCATTGCCCCTGATAACCAATGCTCATGGATTCTGTATTGACTCAAATGATGACACTTTACCACATTGCTGTGTTTCTTCGACCCACCTTGGAAACTACATTACCTCACTATAGATTTTGCACAGAAGTTCAAATAGATTTAAATTTATTCATACGCCCTATAATTCTGGGTATGTTTTCCTCTTTTGTTTTGCAAACATGACATTTGCTTTCCAGTCCCCCAGCTTGAATAGATTTTGCAGATTGAGAAAAGCAGTGAGGAAAACATGACTGTACTCCTTACCACTTCTTTCTGAAGGTTCTTTCTTCTGTTGTTCCTTTTGTTTGTCCTATGTTATAGAATCAAACCCTTCATCTCCAAGATTAGAAATAACTAAAACCTCCTCATTTTGACTGGACAGACATTGCTATGCCAGAGTTATCTCCCTTTTTAAATACTTAACTGAATACAGTTAGTATTCCTTGCCATATTTGCCTGCATTCATAAAATTGTGAGTGAAAAATGTTACAAGACAAAGACTTATTTTCAGCATTTTAGAAAGCTATTCGAATAGTGTGCATTGATAACATCTCAGTATGTGGAAGTCCCATGTGATTCCACCATTCAAGAGAAGTTCTTTCATATGTGATTAATTCCGAGATGCATTTAATCCACCACATTATGGTGGTCAATTTGGGGCATCTGTGCTGATGAAAATGACTTTTGATTGTACCTAAATGGCTTTTACATGCAGTACTCTATGCCAGTTTACTCTCCAGTTCAAAGTGAGATAAAATAGAAGCCATTTTCCGAATAGGGCTTTTTTTTTTTGCCTTTTTCCCCTCTGGTTAGCTAATCAGAATTTATGTCTTATATTAAATTAGCTGTTTTGCAATGTGTGATTTAGAAATATTCCTAGATACTTCTGGGTATTTTTCCTTTAAAATTTAAAACAGTGGCATTTTGATTTTATTTATCATCACTTTTTCTATGGTACATATTAACATTAATCTCTGCATTACTAAACAAATGATCCATCATTAACATGTTGGCTCAAATAAGAATGTGCAGAAAAACAGATGCACTGGCCAGAGAATTTAGTAGATTCTCTTTTAGAAATAGGCTGCATGAAGAGACTTTTCTTTAAAGCCAGTGTGTGTTAGAGATTTGGCCTTATTCCTCTCTTCCTAAACTCTAAAATTCACCTTTCAACTGATTTTCAGTGTGCTGGACATCTGGGTGTGAAATGAATTGCTGTCTCAGCCAAGAGACAGATTGTAAAATGACTCTGTAAGGATTAAGCCCTGAGTGACTACCTGATAGAATGATGCAGTCAATCTTAACTGAGAGATTCATCTGATATCACTCAAAAAAAAAAAAAAAGAAAAAAAAAAGGTGTGTGGGGGGGATGGGACTTAGCTTCCAGTTTTAGTTATCTAGTAGTAATTCACAGACTTTTCCCCCAGGAAATTCTTAGAGTCTCTCAGGCTTCTAAACAAATGGTTGCCACTCTGTCTAAGGATTGAAAAAAGCGAGAAAAAAGAAAGGAGGGTTTTTTGATATCTTTTTGAAATTAGTAGAGGAATTGGTAGTGTTATGTTATTCTTTATTTTTTATTTTAGACATTAAAAAAGTGTTGCAAAGTGTTGCAAAGTAATAAAAAGGTACTGCTATGTTTAATTGTTGCAAAAGTCTAAGATAAATTTAGAGACTAACATTTTATTTTATATCGTAATGACATCTGGAAAGTGGGAAAAAAATTATGGAAATGTGAACATTAAGTCTACTAGGATTTTTTTTAGCTGCTGTTAGTGGATTGACAGTTTATGATGAAAAGTTAGAATTCTGTCTCAATAATAGTTAATAATAGTACATTGAGAAGCTTCTTCTTCTGCACTTTCATTGTCCTATAGTATTTTGAAACATATAAGGAGTCATCAGTATCTTGATTACAGGTGTTGATGGTTAATTAGTATCTCTAAATTTTATGGTGGTTTCCATTTATACAAAAAATAGATTATATCTAGAATGTCTTTGTACTTTTAATTTTGTTTTTCAGCCTCTGAAGTAATCTCCTAAGGTTACCAAGACAGACACTAAAACAGCTCTTACTAAGTCCTATGATCATAGCCTATGAAGTATCATTTATGTTTACCATATTCACTGATAGAAATTAATGCTGGGAGGAAATAGGATACAGCTCTCAATTACTATTCAGATTTCTACTGCTTTGGAAAATAATATTGCTTAAAAATAGTCTATGCAAAAACTCTTGCTGTAGAGATCACCAATTACTTATTACAAAAGGGAGTGAGTTAGTGAGTTCTTCCAAAAAAAAAAAAACAAAAGGGAAGATAAGAAAATGCGTATGATAAGTATAAAAGTACTTTAATTTTTTTTATCTAAGGCATCACAAAAGATTGCATGTAACCTTCCATTTTGTACTGTGAAATGTGTAAGCAGATCACATTTGCAGCAAGACCACAACCAGCTGGAAAGTGTTTTAAAACACTTTTATTTTCTTTTTTAAAGTCTAGAATTCATCACCACCTGTAGATTTATTTTTCTAATGATATGCATTTGTTTCGTTCTCATCATTCAGGAACAAAAATTGTTTAGTGATCGAGTTGTTATGGTCAGTATTGTGATGAAATCAAGGTACTCCTTTGCTTCCAGATAATCCCAGTTAGTTTACTAAGTGGCTTGAATTAGTAGGAGGCAGAAAAATAAGACTGCATCTTTTTGGCATTGTGAATTTGACAGAAAAATTAAATTTATCATTATATAAAAGAATTTCCAGGAGAAGCTAGGGGTCTCCCTTTGAATTTATTTGAAACTTTAAAACTTGCTTTTTCTAGGTTGTATATTTCTTGAAGAGGTGTCCTGCCTGAAAATGTAGACTTTCCCTTTAGTTTTCCTTTCCACAAGCTGATAAACCCCATATGCTTGGTTTAGCTTATTAATTTTATTTTAAACCATGTACATCTGTGTAGTACCTTTCCAGTGAAATACAGTAGCCTGCTTAAAAACTGGCATCAGAAGTGTACCGTGGAGGTTTGTTGGGTTTTTGTAAGATTATAACAAGGTATTTTTCTATGTGTCTAAAAACCAAAAGTAACACCTTTCTTGATCTCTTGAATATCTGAAGCCCTTGTCTAGTTAAACTTGTACTTAGCATTTGTCTGGCTAAACAAGTTTTGAAAGTACAGACAGAATTTTTTTTACTGACACCATAACACATTTTCCTGCTCTTCATTTTACTGCCTGGTTTACTGATACATCTAAACTATCAATGACCACTGCATCTCATTTGAATTAGCAGACATTGTCTTAAGAACCATGAAATATTCTATATTTTAAGTCCCCTTTTGGCCTCTATGATGGCACCTGGGAATCAAGATAATTCAAGGGAAGTAGAACATCCCAGTAACTGATTTTTAAAAGATACGTTTTTACTTCAACGTACAATGTGGTGCACAAATAAAGGTTGAAGTGATCCAGACTGAATATGGAAGATTCATCTGTTAGTCTGCATTTTGGGATTAAGGGTATAATAATAAAAGCAAAAAACAGAAGGTGGAATAGGTGTTTGTGTTTAAAACTGAATATTTACTGCCGAGATTGCTAACAGGAAATGAAGCCATAAAGGAATGTCTTGTTTAACTAAATTCAGAAAGTTTCAAAGGAGGACATTGAGTGATTAAAAGTTAAGTGCCAGATGAACACCGTGTCAGTTCTGAAATCTTATCACTAGTATAAATTTTTCCAAGCCATTGTTAAATTAAATTATCTCAAGGTAATAAATCCAAAAGACAATATAAAGTTTTCCAAGCCTGAAATCAAATTCCTCTTTTGGCTAGTTTGCAATAGCTGCCTTTTTGGGTTTTTTATTTGAATATACAGGTTCTTTTCTGATAGTCTTTTCATCTCTAATGTTCCATGGTCACCTTTTTTCCTCTACTGTAATTCGGGTAAGCTGCATGATTCAGCCCAACTGTTGGCCTTTGTAATTGCTCAGGCAATAACATGTGTTGTGTTATTCCATCTCTTAATATAGTCCTAAATTGATTCCTGTGTTATCTGAAGGTAAGCAATGGATACAGGCTTCCAGAAAGGCTGAAGATTGAGAAGTCCCCAGGCGTGTATATTTCTGTTCCTTATCTCTAATGATAAATTCTTCACCAAGACCGATAATTTGACACCTTGGTGAGTGTGAACGCCCTCTGGCTATCTCTTCTCTGCAATCTCTCATCTCAAATTACCATTTTCCTTCCTTAATGCCTGCACTTGAAGACTTCAGGATATTAGCCATATCTTTTTCTCAGAGTATCCACTAAAACTCCACTGTTCCAGCTCCTGGACACCAACATGGGACGTTTGGCCATATAGTATGATCTACCATAGACATTTGGTCATGTGGCCTGGTCTATCTTATTCATCCAAAGCACATTAAGTGTTCAGACTGAATGTATCTCACAGACAGGCCAGATTTAAACAGTAGACCAAATATTGTTATTTTTACACAGTGACATTTACTTCAGCTTTACTAAAGACATTATAGATGACTCAGTGGAGGTTAAGCATGTAGGCTAATCTGCTTCACTGAGGATTTTTTAAAAATAGAATATATAATTTATTATAAACTTAATTACAAGTATTTACTTCAAATATTAAAATTGAGTCATCCATTTCACAAATATCAGCATGGCAGATGTGGAAACACAATGTTCTTTAATCTCTAACCATAAATTTGAATAAAACGAGTATTTTTAATCTTACAGATCTCCGTCATCTAACTAATTGTGGCTGTTTTCCTGAATAATTTCATTTTGGACAGACAGATGAATATTGTACCAAACTTAATTTTGTATGATCTTAAAACAGCAGAAAGTTAAAGAAATATATGATTATCAATCTTCTTTTGCATTCTCAGAATTAATTTTATTTTCTTATCGTGGGCATTTATCACAGGTACAATCTTGAGTCAGGGAAATTGACTTGATTTATTGCCAATTAACATAAGCTTTTCATCACTGATTCCAGTTGTGAGACAGAGAGAAAACAAACAAAATGTTAGAGCAAACTCTTCACCTTCATCCACACACCTCTCCTTCCCCCATCCTCATCTCCAGTGTCTGATGTCACTTGTTTCATTTGGGGCCTTGAGTGATGAGGCAGGTGGTCCTGGAGACTGGTCTGCAGCAGCTCTTTCCTTTTGCTGCTCTTTGTTTCTTACTCCTTTCACCTGCTCTGCCATGAATTGTCACATGCCCTGCAGATCTTTGGGGCCCCTCAGCCTGCTCCAGCATGGTTTCTTCCATGGGATATAACTCTCCTTTGAAGTGCACCTTTATTCTGTTATGGTCACAGTTTTTGGAAGAGCACAACAAAACTTGTAGTAAGAATGTAATTAGAAATGTGATATTTAGGTTTTTGTTAATACACATCTCACTTTTAAGACTTAAATAATTTGCACTTTCAAATCCAAACCAAATAAGATTTTTTGATTGCATTAATCTTTACCACATTGACTAGAATGGTATGTCAAGAATATTAAACATTTGTTGTAGGCCATGTACTCCTGTGTCTGGTGGATTAACAGATGTGGGCAATTCTCTGCTTGTTTTACTACTGCAGTGTGCAGAAAGCAACTTTTGTGGCAGTCAGGGCTTAGTAATGTTTTTATACATAATTCATTGTTTAAACGAGTGGCACAAACCTGGCACTTAAAAATCATATGTCACTCCCCCCTGATCCAAGACACTACCTGTGAACCCATGTTATCAGCCTCTTGTTTTATATGTGAGGTGAAATGGAAATCCTACCCAGCTGCTGGTTTTGGAAGGGCCACGGCTGGGGGAAGCACCAAAGGGTTTTTTTTATTCCTATTTTGTTTCAAAAAATCACATCCTTGTGGATGATTTCCTGTTGGGGAGGAAAAATGTTTTTAACTTCAGCTGCCATCAAGCCAGCTGCAACTCTATAATTTCTACATCCTCAAACTAATATATTCTCCTGCTGATCCTTGCAGGCTCTGCTAGAGAAATATAATAAATCCGCAGGATGGACAGTGAGACAGGTAGGACAGGCAAACTTTATCCTCTTTTAAATATGCAATTCAAAATTTTCCCTCTGACATCACCAATGCAAATGCCAGTTACATCATGAAAGCCCGGGTGATTGCCTAGATTAACAATGTGATTTTGTTCTTCTTCATCCAGCCTTAGGGAGGCTGTAAAGGAGCATCAGTTTTTGGAGGGAAAGAGCTCTAGTCTGGCGCTCCCAGCAGTGGCCTCAGTTCTCTGAAGGAGGTCAGTAGGACAGGCAGTGTATACAAACAAGGGCTACTGCTTCATCTCTGCCTGTAAAGAAGGTTGTTGCAAGGCCAGACAAGTCTCCCAAGACTTCTCCAAGTTATAGAATCATGCGGAAAGGAAATAATCTAAATTGCATTTATTTATATTAGTGTAACTTTAAAATACAGCTGATATGCCTTGCTAAAGTCATAAGAAAACACTCTTTTACAACATTTACTCACAGATTTCATAGTAGATCCTCATTCTTTCTTCTGTTTACACTGTAAAAGCACATGCATCCTATATGGATAACACATACACTGTTGTCTGCAAAGTCAGGCACAAGCTCATTGAAAATGTTTATATTGTAAAAAAAAATTATGCTCTTTTTAGGAGTTCTTTCTTTGTGTTCTTCATCATATTGCACAAAATCTGCATATTGTTGTGTATAAAAGATTTGGAATACAAAGGATCTGGGCTACCAGCAGTGTCACGCCCAAGTTAATAATGCACTATTTTTGCTAAGGGCAAAAATAGTGCATTCTTTTGCCTTAAAAAGCTTCAGCAACATGCGAGATCAGAAATTGCAGAATTAATTCTGGTCAGACCCTGATGTCTCTGTCTTTTATTTTGTAATACATGCAATATATAAGAATGAAACAAACAAAGAAAAGCGTAATTTTTCTGTGTGTCTGTAAGTATCAAATGCTTAATAAAACTCTTTTTTGTCTTTTTTGTTCAGAAAGGCAGAAAAATGTCAATGCAATTAGTTAAATTTCCTATTATTTCACCAGGCTTTGGTGAAACACTTTGTAACACTTTTTATTAACATGAAATACTGTCAATTAAGATGGTAATCAACTACTTCTAACATCCAAATGATTCAAGCACATGCACTTCTTAGTACCGTGTTGCCATAAAACATTACCCTGGAAAAACTGGACTCCCTAAAGCCACTAAATCCATTGGTCCTTTTGATGTTTTTTGATGAAAAGCAATAGATGAAACTTGTTACATCTTCATGTGTTAATCTTTCCTCTTTATTCTGTCCTTCATGGATTTAGATCCCAAATGAAATTCTAACTTGCGATAAGATTGTGTTGATTTGTTTGGGGATTATTTGTTATTTCTTACTAAGTGTCTTGGTTTGGGAAAGAATTATATCAAACTTATATTTCATTATGAGGGGTTTTTTCACTTCTGCTTCATATTTTCAAGGAAAATAAAAATTAACATTAAAAAAAATTAACATTATTCTTTGGAAAATACTGGGGAAAAGCCATTTCAGTTTTATCTACTGCATTTTTCTGCATGATGTGCAACTGTAAATTGCACATATTATTAAAAAGGAAGCCAGTTTTCATTACTGTGGAGGAAACACAAAATGGAAAACAGGTCATTCTTCAGCAAAATTCTGTCACACATCATATCATGACTTCTTGGCCTTGTGATTGTTCCAGATCTACCTAACTAACATGGGCAGCTGTGTTGGGTTTTGGACGATCCAAGGGAAATTATTGTAAGTGAAAATTAATTAATTCAAAGGTAAATAACTAGAGATGACATTATTGTTAATGTCTCAGCTTCTTGCTGTATATTTTAATTTCTAAAAATTGATAATGAATGTTTGATTAAAATGGATTTTGAATTTAGAGTTTACTTTGCATTTCCAATAGGTTTTTTACAGTTGTCTCCCAGTGTGGGACTCTTTGAGTCAAGTACAAGTATTTCACAATAAGTTTGGTTAGAAGGTTGTAATGAAGAGCAGTTTCATTCCTATTGTGTGACAAAGCGGAATTTTGCAGTCTTATAGTCGCCTTTTTTTTTTTTTTTTTTTTTTTTTTTTTTTTTTTGTCTTATTATACTGCTTTGGTTTTCTGGCTTAAAAGAATTGTGAAAGCTATAAAAAAATGAAAAATAGAGAACTAGGTCTTTGCCCGATACACCTCAGTGTTCACTGTGTAAGGTAAGAATCATGATCTCAAGGGGGAAATAATGTGGGAGAAGTCTTGGGGATAAAATTTGTGTCACAGTCCAAGAGAAAGGACTGTGTCAGCCATTAAACCATTCAGAACACAGGCCAAGAATCTGAGCTGAGGGTGACACAGCATCCCCATGTAATTCTGGAGTCAGATGCTACAGTTTCCTTTTAGTTCTAGGGATACTGTGATGGCAGGCTGAAGTATTATCCCACCACTGCTTCTTTTAAGCATCTGCTTTTCTGGAAGAAAGTTTGTTCTGTCTGTCTCTTACTATATGCAGAAATTCTTGCTATTCACTTTCTCTCTTCCACAAGGAGGATATAGTCTTCCCTTTTAGAAGGAGAATTAATGAAGAAATCTGTGAATGACAGTAGAGGATGGTTTGGTGTCTTTTATGTTTCTAGTGCATCCTCCTATATGTGCTGTACTTTGGTGGTCCTCCTCAGCCCTACTGGATATCCTGAGGGGTACAGGCCCATTTCCAGGAAACCTGAAGTCTTTGAAGATGGAAAACTCAAAGGTGCAAAGAAACTAAGTCAGGCAACATAGTCGGTGTAACTAGAACTGCTTGAGAAGCAGAAGTAAAATAATGAGGAGAAATGTCAGCTGCTAAAGAAAGAAACTTTTTTCCTGCCACCCTCCACAGATGAGGTAGTGAACCCTTTCATGCTATCTACAAATATGAATTCTAAATATTTGGGATATGAGGAAATGAAAAGCTATGTCGTTGACAGTAATACAAAAGAAGCAGAAAATTTGTAATTATTTAATGTGTTTCTGCAATACTAACATTGTTAAGGTCAACAAAAGCCTGCAAAAAATATAAGTCAGTATCCCTAGAGGAGAGCAAGGTAATGACTTTATTATTAAATACACAATTATTAGGCATGAGACAGAAGGCATTTTAATTGACAGGATAAACAAGAGCCAATGAGGCACAAGAAGAAGAAGAAGCCCATTGGTTGGAGCCATTATTTTTTGCCTCTCCTCCTTTCAGTCTCTAGAAGACTGAGGACAGGTGTCTTTACTGTGATGATCAGATAAGATGGCTTGGTGAAAGCACTGGGGCCTTGCCGTCATTAAGATGCTGATTGCCCAGTGTCACAAGCCTGCTGAGAAATTGAACCACTAAGGCAGGTCCTGGTGAGTGAGCTACAATTTTCCTGATGTGGTTATGTTCTGCAGTAATTTTTAGAACAGCAAATCTGATAAACTCTTTCTGTGAGACAACACTGTAAGCTTATTTTTCATTCTCACATTGTCGTGATTATCATTATGATTGTTGTTACTATTATTAAGTTACCTCTGATTGACTAGTCCTGTCTGTACCTTCTTTTAGAGCTACAGCTATTATATATACTATATAGCTAGCTATTATGCTATACTATTTTGTAGTATATGTATTATATGTATAGTATCTAGTGTATATATACTGTGCTATTATACTATATAGGTGGCTATTATATACTATGCTTAGAGCTTTTGGTTATACTCTAATTCTGGACTTAGTACTAGTCCAGTGTGTTGGAGAACATACACAGCTCCAGGCACCTCAGTCAGGTTTAGGATTCCCCAGGAATCTCCAGGTCAGTTATCCAGTAAGAAGGCAGCAGGGTGATAGCATGTGATTCCAGCTGAAGAAAGCTGAACATGTCACTTGCTCCGAACATACCATTCCACTCTATGGACAGTTGGTAAGATTTTTTGCTTCTAGGAAGTCTATGGGTTTGTTGCAGAACTACATGTCTTAGTGTGGTCATTTACAGACCAGTCTTGACTGCGTAAGCTTCCAAGAAAGTCACTGAGGAATGTAGAGTGACACCACTGACAATAGCCTACTGTCTCAGCCTCTGCTACACTGGAGTTAATCACCCTCTGAGGAAACTGGCTTAGTGAAAGCTCTGAGAGTAAGTGGATCATTCGAGATTTTTTTTATTTTCATTCTTGTTCTGCTCACATCTTTCTCTTGGCAACTGCCCTTATTTAAGAATAATTACACTGAAACTGTGTCAGGGGTGGACACTGGAGAGCAGAAGTAACTTGAACTTCTTTCTAAATTCCTATTTTGTTCCTTTCCAAAGAACTATCTCAGGAGAATCAATTAGAATAAAAATTATTCCTCCTTGTACAACTTTTGGAAAAAAATAAAACAAAACATTTTTTAATCTGATCGATTTGGACAATCAAACTGAACAAAGATGTAGAATATCCTGTGACAGCTATTTTCTCTGTCACTGACAGTTTTGGCAATTTTAAACTATTTCTTAGCTGTGACTATTCTGATGCCATAAAAAGCTGTATAGATGGAAATATCAATACATCTGGAAGGTGTATTTTCAGTGTCTACGTCTTTGGGTTCTCAGAAGAGCATCAGTTGCTTTAGCATTTATGCTATGGGTTGATTCTTTGCTCTGTACTGGGGAAATACCACATTTCTAAGTATGGACAGGAAAGCCTGTAGCTATAGTTTGCTGTAGACTTGATAACATCCTATGAATGGAAGTAGATGCTCTTTATTCCTCTTTGTTTTGTATATTTAATAGCAATATTGGGGGAAAATGGTTTGCAATAAGTAGAACAAATTGATTAAAATTACACATCCACTTCTGAGCTGTCTTTAGTGCCTTTACAGTAATTTAATGATTTGTCTAACAATAGAATATGTTTCCAAAATCAACCAGATTCTCACAATGTGTGATCAGCAGGTCAAGAGTAAGAGAGAACAGAGCAGGTTCCAAAGCAATTTAATACATTTTATGACTGCCAACTGTTTTCTGTCTCTATACTTTCAATCCAAGTCAAGTTGCAAGTGAACTGATTCTCATGATCTCAACTTAGTGTTATAAAACAGTGTGTATATTGTTGCAGATTTTCGCACAGTTATGGGAAATTATTGTCTAAGGGAGGAAGGCTGATGTTTGCTTGAGCAGTGAGGAAGTTTCTCAACATCTGTATTTTTTTTTACTTTAACAGAAGATACCAGCTTCCATTCTTCTATGTGAGTATTGTTCAGGGGCAGCTTTTAGAGGAACCTGAGAACATCTGTTGATAACTTTTGGATTATTAGACTTTTTTTTCCCACTGTTGTGTTATACTCCAATTTCTTTTTCTACTGAAGATGGTTCTGCAAAATACCACCTGTTGTTTCCAGTTCTGTGAAAAATCTTCAAGCTTCTTGTTAGTTATAACACCTTTCCTGTGAATATTATTCCAACAGAGTAATTCAGCCAAAGGGGGATACAAAGGTCTCACCAGGAGGAAGTCATGACAGAGCACCAAGCTGTAGCTATGTATATATAAGCAATTATCTGTAGCTGCTCACTATTTCAAAATAATTGGATCAACAGTGTTTTTTCTTTAAGAATAGAATAACTCTTATTACTGTTTTTTTGAACACACATTTTTTCCAATTGTAGGCAAGGCACAGGTCTTGTATCTAATGAAAGTTCATTACAAGTTCGAATGGGAAGTATTTGTGTACCTAGTATGATGACTGTTCTTGCTATAGATTACTTCAAACATATCCTGTTTCATTTTTGGTGGATGTTAAAAAATATAACAGAATATAAACTTTCTTCTTCAGCAATGAAATAGGATCATACTGTTTGGCATTACTGATTTCTAGGCAAAAACCTGTGTGCTTCATTTTGGTGTATAAAGGTTCTAAACTCTCCCTCCAAATTTAAAACTGACTTGCAAGTAGAATAAAATTAAAAATTTAATACCTTTAAGAAATTTCTGATGATACGTTGCGTGCTTTCAATTATGGAGATAGAACACAGAGTCACATTTAAAACATGTTTTTTTAATATTTAGATTATCTAGCATATTGTAAGTGTATTAGAGACATATATACCTGTTATATACCTGTTCAGAGAGAGAATCATTTGTTCTCTTTCAATAAGAAGAACTAAATGTATATTTATTAGGATTATTGTCAGCTGTACTTATGATGTCGTTAATAATAATTGAAAATAGTAAACATTAATGTGTGTAGAGAATACTTTAGTGTAGTAACAACTATATGCTGTAATGTTCCATTTGCCACTGCCTTATTTTATCATCAAGAGAGGAGAGGATCTTGGATCTAAAAACACTGACATTTTTTTTCCATTTTCTTTGTTTGATACAAATAATTTTAGGAAGACTTATATACTTACTTGACTTCCTTTTTCCTTTCTCTTCATGTTAATATGTTATAGCAGGACATAGTGCCACCTGTTCCATCTACATACAGTGAGAACTACAAAGATTGTGTTTAAAAAAGCTCTTTTCTTCCAAGTTTCTCTATTTTTGAGATGATTTTTCACCTATGTCTAATGAAACATTAGAATAATGGTTTTTAATAGAATTAAAAGAATTAATAGAATTAACAGAATTCATATTTCTATCACTGTTTGTTTTAAACTCAAGAATCAAAGCTAATGCTTCTGATCAGAATTTCAGTAGTTGGTTTTATTCCTGCAATGTACATTTACCTATTTTGGTAACTGTAAGTAGTGATATTACTGCTTGGTGTCCATGGGGGTTTGCCAGGAACTGGCACAATCCCAAATACTTTTTCTCCAAATTTCAAGAGGGATTAAGAGTAAGAACTTGTTTTTTGCAACATTGCCATAAAGTTAGCTGTAATGTGTGTTGTACATTACTTCACATTGCCTTCTCTTTTATCTGAAAAGAAGAACTATCTATTTCAAAATAAATTCAAAGCACAGAGCTGAGCCCACACAAAGTACCACTGCTGATCTTGAACTGTGCAGTGCTGACTTTTTGCCAAGCATATGTTATCTGTCATTCAGATGTCAGTCCTCTAATTCCAGGCACCTTCCTATTGCACAGGCCAGAGGAAAAATATTGTGTGTGAAGCAATAAAACACTGAAAATCCAAATACTTCAGGGGTGACCTGTATAAAATTATCCGAATATCCTTTTCATGGTTTTATGATTATTATTTTTTATGAAGAGTTAACTTATCATCAGTCAACTTTCTGCTTATTTTTCCAAACCTCCTTCTGATGGACTCTGCAGCCAACAGAAACTGTTTATCACAGTATGTTTACGATGTATTCATCTTATTTTAAATTACATAATTTTTGAAACTAATTTTTCTAGTTACAGAATTGTTTTGCCATAATATTGTAAAAACATAGTAGATTATTACAATTTTTTTGGCTCTAAGAGTCTCTTTCTGTAACTAAAGTTATGTTGGTTTTTATACTATTTTAAGAATTGCATATAAACAATAACTTCTAGGAAATGTTTTTTAAAAATCAAATTAAAAGCACTAATATTATCCATAATGCATATGCATTAATTTTAAAAATAGCAGTCTCTTCATTATCAGTATGAGTGAAAGTTTAGCTTTCTCTCAGTGACATGTGCAATGTTTTTAACTGATTAGATAATAGCTTCTTTGTGGTTTTGTTCATTTGTGAGCATAGTGGAAGTGAAGTTGAATAGGCAAATAGACATTGCACCAAGATTCTTGTGGAAAACCTTTTCCAAGAAGTGGAGAATCAGCTGGTTCAACAGAACCAGTTCCTAGCTATCTCATGTTCTGCCATTTCAATCAGAGCAGAGATGCATAAAATGCTGAAAACAGTACAAGTGACTATTGCTGGGCTTTTGTGTTTATTTATTCAGATGTAATTAAACAATGTGCAGCACAAAAGAGAATTAAGTCCAGTAACCTTATGACTGCAAAATTAGTTTATGCTGCAGTAACTATTTTTAAATAATAAAGGAACAACAGAAACTATATGAGGAAATACGATGAAGCAAAGATCCCATTTATCGTGAATCATCTTTAGGAAATTGTTAAGGATTCAGCAGGGAAAAAAATTACAAGTTAATGGAACTTAGATTTGATAAATCATGCTGTTAGGAAGCAGAGGCATTACAAGAACAGCATTTGTAAGGAAAATGTGAAAACTATGTCATCATAAAGTTTCATAGTAGTAAGGCTTGTACTGAGTAGAGCTCTAGGATTTCAGGTCACAAGCTGCTCTTTTAGCTACCCATGCCAGGAACTTTGAGAGGATCCAGTGAAGTTTGAAGTCTGATTTTGCTATCTCTATTTCTTCAGCTAGTCAACCATGGTTTGCATTTAGTTCTGAGTCTCATCCCTTCTTCTGCTTGTTTTGGACCTGATGACTCTGTCTAAAATTCTTTGACACCTATTTCAGTCTGAGGAAATTGCTTGTTGGTGCTTTCTCTTTTGTCACTAATGTGTCTATGAAGAACAATTTCATTCCTTCTCTTTTCTCCAAGTTTTTTTACCACTGAAATCTAGGCAGAGACTCTGAGATGGAACTATGAATGCAGATGCATATTTCCCCCCCTATCTCCATGAAGTTGTTTGGATGCTGTATGCACTGTTGAATGCTGTCAACATATGACAAGTACCAGCAGAGGCTTAGCTGGCTTTCAGCTAGAAAACAAGCATTAGCTATAGGTCACAGAATAAACATAGATACAGGAAGAACATTCAGCAGGAAAACATGAAAATTAACATATACAAGCAAAACAAAAGTTTATGAGTACACATCTTCCATTGTGTACTCATGAGTGACATAAGGGCCAGGAGCAGTTTCAAGCCTAAATAATCTTGGAATCTTAACTTCCATGCAGCAGTGCTTCAGTGTGTTCAGGTTCTGCAGATGGGTGTTGTCCTAAATCTAGTAGTATATTTAGAGAAGTTACAGCAAGAAAAGGGAATATGCTGGAAGTCAGGAACCTTGCAGAATACATATGCATGACACATATTTTTTTCAGCATATGTTTCCCTGGGAACAGTGTTGAGATAACAAGGCTATAAGAATGGCATGATTATGTTCCACAGACCTGCTCATTACAATTGATATCTTGAGATGCCCAGGAGTTAACATTTAGGAGTGCTCACAAGAAAATCTTATCAAAAGCTGAAACTGAATCCAGACCAACTTGAGCCTAAGTTGAATTCCTGGATACTTTCTTTCACTTGTGATTATTCCTGCTCTTACACGAGCACTGCCTCATTTGAATGTGGAAAATAGACTAGTTAAAAAATTAGGAAAATAATTTAGCTCAACCCATTTTTGCAGGTTTTCTTGAAGCATGACTCAAAAGCAGGAGACCAGCAGAGACCTATTTAGTAAAAAACCCCAGTGTTAAATTCCATTGTATTTTAAAAAACCATTGCAGAAATTTAATTCGGTTTTTGTTTCTAGAATGGTCATCATTTCCGTAAGAATATGCACTATTTGTTCCTCATTGGAAGGGGAGGTAAAATGTCCTTTTCTCCAGATTTTTTTTTTCTAAGAGTTCATAAAACAGATGACTGTAATTGTACAGTCTTTAAGCAATACCTGTCCTTTTACTGTATTTATTTTTCTGTTATTAGAAAGAGTGTCTATTAGAAGAGTTGCTTAGACATCTGAACTTCAAAAGATTCATTATATTAGCAGATACAAGGTATTTAATGAGTCATGGAGAAAGCTGTGAGGGGAAGGGGGGAGTCCCAAGTCCCAGGGATAGTGTTAAAAACTCCTTGATGTTAAACAGATATATCTGATTCAAGGTTAAGCCTTAGGGAGCTTAGGTTTTAAGGTGGTATCCAGGAGTTTTGTTTTCTTTTTACCATGACTGTTGAGTGTGTATATAACATTTTTCTGCAGAGAAAAAGCTGACATAACAGGTGAATAAAATGAAATTTGATGGGTTCAAGTTATATCTTGATCCAGATTTGCAGAGAGAAAAGAGAGGAACTGTGGTGCTGAAATCTAAACATACAATTAAATAAACAGGTCATTGCAGTTCTTATCTTTGTATTGCTTGTTACACTCAATATATACTGATACATCAACACACAGAACCCAAAGATGTACAGTTGGCTGTATTGCAGGACCCATGTGTGTTGTTTCTCTCAGAAACAGTTTTTTCCTCTAATTGACCACAGATGTTTAGATTTTTCTTTTAGAACAGTAAAAGCTAGAAAGCCCTAACAGACAGCAAGCCTTTTCCTTTTGCCACTATTTGCATAGTTTCTCTGAAAAGTGTCTCTGGAGTTTTAGAGCTTTCTGATGCACACTAACACTATCTAGAATTAACAAGCATTGCTATATGGCAGTTCTTTTATGCACCAGCATAGCAAACTGAGAATCAGCTGCAGTGTGATTCCTAACTGTCATTTATTTAGACTTTTTTTAGCCTTAGAAAAAGCTATGACAAAGAGTAATCAACTTCATCTTCTTTTTTTGAACCTTCAATTAATAGATCAGTCCAGTAATCCTAATAATTTCCCTTCATTATCAAAGAAATATGATGCTTGTGAAGCAGCATAAAAATGCTGACGTTCAAAAAAAAAATAGTACTATGTATTGTCTGCATATCTCTTGGGAATATTATAAAGAGAAATTTCAGCAATGCTGAAAAGAGTAAACATAAATTTTAAAAAATAAGAAAGAAATCCAATGACCCTTAAGGAACCAAAGCTAGAAATACAGTAATAAAGACACTAGAGACTTGACTCAAAAGATCAGTTATACTCCTACCTCTTCTAATGTTTTCCTGTGTAGTTGTAGGCAAATCTCTTTGTATTTCCATTAACCTTCAAAAAACTGCAGTACTGACTCCTTCTTTGTTTTTGTTGCTTACTTCTTTTGTTTTGTTGTTTAGAGGCATTGGAGAAACAAAAAAAAGGCCATTTTTCCATCCTTTCCTGGCTTATTATTCCTACACTAACTTTTCTTTGCTTTCTAACTCTAAAAATCAAATATTGATCCTGCAGATCTACCAACTTCAGGAAAAGAAGTTGGGTTCCCTCTTTCCAGGAGGCCAGTTTGACAACAATTTTAATCACTTTATAACCCACAGTGTGCCATTAGTTGGAGAATGGAACATAGATCTGAATTAAATACAATTCCACTCATAGTCAGGAGTCCTTTGGAGCTGTTAACAGTACAATAAGTTATTTTTATTACTGCACAAATGTATTGATTTATGAGCACATAATAAATCAAAAAAACAGGCACACTTATAACACAGAAGAAAGAAATATGAGGAAAAGGAGAAATGTAAATTCTTCCACATTGGGTTTTCCAAAGTAGCTAATGTTTTCAATTAATAAAAGAAAATATATATCATAAAACTGAAATGATTGGTCATAGTAACTAGGAGGAGGATAATAGCGTACTATTGAAAAACTCCTGGAAAACAATAGCATTTAAGTTCTTAACTACCAGATCTCATTTTAAAACAGACTAAATATCCTTTGTCTTTCATGCAGTTTATCGGAATTGCCCGAATGGTTCAGCATAATTTCACTCTTACACCTTGGTGCGATGTCAAAACAGAATTTTGTCTGCACCAGACAGCAGGCTGCCACCTGACTGACATTTATCTGTATTAACCCTATTCTTCTAACAGTATTCTGAATGGAATTTTGGTTTCATGGACTATGGAAGTTTTGAAGAGCCATATATCTGTTACTGACCAGGCACCCACCAATACTCAGTCTGCAGAGGCTCTCTATCTGTGCATAGCAAACGTTTTATTGAGGGTGTATTGGCACTGCTGCTCCCATTTAGCAAGTCAGAAAACTGAAACACAAAATGTGTAAGATGTTAAAAAATTTGCTGGCAGGACACAACTGTTCTGTATGGTTACCTGTTAGCAGAGTGTGCTACTTGACTTCCACCAGATTTTCTGGTAATAATTATAGCATAAAAGGCTGACCTAGCAGATACAGTATATAAATTATCACTTCAAGATGGGGATACGGATTTTTTCTATCCCACTGTTTTCCAACTGTTCTCTCTTCATACATGCACACATCTAAGCTCATAGATTTTTCCATTTTTGGGTGGAAAATAGGTGAACTTCCAAATACTCTATTGCAATTCAGAAATCAAACAAGTACACGGACACTGTATTGTATGTTTATGACACTGAAATGAAAACTTTCAAAGCTATTTTATTATCAATGAAAGTAGTGCAATATATAAATTGATTAAATAAAACCATCTTAAAATCTTTTCTGGCTGCCATTTGCTAGGTTTAAGAGAAATCATTTGCTTCCAGTGCTGCACTCCTAGCCTGTCTGAGCCAAATGCTACAAGGTCTTAAGTGTTGCGCAAGCCTTTGAAGGTTTCAGCGGGTCTTTAGCAATGCCGAAGTCCTTATGCTGGCACCTAGCCCAGGATGAATTTTGCTTTTGATGGCAACAGCTGTGTATCTATCAGGTTTCTGCATATGAGCAGGGTGGGGCAATCCCCAGGCAGCTGCCAAACGTGGGAGAAACAGAACTGCCATGCTGGGATCAGGGCTACTGAGTAACAGGCACCAGCTGGGGGTTGTGTCCTTTGGCATGTGACCCTTCTCATTCTGCTCCAAATCTTTCTGACAGTTTAGCAACTTTGGAAGGCACATTTCTACCCTGTGGACATCTTCAGTTATAGGTGTCAATCCTAGAAGCACAAACACTTCCTCTTCTCTTCCTCGTAATCCCTCTGTTAGCAGCAATTTCCCATGTAAATTTGGCAACTAGTGGTTGGTTGCATTTATAAGTCTTGAAAATAAAAAGATTATGGAAGAAAAACTTGGCAAATAAAAAATTATAACAATTGGAATGCTTTGAATATTTCAAAATCAATAAATGACATCTCTAAAGAAATAAACAAGCATTTAAATAATGTACTAAACTTTCATGCTTCACAGAAGATACATGACAGCATGCTCTTGTTACCATTATTATAGATGTTTATTTTAATATTTTTTGAAGATTCAGCTCTATTCTTTGACAGGCTTTTCAAAAATGGACAAAGAGCAAAGCTGAGATTTTTTTGTTTCCTGGAGATTTTAAACAGAAGAAAGAGGAAACACAATAGGTTTCAATGTTTCTTCTAATTTTTATTTTTACTGCCCAGAATTGAATAATATCTTCTTTGATTATTTTGTCATGTGGAGACTGAGTAACCCAATGACTGTTTAGTTAAAAATATAGTAAAAAAATAATTTTAATCACCTCTTTTTAGAATTACCAAGATTTGTACTTACTTACTGAAAGACTGCTGATCAGCACACCTTAGGATTTTTCTCAGTGACTTATATTGCCTTCACACTGGCAATATAATCTTAACACTACCCCAGAGCCGTCAAGAAGGGGGAGCCAGCAGCACTGCTCCCTGTCCATCCCTCTCACTGCACCACAAGCAGAATCTGCAGCACGTCCTAGGTGTTGTCTTGAAACCTTGTGTTCATGTTCAGGTAAACCTGGGAGCTCCACACATCTGGGACTTGGGAGGTCTGTGGGAGGGAACTGCAGGGCACAGGGAAGGAAGTGGGACCTCATTTTCTACCATGAGCTGTAACTGGTCTGTCTGCAAAAGAGCATGAGTACTTTAATGTAGCAATCTCAGTTCAAATAGAAGTCAAGCCTTTAAAGTTAGATATTGGAGTGGTTTTAGGTGGTTTGTTTCCAACATACCTCTCCTTGTCTATTGATCAACATCCCCTGGGATCAAGACACCT
Source organism: Fringilla coelebs (assembly GCF_963513975.1). Taxonomy (NCBI): domain Eukaryota; kingdom Metazoa; phylum Chordata; class Aves; order Passeriformes; family Fringillidae; genus Fringilla; species Fringilla coelebs. Next base: position 33,578,712 of record NC_140032.1, on the reverse strand, counting down.
TCCTGAAAATCTGCTCTATTTCCTTCTCCATCTGAAAAATAAACACGTAGCTGTATTACAGTGAATATCTCTATGTAAGGAACTTTTCTCTGCATTCCACAGTCTCACCCTGTATATGCTAGAAATCAAAAACTCAGTGAAGTCTGTTAAGAATGGAATAGTTCCCCACTGCTGTAAGGCACCACAGATACACACTTAAGTCATTTCTGAGCTCCTTTTACTTTCCTGTTTCCTGTTTCAGACCAACCTTTAAGATCAACAGACCCACGTATTTTTATTAAGTCCTTTTCTGTCATGTTTTATGGTTTTATCACTAGTACATTTTTACCACCATTAAAATACTCCTTGTGGTCAGTTTACCTCTCCTCACTCTCATCCTCTTCATATTTCTGCCATCCTCACAGTGTCTTGGGCTCCATAAAATCCATTTTCACTTTTCTGAACTCTGTTTTGGTCTTCCACCAGTTCCCTTGTGCCATTGCCATTCTGTCAAGTCACTTAGAGAAAGTTTTTCCCTCATGGTCTCCTTAGTCCTTGTCCTCTGTCTTTTCTTGTATGTAAAGGTTACCTAATTGTCTACCTGATTTTTTTTCCTATAGAGACTATCAAATCCACAAAACCCCATGACTGAGGAAGATCATTCCATTTTTATGGTTTCCAGCAGCAGTATTTGCAACCTTGACATGAATTTATTTGCTTTTACTGTGGAAGTTACAAATACAGTATTTGATTCTTCTTCCAATTACATCTATTTTAATACAATTCCATTTCATTCAGCCAAGTTATTCTTAAATTAGCAATATAATTGAGAGGTTAATTGAATTAGGAGGTCAAAATTTGAATTTATCTCCCTCCAAACCTTTGTAATAAAAGATGGAATATTCCCAGAGAGAAGTTAAATAGAATAAATGTTACAGCTTGGCAATAGTTTTTTCTAAATACCTATTTCTAAAACTGAATTGCAAGGCTATTGTATGTATATATTTCTTTCACTTCTTAGTTTTGTCTTTTCTGTTAACATAAACCCTATTATGAGACTTTTAAAATGCTGGGGATAGCATATATTAGTTTTGGTGAGGACATTTTCTGTGGATAGATATGAGAAGAGAAAGTGAACCATATAGTCAATCAAAACCTAATTGATTTATTTAGACTGCAAAAGGAAATTTATTTTTCATCTTCACAGGCATCTTGTTTCATTCTCATAATTCTGCCCACATTTTTTCCACATAGAAACTCAAAGATAAAAATTAAAATCTCAAATAGCTTAAAATAAAAAAGTGGTTTCCAGAGTGTGTGCAATAGGAGCAACTTTGCACTGTAAGTCCTTGGATTTGTATTTTCCCAGACAAAAAATTTATACTGATTTTAACAGATCTTTTCACATCTCATTTTCTACCTGTAATATTCACTAAATCAATTTTTTTAGAATTTTTTTCCTTAATTCTATCATCCGGACCAATCATGTGATGTAAGCACAAACAACAATTGTATAAAACTTTTTGGAGTCAATGGAGACTTCAATTCTGATAAGTTACAGGAAAATACTGTAGTTTCCACAATTTATAATATAAAAGTAATTACTCAGATAATCATTTACTTACAATAAGCATTACCTAATAGGCTCTTATTTGAAAGACTGCTTGGTAGAGGAGATGGTTCACAAAAACACTTGATAAATAGTAAATAAATGTGCAGCCATTAAATGGAATAAATGCTATTAGGTGTGTTAGCGAGAGAGAGTTTGAGGGGAGAAAAGAAAGGAAAATATAGTAGAGGCTGAAAAAGAAATGGAGAAGAGACAAAATTATAGAAATGTTCTTGAAGGCAGGGAAGAAGAGGGGAGGCTTAATAATATTAGCATATTTGGTTAATGTTGTTTTGAGAAAAAAGACTTTGTTCAAATAAAACTTCTGCTCAAATAACATAAGAACATTTGAAGCAAATTGAAATCTGTTATTAAATGTCTGTTCCTTATGTGTTGTAAAAAACATAAGGAACAGACATTTATCCTACATGATGTTCATTTTACTAGTATGAAGACAACTGCCATAACTAATACTAACAAAACTGTTCAGGAATTGGAAATCTGTGGTGACCTGTGGGTATCTGTGTCCTCAGGTAAAAATGTGTTTGGATATGGATTAAGAAGTAAAACTAACTGGAATTACATATTTTGAGTACAAATATGAGTTATTAAATAACTCTGAAATAAAACTTCTTACTGAAAAACAGAAATAACCCTTTTTATTGAGTCACATTAAAATTGACTATTCCTAGAACTAGATTTTTTTCCCTTATCAAACATTCTGGTTTCAGGGAAATCTAAGAGCCCACTCTGCTGTGAATTTTATTGCAGCTCTCAGGTACAGGTATTTTGTAGTGAGATTAATCTATAAAGCAATGACCCATGGGTCAGGAAAAATGTAGAACATTTTTTATATCTACAAAGTATTGCCCTCTTAACTGTTACCAATTTTGTTATGAGCTTTAATATATTTTTAATTTTAAATTTTAAGATAATATAAATTTCACCTGGTTTTCAGGTAAAAACATCTCAACCTTTAGATGTTTTTGGCTTTCCAATGTTTAGAGGAAATTTCTTATTTTCTGGCTTATTGTGTTTTGGTGGTGCTTTTTTTTAACCAAGGCAGCAGATATCCATTCCATAGATGTTTAAAAATTAACTGTAAGAATGTCAGATAATTTTGCAATAAGAACCAAATTAAAAGACAGTTACCTCACTTGCAGAACTGCAAAAACCTAATTGCAAGACTTCTTGACTTAATTCAGTGATAGGCAGGTGAATGTGATGGTAAAGAGCCAGTAGCATTATTTGTCTATGCTATCTCTTAGGAACTAGCCCACAAAAATCTCAGTCCACAGTTACTTAAAACCCTCTGCTACAAGTTTCTTTAGTGAGTATCACCTTAATTGTAAGGTCTTCTGATAGCTGAGCAAAAAAATGTAAAAAACAATAGAGGTATATTTTGTCTAATTTTCCCTTTTTTGTAGTCTTTTTTCTTAAGTAAGTCTTGTGCATAGCTGACAACAGGCTAGGATTTCCAAAGAGTCTGGAAATTCTTTGAGATACATTCCTACCCAATTCAATAATTTATTTTGTATATAATGATGCTCTAATTTAAATAGGCATGTTAACAGACAGAAGAGCCACAACAGATATATTGTCTCATTAGTGCTGCTGGGCCAATTACTAATTCACAAATATTGAAACTAGCACTGATAGAGATAAATTAATTTCTCATAATTTAATAATGCTAATTACAGGAGGAGTGAAGACCTACAACTGTTAGCAGTAGAGCAACGTGAATTTTACTACAGAAATGTAAACTCAATTTTTTTTTCTTTGCATTGCACAATATTATGTTGTTAAATACTTATTTGGTTAATCTTCATTATTTAGCATTTCTTCTGCTATTTTATCTGCTCACAAATCTTTGGGTCAAATTCTTCCAGCAGAAAACCCTATTCAGCTAAAGTCATGAGTGGTTTTTAGTTGAATACCAAAGAGATTTCAAGGTTTTATTTTACCCATTCTGTATTCCCAAATGGCAAAATATTAATGTGAATTGGTGTCATTTAGTCATTCATCCGCTTCTCTTAATTCAATTTCCTTATTAAACAGAGAGGTTGCTTCATATGGGAAAACTGCGCTGTAACAGCTTCTTATAATAATATTTAGTAAATTCTGATACATTTGAAACATGAGACACAAATTGGTTTTCTGGTCATCCATATGAGGCTAATGAAAATGAACAAATTTTGAGAAGACGAAAAAATCAGTGTCCTAATAACCTGCACTTCTCTAGCTGATAAAATGTCTTATTTTGAACATAGTGGAAATGACCCTCGAAGTCCAAACTTCTACTAAGAAGTTTCATTAAAGTACATAAATTACAACAACTGTCAGAGATGGCATTAAGTATTCAATAAAAGTAGACTTAACAAAATTAATAGCAATTAAAATTATACTTTTATGATGTCAGCCACCAGTACTGTAAAGACATAATTGCCTGTAAGGACTTCGCTAACCATATTTATCCTCTAAAACTGTCCAATTTATATGAAAAATGCCAAAAACATATCCCAAATGGGTACCATTATCTTCTTGGATTTTTAAAAGTGATCTGTCTATATCCAGCCTGTGCACACTAAGCTAATTTACTTTAATTAGTTTTTTTCTCATTGTCTTAATAGGCATGTTGATAAGGTTTTATTGGGGAGGGGGAAGGGGGAATATTGGTTGGCACTTTTTATTTCCTTTTCCTGACTATGGATATTAAACTTTATTCATTGAATATATTTAATACTACCTGGAATCCTGCCCTTAGGTTTTCCCTGTTCATATTTTCTCTCTCCATTTGTCAGATACAAACATAATGATAAAATGTTTAGTATTTTGTTAGGCACTTTTACTTTGGCTGATTAGCTGATAATTTAAAAAGACAGAATGACATCTTAAGCTGTGCTGTGAAAAGGAGGTTTGCTCTGGACATAACAAATTAATTACTTCCTAGAACAGTTACTTGTGTCTCTCACATCAACAGAATATCCGTGAAATAATTCTAAAGTCTTTAAGCAATATTAAGAACATAATACAAGGGTATCATTCACAGGTAGTCATCTGACTTTAGGATCTAGATTCAGCCTTCTAATTTAAATACAAAGTTAATTGCTTCCGCCTCTTGATGTAATTGGGAGAACCTGTGTAATTGGTTGCAGGAGGGAAGCTTCTCTTCTGGATCTTTGGAATTACCCTTGTAGATATATATATATATATCACTCCATTGGCTGTTTAGTTGGGCTTCTGCTTTGTTATTGCTGAGCTACTTGCAGTCTGCATGTGTGAAGTTTAACAGAGATTCTTTCTCACTCTACTGCTTTCAGAAATATTTTTAATTGATCTGGTGAAGTTTGCAAAGGTATGTCCAGTGTTTTGACAGCATTCCTGAGGAGCTATTCTTTTATTCTGTTAATTTTCTTTCACAGAATGTGATAAACCAAACCGTTAGTGTGGTTTTAGCAGATTAGACTGTGATTTGCTCCTTGATTTTTCCAAATACATTTAAGATTCAATGTGAATATTTTGCAGTACGCAAAAGATGAATTGATGTCTAATTAATGTTACTGGATGGATAATTCAATTTTAAACCAGCATCATCTCACACTCTAAAAGTCAATAAACTGTAAAGACTGCTCAGAATAGGATTACATACAAATTTATGATAGTGAATATATCCCTGCATTGCTTTAAAGTTGTACAAATATGGAGTGTTGTAAAGGTGTCTAGGCTTCTTCAGAAATCAAAACATAGCTTTTGATAGCAATTCCTCATAAAAAGCAAAGAATTCAGAGATAAAAAAATACTAAACACTGAAGAATCAATCCCTGATTCAAAGGATTCAGTTGAAAATAAGAAATTTCAACTTTACTTTGGATATTATTAAAATAACTTCATCTTATTTCTCATTCTTAGGCTTTTACTTGAAGAATGACATAAAATGCGATTTGTTTTTAAAGTAGTTTATCAGTTATGCATCACAATATCAAGCCTATATATAAGGTCTAAATTATTTTATGTCATGGAATGAAATTATATTCAAAGTGATTGCAAAGAATTCTGGGTGCCTAAAATATTTTCATGAAGCAAATCTTAGAGAGTACAGAAACTTTTTTTTTCATCCCTATTATAGTAGTGTATTGGTAACATATCGCATTAACATTATTATTCATAATTCATCCAGAGTATTTTCTTTCATTGAGTCTATGCTTTCTGCTACAGGAAACAAGTTAATTAGGTTTCAGACTACTGAATTACAAACCTATCCTACGTGTCATTTTTCAGAAGGTATATTTTACTTTGCTGTCCTGAGTTGAACTTTAATAGAAAAATTTGTCGCTTTCTTGGAGGAAAAAATAATTAATCATATTGAGAATACTCAATAACTTATTGACCAACATAAATCAGAGACACATTTTATAGTCTTATATTAATAACAAAAACCAACAGAACTTCAGCTGGTAATTTTCATGGCTGAAGTTCTTTCTTTCTAATGAAATTGAAGTTGAAACATTGTTGAACTGAAGGTGAAAAAACTTTTAAATTAGAGTAAGTCAGGATAAAACTATCCCATATACTGTGCATGAGTTTCTGTGTACGTGTATGTTTTCATTACACTATAAAAATCTGGTATTAAACTCTATAATACATGTACTTTTGAAATTCTGCTTAGAAGATATTTTTCAATGTAACTTTTTTTGGTAATAATGGATAAGAAGAAAAATAAATTAATACAATTACCCAAAAACCATAAGTGTAAGACTGGCAGTTCAGACAATTCAGTTTTGCTATGCTGAATTTGGTGTCTGATTTTGCAGAAATACCTTTCCAAAGCCTCTCTCTGTAGAAATTGCAGAGTGAGAATACAAGAACACAGCAAGTGTGTACAGCCAATTCCATGAAATAAATCAGAATTCTTGAGAGTAGCACCTGGGCCCTCCCTAGTTCTCACAAAAAGTTTTGGGAGAACTTTCACAATTTGTAAGTAACATGCAAATGACATAGCAGTTTTGTCTTCTGCCTCTCATTCATGTGATCTGTAATTCATTTAGACTTCTGCATCTAATATTTATTGAATAAAATCACTTGTCTTAATGGAATTAACATTTGAAAGTGATGATTGAACCATAAATTAGTGTTAGAAAATAAGTCTTCGGACTTCCTCATGAAAGGAAAAGCAATCTAAGGCAAATGGCATAAGGAGCCCTAAGTATTCCAGATGGTAAATTATTTCCTATATGACATTCAGATTTATCTCTAAAAGATCAGCTTTTCTTATACATTCATAAGATCTGCCTTGTCTTTAGCTTTTCAATATTGAAAAATGCTTTTTTCAGGGACAGAAGTGTGCTACAACCTAAGAAATATTTCTCAGATTTGTATGCTGATTATATGAGCAAAGGGTTACTGGGTTATTGATGACATTGGAGGTGGTTATTTTGCAATTTAAAATTAGAAAATCTGAATACATCAAACTATAGAAGTTTCAGGATAAAACAGAAAACTGAAAGTACAAGTCAAAAAGATTAAGAATTTATCGGCCTTTACTGTTCTATTAGCTTTTATTGTGTTACAGCAAGGTGTATGGTTGTCTTGAAATCAACCATTATAATTGATTCTTCTCAGTCGTTTCTAGATGTTAAGCTTCTAGTTCCTAACAGAAATATTGTTTGTATATAATCCTTATTGGTAAACTTCATTCCATTTCTACTACACCAGTGTTCAAGGTCATCCACTCTTTCCTGTATGATCTGACAGTCATCTTCTGTATTGGAGCACCTCTGCTTACGTTGTATCATCCATAAATGTCATCAACATGCTCCCACTATTTTTCCTAGCAAGACCACTAATGAAAATATTAAATCACATAACTGAAAAATCAGGCTCTGAGAAAGTCATCCGTGTCTGGCTTTCACCACTTTGTCAGCTATCTTGCCTTCAGACAATTCCTTACCTATATAACCTCTATTACAATGAACTCAGTTAATGTGGCATCCTATCAGTTTACTAATGGTGATGAATGAGGGCTACTGCATTTCCTATTTCCAGAAAGAAAACAGGTATTTTATTAGATAGAGGGGCAGGTTAGTCCAGCTTTTGATGCATGAGATGCAAACACATTGGGTAGAAGAGACTTTAAAGAAAGAGTACATAAACATATCCAGGCAGGCAGTGGCTTGGAGTCTTGTTGTGTCAGAGGTCAGACTCAGGTTGTGCTCAATATGTATTAATGATTCCACTAGACCTTTCGAATTGTTATTCATGCTTTTGCAGTGTGCTGTCTTGTGATGGTGACTTGCACAATTTAATTTTGTTTGCTCTTTAGGAAACCATTGTTTTTGTTTGTCAGAACCTCTCTTGTAGTATTAGAACTGAAAGATTCCTATTCCAATATCATAGTAATGAAGTTTCCTTTTATGTTGTTGTATAGGCCTTTATAAAATGCTTCTTCAATTATCTCTCTTTCAAGCATTCCACCATCTACTTATATGGAATGACTTCAAAATCCCTCTATATTCTTCCTGCCCTTTTTTTTTTTTTTTGCCAAAGTGTGTAGATTTAGTGCGTTAAAAAAAAAAGTTTCCTGCTCTGTTTTTTGGTTGAGTTGGGGTTTTGCCCCTAATAATTTCTGATGTTCTAATTCAGCTTGCAACCCCAGTCAAAAAAGCTGGTGTTTTCAGAGAACTACCACAATTAGTCTTTTGTTATTTTTCTTGAAGCAGAATTTAGAATCTACTGTTTTTAATGTATAGAAAGGGGTATTTATTCCCACATAGACTGTGTTGTATTTATTGAAACCATTTCACTCATTCTTCTTCTGTGTACCATTCACATCTGTTTCAAACGTCCAAGCAGTTATTTCAGATTATCAGGAAAATTTTCATTAATATCAATGGACAATCCAACTGATAATGAAAGATATGTTATCTTTTAACATGAAGAAATGAAATCAAGCCCCATGGCATAATAATTTTGTTGTCTTTTGAAGATATCCCAAATACACATGAAAAAATCATTCAGAAATCAAGCTCTATTTCATCAAATACCCCTCTTACCCTTGTTTTTGGTAAGACTAAATCATAAAGATCAAAAAATATACCTAATTGTGTACCTTTAGTTACAGAAATCTCTATATTATCTGTAGGAAGATAAAATATATATAAAATATAATATATACTATAAATATATGGTATATGAGATCTTCTGACAGCACTTGACTGTATCTACCACCATTAGTTCAGTGAGGATGAAAGAGTTCAATTTAATTTAGTAGAGACTGCCTCGCTGACTGTAATTTCTTTGTTGACAATGTATTTTTTGTGTACCTCAATGCACAGACACCTGTATTGGGTTTCTAATGCTGGATGTACACATACCAAGAAATCTCATCTAAAAATCCTTTGAACATAGTTGTTTTCCCACACTCCAGCTGAACATGCTCATTCTTGCCTGTATTAATTAAATCTGTATTGAAAAAGAGTAATCAGACTTTGCTTTGTTTTATAGGAAACATAATTTTTTTAAAAAAAAATCAGACCAATAAAAAGACATGTTAGATATAGTCTGTGAGTTTTTCAGAATAGATGAAATTTTGCACTGAAACAACACTGTATTTTCGCCTTCTTTTCTATTGGTATTTTACTCATAATAATGTGATTTGCCCTAGAGATGCACACAAGGTATATATGCCATTAGGAGAATAGAAATTCTGGGAGTAAAAATCATAATTCATAAGCAGAAGCATTAGTACTTTTGTGTAAACAATGAAAGTTGGTCTTCGGTGTTCCTGTCACTGCAAACTGCAGGAGGAAGGTGAAGACTCCAGCCTGCCTAATGTGGCAGTGAATGTTGACTTTTTGCAGATAATGTTGTTTTCTGATGGATCACACACATGCATAACTTGCTGTCAGTTTGCTCTAATTATTGTAGATCATCTTCATGATCTGACACTCGCAACCTAATATATAATGATAGTTGAAGTAATATGTTCTGGTTATAATTGGTTGCCCACTATTGATACGGGTAATAGATCTCTCCTGTGAAATACAAACAGTAACTAGATGCACAGCATGCAGGTGAGTTAAGTACCTACACTACCTAGGAATCAGCAGGTATTCTTCATGACTTAGTCTCCAGACATATTTTTTCTGGAAGCTCAGCATATCTCTAATTGCAATTATATTTTGTGTCCATCTTGTCTCAGATCTTAGAAAAGGGATTTCTGTGTATAAATATTTAAGCATGAAAGTAAAAGGCAATATCAAGCACTTTTCTACAGACTTATAGAAATATAACTGGCATAGATCTCTTCACAGAACTCCAATTTATAGTAGTAGAGTTGGTGTCAAGGATAAAGAAAAGAAAGATAGATAAAGAATAAAATCAAATCTTTAACCTGGAAACTGTGAGCTACATTTTGTCATGGCAGGTCTTCATGTTGCATATTTAGTTCAGTGTAATCAATAGCATTAATAAATGAGTGAATTGGCTGAATTCTGAAAGGATTGTATCTCTAACACAAATAATTGATTTTTGTGTTCTCCATGTGAACACAGAAACACCATAGTTAAGTGCACAGTGAGTGTAATATTGACTTTGTTTTGATATTTAGTCACTAAGTGTCCAAGGTTGACAAAAGCAGTTACATTCCACCATTTTCTATCAGTAATCATATTTGCCTAGAGTATTAGTTTCCCCCAAAGTGCTTATTGGATTCAAAGGCCTACCCTCTTTTACATATTTTATTCAAAACTTCCAAAATAGTCTGGAGACAATATTTACATCGTTGCAAAGTACTGTTAGAAAGTTTTACTTAAAAAATGTATGCTTGAGGCATTTGTTTGTGGTTCAGCATAAGCTTTTTACATATCTCGCTTGGTTTCTTTCAGTAAATCCAGTTATAGGTGTTGAAGAGCAAACCGTCAAAACCTTTAATGGCTTAGCCCTCGTTTCTCATCCTCACTGATTTACACCTTCCTAAAAAGACTTTAAAAATAAAAAGAGGTGCAAAGGACATTGCATCCAAAACTACACACAGGTTTAGCCTAGGGTGGTTATCTTTAGGTTTAGTGAAAAAGGTCCCCTTGACTTTGTATATTTCAGAACTAACTTAGACTTGAATATTACTTTCGTGACATCCATTGCAAGAAATCTTTGAAAAGAATAAAGTGCATTCTCTTTTATTCTATTAATTTTTATTTATTTGAGCCTTTTAAGTTACTTCTAAAATATATGACAGCAGTTCTTACTGAATTATCTGCTCTAATTACAACTTACCTAGTACTAACCTCATCACCTACCAGACAGTGATTATATTTCTGCACAACTTGCAAAGTTGGTAGAAATACATGATACAATCCCAATTAAATTATTTGAAAGAAATTTGTAGTTCAGTACAATTTATAAGTCCAATAGAAATAGTTAAGTAGATACCACACATATAATACATAGATAAAGCATAATAGAAAAATAATGCAACTTGTGAATCTGAAATGTAAGAAGAGAGTTTGACATTTTGAAATAGCTCTTTAGAGTCTGAATTAATTACTGTGTGTTAATATGTCTGGTTTAAACACAGGAACTGGTGAAATCAGTGTACTGCTTTGAGTAATGCTGGAAGCTGGATTGAGGGGACAAAAACCACTTCATGTTGCATACTTGGGCTGGGATCAGTGTTAGGATCTAACAGCAGGGGTCCTGGTATTGCAAAATATGATTTTCTGCTTCTTGTTATCTCTTCTTAATAGCACTACTTTTGCTGGGCCAGAATTTAATCTCAAAATTTATTGAAAAAGTAATTATTTCATTAATCAGTGATGAAATGGAGTTCCTTTAGAAGCCAGACCCCATTTCATTGACAATTATTTGTGATTTTAGACATTTTAAAGTACTAAAATTCTCTGACAACTGGATTTCAAATATATTGTCTCAAAACTGCCAAAATTTCTTCTGCTAAACATTCGGTGGTAATCTATGGTCATATATGCTCATCATATCAATTATTCTATGCACATTGGCTTCATGGGAATATTCATTATGATCTATAGAATCACAATCAAGGGAAAGGCAGAAAATGTAATAATTATAAAACTTTAAGTATAATAAATCTAAAGAAGCAGTCTTTTTATTCCTCAACATTGCCTTCTCATATGCAGTCCTCTTTTCACTTTTCAAGAATATATATTGACTTTTGCATGCACAACCTTGCCAGATATTGGCATCACCAGCAAAAATGTTTGTATTCTATGTAAACAGAAAAAACATTCTTTTGTTTAAGAAATAAATTCATGTAGAAAAGCTGAGGGGCATTTTTGGTTTATGCTTATTCAGAGTTTTGTTGAAAAGCTAATAAAAGTGTATAAATTATTGTAGTCTTGTTCAGAGTAATGTAAGCAATTAAATATCCCTTGTGCTTGTAAATTCTTTTGCATTTATCCTCTTTTTTCATGCTTTACTCTTTATTTTCTATTTTAAAAAATCCAGAATCTGTTTCATAGCAAAAGTATAGTCTGTCTTCCTGTTTAGTTTGGATAATGGTTTGGATAATAGTTTGTGTGGGATAACGTGAAAAATTTGCATGGTATGGGTGAACATATAATTGAAGAAAGAGGTCTTACATTCAAAGGAGCCAGTATTGTAGCATGAACTTCATACTTACAAATAGTTTCAGCTGTGCCAGGTTTGATATGAAGACGGATGCACAGTGCTCTAATTATTACACACTTTTTTACCATATGTTTTGCATTATATCACAGAGAGACCTGTTCTTTAATGGTGCTTCTTCTTGTGTTACTTTTCCTGTGATACCAATTATTTTAAGCATGTATGACAGGTAGCTGGCATCTTCATAGCATCTCAGCAGGTTTCACCAGTAGCACTGTGAACATGAAAATAATATGTTAAGAATCTGTTCTGTGGAAAAGGATATCATAGACATAGAAAAAGCACTAAACAACCTTTAAGAAAAAAACCCAGCAGTCATTCATGAGTGAAGTACATCATTTCTAAGTAATTACATGTTGAGGTTAAAATGTTGCATATTCCAAGGCTCTGTTTCAAAACTGTTCAAATTTAGTGTCATGAGCTCTAGTGAATGCACATCACTGTTAATAACCAAATTAATTAACAGCATGTTGAAGTTCCATAGACATCATACAGATCTACTTCTGTTGCAATTAAATAAAAAATGTGGTTTTGTGTAGAAGGTGGTAAATCATAATTACTAATATACTATTCTGTTATTGGATTTTACTGTGACAAGGTTATAAAAAAATATGTGAGTACAGAGTGTTTGGTTTTTTTCACAGTAACATCAATGTAAGAATTTTTTACAGAACAATCCTGTGTTGTTATATATAATTGAAGACATATAAAACTAGATTTATACAAATATAGACATAAATATCTAGTTATACATAACTGTAGTATTTTATACATATTTTTCCATGTTTGTTCTATAAACTATATGTATGATTAAAGTCTTATATATCCATGGTTGGATAGATGGGTGGATGGATAGATAGATATTACAGAGTCCCACACTGGGTAAGGTTGGAAGAAGCTGCAGTGAGCCACCTGGTCCGTGTTTAAGCAGGGTCATCCTAGACCACTTTGCACAGAACTCTAACTATATTTTTTAATTTTTGATTTTATTTTTTTTTTTTTGTAATTTCTACATGAATTTTACCTGGGTGAATTTTCCTAGATCTCAGGTTATCACTCAGCCTTTCAGTTTTAGACAGTCCTCTACATCAGAGCTAATATCCTTTACATCAGAGCTTCTCTTACCACTGTGGTCCCTGGTTCCTGGCACCGCTGGGATTATGGCAAGAGATTATTGCTTACCACAACAGGCTGTGAGGGCCATCCATTCATACTGCATGAGGCTGATTCTGAGAACCTGCTGTTATTTATTCTCCACAGAACTGCAATTTTTGGCTATTTATGATTATGTTACTAAGAACTTTGGATCAATTTGCCAATGATTCAACTCAATAAATTAGTAAATAAAAATGCTCCACATTATCTTTGGCTCAGGACTTTTCCCAGGTGCATCTAGGAATGTGGCTTAAATACAACTTAAAAAAGAGGACTAGTCACAGATGTAGTCAGGGTGCTTCTTTGGTTTGGTGCTCAGTGTCTTGCCCTATCTATTCTGTTCTGTACAACTTGTTCTATGTGGAGGGCCCCATTTTGTGAGAAGGTACTTAACTTCTTCGTTTCTGTGCCATAGATTGTTGTTAGTTAGATAACGACACCATACATAATGCTAACTCCACAATTTACAAAAATTTGGGTCATTGTTGCTTTGGGTTATTAAGAGACCTTATCAACAAAGGCAGAGAAAGAATGTTTATATGGGAAAACTCACTACTCGTTTTTACCATCTCAACATATAACTGAGCAAAACAGAATGAAGTTGCAGTTCAGAGTCCTGAAACTGGAAACTATTTTTCTGATGTGCTAGGTATTCTTCCCCTGTTCAAAACAATATATCTTTCTCTTAGATGTTAGCATAGCAATATAATCACTCAAGTTCCAAGCTGGTAGATCTTTAAAGTTGATAGTCAAACAGATAGGATGTGCTGGATCATTTCAGTGTTTTATCTGGCAGGCAGCAGTAAAGTTTTATAAGCTTTTTTGATTTTTTTTTTTTACATGAAATAGAATTGATGTTTTCCATCTCTTCTGTTTTCCATTTTCTCCCTGGGATGAAAGGTTCCATCTGAGGATGTGTAATAAATATTCCAATGACAAATGGTAAGCAAGAATCACTGTCTGGTTGTCTGCTAGAAACCAATGCCATTGCCTTCCTCCATGTGTTCTCTATGTATTGAGACCTCCTGCCTTCTGGAAAGGCATCTGAGGGGAGGCAACCGTATTGCTGCCCTGTTGCCTGAACCAGCGTCATCGTACATTATTTTCTGTTGTCTTCTTCCAGAACCTAGTTAGGAACAATTGGATGCAATTTTAATTTTCTTGTTGAAGATTGGCCATTTACAGATTTTGATAAAAACAACTTTGTTTCTTACACACCAGTACCCTCTACAGTGCTGGGAGACTTTTCCCAGCTCTGTGAGAGCTTGTGCTAGAGCTGAGCTACCATAGATTACCTGCCAAAGAGTACATTTCCTTTTAAAAACACCACTGCTTATTTGGACTGAATCAGGTGAAACTGATGAATTCCACGTCTGAGCACCTTAGAGCTGATCAGGGATGAGCCTGTGTTGCTATTTGTTGTATTTTGGCTGCTATTTTCAGTTTTCCTTCTGTGTTTCTGAGGGCAGCACTCTTTGATCACACTCCAGTAAATGCAGATCGGAGCATCAAAGGGTGTTAAATATGTTGGCAGTGAGTGTCACCAAGCTTGACTTTCAAGTGTGCAATGCTAAGAATATATTCAGAAATGCTCATTAAGTGAATCAGGACAGTTAAGCACCTAAGAAATGGAATCATCAAGGAAAGAATTTTGAACACAAGATATCTAAATCTGGAAAAAGAAAATATTCAAGAGAGCAGAGAAAGTTTTCTGCATTTTCTTAAATTAAAATACTTGTATTGATAGTTGTAAAACCATAGCTTAGAACTTATTCCTGCATGTGATAACATAAATAGAAAACACAAGGATGAATATTTCAGGTTTGCCTTCAAGTTTTTTTTTGTCTGGGGTTCAAGTGCAGGCTTTGTTAAGGTCTATGATGCAGGTACTCTGATGACACAGATGCTTAGACACTCAGTTGGGAAGTTTTTTTGTTTTGTAGTTGTGTAGTTGAGTTTATACCAAACACAAAGTTTTTCACATGGTGTGACTCAATGATGTGGTAACTGTTCACCATGAATTAGAACATTTTTAGTATTGAGCCTTTAGATTTTCAATACCTTGCCGTTACATTGCTACAATTATATTTTTAGTATTTATCTTCTTTTAAATTTATATTGTCTGTACAGTCAAGCTGTGTATTTATTTGTATGTATGTCTGCACATATATTTGAAAAAAATATATTTACAGTCCAGGATTTAAGCTTTGGGTGACATATGTTGTGCCTCAATAACACGTGGGAGAGTTTTCACTGACTTTTATTACCCAGTTTTGTATTTATAGAGACCATAAGAAACGCTTTTCATGGTTCAGATAGAACTTGGATGCACACATCCAATACCCACCCACTTTTCAGGCTGTGGAGAAAATCAGTCTTATGATCTGATGTAGTATTTACCCTGTTTTCCAGAAGTTAAAAATAGGATGCTTATCTTCTTAATCTCTGCCTGTCAGAAGTTTGGAGACAATATTTAGAGTTTCTTTCCTGCTTGTTTTGGATTAACCCAGGTAGGCAGCCAAGTTCCGTGCAGCCACTCACTGTCCCCAGGTGAGACAGGAAGGAGTAAAAGTGAGACTTCTCATGAGATAGAGACAGTTTAATAGATAAAGCAGGAACTGTGAGCACAAACAAAGCCAAGTAAGGGATTCATTCATTGCTTCTCATCAGCAGATAGATGTTTAGTCATTTGCAAGAAATCCAGGCTTCATCAAGCATAGCACTTATCTGGGACAAGAGTACCATAAGTCTGATCATCCTTTTCTCCTTGTCCTTCCTCAGTTTTTTTGGCTGAGCACAATATCATATGGTGTGGAATATGCCTTTGGTCAGCTGTCATCTTCAAAATCCTTGTGTACTGCCAGCTGGCTCGCTGCTAGCTACTATGAAGAAAATTATTTCCAGAAAATTCTTCCAGACAAAACAAGTACACTACCATTATTTGGATCGTATTGATACCCCTCCTTCTAATTCTTGGGTCAGTCCGTTGAACATATCACATTCCTTTAAACAGAAATAAATCCCAGAAAATGCTCAGCTTTTACACTTGACCTATTTTGCTTGAAATAAAAAAATTATAGGTGAAACGCACCTTCATACCACATTTTTTAAATGCTGATGGCACAATGAAATAAAAACATTTTGTCATGGGGGAAAAGTATTTGCACAATTTTAGGAAGTGTGTGGGTTTTTTCACATTCCAACCATCATCATAACTTACTTTTATCATTTGTATAATCACAGCTTCATTAAAGGCTCCGAGAAAACTGTGTAGTCTGTTTTGATTCTGGTTTGAAGAGGAGTTCTAGAAACAAAAAATTGTGGCTGTTCATTTCAAGATATACTGTACCTTTTTCTCCTTCCCTTTTTGGCAGATGTTACAATGTGAACTTTATTGGAATGTGAGAAAGATAAGAATGAAACAAGACTTTGAGATACTTTTGTTAGCAGCAAGAGCTTTATTCCATGTATCCATTTAATTTACAAAAGCTCCATTCTTTATATGTGAAATACTCCCAACTTCCTGATTATTAAAATAGAAAATCATTTTATAGTTTACTCCAGAACACTGTAAGCTTGCTATGCTTATGAAAAATACTGTCTGAAAATAGCTCTTTGTATATATTCTAAGTGCCATTATGTTTGTTTTTCTTTAAAAAATAATCCTTATCTTTTCCATATGTTTTATGTTTATTACTGTTAAATACATTGGCTTTGCAAAGCTATAGCAGTAGGATTTATAGTACATTTGCTGTTTCATACGGCAAAAAAAATTGCAATTGAAAATTCATGTCAGCTGTGCAGAAGTTAGGTAGACCTTTTTTCTTAATTCTCAGAATACATGATCTGTTTTCCACAGCGGAAGAAAGGATAGAACATTTTCATGTGTGACCTGAAGGAATCATATGTGAAAGTAAATGAGGTATAATGAACATGGATCTCCAAAATGCCATTTTTACATTTAGTATTCAACATGCAATCATCACTTCCATATGGTTCAGAGAAATAAAATTGCATTTTACAAGTACAGTAACATCAGTCCAGCAGTAGCTATAATAAATATTTTATTACAGATAATCTGCATCTCATTTAGACTTTAGGAAAGACACACAGTGTATGACCATACCATATATCACAATGCAAAGAGGAAAATAATAATGAAGAATAAAAAAATATAATCTATCATATCCTGTCTTGATTTTTTAATCTACTGAGGTATTCTGTAATGATCATTAAACAATTACAAAATAAATATATTTGACTAAGATCTTCATCTGTTCTCATTGCAGATTCTTGGCTCATTAGAGATCCACTCACATGGAAAGCTGAAGGTAAGATCAAACATCCTATAGCCTCAAGCTCTGGTGCGACCTATGTATTGCTTTGGTGTTTTCAAAATGGCACACTGTTGTCTAACTGATGGAAGTATATAAACTTTTCTACTGGCTTGTCCATGATCAGTAGTTTATGCTGCTGCATCTAGTTTATTGTTGCTGCAATAACAGTGTACACCAAAACTAGTAGCAGGGAGAATCATGAAGGAATATTGAAGTTCACAGAGCACAAACTTTAGGAGATATAAATGCTTTGTTCATGAAGGATGATATATTCTCTGTCTTGTTACCAGACATCAAGGATAGAACATAATTAACATAATTAATTATAAAATTCTCAAATTTACTTATTAAATATTTTGTGAGAATTCTCTGGTTTCCACAAGAAACTACTGTTGCCTATGTGTGCCATATTGTGATGCTTTTTGGTGATACCTCTCTTTAGGTTAATAATTTGAAAATGCAATTTTTAGCCATGATCTCAACTCAGCTGAAAGCATATAAGATCCCAGAACTCTGAAATGGTGTCCACTCAAAAAATGTTTGAATTTGGCAGCGATCTGGCTGTGAGCAAACCTTGATCTGATTGATCAGTATGTACCTAGCAACTGATACGGAGTTTGGGTTTTCTTCGTTTGGTTTTAGCTCAGTGATTTTTCTCAATGGTAACCAAAGTCAAGTAATTTATAGCTTGTGAACCTCACAAAAAGGGTTCATTTACACCCATATTCTGCATCTTGTGACACCAAATGGAGTGTGTGTTCTTCTATATGACTACAAAAGATTTTAGAACAGCGATCAGAAACGTGTTCTGCTCATTAATGTTTTTACAGTAGCTGCCTTAAAAGAGATACAGTTTCCTAGAGCAAGTCATTCAGAATTCAACTACACTCTTCAAGTTTAATAGGTTGAACTCTTTGAGTTCCCCTACCTCCTCCTGATTGATGGTTTGTTTCTTCTTTTAATACAAAATTCAGTAAAATTTCCCACAGTGAAAAGGGTCTTTTAATTATAAAACATCAGCGTGTGGGAATGATTCAATTTACACATCAGAAAAGCTCAGTTACTTGACCATAATTTATTTTTTGTGCTGATAATTTACAGACCACAGATTCTTCTTCCTCTGGCCCCCTCCCCTTCTCACTTTCTCTCATTCTATGTAAAAGAATGAAAATCTCAATACCCTGTAAAAAGCTTTAGCTATTGTATCACTTGGTCATCAGAACTAGAGGCTTCATTATCAGAATTTTTTTCTACCAGCTTTTATCCCTTTCTCATTTCCTAGTTATGTTGTCATATTTAATTTAAGTGTGTTCTGTAATTGCTGAGTAATACAGTTTTTTTCTTGTATCTGACAAAAGGATGGCATAAGTAAGGAGGGGTATGGTATCTCACTCATGAAACTGTGAGATAAGAGATATTGCCAAGAAAAGATATTTGCAGTTCTAATGTTGCATATTAAACAACCAAACGGCTTTTTCTTTTTCTTTTTTTTAATGTATTAACTAATTAATGTTGAAATAAAGGTCTGGAAGGGATGGGGAATTTTTGTTTCCCTGTACTTCCTCTATGCAGTATTAGTTATCCTTATTGTTTTATTGTCAGAATGCAGCTTAGGACATTGGTATTGGTAGGTAAAACAACTTTTACTAACAAAGCTTTGTAGGTTCTGAATGTGATTTTCCTAGCAAAATCAGTAAAGTTAATCTTACTTTGTGCTTATTATGGCCATAAGAGAAATAAGTGCTAAAAATGTCCAGAATACCATTTATATAAATATTTTTAAATCTTCTTACAGGTATGTTCTTAAATTTGTTTTGATTTGAATCAAATGTGGTTTGTGACCACATGTTATTAGATTAGATTATGCTCATTTCAGAATGAAAAGTACATGTAGAGAAATGCAGGTATGCACCATTTGTTCTAGGTTGTACATATAATTCTGGTTCAGCTGACTACTTAAGAGTATTTATTGGTTGGCTATTTGTTACTGTAGACATATGATCACACTATCTACACTACTCAAATACATTGCTTTAACATTGTTTTAATTGTTTGCTTTTTTAGCATTTAATTTAGTCAGTTTTCCACTTTGGAAGGTATGTATGAATGGTACTCTACTAAAATATGTGAAACTTGGGAGCAGTGGTCATATCTTCTAATTCCTTTCAGATATTTGAAGGCGCTTCTCCTTTACCCTGGAATAAGTACTTAAATTAAAATAGCCAACACAGATTCGTGTTATGTAATGTTCCTATGAGAAGGAAACTAAAAGACTACTTTTGTAATATCTGTACCTGCTGCTGTTTGGAATTGCCTTTATGTAGAAGGACAAATGTATCCCTGGATTAGACCTGAAAGCCAAAACTACCATGTCTTTGTAAAATGGACCAATGTAAGATGTTCTCTTCCATTGTCCATTTGGCCATTTCAGGTTAAAGGAATCCAGTTTGATTTTAAAAATCTAAATTTCCCCTACTGCAGCTTTCTCTAATTGACCTGTAACTTACTGTATCTTGCTCAGTAAAGGGAATAATCTTTACCATATGAGGACAGCAATATAGGCATGCATCTTAACACTAAGTAAACTCACTTTTTATTTCCAAAAGATAAGTCAAAAAAATTTTTATGATCCCTAAGGAAATACCAGGCCCTTGTAGCTTCCATCTGACTGGCATACCCTGCTGAGTGAATCCTCACATACAAGATCTCACAAGTAGTTATATGGAAGACGTGTTATACTTCTTTTACACAAAGCTAGCATCAGATATATACAGTTATGCTGTGATTGAGTTCATTCTTTTTTGTTGTTGTTGTTGTTTGTTTGAATACAATTGAACTCCTTTCTTCTTTATCAGTACACCTGAAGCCATGAATAGGTAATGGCTTCAAATTATTTCCAAGGCTGGTACGCTATTGAAACATCGTGCGTCCTGAATGATGTGACCAACCCCTCAGTACTCCTGCTGCTGGTGCAGCAGCTGTCCTGTGATGACACACCTGTCTCTTGGGTTTCTTTTGGTACTCCCCATAATAACTTCCAGGTCTGTTTCATTGGCCAAGTAAGCCCTGTCTCATTATTCCCAGTAAGTCTGTGTTTCTGCAGTTGTCAGCAGTTCCCAATAGTGTAAATCCTCAGTAGAAACCTCAACTCTAGGGATTAAAAAAAAGTCCTGCAATTTTTAATATCTTTAAATCCCTGTTCTTCCAGATCATCATCTTATGAGCATTTACTACAGTAAATAGTAAGCTAAAATCAATGACTCTGTACAAAATGTTACTTTCAATGAAAGCCTTTGCTCACAGTTTTTATGATTACTTTTTTTGTGATCATTTATTTTCAGCTTCTCTTTGGCTTAAATACTAGCATTTGTATTAATTGTATTCAGGATAGTCAAATGGTGTTGTATGTTGTGTTAAAGGTTGCATTTTTAGTAGAGATTTCAATATTTAATAGATGCTCTAATGATAAAGTTTTATGGCAGAAGTTGTTATTGGCACAACTTTTCTTTATTTTTCTTTCATGACAATGTACCTGAGTGTTGAGTGTCTGTTAAAATTGCAATGTTCTCACCCCAATACAAAGACCTTATGGTTTCCACTGTGTTGTATAAATTTTTGGACATCCATGGAATTTTTCCCTTAGTAGGTAAGGATTACCTACTCTCTCCTGTTGTAACTTAACTCTGTGCACTAAATAGTACAGCAGCCCAGATCCTTGCATTGTTGATAAGAGAACCAGAGGTTAATTCCCAGCTGATAGTGGGCACATCTCCCTGGTGGTACTTTATTATTTTGTTCTGTGGCTTGCTTTGGTTTTTTTTTCTACAGTTCACCATCTTCATGATTACTGTTTAAATGTAGGTATGATTCCTGAACACTGCTATCAAGTTTTTGCCAGGCTACCTATATTTATGAGCTGTAGGGAGGCATGCCTAGGGAAATAATTCTTTTCAAGTTGTCCTTAAAAAAAAAAAACCAAACCAGGTATCATACTCAGTCTTTTTAACTGTCATCTTCTCACAGCAATCTGTCAGTCACCGTGTCACTGGATGGATGTTGTTATATTTTTACACATTTATATATGCACAAAACTGAACTGTTTGGCATATTAGTTGCAAATGTGAGAAATTATTTGTCAAACAAGCAAAAAATCTTAGCCATGGTTAGGAAATGGTTGAAGAAGAGTTTGAAATCTCTGCCATCAAAGCTGAGGTCCCCCTCTGAAGGCCTGAGATGCAAATCAAGTTCAGCCTGGGAGTCTCACAGGCCTGAATTCCTGGACATAATTGCCTTTCTGACACACTACTTCTCATTCTTCCCATTCAAAATTCAAGATGGGATTAGTGATGGTGCTAGTTTCTACCTTTATAAAAGTATTTCCTTGAAAGTGGAAAAACTTCTATATCCTCAAATTCTGAGCTGTAGGAGGAAGGATCATGATTTAACCTAGTGCTTTGGGTAAATACTTTAGGAAATGTGGATTGGAGCCAGGATTCTCCTCTCCTGGTCAGATTCCACCATGTCAAGGGAAATTTTTCTAACATTCTTAGTCATGGGGAATTTTGTGTGGCTTCAGTGTACAGCCCTCATTGAAAACCTCTCCTTGAGATGTATTAATTTATTAATTCAATCTCTCAAGACAAAGAAGATATTAAAGCTATTAAATTTTAGCCTGTTATCACAATCAACATCATATTTTTAATCAGATGTGGTCAGAGATCTTTGATCAGTAGCTAGCTTAATTTTTTCAGATTATTGAGCAGTTCCTGAGCCTGTCTAGGTTAACCTGTTTAACAGCAGAATAAAGTAATGAGATGCCTCCTTTGTAAAACTCAGGTGGAAACCAGCTTTAAAATACATTTTGCCATAAAATCAAGATCCTGAACCTCTTGGGATTGGAGCAGAAAGTGGATATTAGCCCTTACTCTTGAGCCTCAGCACAACCTGCTGGCATAGCCACAAGCAAGAGGCAGTAGCTGCAGAGACAGTCCTGCTTCACCAGGGCAGGGATGCCCTAATGCATACAGGTCATCAAGTGACTCACTCTGAGGGATTCTGGGAACTGTATCCACTGCAGATGTGGTGCTTAAAGACATGGTTTAGTGGTGGGCTTGGCAGTGCTGGGTTAATAGCTCGACTTGATGATCTTAAAGGTTTTTTTGGCCTAAGTGATACTGTAATTCTCTCTTTTTTTTTTTTTTCCCTCTTAAAACATGAAAACTTGCTTTTTTCCTGAGGAACCCTTTCCGTCTTTATTGGTAGGATTCTTCTTTGATGCATTAGCAGAAATAACAGGCAAAGGGAACTCTGAAGGTTCCCTTCCAGAGTATAGAGCAGTGGGGAAAAGCACTGTGTCTAGAGAAGTGCTGCATCAGCACAATCCAGGATTTTCAGTACTGTCTTTTGGGACCTTTTGTTGTTTGGCAAAACTTGATTTTAATTCTATGGCTTGTTGGCATTAATAGAGATGTTATTCAGTCCAGGGTCAGAGAGTAAATATCCCAGGTGCAAAAATCTAGAAGAAGAAAACACTGTCATTGCCCTTCTGTAAAAAATTTATACTGGATAGTAGAATAGTAATGTTTTACTTTTTATTTATAAAATTCTGCATTTTTTCAGGAAAAATGTTTACAGTTGAGTAGAACTTGAGATTTGTCATATATTATGCAGTTGAACTAATTGGGGCATGGGTGCTTTGTGCTGGCTCAGTGTGCTTGAGGCCATTGCACAAATTATGTTGTTCACAAAATTCATTTTAACATTATAGTCAGACAAGCAGAAAGGTGAACAGAAGCTTTAAGGGTGTCAGTGAGGCAGTGATTGATCTGATTTTCCCTTTAATAGAGAAAAACAAATAAGAAGAGATCATTTGAATGACGCAAGTCAATGAATCAGGTGAAACTTGCTAGAAATTAGGGAAATGGTTGGTTGTATTGAGACTGCCCAAGAATTTTTCAGCAGTATATAATTAAGTACCAAAATCCAGATGTACAAAACCCCATGGTAAAATTGTAATGCACTTGATAATAGCTGTGTCAGACACTACAAAACAGTGTACAATATATGCTAATTTATTAATTTGTTATGAACCAGTCACATGGGTAATGCTTTTTTATATAAAATTAGCAATCTTCAACAGGATCCTCCTGAGTTTTGGGGAAGTCCCCAAAAATTGCAACTCCAGCACACCTGAAGCTCAGTGTGACTGCACAGTTGATTACAATTTGGGTTTTTTAAGTGGAACTTCCATACGTAGTATTTCACACCCCAACTGTCAGCAACAATGTTAACTATGCTGTTTTTAAAAGAAAAATAAATAAATTGAAGGATTGTATTCCCCTGCTCTGCTCACTGTGCAGTTGGTGAAAGTAGTTATGAATTTAGTGATTGAGGCTGAGCCTGTTGTAAGAGGCAACACAAGCTACCTTCCACAAATATCTAAAGATAGGGTAAGCATGCCTGAGTATGGAAGCTCCAGGTGTAATTTTTGGAGACTTTGCAAGTATTTCTGTTACTGAATACATATCTGTCATGTGGAAAAAATGGTCTAATCTCAGCTGTAAATGCTGAGAATTACATGTCACTTCCTTTCAAGCAATAAATGCTCTTTTGTCTATCTAGATTTTGTTGTATGTTTTTCACAATAATTCCTAACAGTGCGCTATGTCATTAAAATATCAAAATCCAGTAAGTCAGCTGGCAATAAATGGAAAAATAGAGATCCATAGCAAAGATTAGTGATATCTAAAAGTGGTTTATGGGTCCTAGTGGGATTCCTCCTTTTTTAACAACAAAGTGCAGAGTGAAAGAATATGCACAGCTTACTTTGTCTTCCTATTTCTTTTGATCTGAAAGAACAATCAGATAGGGCTGATTTCTGAAGACAGTTCAGAATGAACAGATCTCAGTTGCCCCCAGTGATAACCATCATTGTCAACAGGAGGCATTCCAGGTACTGACACTGGAGCCTTAAATGTTCAGATACTGAACATTTTATCTTTTATTTTAAAAACTACTGCTGGGAACTCTCTTTATAGAATGCAATGGATGATGAGTATTTAGAAGAAGAATGAACCCTGAAGGAGAATAAAGCTCAAGCCTCAGAGACCATCACTGAACACCAGAAGGACAGAATAATTTAAGGTTACGGTGGGGAATTTCATGCACACAGAAAACCTGAAGCTGTGAAAAATGGAATGATAGAACTCAGGAGTTACAGTGTACAAAATGAAAATTAAAATTATTTAAAGGGCCTGGCCCTAATGGGCTTTTGTCCAGCTTAGTGAATGTTCTGTCAGAGTTCAGCAACACTAAGTGCTTTTTCATAGGCAAGGCTCAGAACTGCAATATTTTGCAACGATGATAATAAAATTTGATGAGTCTGGATTACACCAGTATGCAGAAATGCTAATAGGTGCCTTAAGTGCTATCAGTCCCTGTACATGCAATCTTCAGCTCTCAATCTTTGAAGAAAATATTGATTTTTGACAGGGTGTGACAACTTGGTTGTGACAACTTTTACATGACTCAGGTATGTTGTCCAAAGCTTACTGAGCAAGGCACAATGCTAGGCAGCTGCTATGAAAACTGATTGTTTACAAATGTAAAAATTATAATATTTTTCTAGTTTAAGGGTAATAACGCCTCACCTGCTGTACAATGCTGCTGATTTTTAATTAGTAGTTAACTATCTTTGTGATCATCTAAGTTAATAGTGATAGCTTAAAAAACACCAAAAATATTTAAAAAATATACTGTTATCATTAATCAAGGATAACTAATTTTGAATGAGCAGATGCTAATGAATTAATGGTCAGAGGTTTTTTTATGTGCTTATCACTGCTACTGCAAAATACTTGTTATTATGCATCTATTCCTCTTTCAAATAATTTGCTCTGCCTACTAAACCTGGATACTGAATCTAAACACACTGGCTCCTGTTCCCTCGCTGGTGCCATTGTTGCTTTCATGGGTTTTGGATGAAGGCCTTTGTCTGTTTTTACTCTCATAACTGAGGAAGAGTTAAATTTTGGAGAGTTTCCAAATAAGAGTTTTATTAGCATACATATTCCCCTGGCAAAGAGAAATATGGAGCTTTATAGATTGAGTCAAACCATACTGTTATTTTTGAGCACGTGGGCAACGTTTCTTTGTTTAAATCTAAGGAAGTATTAAAATTATATAACTTTCACAAGTATCTGGCCAGACTTGAGCGGAAGGTAGTGAATCTTGTCGTCCAGTAGAATATATCAGTGTTGATAGACCAAATTCTGGTGCTGATGAGTTGATGACCAGGTTTGTTATTATGAATATCTGTGAGTAATGAAGAACATAAATTCAAACATATATTTGAAAGTTACAGTCATTGAGAAGTAGAACTAAAGGTCTCTCCTCTTCTTCCTCCCTCCAGTACCTGGATTTGCTCCTTCATCCTTACACCAGTTTCTACTTGTGTGAGAAGTGCATGGCTTTTAGGACACATTCAGTGTGTCTCCTTGGGCTGGCTCTACCTATAGCCACTCTTGAGGCCACACTGCCCAATTTCCTAAGCACACTGTTTTTTCCCCAGATTTCCTTAGTTGGTAAGTTACCGATGGTTCTGACCTGCAAGGAAAATGCAGTTCCGTAATTTTCCCATATATCCCTCAAAGCTGATGGGAGTCTTTCTGCAGGGAGATCAGGGCAAGTCAAGTTAGGAAGCACCAGATTACTTTTGGGAATTCCATGGGTGTCACTCTTGCATTCATTTTTTTTATCACCCAGCAGTGATATCTGTCAGATAGTGTTCCAGGAACACAGGTGTAAACAAAGAGTATGGAATGGGAACATAATGACTTGGCACACAGCACAAAAAAGGTTGCAGTGATGGCAGGTGTGGAATATGATTTCTCATTTATGTATCTTGAAACAATTTTTTCAAATGCAAATGTAATGTACCAGGTGCAAAAGCAAAACAAATAATGGCTTTGGCTCATTGTGTTTTACAGAACAGTTTCTAAATAGACGTGCATGAAGGCAATTGAAAATACTGTCTAGAAAACATGTTGGGAATACCTGTACACTTTAAGGTGGGTTCTAGGTTATATAGAATTCAGTTTGTGATGGTGAAACACATTTTAAAGAGAAGCACCTAACCTGTTCTCTTTAAATAAGCATAATCCAAATTTAAGCCAGCTGGGACTTTTTGAATTTTGACAAGATTTGTGTTTATTGAGCAGATAAACCATTGTGCTGGTGTTCTCTACTGCTAGCAAACATGCACCATGAGGTAACTGGAGATTGAAACTGCACTGGGGGCTTATATAAAGCCAGAGAGCATCTTGCACTTAAAATACATAGAGCAAAACCTGCTGCAAAAACACTGCCATATTTCCCTCCACCCAAAATGCCAAAGCTCTCTTCATGTAGTGAGTTTATATCAATGGCACTGATCTGAAAGCCCACCTTGCTGATCTTTATTCATAACTGCAAAGCCTGTATATTGCTTTAATTTTTATGTTGAGTTATACAGTGTTGACATATTGTGCAGCCCTTCTATGACAGGGCAATATGAAAACCTTTCTTTCCATGCTTACCAAAGAAATCGTTGGGGTTAAATGACAGGCCTCTACCAGTGATTTGCCTGTCACAGAGAACTGAAAATTGCAGCCTGTCTCCAGGATAGTGTTTAGACATTCTGAGATTAATGGTTTTGCATAGACACTTTGGGCTTCAAATGATTTTGAGATAAGCTCCATCAAGAAGATTCTTCCAGTTAGAACTCAACTGAAAGTGTTTTGCATTTCAGCTATGTTTATATGTAACTTTGTTTGTACAGAACAGACAGAATATGATGTAAAACTGAAATGGTGTCTCATATGTTCCAGATTACATAAAAATTTTCAGCCTTAGTTTAACTCTTTGTGACAGATTTCTTTTTTATGGTAGTTCTTAACACTTTCAGATAGCACTGAGACATCTTATTTACTTGACTGAGCAAATCATATCTTTTCTCTTGAAGAAGCACAGCTAGGAAGGAAGGTCTGTATCCTAAATTTAGGTAAGAGGAAACTAACTTGTATTAATCTCCTGGGAAATCCATTTAAGAATGTGATAATTCATTCACTTTTCAAAATCTGAATTAGTAATTGATATGTGTTCTGCAGCAAATGAGATATTATAATTCAGGATCTCTAACTTTAGACGAAGGTAATAATAAGATTTCTTCTTTGTTAAATGGGGAAATGAGAAAATGTTTATCACAAAAATGTAATGAAAGCAGGCATTCCTTTTTCATGTATTCTATAGTCTCCTGATTTAAAAAAAAAAAATTAAAAACCCAACCCTTTATTACTTTTAATTTGTTTTCAGCTCTTCTAATAGCTACTAAAGGTTTTATGGTTTCAGTAGAATAGTATAGAGTCAGATGCCACAGCAGGGGTGGAGCCATGTCAGAACAAGCATTATGAACTAAATATTTCTGTCTTAAGTAACCTGAAGTTCCTCTATGCTACCTCTCCCCCTGGACTAAGAAAGACAATCCCATATTACTGAAGCAGTTTTTTTAAAAGATATATTGTATTATTGACCAGATATACACCACCAAACACTGACAGTGTGCAGACCCTTTGTGTTACCTGGAGTAGGAATTTTCCTGTTGAATGGCACCCTGTGTCTGCCCTGTTCCCCTTAGAATCAGTGCAGTTACATAGCATCAGGTTTCTTAGTCATATCAAGTGAGCAGAGAAGAATTAGAAGGTCTTTTCAGGAAAAATAATTTAAAAAGCTCTTCTTTGCAAAATGGTATGCAGATTTGTTCAAACATTTATAGAAAAGTCTTCATGATTTTTTCATTTCAGTGTTTAAGTTTTTACATATCTGAAGAACCTGTGATTCTTGTTTAAAATATTTGTGATTGAAACTTTGATTAAGATAGAACACTGAGATAAAAACAGATGTATTTGAATAGCAGGTTGGAAGCTTATTAATTTAATATACCAAATGAGGTCCTTTCAGGAAGTTGCAGGACTCCTTCCATAACATCTCACAGTAGATACATAGTGTCTTCAGCCAGCCTGCCAGTGATTTGGATGCTCTTTCTCCCCTGTGTCAGGTAAATAATGTAGAACCTGGTCACTACAGGTAACAAATACCTACATTGCTGAAGGACCAGTATCCACTAGGAGAAAGCATGAAAATGTATGGGAGCAAATCAACTGGAATTTTTTTTTTGTAGTGGGCACAGGCCCCAGCCTCCAAGTGACGGCTTAGCAGCCATAGTCTTTAAAAGCCATTAAAAAAATAAAAATTTCTTCCATGCCTATGTAAGACAGCTACACCAAACTGAAACCAATTTGGGTGTGACAACTGGATGGTGTGACAACTGGATAGAGCAACAAGGCTCAGGGACAGAGCTCCTGTTGCAGAATTATAGCTCAGAGTTTATGTAACAACTATAAGGGAGGGGCTCCTGAAGCCCTAGGGTGAAGTTTAGATGATGAATGCAGGAAATTAATGTATAAGCCTCTACTTCCTTTTGTTAGAGAGAAAAGCCATCTTTCAGGAGAAGTCAATTTTGTGTTACTCAGTAACATGCATGATTTTCTCCTTTAGAAATTGAGCTGCTCACATAATGGGGTAACCTGCAATTGCCTTCACTTGCTGAAAACTGGATAGGCAAGTGAGTATTTCAGTTATAAAAAAAAAAAAAAACAGCCCAGAACTCCAACACAATATATTAGTGTCAAAATAATTCAACTCTAATAGCTTAACTTGTTGGTTTTAATGCAGCTATGGAATGTCTTTGCACCTTTATTTTTTTTAACAACCAGACCTGAAGTTAACAAAAATTATAAAGCACTTATTAGTGTATGTAAAAAATCCTATTCTGAATGTGATTAGTGCATGCCCCTTGCTAATGTCAGCAGTTATTTTTAGTGGAGAGCATTTGTAAGATCTGGCAGAGAACTCTTGAAATGTCAGGAGGGTAAGAGGAAGCATAGCAGAAGCCAAATATGTAGATAAATATGTTAGAGGATTTTGATACTAAGTCCATCATGTTTTAAAAGACAAGATGCAGCTGTCTTGAAACTGACATGGTAAATTATGTTCCCCTCCCATGTCATAGGTATTGTGCAGACATGACGTAGTTCCTTGAATTTTAGAAAGGAGCTTGATTTCCTTATAAAAGAGCTTGTTCTCCCTTTCCCATCTTGTTTGCCGACAGGCGATTGTTAAGCAGTATATTTCACTCTATTCTAACTCTGTGTTACAATTATGTGACTTCTTTCTGACTGAAAGATCATCAAGATTTGCCTCAGAATACTTATGATTTATATTCTGTCTTACATACCAAAAAATGTACCCATTCAAACCCTCCTGGGGGCTGTAAAGGGAAGGGCAAGGCTTTCATAGCATTGTTCCAGATCTCAGGAACAGTAATACCTGCTACTTGCAGGGTATACTTTATAAACAATATTTTCACAGTGAAATATGGGTCAGATTTGTATGCAGCAGTATTTCAAGCACATCTTTCCTCTCATGAGGATTCTCATTTTCTGTGCTGTTTCTAATAACTGATTATATATTTCTATTTGCATAAAGCCAGGAAAGCTGCTGAGTTGTTATTGGTGCAAAACTTGATACCTCTTAAGATTAAGTAATTTAGCTTTTCAGTAGTGCAGGAATAGCACTTTCCTCTTTGATAAACATTGTGCTCACAGATTTCATGCCATCCAAGCTCATTTTCAGTTAAATATTATGTAAGAGTTTCTTAGTTTACTGGATGGGTGTTTTCTAAAAGGCTCCTAGGTAGTTCCCATTTTAAAGTGAGTCCTGTGTCCTCTACAATTAATCAGTTCTGGTGCCCTTGCATCAGAACTCTGTCCTCAGAAATTACCCCGGATCCCTACAATTATTAAGGTCTCTTTAGACAGACTCCAGGCATCAGGATCACCAGGAACAGAAAGCCTCCAAATATCTTCCTGGTATCCTTTTCTCATTGGCTGTGGAAAACCTGCAGAACTATACCATTTTACAGATGTTACATGCTTCATTGGTTTGCAGGAAAGGTAATTTTCATCCTTTGAAAGTAGATCAGGTTATGGAAAATTACGCTCTGAGTTGAAGGTAGAATGGACCATCCAGGTAAACAAATGACTTACTAATGGCCAAAAAAAAACCAACTCTAAGTCCTCTTCAATTGCAGTGCATGTTCTGAGAATTAAAAGATAGGATTTATTGATAGTCCAATTTATTTCTGCTAAAAATAGACACAACAGGACCATGGTGGAAAATGGAAAAGAATAGCTTAAGTTTATGAATGCAGTCAACTCTTTTAAATGTGATGCATTTTTATTGTTTTAAAGCAATTTTAGAGTGATTTTTTAAGTTCCTTTAAAAATAAACAGCAATTAAAAATTCTGCTTGCTGCCAAAACATGGAGAATTTGAATACAAATAAATCGATAAGTGAGGTCAGTAAAAAAGCTAGAAGGACACTATCAAATTTTAGCACATCCAGAATTTGACCTAATATATTTTAAAATATCTATTTTTATGTGTTCTGAGCCTGATAATCCTGCCAAAATTAAAATTCCAATGCAAATAAAAATTATCAGTTATGCAGCCAGATCACATTAATGCAATTTCTTTTTTGTGTTTGCTGGTAAATTGCCTTTTTCTGTTACTTCCTCCTTGTGCTAAATACTTCAATACATAAATACAATGTTCTGAAGCCTTTTTCAAGTCTGACTTTCTTTTGCTCTACTACAGTAATGCAGCAGGCAGACAGTTAGAAGACTTGTATGTTCCCAAAGTCTATTATGAAAATTTATGTGTAAACTCCATTCGATGTTTTGAATTTATTTTAGAGATTTATTTCAAAATAGTGTTTCTTTTGTTTATATAATTACTCTGTGAAATTTCAGCTACTTAATATCAAAATCTTTGCATAAATGCTGGTTTGGGTTTAAAGCTGTATGAGCCAAAAAGAGGGGGGCAGATAAAACACAAGACCATTTCTTTTTGTTGCATTTTATTCATACAAAATATTACGAATTTTATTGTTGATAAAGCTAAGAATGAGAGAAGATAGATGTCAGAAAGCAGAACCTTTTGTATTGGTGTGAAAGAAAAATGGCTCACATAAAAATAAATAAGCTTGGAACTATAAAAATATTGAATATAAAAACATTTTTTGTGAGAGAATAGGAATTTATATTTTTTAATGGGGAATGGATAATGGTATAAGAGTGATTGAGAAATTGCTGATGTCAAAGTTCATTTTTACAAGAGAAATTACCATGAGGCGAAACTAGGGCAGGGTTCTGAATTTTTTTTTTTAAAAGGCAACCTGAGTTTAGGCTCTAAGTCCATATTGAGACCTCTTTTATAGTTGTGCTGACATTTGAAAAGTGCTTAATACTCAAGTTTTCCCATTGAGATCAGTGTTTTAGAACAATAGGGTCCTAGAAACCAAGGGAAAATATAGGCACTGGAGGCTCCTTTTTTTGTGATGCTTCATTAATATCTTGATAAATAGCACAGTACAAAAGAAGCTAAGACAATCTATAGAGGAAGGATTTGTTGCAGGGGAGAGCTGTGTTCTTCATCTGATTCCATGGAGAACCCAGAACAAGAGGCTTAAGAAGATGTTAAGTTGGCATTAGCATGATCTAGTTACCAGGAAGGAAGGACAAAGGACTGTCACTTTTCAAAATGAGTTGTCTTGGAAAATAAATCAGAGATTAATTAAGAGGACCACAAGTGTTGAAATGAGGCAGGAAACCAGATCAAGGTGTGCTGGAGTCTGGAGAAAAAAGACCAGAGAGAGGGAGCCAAAATAGTATGAAAGAAAAAGTCATAGTGGGAAAAACCTCACCAGTATGCACCGTTCATGTGAAGGCAGAATTTGTTCTCAAAAAATGCTGGTTTAGCACACTACTATTTGCCTACACATTTGGAGTGGGCATGATTCTGTGGGCCATGATTGCAAAATACAGATATTTTCATGATACATGTCTGTGATATGAATACGTAGCATTACAAGGATATGAGAGACTTAGGGCTAGGAATCTCTTCTTTTTCTGTTCCATATGGCATTCCTGATCTTCACTTGACCAAGTAAGTAAAGAACATATCTTACAATAACTTGAATAAATTTTAAAAAGACAGAAAAGCCTTTGGAAATTTTTATACATAAATTTGCGGAATTTGTCGCGTGCCATTTTGCAGTTCAGCAGATTGGCTTTCAAGGCACTTGGCTCACACTAATCTTTGAACCCAACAGAAAAAGAACACTACTGCTGCAGTTGTATTGCAGAACAGTGAATTCTTGCTAACAAGCTGGTTATTTTGGTTTTTTGAAGGAGTTCAGAAACTACTAATAACTTGGTAACAAAACAATTAAATACTATTATAATGTTATAGCTTGTCAAAAAAAAGGCATGCCATATCATTTTAATTTCCCAAAAGAATCAAAATTATGAGACTCTGAGAATGTACTTGTCCACCTCATCTACCTGCTTTGCTACTCGTTACAATCTTTAGTGTAACTGTGCTTCTGTTGATTTTGTGGAACTAGAACAGTATGCTTCAAGAAAATGTAATAGGCAGTAGTCAGGTTCCTTCTGAGATGTCAAATACCTACTTTATTATAGCAAGAAAGTGACAGTCAATTTAAACCAAAATTTATTGAGAACATTAAGAGCTGGAAGGGCTTTGGCTAATCACTGTAATGTCCTCAACAAATGGTAAATGAAAGCATGAGGAAATTGAGTTAACACAAGTTAAAAGTTCACATACTTACTGAATTATATTAAAAACCCTATAACCTAATTAAATTATCTAAAACTACTCATTTCAGTCTGTCCTGTTATTCGAGTGATTACATATGATATTTTCTTAGATGTGTAACAGTTGACAGCTCCAGCATGAGTCAGATAAAAAGCCAATGAACAAGATCAAAGGATTAATTATTTACAAATCTGCAATATTCTGAATAGTTATATTAATGATGAAAAGAATTTTGCATTGATGCTTCTATATATACTTCATATTTTTAACTTAAAAGATTGGTATTGTACATGGATAAAATGCATCCATTTATCGTCCTCTATGGAATTCTCTGGAGGAAATGTACAAGAGGATAATAGTAGTTTGCAGGATGCATTTGTCTATAGTCATGTATTTCAGGTATGCTGACTGCAAAAGCTGGTTTTTATCTGGTTTGTGTACCATCACAATGCTTAACAAAGCTCCTCTAAATGCCTAGATTTTACAGTAGGATGCAACATTAAAGATCACGTTTTCTGAGTTTTTATGTTGACTTTCTGGAGAAAAACCTTTCCATTCCTTTACTTTGGTTTTAAAATAAAGGAAGAAAATTCTTTCACTAGTAGAGCTGGCAAATTTTCTGCAATTCCACTCACAGATTCAAGTTTTATTTAAAATAATGGGCAAATAAACTTTTTTTTTGTGCTTTCAGCTTATGGCTTAGGAATTTGTACTTGAAAAAGATAGGCGGATCTTTGTCTATGAGAAATTTGACTCAGTAGTCAGATAACAGCATGTACATGAAGTATCATTCTCAATTCTAGCAGCACAGAGGACTGTTTCAAGAGAAAAAATTTGGATACTGAATAGCAGAATTTTTTTTCAATTTGTAGAGTTTTTCACTGTATATATTTGCTGGCTCTTTTTCCCTGAAGTGAAGAAAATCATGCAGGGTACAGCTCATCCTTTGGCTAACCACAATGAACAGAACCACCATTTGAATACCTTTTCCTTGTACAACTCAGGTGCTACAGAGGAGTCATCTCTGTCACCTAACACACAAGTGTGTAAGGGCAGTCACTGAAGATAGCACAAGAAAGGGACAGTTCTCACCTCTAGGGAAAAAAATAGGAGCTAGTGTGCCTGTAGTAAAATGTCAAGGTGGCATTCCAACAACATTCAAATTGGATGTATCCCGCAGGAAGTTCCACATTTTATTTTTCCTTGAGATATTTTCCTCTCAGAGAAGAATGTTTGCTAAAAAAGAAAAGCAAATGTGCAAATGAGATAGTTCTGCCACCACTAGATAAATAATTATTTTATTAAGTGAGAGGAGCTGTCCACTCCTATTCTATTAATATATGTTTGAAACAGAAAAATTCCCATCAATTTATTAGTCAGAAGTGAATGAAAGCTCCGAAAGCCTGCTACAGTCTGAGATGATGACCAAACCCGGAGCAACTTTCCAATCGGTAGTGTAATCTAAAAGCAAGAAGAATTATTCCAGTGAATGATCACTTTGGAGTGCCTTTTTTTTCTTTCAATATGAAATGCAAAGAGTTGTTTTTAACAAATGAGAAGAATGAAAGGATAATATGTTATAGCTCTGAAGTGCTTTCTGAAATTCCAGCATTTGTAATAGGTAATCAAATTTCCTTCACTTTGACGGTGAGCTGCCCACCCTTGGTGATGAATGCTGCATGTCTTTCGGTCCTGAGCTGTCTCTGTGCTAAGGTTCAGGATCCCAGTGAAATCAATGTGCTTATTCTGATGTAAAGCTGGGCTAATGGCTAATGCCATAAAGGAAAATTCAAAAACTCAAAATTCCTTATGTGGCTCTCAAGTAAAAATAGAAACTGCTTTTAAAACTCTTTCACAAAAGACATTTGTAGATATTTTTTAGTGTGATTTCCCAAGGTCTTTTATCGTACTACTTTTTCTTTAGATTGTCCGAGTGTAAGTCAAAAATCCTTTCACTTTGCCCACGGTGGCATATGTGCTGTACCTCTTTGTGCTTTTACAATGTTATGCAACTGCTTTTGCTGCTGCAAATACCATGTAACAGAGAAAAACATATTTTCTAATAGATAGCTTATATTAAAGCAATAGGACATAGTATGTCAGACTTCTTCGAAGTAAATTCTAATAATGGCTTACATAAAAATGAGAGTATTTGTTTCTCTTAGCTCTGAATTTAAGTGTTGCAGGATCTATAAGTATCTCTGATTACTGCATAGGCATTCATCATGCTCAAATGATTTGCCATGCCCAAACAAGCTTAAACAATATGAAATTTTAAAGATATTTCTGTAAGCTCATTCTTTAATTTTAGTAAAATAATGAAAAGCATATATTACTTTAGTTTGCAAAGCACTGAAATGCAATTCATATGAAATGTTTATTTCCACACATGTGTGGTAAGGCTTTACGTGGAATTAAAAGCTGTTCCTTTCTTTTGCATATTTTTTTCCAATTTTATATATTTTGCAATAAGATGCATGAAGCTGTTAAAATTTGACCAAACTTTCTAGCCTTTGTCAACATTTTAGGCCATCTAATATACTAATATTGAATACTGCATATACTCAGCATGAGTTAAATACAAATATTTGTTGGCAACAGGCAACAGTGAAACAAGTAAAAATTTGAATATACCTCTGTGTGTGTTCAGATAACAGATGAAATTAAAATAACAAACCAACAAGAGAGAGGCCCAAAATTTTAGTAAGTAAATAGAAATTTTTAGCATAATGAGAGCAGAGTAAACATAAATTAATTTTTTTAATGGCTATCCTCTAACAAAGGAAAACTATTCCATCATTATTTATTAAAATCAAGTTACACCAAACTGAATTTTATTTGTTAATTTCCTAACTGCCTTTTAGGCACCTTTTTACTGTCCAAAATTAAATATTCTGTCTTGTCTTAATTTTTTCTCAGAAATGAAACATTTTCTTTTAGTAAAGGTCTATCCAGTACCACTCCTATAATACTGAGTACTGCAATGAGTTTGATGTGACAATTTCTTTTTTTATAGATTATATTACATTTCTCTGTTAATAGAACCTGTTTTGGAGGCACTGTCAGGTTGCTCTTAGTGGGCTTCCATTCAGATAATATGTGGCTTCCAAAATCACTGTCTCATCAAATGACTTTTTCTTTTTTTTTTTTTTAATTAATATAGTTTTACATTTTTCTCCTTTTTTTTTTTCTCCAGCATCTCTCTCATCCATAGAGTTCTCTTCTCCTCCCACTTGCCTATATGCAGTTACAAAGATGAAGAGTTTATTCTCTGTTGATGTAGAGTTATTCAGGTATATGAGATCCCTGATTTTTTTCTTTTTTTAATTAATAGATAGTCAAGGAAAAGTGTTTTGGGTCTGAGGAGTTTTTGGCTTTTTTTTTTCCCCTGAAAGTACATCGAACATTGAAACACATAATTTATATGTATTTACACTGGGAATTAAATGATGAACTACCACTTCTGCTTTGGGAATTTCTGTAAGAACATTCTAGGGGTTTGGCTAGTAAATTCAATTACCTAGCTGTAGTGACAGGAATGCAGAGCACTGCATATGCAAAGATTCCTCTCATTTATAAAAATAAGTATTCAGTCTGAGATGTTTATCTGCACAGATTTATCTGACAGATCTCTATATTTCTGCTGCTTGTAATGGGCCTTCTTGTGGGACTCAGGATTCTGCAGCACTTAGGTAACAAACTGGAAGCTTTTTAAGCATAGGGACTGCATTATTGATATCTAAACATATTTTCTTTTTGTTCTAAATATACCACTGTTTTTTAAAATAAACCTATTTTTTGTATAGTAAACATCTGTCCTTATGTTGTCACTTTGAGACGACAGAGTCTGAAGAAATGTGACTGAAAAAAGTTCTTTGTTAACATATAGTGCCACAGCTGTTATCTGTGAGCAGTAACACATTGCAGAGTGTGTTTGGCTCTCAAAATAAATGCATGGGCCTGTTAAGCACTGGAGCCCTTTGTCCTGTAGGTTCTGAGTGTGTACTGTAGCAGTGTGCTGGAGCTGCAGACGATATTAATGAAGACTGGAAGCTGACAAATAGCAACTCTCATTCTTTGCCCAGCCCCCTACAAGCTAAAGCCATTAGTATGGATAGATCAGCATTAATAAACAAGCAGGACAAAACAGCTCTCAATGCAGGAACAGTTTGGTGTGACCTTGGCTACAATGAACTTGTACTTGGTCATTGTGATGCTCCGAGCTGACCTCTGCAGCACTGCTCAATCTGATGGAACCATAGGGAAATATCACCAGTGCTCCACGCACAACTCCAGCAGCTGAGCTGTAGGAGAAAGAAATGTTGAGTTTCTCTGTTTATATATCATTATGCTGATTGCAAAAGAGTTTCATCCAGGGATCTTATGTGTAAATCTATAGAAAATTACTTGTCAGGGTCATTAGGGAGAAGGTGCCGTTTCTTGCTTTGTGATAAAAATGAGTACTTTTGTGCTGTGATATGCATAAAGACAATACTGAATCAGGATCCAAATTGTTTCTGGACATCCACCAGAAGAATTATTTTTAATTCTTAAGGCTCAATGTAGTCCCAACAGATTTCAGCATCTAAAGAATTATTCATTTCCTGATCAAGTTTATACTCCAAGACACTGAGAAATTGCTTGGAGATTGAACATTATACTCCTGATGCATTGCAGGTCTGCTGAGAACAGTGTTTTCATGAGTTTTGAGAGCTGCAAAACTTTCAGAACTCTTTTCCTTTCCTCGGTCTGTGGCTGGGGGGAAAAAAAAGGGCATAGAAAGTATTATTGGTTTAATTAATTCCTAAGGTTGGACATCTTAGGAATCTGTCCAATCTTAATTCCTAAGATTGGACAAATGAAGCTTCCACGTCTACCATTTTATTTTCTGTATGATACTCCACAGCCAGACAGAGGGATTATGAATGTCCCAGAAAAGTGACAGAAGCATTCTTGCATTTTGGTGTGTGTAGAGCAGTAGAAATTACCATAGTTACAGTACCTTAATGCCTCAAACCACACATGTGATTGCCTCCTGTTATGGAGGCAAGTACTGATTTTTAAGTGATTTTAAATAAGCTTTGTGCAAAGGTGCAGGCAGTGTATAGTGAGCCTAAGGACAGGGCTGAGGGTGACCCTCAAAGGCTGAAATTCAAGTGCTAGCCTCACTTCTTCCCCAAAACTGTTTCATATATAGAGCAATTTTAAAACCCTACATTTCTAGTTATGCTTCTCTGAGTACATGCTTTTTGTGGACAGCCTAAGAGAGCTTGTTTGTGGTTAAAGAGTCTTTGACAACCCTGCACTTCAGAGATTCCCAAGTTTTCCAAGAATTGCATTTCAAGTTTCACCCAAGTCCTAGCCTGTACTTTTTTTTTTTCTTCCCCACAACAGCTGAATTTGCCTTTGGTTTTGCCACAACCCCTCCATGTTCCCAGTGTTGCTATTGTTGGCTGATGTGGTGAAAATGGACACAGTCCTACTCCAGTGAAAACTTAAACTATGACCTTTTTGGAGCAGGGAGAAATCCTGCTGTATTGGTAACAATGAGTCTGTCACTAGGCAATATAGCTGGGCTCTGAAGAAATTTCCCTGTGTGTATTTTCCCTCTTATGCATTATTAATACTGCTTTTTAGAACCAATCTAGTTTCCCCTCTCTCTCTCTTTTTTTTTTTTTTTTTTTTCCTCCCTCCCAATACTTCTGTTTACTTTCTTATCTGGACTCTAGCTAGCTGATGGAGACTTCTGTTCAGAAACTCATCATCTCAGCAGGATAATTCACTGTTTTGAAACACCATCTCTGCTGCAGGAGGAAGGGTAGTGTCCTTCCCTGGGTTGAGTCAGCAGCAGCTGTGATAAATATATTTCAAATGAAAATATTTTTTATATATCTTCAAGTGCTAAAATGAATCTAAATTACAAAAGACAAATTCAGATCTAAAGGAAAGAAGTGAAATGTCATTAACATTGATGAAGTGAGACTCAGATAAATTTGGGTATTCAGCATCCTTTTCATTCCATTCCAATCTGCTGAAAAATCTTAGTTGTGCTGTGGAGGTAAATATATAACTCAAACCACAAATGAATCAAACCAAAACAAAACACTTCACTCTGTCAATTTTAATCCATTTTTAATTAAAACCACGTTAACTTCATGAATACTACCTCAAGAGAATTTCTCAGTATTTCTCTCTTCACTGTTTCTACTATATGCTGGCTTTACAACAAAAACATGATCAGCAAATCATTTGATCACATCTATGCAGGAATGTGACTGAAAAGATTCCTTCTGGATGCCTTAAGATCCTCATTCACAAAATGGATTGTAACCTATGCTTACCCCAACCACTGTCATGTTCTGAAGGATACTAGATGTTATTACCTTAGTAAGTCTGAGGCCTGAAATATTTTAAGTAAATACTGCCAAAAATAAGAGGGAAAGTGGAAAACATCAAGGAAGAAACATGCTTGAATTCTAGCTCATCTCATTTATCTGATTGCTATTTCCTTGAGTGTACAAACCTAGAACCTCTACTTAACCATATATTTATGGGTAACAAAGCCCTTGTGTTAATGGAATGCAACAGATAAAATTTAAAAACACTATTACAAGCAAGAGAGTAGAGATTGGTGTAATGTATGTTAATCAGCTGGAGAACAGCCCTTGGCTCTCTTGTTTGTAACTGAAGTCTCCCAGTGCCTATGTCCAGCCTCCCAGCTCTTCAGGAGTAAATCTTCTGCCTTACAGATGAAAAACTGCTGATCTCCCTTTCTTTGGGTAATCCCTATGACTAAAGCTTTCATGCCCCTCTGAAAACACTCTCCCTCTTGAAGCTGGTTCCTTAGCACTAAGAACTTCATAAGTATTATTTTACAATTAGGAATGTAATGATATAGAGGTACAAGATTGGCTTGTTTATAAGATGAGGAAGGCATCAAAAATGTTATTATATTTCTTTTTTTTTTTTTTTGCATCCTAATCCCAATTCCTTATTGTGCAAAACACACATCCTTGTCTGCCCACTGTGTTGTTGCTATTAGCAATTACATCAACTTAGTGTCTGTCAGGTGGGGAAAGCTGGTTGTCTTTTGAGCAACAGCACACCATAGGTTGTTTGAATTAGGATATTTCAATAGCAGTACAGCTGTGCCACCAAGCTGAAATATGTCACCTCGGTAGCATGCTTAGTTTTCATCAGCCTTAGATCCTTGGTGCACTCCTGAGCCCAGTTTTAGCTGATTTTTGAACACAGTCCACTATGGCACAAGACCAACTGTTTCTCAACTCATTTAAGTGAAATCCATATTTCTCCTCAGGCTTCAAATAGCCTGTGTTCTTGTCATACCTAAATAAGTCATGCAGGTATCACAGTGTCCACATTAGAATAGGATATTATTCTAGAATTATTCTCTTTTTTAAGCCCATAAGTTCAGTGGCATTTCCTGAAGGATTTTTTAAAACTAATAGAGGTCTTCATTCAGAAGGAACTTCTAGTATTTTTTTCATGGTGCACACTTGTGTGAAAAATTGCTTCAGTCTTTCCAATACTAAAAGGAAAAGAGATTGCAGACAGATGAGATAATATGTGTATCTTTAGCTATCACTTTTGTAGCCTTTCTTTTTAAAAAATGTACAAATTGTATAGCATATTTTTTAAATATCACGGTTTTGTTCAGAGGAAAATTAATAAGAAATTTTGAAATCATCTCTGCATCAGTAAGAAAAATCAAACCTTTTTTTAAAAGTAAATATGCAGTTTTTAATGAATCTCTATTATTTAAATGATACTTTTCCAATCAGTCTTTTTACATAAGAACTTTGAATATTATCAGTACAATTGGATAAAGCATTTATATTTCCACATGGTTGTATTAATACAAAAATATAGGATGTATATAATATGTAAAAGTAGGATTTCTTTATGTAAAATGTCATTAATGCATTTATGAGCATGTATCTAGAGACCAGGAATATGGTATTTCTTCATTTGGAAATTATTATATAGACTCTGACATTAAAAGAGACTTGATTAAAAGAAATAAAATAATGCAATTTTTAGTTTTCTTATGATACTATAATAATTTCAATTAGATGTTAGCCTTTCCCGAAACTAGGGAACATGTGGGAGCTACCAAGTCCAAGCTCTCTTGTTTTACTGTGGGAATTAGTTGTTACTGTATGTAAATCACCAAAGAGTTTTGACTCTCCATTTTCAGTGTTCTGAAAGAAAGGCTGGAACTACAGAAATAATTTTTATGAAAAACTGTACTGATGATTTTATGTGATAGGGAAACTGCAGTGTTGGTTTCTAACCTCAGTCAAGGGTGGTATTAGTACTTGGCAAGTGCTGACTTTTTATAAGCAGAGATTTAAAACTACATATACAAAATGTTCTGTTCAGATCGGCATCATTGTGTGAGAAAAGGTGCTGTGTGTCACACTCTGTGAAAGTTGTTTTCTGATCCTGAGAGATAATATGGGCTCTGAAATTTAAATCTCTTGCATCTAACTTACAGATACGCTAATGACATCCATTTTACAAAGAGAAAGAATTATAAATATATGGCTGCATGGTTATAACAAAAAGTAGTAATATCAGAAAGGCAAATACATCTGGCAGGCTCAAATATTAGCAGGAGACAAAGAAGAAAACAATAAGATGCTTTTGGTGCCTATGCTGCTGTATGCTTTGATTTATGTAATGATTTACATTTGATACTTAGAATAATGACTGATATTTTTAGCCTTCTTTTTTATTTGAAAAATAATTTTATTCACAATATGTTGAAAGGATGTTGACAACTACAATACAATTAATCTGAGATGTGCATTGCAATATTTTTCTTATCTGCAATCTTAAAAAACATAAGGTGTATGAATAATGATCTTATAGAAAAGGTTTTTTATCTTTACATAATTATACCTTAAATTTTAATGGTTAATAAGAACTTCAAATGGCATGAATGTGAAGTATTCCTATAAACAAAAAGTAAATTAGCTTTTACATTGGTAAAACTGATAGCAATCCCATTTATCCATAAAATTCAGGGGAAAAACCCCTGATTTTTCCAGAGATCTGTAACAGAGTCAAAATCTTTAAATCCTGAACTTATACTACTCCTCCATTCCCTTAAAAAATAAGTAAATAAATAGAAGAAGTGGGAAAGGACAGAGAGAAACTTACCTAAATCTCTAGGATTAGTTCAGGATTATTACTACTCTGTCATTTAGGAACTGGTAAACAAATTTAAAGGTATAAATCCCCTGAAAAAAAAGAAAAGTTAGTCCTTTGTAATTT